>NC_081423.1:14354409-14954409 GCF_949786415.1 Peromyscus eremicus
AAACAAGCAATTTTTTGTTCTCTTTCTAAATGTCTATGTCCTCTCTCCTTACACTGTTATTATTCCAGGATACTAGGAATCCTTGTTAATTCCTCCCCGCCCCCAGACAGGGTTTCTCTGTAGTTCTCGCTCTGTAGACCAGGCTGGCCTCGAGATCCACTTGGCTCTGTCTCCCAAGTGCTGGAATTAAAGGCATGTGCACCACTACCGCCCGGCTCCTTGTTAATCCTTTATAGCATTTCTTATGTTATCCAACTTGGCATTCATTATTCTATGTGTTAATTGTATTCTGTGTGCTAAATGTATTATTTGTGAATTTCTGTAGGATGGGGCTATATCTGTATCTTTCTCATTTTTGTATTTTGATTACCTAATATATACTTAACATAGTTTTTGTTGGCTTAATGGATACTTATTAATTAAATTGGATTTCCAAAGGAATCCAAAACAATTTTCCAGAATCCATTTCTTTGTACTTGGTACTATGTATTTATAACTTGGATTTTAATTTTTTAATGAAGGCCTAGTGTGATGGCATATACCTTTAATCCCAGCACTTACAGAGGCAGAACCAGGCAGAACCAGGTGGATCTCTGTGAGTTCGAGACCATTCTATATAGTAAGTTCCACACCAGCCAGGGCTACAGAGTGAGACCCTATCTCAATAAAACCAACAACTAAAAATTGCTTAATGAGGTAACTTACTTAATGAAGTTATTTGAACTTATTTCAGTTCTTCCATACTTTTTATAAAATTTTAAACATAAGATAGATGTAGGACAGTAAATTGAATCTGGTGATAAATATTACATGTATCTTTGTGTAATGTATATGTATAAAATGTATTTTTACAAAGTCAAGTATGTTGCATACATAGAATGAACAGGATGGATCAGGGCTAGGCAAGGCCTCAACATTTTATCTTGTAAAAAAAAAAAATCATATAATTTACTAGGTTGGGCTTGGTGGTGAACATCTGTAGTCCTGTCACTTGGGAGGCTGAGGTAGGATTTCTGTGTATACAAAGCCAGCTTAGGTTATACAGTGGAACCCTGCCTCAACCACACCAAACCAAGTACTACCCCCTCCTCCACTGACATAATGTATTGATTTTGTTAATGCAAGGTACTTAACAATCTCCCACTAGGAAATTTTCATAAAAGTATACAATGGTCAAGGATGTCTTCATTGAAAATGCAAGGGTGAGAATGATATATTATATAGAAGTAAAAGTTAAGAAATTTGCCCTAATCTCCCATTCACTTACAATTTGCTGATGATAATGTTTTTAAATAATAATAATCAGTTGAAAATTTATCATTATGTGACAGCCAATAATAATAGTTTGGTATTGAAAATGATTGAAATGAGCCTGGTAATGCACTTCTCAGGAATGTCACAAGCTGGAGGCCTGCTTAGGCTACAGAGTGAGTCCAAACCAGCTTAGGCAACTTAGTGAGACTGTGCTTCAAATGAAAAGCAAAAGAGGGGATATGAATTGTGGGGTGCTTGTCTGTATGTACAAGGAAGGAACTAAGTTCAACCTCCAGCGCCACATCTTGTACACACACAGCTTGATTTTCTTAAAAATTTTTGACAATATTTTCATGTTTTAGGTTAAATTTTAATCATTCATTTATAGAGTACTGAATATAACTTCATAGATATGATCTTAATTTTAAAGAATTGAGTCATGATTTTGAAATATTTAGAAATACAAAGTGAAGAACATAACTGTACATTTAATATCCTTTAAAAATACAAGAATACTTACTTTTATCTCTCTATATATTTATATGTATATGTCATGCATCTATATATAACCTTTGGTGGAATAGTATGTATATGCTCGCCTATAGGAGATTTATATGCATATATAAAGACTAGGAGGATATAGATCAGTTGTGTCTTACAGAGGTAAGATTTCAGGTGATTAAAATAACATTTTCTGGACATGCTTTTGTATTTTCTCACTTTTTAGAGTGATTATATGTTTGTAATAAATACCTTAATATTGTTTCTTTGAGAATTTGTATTAAACCTTTTTTTTTTTTTCCTTCATGGAAAGCGTTTTTCAGCTTATATCTTTAATGGATGCCAGATTGCCTCGCTACACCAATGAAAAAATAGAACTTGCAATTCTCTGGTTTTTGGATCAGTTTCGTAAAACATATGTTGGTGATCAGCTTCAAAGAACCTCAAAGGTAGGTTTTTACTGTCCGAAAGCTTTAATGTATCATTGGGGATGAACATGGGTATATACACATACTGGATGGGAGGTGAGTGACAGAGACATCGTGGAACTCTACCACAGACATGTAATTGATAGCTGAATTCATCTGTTGAATTGATATTGAAGCACAATGTAAAATTAATTTACTTGTTTTATACATACATTTATCATTTTCTCTAAAGGAATAATAAATATTTTTATGTGGATAGTTATTAAATACTTTGGATTACAAATAAATCTTAATAGATAACATCTTTTATACTTCAAGATTAGAAACAAGATTTGCTGTTTTAAGAGTTCTGAAGTTGGGGGGGGGTCTGACATTTAAGTGACTTCCTATTCCAGTCATTCCTTGGCATTTTTACATGCTAAATCGTATGGGCTAGGAGAATTTAGATGTATACCAAACAGACAGCAGTTAAATCACCATAATGTTGGGAGACTTGTAATGTGATAATTGAAAGGTTAGCATCAGCAAGTTTTAAATAAATTGATTTAGAAACATAATAAAAGATTATTGAGTTTGTTTATGTGAGTCCTAAGGGAATACTTAGGAGTATACATGTCCTTCTGTATTTATGGATTCTGTATCTATGGGTTAAACCAACTGTGCATTGAAAATAACATTACATTTGTATTAAACATGTTTTGACTGTTTTCCTTGTCAATCTTTCCTAAAAACATGTTGAAATTACTATAACTCTTGTGCATACTGTATGTAATCTAGAGAAGATTTAAAATATCAGGGAAGATCTGTGTATGTTATATGCAAATACCACAAAATATTATTTACTAGTTGCAAAACATTATTTTACTCTAAGACTGTTTTATGGTGTTAGGAACATAGTATGAGGGTAAAGCACTTGCTTAGCATAAGGCCCTGGGTTTAATCCATGGTACTGAAAAGGGGGTGGGAGACAAAGGGCAGAAAAAGAAAGACAGACTGATTATCCTTTATGATAACATTTCAGGTAAAATTTTCTTTACCTTTTAAGGAAGTGATACAATTTGATGTTTTCTTGCTTGAATATATATGACATTTTATTTACATTTAGAATTTTATTGGAATTTAGCTACCATCAAATGACATAGTTAGGAAGAAAAAAGAGTAAGAGTAGCTGTTTAAGGTAGTTACTAAGACAAAATATATACAGGATTACTACTACCAGGTTTATTTGGCTTAAATCCTCAGTCAAAACCATATAATGTGGAAGGAAAAGCTTTCTTACTGTTCTCTTTAAAGTGCTTGGGGAAAAATATAAAAGAGACTGATTATTTTAGATAGGTGAGATTTGAGTTTTCTTCAAAGTTTTTGTTTGAGATACAAAACTTACACATATATACATACACACACATATGTGAGCTTTTAATGTAAGGTCCTCATGAAAAAAGTGAGTGATAGATTAATTTCCTTTACATATTAGGAAAAGATCTACATATCATCAGACTGGTAAGAGAAATCACTGCTTCTTTTAATTTAATATTTTTGGTGCCTGCACTTTATCCTGTTTATCAGAAGTATTTAATCCTAGATGAGTTTAAGGTATTTGTGTAAGTCAGTTTCCATGAAGAACAACTTCAAGACTCTTTGGGCTTGTAGTTGCAGAAGTTTCCGTTTGTGTGCACGGAGCCACTTCTTTGGGTCTGTGGTGAGGAGCATTGTGACAACAAGAAGGCCTAGCAGACAGAGCTATTCATCTTAGGAAAAGCCCAGCACAAGTTCCTTTTGAGAATCCCTGCCTCCAGAAATACTTCTTCCAACCAGGCTTTTACTTCTAATAGTGTGTTCAGCTATGAATTAATAATATATCAATCCATTGTAAAGTTAGAGGCCTTTATGATCCAGTCACCTCTCAAACAGCTATCAGCTGTCAATCAAGCCCCCTTATGGAAGCCTTAGAAGAATAGTTTTAGACTCAAACCATTAAATTCCTCTTGACTAGTACTAGTGTGAGGCGGAGCTTCCCCTGTTTCTGTGTCTAGCTTGTCTGCTGGTGGGTCGTGGTGGAGTTCTGTTTGCTGTTTGTTCTTCTTTCCAGAGTTGTTTGCACTGCCACTAGCAGATCAGGAAGGCTGGTGGTGTTGCTACTGCAACAGAGCTTAGGACATTTAATAAGAACTGTATGTGACCAGCCCTCGATGTCCTTGCTTTTGCAGCTGAATTCAACCAATCGTAGATCAAAAATATTCAGAACAGAGCTGGGGAAACAGCTCAAAGGTAAAAGTGCTTGGTGAGCAAGCATAATGACCTGATTTGTGATCCCCAACACCTCTGTAAAAGCTGAGTATGGCAGCATATGCCTGTAACCTTAAAAATGTAGGAAGCTTCTAAGACAGAGGCGGGTAGTTCTTGGCTTGCTGGCCAGCCATTCAAGTTTTGAAAATGGGCAGGCAGCTCCAGGTTCACTGAGACCCTGTCTTAGAAAAGTAAGTGGATAGATAGTACCTTGTTTTTAAGAAGTCCCTACCAATACATTATGTATACTTTTGTGTGTCCAATTAAATAAGTAAAAAATAAAGCAGAATTAAAAGACTGTAAAAAAAAAAAAAGTCCCTACGTGTAATATCAATGTCTTAGGCTTCTTATCAATATATCCCCTTCTTAGTGCCCAAATTGTAAGTTTGTGTATGTCTCCTATTTTAGCATTATGTTGCATTATACTTGTCAGCAAAATATAAACTATAATTTGGGTTAGTTCTGTTTCTACCTTAATTATTGTCAGAACCCCTGTTGTCCTGGAGTATAGCTTACATACTTCCTACTAACTTAAATATATGCTTTTTGTAGAGTTAGACAGAAGATGGGCCTATAACTCAAGCTTAGTACTTCCAGGTTATAGTTTTGATATTGGGAAGTGATACTGACTTGTGAAATTTGTCAGCCATATTTTTAGGTAAGGTATGGTTTTAAGAATCTTGATAATTTTTCTAAAAGATAGATTGAATTTTTTGAAATTACATGCGTATTTTTGTGGCTATGAAATACTGATGTAGGTGCTCGTGGAAGGCAGCAGTGCCAGCTCCTGCTCCTGCTGGAGTTAGAGGTGACTGTGAATCACCTGATGTGGGTGCCAGGACGAACACAGGTCTTGTGGGAGGGCAGCAAGTGATGCTAACCACTGAGCAATTTCTCTAAAGACTTATAGAGAACATATAAATAAATAGTTCAGATGTCAAGGTGGGTTCACCAAAGAGTCATAAATGATATATGTGTTAGAACTGTGGGCTGTGCCAGGAGGTGGTGGTACACGCCTTTAATTTCAGCTCTCAGGAGGCAGAGGCAGGCAGATCTCTGAGTTTGAGGCCAGCCTGGTCTACAGAGCGTTCCAGGATGGCAGGGGTTACACAGAGAAACCTTGTTTCAAACAAAACAAATGAACAAAAAGAACCTGTCTTGTGAGTGAAAAAGAAGCTGTAAATCAAGCTGGTCATTTATTGAACAGTTAGTCTCTCAGATTCTTTGTTCAGAACCTAACAAGAATTGTTTCTCATTAAACCAGTATGGAAATAGTTATTTTGTTAACAGTTTTCATTTTATAAACATGGGAACTGAGGCTTTGAATGTTTGAATAAATCTGTTCTGTATTTTGGATCCGTATTTGATTGGATGCCTTATCCAAAGCCCGCGCTGCCATCGACTTTGCCTAGCCTGTCCATTGGGACATTGAACAAGCTCTTCCATACAGGAACTCTGTTGTAAAAAACTCTTTTACTTTCTGATATTCGGGAAGAATTACACTGAGCTCAGAATGTTTCTTCCATTGTACTTCTTGTATCTGCTCTGCCTCCCGATTTTGCTGGTTTTCTCTTCTGTGTGTGTGTGACATCCACCCTTTTCTCCTGCTTCCTTCCGTCTGTCTGACTGTCACTGCTCCCCACTGACGTGAAAGGATTTTCATTGTGCTCCTCCTTGCTGCTCTTCCACCTGCCCCCACTATGTTCCATTATCCACACTGCTACTGTGTAATCTTCATGGAAAATGAGAGGGAAATGTATCGAACTTCCTCATGCCTGGTATTCATCTTGGTCAGGTCTCAATGCTTTGTTTTCTCTGCTTCATACCTATATATTTTACATTAAACATTGACCCTGTTGCTGTTTTCATTGTTATTTTTAATCACATTTTGCTCAAAAGTAACAGCTGTCATAAATTTTGTGTTATTGCTATCTGTGAGTCTATTCTTTGTTGATGTTTCTGTGTATTTGTATACAAAATACAGTGTGATTAACTTTATATAGAAGTAATCTGCCATTGGGACCTGCAGGAACTTGCCTGCTTTGATAAGTTCTGTTTTTGAGATTTATCCATGAGACAGATTTATTTATTGCACTTGAGTGGTATACAGTGCATTACTGTGACATTATATACTCATTTATTCCTGTTGATAATGTGTGCTATTTCCAGTTTTTCAATTCTGCAAAACATCTTGTAGTAAATATACTTGTTCTTATCTCTTCTTGCATTTATACAAGCTTAAAAAAATAACAGAAGCAAATGCTCGATTGTATAATGCATATGTCTCTAGCTTTATTAGATTGTGCAGTTGTCTTCATAAGTATTATAACAATTTATTTTCCTCTCTGAACAAGTTAGGTACGTTTTTATCATTCCTCTTGCAGGCTTCACAGTTTGTCAGTCTTTGGGAAACACATTCTTTCCCCTATGCGTATTTCTTTAGTAGTTCTCATTATTTACAGGATGAGCTTCTCCAGTGGTCGACCATTGTCCACTTTACAACCTCTCCTTTGGACACTTTATTCCACTCTATGACATGTTTGGTACTGGAATTGTTGCTGTTTCTTTTTTTTTTCTTGCCTGTTTATACTCAATATGAAGTGACTGCAAATCTCTACTCTGTATTAAGACCAAGTATAAGAAATCCACCTCAGGTGTCATTTCTCATTTGCTGCCCACCTTGCTTTTTGGAGACAAAGTCTGTCACTTATCCTTGAACTCACTTATTAGGTTAGATTGGCTGGCTTACGAGGCCCAGCTATCGTCCTGGCTCCACCCCTCCATTGCTAGGATTACATATAAATGCACACCTTGTTTGTATATGGGGTTCTGGGCATCAGAGTCAGGTCCTTGTGTTTATGAGGCAAATACTTTACTAAGTGAACTGTCTCACCAGTCCTTCAGTAAGTTTTTAATTGAAAGAAGGTACAGGAAAGAAAGTAAAATAATTATAAAATATCCACTTATGAATTGAAGTAGATGAATTCATGAGCAGTGAACTTTCTTTCATATATTTCTGACTGGTGAATCCAACATCAAGGACATAATAGCACATTCAGTAATAGAACAAAATAACTCCTTGAATACCAGTATAAACTAGATATACCAGAAGACATCTATAGACTATTCTCCTAAATACCAGAATATACATTCTTCTCAAGTGACCACATTACTATACAATTAAAAAAAAAACTTAATACATTTGAAGTGACTGAAATAAGCAAAGAATGTTCACTAAACACAAAGGAATCAATCACTTTATCTATCTATCTGCCTGTCTGTCTATCTATCTATCTATCTATCTATCTATCTATCTATCTATCTATCTATCTATTTTTGTTGCTGAGGATCAAACTCAAGGCCCCACTGGGTTTCAGCCATCAGAGAGAAATCTAAAATACTTACAGATGAATTAAAATGAAAATACAGCATAACAAAATGTATAAAAAATGCAATTAAAGTAATAATGAAGACCAGTTTATAGCTATAAATACCTACGTTAAAAAGAGCTGGGGCTGTGGGTTTTGGAGCACACTTTTAATCCCAGTAATTGGGAGATAGAGCCAAGCAGCTAGCTGTGATTTTCAGACAAGCTTTATCTACATAGCAAGTTCCAGGTCAGCCAAAGCTACATAGTGAGACCCTATCTCTAAAAATAAGTAAATAAATGAAATAAATAAAAAGAAAAGAGCTGGACATGGTGGTGAAGAAGCCTGAGGATACATGATTCCAGTATCTTGGAAAGAAAAGAGATCTCAAATCAGCTGCCCTATCACATTAGAAAAAAATAAAAGAAATTAAATTGAAAGAAGAAAGGAAGTAATGAAGACAAAGATAGAAATAATTGAAATGGAGATTTTTTGATTGTTTGTTTTTGGGTTTCTTTGAGATAGAATTTCTCTGTGTAGCTTTGGAGCCTGTCCTGGAACTCACTCTGTAGACCAGGCTGGCCTTGAACTCACAGAGATCCACCTGCCTCTGCCTCCTGAATGCTGGGATTAAAGGCGTGCACCACCACCACCTGGCTGAAATGATTTTAAAACAAGAGAATCAAAGCCCCAAATAATAGTAGTAACAAAATGAGTAAAATATTCAAAGCCCCAAGTAGTAGTTGTAGCAGCAGTAGTTGCTTTTAGGACCAACAAACTTTGAGGTGGTTTGTCAAGAGGAAGAGAGAAAGGAGGGGACTCAGAACTCTGAAATGAAGAATGAAATAGTTGCCATTACTGCTGATCTTAAAGAAATGAGTTTATAATGGAGTACTGGGAGCAGCTGATGGCAAATGAATTAGAGAACTTGGGTGACATGGCCCAGTTCCTTAAGACAGATTCCTGAAGGTGACTCATTAAGATATAGAACCTTGAGTAGACATGTAACAACAGCTCATGAGGATGTGTCAGGAATCAAAGGTTGCCTACAAAGAATGCAGACTCACATCGTCCCCTAGTGAATTCTACTGAAGAGTGGACAACCAAAGCAACTTTGGAAAAGAACAATCTTGAAAAGCTCACATTCCTATATGAATGTGGAAAAAAGACTAAAATTAAAAAAAAAAATTGGCAAAAGAATCCAACACCTTGTAAGGTCAAGAAGAAGACCATGATGGTTACTATTTTGACTTCTGTTAAATGGGATGCAGATTCTGGCCAGGGAAATTAAGAAATAAATAGAAATAAAAGGCATGTGGGCTAGGGAAAAGAAATGAAACTATCCCTGTTAGTAAATAACATGTCCTTATATATTAAAAAATTCGTAAGGACCCATTGGAACTAATTACACTAGTAAGTGTGTAGTATATAATAATATCAGTAACTATATAAAAGAGAATTCAAAAAATATTTGAGCCCAACATGGTGTGGTTTATGCCTTTAGGAGTCTGAGGCAGGAGAATCACAAATTTGAGGCCAGCATGGATTTCAAAGCAAATTCTGGGTTGAATTGTGCCCACCCACCAAAATACTACTACCTAAGAGAGAGAGAGAAAAAACTGTCCAATTTACATATACTTGAATCAACCAAAAAAAAAGCAAACACCCTATTTTAAGATAATATCAAAACTATAATAAATATGTAACAAAAGAAGTATAAAGTTATAATCTGAAAACTAAAAAAAAAAAATTGTTGAAATAAATTAAAGGATCCCTTACAATGGGAAAGAAGATCCATTGATCTTGTATTAGGAAATTTAATGTTGGTGAGAAGGAGCTTTTTACAAGTTGATCTATGCATTGAGCATATTGTCTACCAAAGTCTTGGTTTCCTTTTTTGCAGGAATTGGCACACATATCCTAGCATTCACTAGATTAAAAGGACCCAGAATAACTAGGACAGTCGTGGAACAGAATAACCCAGAAAGGGCTATGCTTTAATTTGAAACTTTGTACACAGCAGCAATGAAGACAGTGTGACACACGCTCAGGAATAGCACATATGTAAAGTGCGTGTTCATGTATAGCTCCTGAGTTTTGACAAGAATGCCAAAGACAATTAAATGAGAAGAGAGCTATTCAGTGAATGGGGCTGGACAGCTGCACCACCTATGAAGAATTTCACTTTGCTTTTTTAGAAGGTTGTCAAGGCACTGGGAAGATTCTGGTTACAGAGGAAGGGAAGTCAAGTTACTGATTTCTAAGTTGGGTGGTGCTATACACTCAAAATTCATCAAAGATTTACATTCTGGCACTTGTTAATGTTATTAATAGCCTCATTTTCTATTCTCAGAAGTCATCTCTATTTGGAGGATAAATTATATGATCACTTTTTGTGTAGATCACATTCACAGACAGGTTATCAGAGCTTATAAGTAAGAAATAACACTTTAAGACTAGGCAAGCATTCTGCCTTTTTGGACCTTTGTTTCTCAGTATTTAAGTAAAAACTATTTTTGTAAACATGAACTAGTGATTTATCAGTATATTATATCCTTATAAATCTGTGGAATAACTTAGAATTTGCATTAACAAAGTAGTGCTTGTTGATATCTTTTCCAATTGCCTGCAGTAAAACCAGGAGCCCTATTTTTCTGTGTATGGCTGTCTAAAGGGTTTGGGGCAATGGTTCTTTTCATTGTCCGGAGTTAGTTTTTCCTGCTGTTGAGTACACAGGCAGAGCAGCAGATGGCATTCTCTCCCTACAGTTGTCAGGCCCTCATACCTTACACTGCTAACAGTTACTGTTAAATCGAGTAGGAAAGCACTTGACTAATGAAGTAGAAAAGCATACTAGTAACTTAGAGACTGTTACACACATGTGTAAGCCAGTACTGAAATAGTAAATTAACTGCTGTTTGTAGGTATTTCTGTATATTTTGTTTGTTAGTAAAATTTATGTTTGTGTTTGACACATAATTTTTAGGAAAAATAGAATTAAGTAGCAATTTTACAACATTGTAAACAGTATTTTAAACATTCTAGTGAAACAAGCATATTGTGCAGATTATAGGGGCAAAGTACCTGTGACAGTTAAAATGGCATTTTGAAGCTTGATTATTAGCGAATAATGCTGAATGACTTTGGAGAACTTTTAAGTGTTTTAAAACTTTTCAAAGTTGATTTTTGGTATGTTGTCAGATTGCTTCAATTTTATTATTTTTTTGTATATAATTTGACCTATTTTTTTCCTTCTTGGTAGATAGTAGTACTTGTAATTCATTGGTTTACAGAATTGCATTATTACTCAGGGATTTGTTCTTTCAGTAGTCATGTATTCATTCTATAACCTTCAAAAATGTTTAGGAAGGCAAGCTAAAGGCCTACATTGTTTGTTTTTAAAATATCTTTACCATATAAATGGAATAACTGAGTTAAACTTTGAAGTATTACCTCCTTAAGTGCATATAAATGTTAATGGAAGAACATTAAGCATTAAGCAAGAAAGTGTAGGGAATCAGCCCGTGGTTGAAGTTTTAGCAGCATGGGTAACTGAGATTATGATACACATTGGAGAAATATAAGATGCATATTGGAAAAACAGATATTGGATTCTTTTATGAGTTGACTTTACTATTTATCATGCCATTAAATATGCTATCATTTGACACCCAATCCTATGTGAATCATATAGTCATATCTCTCTGGAAACACACTTTCACCTAAACAGATGTTGGTGAAATTTTGACTATTCACAATATTTTAAATCTATGTTTTGTTCTCATTTAAAATTATTTTTAATGATTAAAATGTTAAATATTCATAAGTTGTTGAGAACTATGGATAAATTATGAAGTTAGCTCTCTCACTCATGCTCTCTCTCTCTCTCTCTCTATATATATATATATATATATACACACACACACACATATGTATACACACACACACAATCTTATATTACAAATGTCTTTTGGTATTCTTTCTGGTATTTATACTTTGCTGATAGCTAATTTTTCTAAGTAAGGTAGAAATGACAATTTCTTCTGCAGTGGACCCCTAAGTGTCCTGTTTTCTATTTATTTATCATAACTTAAGATGTTAGAATTTTTTAAATGGGTCTCAGAAAGTAGTAAAAAGTAATAAATGAATTGTCAGGTATTGTATTAACTGAGATGTATCTTTAAATCATTTTCAGCACTAAAAATCATGTATTATAAAAGAGATAGTTAATAAATTTTATATTCCTTATTATTTCCATACATTGGTTGTAATTATTTTAAATAGTGTTTTGATCTTATAGAAATTATCCAGAGGAGAGCCTTTCCTCACAGTCAGAAGATGAGGTGCATGGTATATGATCTTTTCCCTCAGGAAAAATCCATCATTGAAATTATGTCCACAGTTCATGATCTTTCCATTTATTTGATAATCCTTTCTTCTGGGGCAATAATAGGTATTATTTAAAATTCAGAGACTGCTAAATATATCGTGGACCAGTTGATAAGATGGAAATAGGAAACTGTCAGTTTTGAAATTTTGGGTAGGATTCTGCTCTTAAAAATATTCTAGTTGCTTAAAGGAAAGTCAAATGTGAATTTATCTCTAACTTTTTTTTTCCATGATAGAGCCATAGGCAGGTCTGAATATCTACTAGAAATGTGTCAGACTATGAGTGCTACATCTCTGAATGTAGTTGTTTTCTCTTGCTTATAATCCTTTCGAGTAGGCTGCTGAAGGGAATCCAGGTAAGAATGAATCTTGTGTGTGCTACAGAAACCCTGAAGCTGCCATCTGTAAGAATCATGTCACAGCTTTGTTTACTCTTCTTTGAATCTTGAGCACCTAATACATATTATGATGAATTGATTCTTACTTAACCGGCAAGATAAAGTCAGATTAACTATTAATTTGCAAATAAGATTCTCCAAAAGGAATCTATGCTTCAAGACAGCAATCATATAGTGTCAAATATTCCCTACATACCTCAGTGAGGAATATTATGCATTATTTAACTTTAAGTATATTTTCTTAATAATTAGAAGATCTGGTATTAGTTACTAAACATTTATGTACTAATGCCTGGTCATTTGGGCAACGGTAGTTAGAGCAGGTGTTTGCGTGGGATACTAGTCTGACTCATTACTCTGAATTATGAGCATGCTTAGTACAACAATTTGATATTATATAAACATTTTAATGCCATATTTGGGGGGGCTTGTGTTTATTTTTTCCTCAACTACATGTGATGTTTATTTCTAGTCCGTGCTTTTGTTTAGTATACAAGAAGAAAGGCTAACAAATCCAGCTTCTTGAGAACTGTGGGGAGATTGAGCCAAGGTGCAGGCGATTAATGTACATACAGTTAGTAGTGTTACAGTGCTACAAACGATAAAAGCTCAAGTGTTAGCAAAAAGACAGGCAGTCAAGGTGATCGTGCTGTTCCCCGGGCTAGAGCAATGAGTTCTTCTTCTAATACCACCTTTCTGTTCTTTTGTTTTTTAAAGTTCACCTTCTACTTACATATTCCTAGGAAATTCAGTAACGTCCAACTAGAAGTGCTGAAGATGATTGTCTAAGTCGGAAGAGTTCTGGCTTTGTTCAGTTGACACAATTGAATTTGCAATATGATGGGCGGCTATTAAATACATTTTAAAAATATTGTCAGTAATTATTCCCCACATATTCTGTGTTCAAAGTCTTATAAATGTAGCTTCTACATCACATAAATGGCTACAATGTGCAGTTATTAATTCCTACTCATTTCAGGAAAATGTGCTTTTTTTATTTCTGCTTATTTCATCATACTAGCTATCTCTAACTTAGGAGAGACTTCTTACTACTGTGGTAACTAACCAGATAAATACAAACTTCAGTAGAGTGAAATATAATACTTTATTTTAAGTCTGTTACATTTAATTTTCTTTCTTTCCTATGAATAGACTAAATTTTTGTTTTGCTTAAACAAAGGATAGATGAGCATTCTGAAAACGGTTTTTACTGTCCTAATGATTAATGATCACTGAACACTTTTGAAAGATTAACATTTTTCAAAGCTGCTAAAAAATATACTGTTTTATTTAATTACAAGAAAGTAAAGGCTTTTCACACTGACAGGTGGTGGAAATTAGCAGGCAGTTTTGAAATTGTGCTGTGCACGAGAAATTAGATCTCATTTTAATTCTGCTTTTCTCAACTAGCAAATGAGGTTAATGCCATACATATTCAGCTGATATGGATGAAGAAATTGATATAAAGTAGATCAACATAGCTACAGGGCTAGATTAATTTATAGGTAAAGAGGCAGTGATAAATGAAAGTAATGTAGTAGTGGTCACTAAACTCCTCTGCCATGAGGGATTCAATAGCGTTAGTTCCTCATTAAAGCCTTTGTCGAGTGCATCAAATAGAAATGTGAAAAGGAATAGCCAACTAACCCCTAATTATCAAAATACAGAAAATACTAATTATACCTTAATTAGCTTTTCTTTTAATGTACTGAAATTTGTTACTTTTTGTGTGGCACAAATGGATAGTTATATCAACAATAAATAGGTTGTTTTAATAACTTTCTTTTACCTCTGGGAAAACTACACTCCAATTTTTAATATGCAATAATGCTTCTCTCTAGCCTGTAGGAGATGAAAATTATTAAGTAGCTTTATTTTTTTGAAGATTTTACAGCAGCTTTGGGAAGAATTATTTCACCATGCATCAATTACTTTTAATTGAACTGAATATTTTTCAGATTGCACCAAATGCCTCTCATTTAAGTTTAGCAGTTAGAGTTTAGGAAAGCAGCATAATGAGGACTGCAGATAACCTCTGTCATATATTGTAATAAATAAGGATGATTATTTGTTTTGCTTGGGTTTAGAAAGAACTCAATGTTGCAATTGTAAAACCTAGTCAGTCACCTTATCTAGTGCTAGTCAGTGTGGAGGACTAAAAGCTATGTATTCTAGAAACTTCACTTATGAGTCTTTCTCTTACCCCAAATAAGGTTGTTTTCAACAGTCTAGTTAAGAAAGGATTTGTCATTTAGAATAAAGATACAGTATTACTGTGGGGGAAGCAGCTTGGGTTTTAGTGTAATAAACCTCAAGGCGGCTTTAGGCCCTTAGTAGCTTTTGCTATTCTGGGGAAATTCATTACTTTGCCTGTGTATACACTGCCTTGCCCATCAGTTGCAGTGATACTTGGTGTTGTGATGAGTAAGTAAAATAGGGCAAGTCCCTAGCATAACATTTAGTGTGGTGTAGAAGCTCCAAAATCAAAAGTTGCTGTTATTGGTAATAAGAAAGGCCTTAAAGAAATTCTGTCCCTGAACATTTCAATTATCATAGGATTGTCTTTCAAGGGATTGCATGTAATCTAATCTTCAGGACATTTAATGTAATTGTTAAACTGTGCTAAAGACTATCTAATTTATCATAAAGCTATTTTCCTCTTTGTTTGGCAAAGAATTTGTAATAGTCTGTCTTTGAGTAAGGGGTGGTAGTGAGGTTATTATCAGTTGATCTGAGTTCATGTTGTCTCTCTCCCAATGCAACCTAGAATTGTTAATTAAAGCCAGATAATCTTATTCTAAAGCCAAGACTCTAGAAAAAGACTGTTTCGTAGGACCTCATTAAATTTATTGTTATTTCAGATCTGTATATTTTCTCTCTCTTTGTGGTTTTTTTGAGACAGAGTTTCTTTGTATAATAGCCCTGGCTGTCCTAGAACTTGCTCTGTAGACCAAGCTGGCCACACCCAGTTCATCTTCTCATTTTTGGTGCTTACATTTAATTTGTGTTTCTCTTGTTCATCCTTTTTGCTTTTCTAATTATCTATTGATGAACAGTAATCATGAATTACACTTTTCATCAACAGTATCTGTCAAGTTAACCCTCTCTACCTTTGTTTTCCTTATCGGTAAACTAATACTACTATGTGT
This sequence comes from Peromyscus eremicus, assembly GCF_949786415.1. Taxonomy (NCBI): domain Eukaryota; kingdom Metazoa; phylum Chordata; class Mammalia; order Rodentia; family Cricetidae; genus Peromyscus; species Peromyscus eremicus. Next base: position 14,370,183 of record NC_081423.1, read on the forward strand.
TGCTCTTTTGGGTGATTGCATTGAGTTATGCCACTTCCTTTCATCAGTTTTACAACAAAACAAACTAATAATTTGGAAGAAAAGAAAGAAAGAAATGAGCCACCCAAAGAAGAGAGCAAGAAAGCATTTTATAATCATTGAAAATGTTACTCTACTCTTTCAAAATAATCCCTGTCCAGTGTTTTAAATAATACATGTGGAAAAAAGTTGTCAACCAAAGTATTATGTAGATCTCCATACTGCCTTTCACCTGTTTACAAAGTTATAGATTAGCCAGGTCCCTTGTTGAAACTTGTTGAACACGGATTCTAGTGCTCTACTGCAGATAGATGTAGTGGCTCAGAGGATCTGAGTATGTGTATTGATCATGCAAGCCACTTGGGTACTTTGAGTCTCCGCTAAAGTTTCAGAACTTTTGACTCCCTTGCTTGAAGATTGGTAACAGGTACTGTGTCTTGTTTCTTTTGACCATCACTTGGGAGTTAGGGCTGGATATGGAGTAACTGCCTCTAGCCCCTTTTGGTTAGAATGCTGTAATCTTCTGTCCTAAAATTTAGAGAAAGGAAGTAGAGGAAAAGGCCACTTGACTGTTATATGTAAAAACCCTAAGGGAATATTTAAGTCAATAGATTTGTGTTTTGCTGGCCAAGAAACTAAAATGTGTATGATTATATAAGGTGTATACTGTAAAGGCAAAATTATTTTAAAATAAAATTTCTTATGATATTTTTATTTTAGAAAATTACAATCTGAACCATTGCCTAAATTCTCAAATGTTGTGACTTTTTCTTGTTCTTGTCAGTTTATGTATACTTCACTGTACTTTAGATTCTATAGCAAGAATCAGATTGTGTATTGTCAGTCATCTCATTAGCCTGGTAATCCCAGGCTAGTGTGTAAATCTCTCTAGCCACTTTTTTTTAATGTAGCAAATGGAAACATAGTGATAAGGAAGGTTTGAGAGTCAGTGGCCATTTGTTTAAGGTAATGAATGGCACAGTGCCTGACACGCCGGTGTTGAGGACACTAGCTGTGCGGATGCTGATGACTTGGTTTTTGCTTTTGTACTTCAGTTTAACCAGTGCCAGCACCAGATTTAGGTTTTCACCACGTTAGACTATCTTTAAATTAGCATGAGCAAAGCTCATATGAACTCACAGGAACTGAGGCAGCATGCACAGGCCATGCAGAGATGTGTACCAGGTTTTCTGCACATACATTACGGCTTTCAGTTTAGTGTTTTTATGGGATTCCTGAGTGTGCAAATGAGTTGGTGTCTGATTTTTGTGCCTTCTCTTAGACTCTTTTCCTCCTGTTGATTTGTCTTGCCCAACTTCAACATGATAGTTTTTATTATATTTTATTTATTTTTAATCGCTTCTCAGCCTTTTGGCTAAGATCAAGTGTATATTTTATTTATTTTTTGTTTGTTTGTTTATTTTCTGAGGCAGGGTTTCTCTGTTGTAACCCTGGCTGTCCTGGAACTCACTCTGTGTAGACCAGGATCTGCCTGTCTCTGCCTCCCAAGTGCTGGGAATAAAGGTGTGCACCACCACTGTTTTGCTTGATTTTTTTTTTTAAGTGAATGAATGAGTGAAAGCTTAGCCGTCAGGGTAAAGGTTAACAACTGAACTGTCACTTATACCTGCTGCAAGAGGGAAAATCAGTTTTCTCCAAGAGACTGGGCATATCAACCACTCCAGGACAGTCCTCACGTTTAGAAGTTGTTTACCAACATATAATTGTATTCCACAATTGTGTGTGTGTGTGTGTGTGTGTGTGCGCGTGCGCGCGCGCGCGCTTACTTGGTTACAGTTTGGTGTTTTTTATTTTGTTTTTGTTTTCTCTTTTTGGATGTTTTATTTTGTTTTCTTGGGTTTTTTTTGGGGAGTGGGGTTGTTGTATTGGTGGCTTTTGTTTCTTTTTTGAGAAAGAACTTAAAGTTGGGGGGGGAGGGGAGAGGCCCTGGAGGGACTTGAGGGAGGGGAAGAATATGATAAAATAATTTGAATTTGAAAATAGTTTTAAATCATGAAAAATATAATATACACACATACACAAAACCCCAAAAATGTTAGCCTAGAAGAGACTATGGATAGAATGTAAATGAGCATTTTCAAACTATTTATTACAGACAAGGCCTCTAGGAGTAGAATTTAATGAATTTATAGTACTTTTTAAAACTTGTGTTAGATTCACTTGTTTTACTTTATAAATATGTTTTGCCTGCATGTATGTATGTGCACCACATGTGTGCCTGGTGCATCCCTTGGAACTGGAGTTATAGATGGTTGTGAGTCACTGTGTGAGAGTTGGGACTCCATCCCAAGTCTTCTGCACGAGCAGCAAGTGCTCTTAACTGGGCCAGCCATCTCTCTGGTCCCTGTATATGATTTTTTTTTTCTCACTGAAATAAAGTTAAAAAAACTAGCACTAATATTTAGTGTGTTTTTCTTTTGGAAATTTATAGTAAGTTTTGAGGAATTCCTGCTTGAAATATTCCATGTCATTTTAAGAAATAAATGGATAAGATGCCGATAATTTAAACTTAAATCTAGATATTCTTACATCAGAAAGCATGTAAGAATTTATAATTGGAAACTTTTGATAGTATTTGTTAAGAATCACATACCTTTGTCACTATTTAAGTCATATCAGCAGATGGAGGCATGCTTACCTAGCCCAGACAAGACCATTGGTTCCATCCCCATCATAGGGGACAAAATCAAAAGATGGTAAAAATTTCCAATGAAATAATAGTGTCTGGTATATGTGAAGGTATCTACTTTAAAATAAATATTCTTAATCGAAGCATTCAATTACAAAGCACCATTTGGGAGAAGTAAATGTATTTATGTTTATTGTCATGAAGACTTTTTTTTAAATCTGATTTTTAAATTTGTCACCTTTATAATTCAAACATTTCCAAAATTTATTTTATGCATACCTTTAAATCCTTGGAATTTATGGTAAGCTACCATTAGCCTAAAAAGAAACTCAGATAGTCTCTCCAAAGAAAGGTTTATTGGAGAGTATTAAAAGATTATCGTGGAGAACCATGATTGAGGGCCAGAAGGCATACTTTGGGAAATAAAGAAAATTGGGATTTGGGGATAAAAAGGAGAATTGTGAAAGTTATTCTGAAATAACAAGATAATTGTTTCCAATGGCTACTAGAAGAGCTGAAGCCAGTTTATCAGAGGAGCTGTTGTCTGTGGGTGTTCCCCAAACTGTGGGGTGTCCTGCCAGAGTTTCCATTAGCACCTAAATTGTGCCTAAAGAGCATCGTCTCATGGCCTCCTGGCTGTTTTTGATTAGAGATTACAAAGAGGAGTCTATTTTAATGTTGGTCACTTTGATGATACACATGTATTGTTACATGTTTTCCAGTAGAATGGATTCTATAAGAATCAGGCTGAAGTTATGTTGACATAGTTTTGATTTTCAAAGTACTATATTTTTGTTCTCCAACTTATTTTCTAATCCTACTTTCCTGTATGTCTTAACTGCAAAGAAATCAAATTGAGTCAGGGTGAAATGATCTCTCCTCAGTGATTTATTGTTTCTTTGTGGTAATAACATTAATAATCCTTTCTTACTAGTTTTTCTGAAATATATAAGATTATCTGTAGTCACCCTACTGTGCAGTGTAACCTCAGAACTTAAGTGGTAAGTTCTAACTGTATGTCTATACCATAGTGTTGTTAGCCAGTGTTGCCCCATTCCTTCCTTCCCTGTCTACACTCCCAGCCTGTTGTGACCTGTGTCTACTGTCAGCTTCTGAGAGATCACTTTCTAAGGAAAATTGCCCATTTGAATGAGATTGTGCATGGCTGAGTTTCTGTGACTGAGTAGTTTTGTTTTAAGTAGTTTTGTTCATTAAGTGTGGCCTCTGCTAGCAACCTAAAGGTCTGGAAGACTGCTTGCACCAACACCCTTTGCATCACTCAGTTGTTACTAAATCTTAATCATGGTAAGATTATGTTTTCTTAAAAGAAAAAAAAAAGGCAGCAAATGAAATAGTAAAGGCATTAGTTAATAGCAGTACTAATGAAATAAATGGTCAAAGGAATGTAATAAAATTGTTTATGGAAATCTGAGATGGATGGAGTGATTATAACAATACTTAAAATGTACTGGAGGCATCAAAAGTGGTCTTTCTTCATAAACTTGGTTAATTTAGTTATTTGAAATGGGGAATTTGGTTCATTCAAACTCTGGCTAGGAACTTTACATCCATTAGATTGTGAAAAAGCTTTCTAGAGAATTAGTTCGTCGTTACAACATGCCAAGAAGTTTTCACATGTCAATAGTAGTGAAAACAGAATTTGAAAGGGTTAGTCACATTGCAGAACACTTGCTCTGTATGTGCAACACATTTAAGTTTCTAGTCTACTGTTTTGATTATGAAGATTAAAAATATGTCTAAAGCTAAATTGTCAGTCATGGCTTCTTTTTAACAAAGGACAATTCTCTAATTTTACAAAAGGAGCAAGAGTTTTGTAGTTGTATAGCCATTTCTTTGAATATTGAAGTGGATTACTAACCAAAAACGAAGCAGGAAATCATTTGCAGAATACCAGGGTGAGGGAGAAATTGTGGAATGTTGGTTTCTGTAACTCAGAAATTCTTAGAGATATGGGAAGTGATCTGAAAGGCTATATCCAAAAGCCATTACTGGTAGTTTTCTGTAGGTGACTGTTGAAATAGACTTGAATCACTAATTCAGAAGTTCTGTTACCCAGTCCACACAGTGAACATCAACCAAGGACAGCTCTGTGTCTTACAAATGTATTTCTTTTTTTTTTTTTTGGTTTTTCGAGACAGGGTTTCTCTGTGCAGCTTTGCGCCTTTTCCTGGAACTCACTTGGTAGCCCAGGCTGGCCTCGAACTCACAGAGATCCATCTGGCTCTGCCTCCCGAGTGCTGGGATTAAAGGCATGCGCCACCACCGCCCGGCTTACAAATGTATTTCTAATTAATTGATTTAAGTTGCTGTTTACTTATTTAGCTATGTACCCATTCTTTTGTTAACCAAGTACCACTTAATTAAATAGTTATTTGGCATCCGTGTTATTGTACCTTTTATTCCAAGCAAACAGCAAAATAAGATATACAGCAAATATTAGCCATAATAGTGTATACATTCAAGCATGATGTGTTACTTGTAGCACTGTGGATATGGAGGCAGCATAACTAGGAATTCAAGGCCAACCTCTGCTACATAGCATGTTCAGAACCAGCCTATCTTACTTGGGACCTTGTCTTTAAAAAATGTTTATATCCTTTGATTCGTAATACCACATCTAGGAGTCTCTTAGTGGAAATTGTCTCTCCTTCTTACATTGTATTTGGTAGTGGTGAATTTAGTATAAATAGACTCTTAGCTATCATTATGGGAATTCAGGAAATTACTTGCAAGAAATGTTTTGATATGTTGTAAATAGAAAGTAGTATACAATATTAAATGTATAGTAAGATCTCAATTATATGAAAAAAGAACAAAGGAATCTAAGGAAATGATCCCAAATCTTCATTTTCTTTATCTCTCAAGACGGTTACAGTTTCCCTCCTGTATTCTTTAGTATTATTTCTCATAAAAAGAACATTAATTTAAAAAATCTGCCTTTTTGTCTTTGCAGTTTGATTATATAGATGAAACTCTAAAGATTTCACATGAACTTTCAGAATCACCCTTGGTTTGGTAGTGTGTGATGACATCTGTCACATGTGTGCATTTCTCATTGATGTGGTGAATTTTACTTTTATGTGTATACCTTTTCAGTTATAACATTTTGGGTTGTAATAGTTTATGTTGGGTTATAATAGTTATGTTGGGGAAATTGCCATTTCAAATAATTAGAAACAGGTTGTTTTTGGAATTGAGATTTTTGTAAAAACACATAGAAGCTCGTCTATGTAATCTTGTTTTTTTAATATTTTATTCTTAAACGTATATACTACATATGAAATATTACCTTAATAATTGTCACATTATTTAAATGTATACAATATATAATCACATAAAAGTAGTACAGTAAAAATACCAGTACTCAGGGGACTGAGGCAAGAGAATCCCAAGTTTAGGACCTGCCTGGGCTGCAGAGTGAGTTTAAGACCAGAATGGACACCAAAGTGAGACCCTGTCTAAAACTAAAAAGAGACCTGGAGGTAGAGCTTAGTGGTAGAACACTTCCTTAGTATGCACAGAGGCCTGGGTTTAACTCCCAGTACTGCAAAGATAAAATACTAACAAAAAGATACTTCAATGAGAGAGTTTTGATAGCATAGATCCAATGTTGAGTCTTTTTCAACCAATGACCTACCAGTCTTGCTGTGTGAGATTCCTGGGGTATTTTAACCACTATTGATTAAAACCAGCCCTAGTGAGTCATCTGTTTTGCTTCACTTCAGTCATGGGTGGAACCTTGCTGATTAGAAATGAAATCAACTATTGCAATCTCAAAGGAAAACATGTTAGGGGGTTGCAGGTTCGAGTCTGGAGTTTTAAATTTGTATAAAATAGTTTTATTTTCTAAGTTAGGTCTCAGATTTTTAAAATCATTTGTATCTTTTCTAGACAGAAAGCTAATGATCATAAATCTAGATAAATTGGCATTTAGGTGATTGCTTTCAGCCTTATTTTCTTTTTTAATGTTTATAGGCTATAATGGCATTGTAAAGTTTAGAAAGCATGTTAAGAAATCATCAGGCTTTCTGTCCCAGGCTTGGTGGCTGACCTGCTGAAGCCAGTCCCCAGTCCCCAGCCCCCAGCCCCCAGCCCCCAGCCATGCAGTTGTCTCGGACCCACACGCAGGTTGAAAACTACAAATAAGAAACTAGTGAACAGAATGCCTTGAATTTGGTTCCAAGTGGGGAGATGCCTCCAAGGTGAAGTAGTCTCACATGTAATGACCAGGTTTCTGTGTATGTTGTTTAGGATTAGAGCAGCAGGGTGGGGTGTCAGATTCATTGTTACCCACTTTGTTGCTGAGATAGCTGTTGACCTCCCATTTTACAGATGAAGAAATGAGGACCACATAAATTACCACCACATGAGAGAGTATCCATGAATAAGCCTTTGTAGTAATTGATGGCATTGAAGGTAGTCTCCCAAAATTTCTGTCAGCATGTTTGGGGTTTTTAAGGTGCGAGCAAAGAGGATGTAAAGGACATTCGTGCTAGATCATTAGAATATGATCATCTCAAGGTGGTCAGAAAAGTTCTGATGTAAGAAATACAACAGGTGCTTGTAGCTATCTCCATGCTAGGACAGGCTCTTTACTAGCACCTCATCCTAGACCCGGAAGTCAAGATACCATTAACCTATATGTCAGTTGCATATAACTAATTTTCCAGAATCTTAAAGGCTTTTCATATGTTGATTTCAAAAAGAAAAAGAAAAGAAATCATCAGCTTCCAAAAGACAGTTTAAAAAGTTTTAGATAGATATGAATGTAATTCACTTAGCAGAGTGCATATCCAGAATGGGAAAGGCTCAGGTTTGATTCCCAGCTCTGCAAGTATTGCTTACTTATAACAATAAAAACACCATCAACAGAGATCTGCCCAGAGCCTCATAGCTATTAACTTTTAAAGAGAAAAGCAGAACACCCACCTCTCCTTTCCTAGTACAATTATTTTACCTAGTTATTATTTATTAAACCATTGCATTAATACATTTTTCACAGGCAGAGTGTATTATCACAGATAGAGCATAATTAGCTTTCTAAGAATATTCTATGTTTATAAATAGAACCCTGATGCAAGCATCCAGGGATTTTTTTTTTTTTTGGTCACTTTATCATTTTTTTGCAGTGAAAATTAAGCAATTGTAAAAAAATAAATAGCTAAGTTTTTCAGTTGTTGTAAGTTGGCTTTATTTCATGCTGCTAATAAAGTCACATTGTGTTCAAGCATTGCAATTAGCACTGAAGTGCACATCCATTAACTAAAACGTTAGGCTGAGTGTAATTACTGTCTAGAGCCAGTATCTCTGAAGCTGCATCTACAATGCTATTAAACTATAAGCAATATTGTAAACCAATATTTAAATGATTCAGAATTTATACCATCTTTTTCAACCATAAAAAAATAGTATGTACATTGATTTGGTTAGTTTTTATGTGCTTAGAAAAATACAAAAGTTTTTTAGTATGATTGAAATATGCACCTTGAGATAGAGAAGCTGGAATGTAGTTGCTGTGAACTAATACTTGTTAATCTTTATGAAACATTTTATTGTGGTAAAATATACATCACATAAAATTGACTGCCAAGTTTTTTTGTTTTGTTTTCGAGACAGGGTCTCACTATGTAGTTCTGGCTGTCCTAGAACTCATTCTGTAAACCAGGCAGGCCTTGAATTCACAGAGATCTGCCTGCTTCTGCCTCCAGGAATTAAAGCCGTGTGCCACCACCACCCAGGCTGTATGTTCAAGGTTTTGGACACAATATGCCCATTTATGAGTTAGAGTGCAACATTTCAGTATGTGTATGTAGTGTCTAATGAACAAATCAGGCTATTAGGCATATCCATCACTTCAAACATTTGTTATTTCTTCATGCTGAGAGTATTTAAAATCCTCCGTACTGACAGTTTTGAAATACACAATTAATTGTTGTCAAAATGAGATAACCTCCTGTGCTGTAGAACAGAGTTTATTCCTCTGGTGCCTGTGAGGACCCTCTTGCCATCGCCCTTTCTCAGCTATCTCTCATCTGTAAGAACCACTGTTCTCCTCACCTTCTACCAGATTAGTGTTCTTGTTTTCACATTTGTTTCTCTCTGGCTGACTTTATTTCACTTAGTATAATGACTTATGCATCTTTAGGAAAATGACAGGAATCCATGTATTTTGTGGGTAAATGACATTTTATAGTACATACATACCACATTTTCTAGATTCGTTCATTTATTAATGGACATCTAAACTTACTCCCTATCTTGGCCTTGTAAATAGTCCTGCTGGTCTGTATTTAATTTTTGAGGAACAACTATTATGTTTTTAGAACCTCAATAAAAATTTTTTTTAATTGAAATCCTTTATGTATCAAACCATACATCACATTCATGGCACATTAGAATGTTTATAATCAAGCCTTTTGACTTAGGACTTTTGGGCTTTTCAGTACAGAATCTGAGTATGTGGACTATCACAGTCCAGATTGGTATTTGTACAACTGTACTGCTTGTCTCGCTGGTAGCCACATTGTGTTTTGACAGCTACTGCATGGAGATGCCTTGAGGGTCCTACCGGGCTTCTTTCTAACCTGTATAACTCATGGTGCACCATAGGTTGTCATTACTTCAGTTCTTTGGTATTGCTAACAGCGTGTCTTATGTGTGGCCTGGCAGACATGTGCATAGCTTCAATGATGAAGATATTCCTGGACTTACTGCTTCTCTGCTCCTCATAAGAATACTGAATTTTGTTCGGGAAATATTTCACATTTAAAGTCAAATGGGTATGATATTGATAAGTAGGACTAGGACCTTAGGCAATTTATCTAACCTCTCTGTTTTTCCAACTACAACCAGTTTGCCAACTATCAGAAGAACTGGAAGTACTAAGAATAAAGAGCTTTATATGGAGTTAGCATTCTCTAAATCTTAGCTATTCAACTGCAGTAGTTATATAACCTTGGGTAAGTTAAGTATTGATTTATCTCATGTAAGATGAAAGGACTCAACTGGATTAGGAGAAATAAGTCTTTGGATCCTTGAAATAATATGCAGATATTTTTATTTTTTGTACATCTTGGAGAAAATATGTTGTGTTTAACAGATTTGTAAAATGACTTACTAATCTCCAGAAAGGATATTCTAAGGATGGTGGAATCCAAGTTCTTTGCTAATGATAAAAGGCCATAATTATTATACTGCATCTCAATGTAGCCAGAGTTAGGAAAATTCTTTATGAAAAAAAATAATTTTCAATATAAATGCTTACTAGTCTCAAAGGTAATCATAGTTTTTTGGTTAATGGCAGTGATGGAATAGTTTGTAATCATGTCAAATAACCGTCTTGCTGAAAAAATTATAGCCTTTAGATAAAGACATTAACAAAACAGCTTGTGTCAGTCTGGAGATTGGTCCAAAATATATGGAAACTACAGGGTAGATAAGCCTTCAAAATATGGAACGATTGTGTTTGGATTCCACACTTACTTGGCTTTTCCTTTGAGGAGTGCGTAGGAATATGGCTCAGTGTATTTGGCTATCTCTTTACTAGCTTAGAAAATGATACTTTGAGAGATCACAGTTCTTGAAAAATGAGTGGAATCTTGGAAATGAAAATCCACAGATTGAGGAGAAGTCAAGACATATAAACAGAATTCTCTGACATCCTGTACCAGATTCTAAGAAACCCAGGGGAACTAAGCAGAGATTGTAGCCATTGAAATAGCAGTTTATAAAACTTGAGTCCTGACAGGCTAGAGGGACTTGAACACTTGAGATTGACTGTTGAAAACCCAGAATAGCTGTATTGAGCTTATCACAAACAAAAGCAGAACTTTTATGGTTTTGTTTCTAGGTTTTCTGTTTTCTTCCAATGGGCTGAATGTGTTTTTGTGCCAGTCCTGTGTTGTTTATGTTAATATGGCTCACTGTATAATTAGAAATAAGGAATTGTGGTGTCTCCAGCATTGCTATTTGTTTTTAGGACTGCTCTGGCTAGTACAGTCTTTTGTGCTTCCACATGAATATTAGGATATTTTTTCCAGTTGTGTGAAGAATGTTATTAGAATTCTGATGGGAATTCCATTGACTCTTCCCATGACTTTCAGGAATAAATTGTTTTGTATGCATTAGTTCTTTAGATCTGAGCTGGAAGGTTTTACCATCTTGTAGTGCTATGCCTTCTTGAATGTCTTCCTCCAGGGTTTCCAGGTCTTCATTGTAGAAGTAGGTCACTGCATTGCTTAGGTTTAGTCCTGGAGGGTTTTTGTTATTGTGGTGAGTTTTTGGATTTTTTGTTGTTGTTGTTGTTGTTTTCCTATTGTAATGGAATTTTTTCCACCTTGATTTCTTTCTTAACAAGTTTGTTATTAGTATATAGGAAACAAGTTAATTTTGTACATGGCTACAGTGCTAAAAGTGTTTATCAGATCTAAGTTTTTTCTGGTGGAGCCTTTAGGATCTGTTAAGAATTGATCATGTCTCCATTTAGGAAATATTTGACTTCTTGGTTTACTATTTATATTCCTCTTATGTCTCTCTTGCCTTGCTACCCAAGCACTGTTTTGAGTAAGTGTGGAGAGAGTAAACACCTTTATTATTTTGTGCTGTTTCTTGTTTGAAAGGAAATGTTTTTGTAATTTCTTCATTTGTTATAGTGTTGAGAATGTATTTGTTGTATATATATTTGTTGAGATATATGTTCATATACATATATGTTCATGTGTGTATGTATGTATGTATATATATATATATATATATTTCTTGAAATATAGTCCTTCTCTTCCTGGTTTCTTTCAGGGTGTTGTTGTTTATAGATCTATTGGGATGATTATATCCCATTCCTGATTGTATTCATGTGCTGTATTGTTTTTATTAATTTTCCGTGTTGAACCATCCTTGCATCCCTAGAATGAAAACAACTTGCTCATGGTCTGTGGTCTTATTAATATAGTGTTGAATTTTTGTCTGTGTGTTTCATTAAGAATATATATATATGTATATATGTACACAAATAACCAATTTCTTTAATTGTCATTCTCCATTTAAAGAAACTGCACTTCAAAGGAGCTTGTTGGTCTAAAAAGGGAATGTGCTGAATGAACCTGGAACATCTTAACATACCCAACAGTAAAGAAACTACCAGGAAAATTCCTCAGTGCAATCATGTCAAAAACACGTGCCATTAAATTATAATGATTATTTATAAGGAACACTAAGTAGTCACTTTCTACTTTCTAATGTTGACATGGGACCAGTTCATTGAAAACTAGGGAACTGAGAAGAATTATGTGCTTGCCCTGCATTTCCTAGGTAAAGTAAGCAAGTAACTAGAGAGCATGAAACTGGTGTTTCTTTATATAATTAGTTTAGACAGTGTCTGGGAAACAGAAATTATTACTATTTCTTGATTCAGTAAATTAATAGCTATGTAAGATCAATGGCTAAGAACATCAAGCAGGGTGAACATGAACACATGATGATGGGGGCGGGGCATGAAAGTTTTGCTAACACTATTGAGAGTTTCTGTATCTCCTGTGTTCATGAATGAAATTGTATATGGCTTTTTTTCTGGGTTGTTTATTGGTTGTTTGGTTGTTTGGGCACTAGATTAATACTGGCTTTATATAATGAACGAATTTGGCTTTGTTTTCTTTCTTTTCTACCTTATGGAGCAGTTTGAGGAGTACTGATGTTGGCTCCTCTTTAAAGGATTGGTAGAGCTGAGCAGTGAATCCATCTAGTCCTGGACCTTTGCTCACAGACTGTTGCTGCTAAATCACATTGCTTGTTCTTTATCTAGTTATTTATATTCGCTTGATTTCATTTTGTTAAGTTGCTTGTTTCTTGAACTTTATCCATTTCTCCTGCATTTTAAAATCCTTGAATTTAAGTCTTCAAATCCTCAGAATTTCACTGGTTAATGTTTTAATATTAACTCTTTTCATGGTTTTATTAACTTTGTGGGTTTTTTGTTTGTTTGTTTGTTTGTTTCATTTTTAAGTTGCCTAAGGTTTTGTATGTTTTTTCAAGAGCCAACTTCTTGTTAAATTGATTCTTTATATTTTTCCTTTCAGTCTCCATTTCATTAATTTCTGCTCTGACTTTTACTTCTTTTCATCTACTGCTTTGGAGTTTGATTTGTTCTTGTTTCCCTAAGATCTTGAGGTACCTTAAGCAATTTTCTGAGCTCATTCCATTTTTTATCTTAAGAACTGACAGCAATACATTTCCAAAAGTGGAACTGCTTTTGTCCCATTCCTAAAATACTGAGTTTTGCCTTTCAATTTACTGGATCTTTTTTTTTTTCCAAGGAATATGTTGTTCAATTTCCAAGTACCTGTCTAGTTTTTCTTATTGATGTATAACTTTATTGTACTGTAATTGGATAAAGTACAAGAAATTATATTTTTCACAGCTGTCACCAGTTGGTCTATGGTTCAGATTAATTCTGAGTTTCTTTGCTGATTTTTAGTCTGAATGTCCTATCCATTGATGAGTGGGGTATTGAATAACCCAGTATTATTATATCTGGACCTGTCTGCATATGCCCATTAGTGTTTGTTTTATGAAAACATATATTAACACATATACACATATACACACATGTATGTATTCTTGTTGGATTCCTCCCTTTATTAATTTATAGTGATATTTATCACTTGTAATTGTGATTTGAAGTTTATTTTATCCATTATCAGAATAGCTCATGTCTATGACTTTTTGGCTTCCAGTTACTTGGTAAATTAACTTCTGTTTTTTGGCTTCCAATTACTTGGTAAATTAACTTCTGTCTTTTCCCAGTCTTTGAGTGTCTTTCTCAGTGAGGTGTATTCCTTGAAGTCAGCAGGTAGTTGGATCTTATGTTTTAATCTAATCACCTGCTCGATTGTTTTTTGTGAGAGAGTTAAAACTGGCTACACTTGGGTTGTTATTGAGAGCTTTACTAGTTCCTGTGATTGTGTTGGCTTTCTCCTTGGTTAGATTATCACTCAGTTGGCTTTTGTTTTTGTTTTCTCCCCGCTAGCATTAGGGGTTTGTGGGTTTACTATACTGTACGTGATGGTTTCTTAATTCTCCTTTTCGTCTTTTCCTCTGTTGAAATGTATGTGGCCTCTTTATTGAGACTCTTTTATCCCTCTTCTGTTTTAGGATTCCTTTGTCTTCTGAAATGATGGCTTTGTGGCAATGAGATACTTTCATTTATGCTTATCTTGGCATTTCTCTGTCAATTTTAAAGAATAAGGTTTGTAGATACAGGTATTGAAGGGGACTCCGGCAGAACAAGGGCTCCCTCCTGAACCCCAGGTTAGGCACAAACCACACCCAAACACCTGTTTTCACTGTGAGATCTTTCTTAAGCAATGAAGAAAAAAAGTGGCTGCTTTCTGACTCAAGTAGAAAAGCAGCAGCAAATGACCTTGCAGGTGTAACTTTTAAGAGGAGGAAAAAGGGAGGTCTGTGTTAGAATGGGCTAGGATGCAGTGGTGAAGGAGACAGAGAATGAGGAAGAAGGGGAAGGGGACAAGGAAATTGGGGAAGGAGGGTACTTGTCCCAGAGGGACAAAGGACTTCAGCCATGGCACATAGGCAAATGGCAGTTTATAAACGTACAGGCGGTGGGGGGTGGGGGATCCTGTGTTAGGATGAGGTGTTGTTTTTTTTAATTGGGCATGTTAATTAGGTGAGCCAAAGGGGGCTTCTGATTACTGGACCTAGGTAGTCAGCCTCAGGAGAAGGAAGTGGCCGAATAAGGGAACAGACCTTGATGGCTACCTTTAGGAATGTAATCTAATGGTTTTTAGCAAGGCAAAGGGAATGGGGGAGAAGGACAATGCCTGCCAGAGCCACATGCTCAGTGGGCTGGTATCCCCTTAGGTATAACTATTTTTTGACAGTCATTTACTTTCAGTGCTAGAAATACATCATGCTTTCCTGTCTTTTAGGTTTTCTGTTTAGAGGTTTAATATTATGCTGATATGTTTCTTTTTGTATGTGAGCTAACATTTTTGTCTTCTAATAACTGGTTTGTTGTTAGATCATTTAGGTGTAAGTGCTTTCTTAGTTGTGCATGTGTCATATTTCGGATGTCCCTGTGCTTAGATGTCCGTTGCTTTCTGTAGACTTGGGAGGTTTCCTAAAGTCATTCTATTGAATAGATTTCCTGGGCCTTTAATATTTTATCTCAGCTCTTCTAGCGCACAGATTCTTAGATTTGAACTCTTGATCATATCCCAGAGTTGTTGCAAGTTGTGATTGTATTTATTTAATATTCTTTATTGATGTTTGAGTACAGTATTTCCAACCTCATCCTCCATACCTGATATTCTTTTTCTGCTTGGTCTAGTCTCATTACACTTTCCACTGGGATTTTTTATTCATTCATTGCAGTTTTTCATTTCTGACATTCTCAGTAACTTTCCTGATGGACTTTCTCATTCTTGTTGCTGGTTTTCTCATGTTGTTACTGGCTTTCTTCTCTGGGTCCTGAATTGACTTCTTTACTTGTACTAATCTACTTTTTTTGTGTCCTCTTTGAAGCTATCCCTTTTACAACAAAGTGTTTCAATTCTCTATTCAACATTTTGCTCATTTTAGTATTTTTGGATTCAGTAGTTGAGGAATTAAAATTGTTTGGAGGAGTTATAAATTGTCTTAATTTGTGTTTTCTTGAAATGTCCTTAGTTTGTCAATTTTTGACAAACTAAGTTTTGAAAGATAACAAACTGCTGGGTATAGCATGCTTGTTTCACTGTTGGTTTTTTATTTTGCTTTTGTTTTGTTTTTTTGTTTTGTTGTTGTTTTGCTTTTCTTTCTGCTCATGAAAGGACTTGGTTATTCTGATACTACTGGCATTTATGTGAGTTGATGTCCCTGAAAACTAATTCTTCCACATGGTCTTATTTATTGATGATGCTTTTTGATGTGAATTTTATTGAATTGACTACTTCATTCTCTTCAGATACTTGTTTGATTCTTTTTCAGTATTTGAATCTCCTTGCTGAATATTTCCTCCATATATAGGACTAGACTCCCCATTTGCTAATTGTTTCTGTTTACTTTGGAGATGCCATTTTGAGTTCCTAGATAGATTTCCTTAGTCTGTGCATCTATTTGAATCTTCTTTGTGATCATTGCTTCGTTTTAAAAGTAAAACTCTGAAATTTTCTCAGACTTCCCACTATCTCTGATTTTGGATTCCTGTATAGGGGGATTTGTGGGTTAGGGATGGGTCAGGGATGGTGGCTGTGGCACATTCTCTGTCATGGTTGCTCATCTGTGCAGGTGGCTTTGGCTCTCAGTTATGTCTTTCCTTCTGGTTTGGATGGTCTTTTGTTTTTGTGAATCTTCTTAGAGGGATGTCTACATGAAGTTCAGCTATGTAGACTGGTGAAACTTGATGATGATCTTAAAGTATGGTAGTTGAGGTAATCTTCTCTGGGCTAAATCTCAACAGGACCAAGGGTATAGCCCTGACTAGCCAGGAACTCACTATGTATAACAGAATGGCCTTGAACTCAGAGAGTTCCTCTTGCCTCTGCCTCCCAAGCACTGAAACTTAAGGCATGCACCAGCACACCCAGCCAAGGGGAATGTCTTTTACATTTATCAACATGTACTATTGAACAGTATTCTTTGTGTCTATCTACATTTCTCTGTAGTGTTCTTTACTGTCATTTGAAAAGCTTTCTTGGAATTACTTCATATTGTGGATCTTAGGAAATGGATTCTGGCAGCCGTTTTCCTTCTAGTTAAAGAGTTATTTTGTTCTTAGCTTTCACATGTTCGTATACTGGCTATAAAATTCTTGCTTTGTACTTTTTCCTTTCATCTATCGAAAAGACATTCTGTTGTCTTTGGGCTGTCATAATTAGTGAAAGAAAATCTGTGAGAGTTCTGGAATTTGTTCAGGAAGTTTGAGTCTCCTAAGATTGTTGTGTGTGTTCTCAAGTAGGTGAGAGGACTGTGCCTTACATTGTTGTGTGTGTTCTCAAGCAGGTAAGAGGACTGTGCTTTACATTGTTGTGTGTGTTCTCAAGTAGATGAGAGGACTGTGCCTTACATTGTTGTGCTGTGCCGTACATGCTTCAAATCTGCTTCCTTCTCTACAGTTTAAAATGCTTCTTTCCTATTTCACAGGAGTCCACCGCTGTACCCATGTTGTCTATTGTCTCAAAACTATAGATTTGTACATTTAATTGATTTTCTTGTTATGTAACAGGACAAATCTGGGCTTATTACTCATGATTGTAAGAGCAATGTATTCTTTCGGGAATGAATGTTCATTGGATGTACTGAAATCTGTAGCCCTACCTTTGAGCCTGGGGGTTAAAAATGAGCATTTGTACAACCTGCACTTCTGTTTTTGTGAACCTTACATTCCAGAGGCAGAAGAAATTTAATAATTAAACAAATCAAAAAGACAATTTAAGAGATGAAGTGTGAAGATAGTACTATGAAATGGAAATGACGGAGCAATAGGGCAAATACATTTTAAAGGAGCACACAGGCCTCACTGAGGTACTAACAGTTGGTCTGAGACTTGATTGTCATGAAACAGTAATCACCAGTCTCTGCCTGATGCAGCCTCCCTCATTCTTTGACAGATTACCTACAGTTGTTTCTTCCAGAATTGAGTCTTTGGCTTACAAATGTAATAGAATTATCATTTGGTCTTTTTAAAGAAACCTTTGCCAATATCAGGCATAAAGGAAGCTTACTGTGTGTGCTGAGGTCACCACTGATGACAGTACCTATAAAGCTGGTGCTTGACCTTAGTAGCACAATTGACCTCTTCTTTGAAACTGTTTCTTCTTGCTCTAGGCTTCTCTGACTGTGTTTTTGTTGTTGGTTGTGGTTTTGTTTTGTTTATTTTCCCAATCTCCTTTGGTAATTCTTCTGTGCTAATTTTCCCAGTCTGGTCTTTAATGTTTGAATTTCTTGGGTGTAGATCTTTTCCTTAAACAGCCTCATAGTGTCTTCGATTACCATCTGTTTGCTCATGATTTCCAAACATTTGTTAACTTAGGCATGTCTTCTGAACTTTAAATTTACTTGGCATTCAGTAGGCTTTTGTAAAAGAACTCATGATATGTCTTGCAAAAGCTTCTTCAATATCTGGTTGCTGTTTAAGTGAAAATGGCACCTGTAGTTCATGTTAATAACCCATTCGGTTAATATTATCTTTTCATCCTCTCTCTTTAGTGTTCCATTGTTCATAGTTCTTTGATCCATGTTCCTAGTTCATTTCCCTCTCCGTGACCTCTTGGATTGCTTCCTGTTGATTATATATGTCCATTATTGCACCCCACAAAAGTTCATGATTATTTAAAAGCCATGATTATTGTGAGGTAAAAATCAGTAGCTTTCCATTGCTTTTCCTGATAGAGTGAAATCTTTTCTGTGGTTTTCGGAGTCTACTGAAGACTGTTCTCAGTCTACCTGCACACTTAGCCCATGCTCGTTCTGTTTCCTGTCTTCTAGCATTTTTTCAACTCTTAACTTCTCCAGATGTTTGTCAGAGCCTTTGCATGTATTGTTCTTTGACATGGTTGACTCTGCTCGCTCTTCACCCTGATTCCTATGCTGAGTTCTCCAGGCAGCCTGCCCATACTCTGTCTTCCTTAGTTCATGGGCTCCATCTATATGATGTCATGCCACTTTCCACATGTACTTTCCACATCTGTGATTAGTACAACTATAATTAATGTAGTGTCTTTCACAGAATTGTAGCCTTCTTAAGGGAAGAAATTGTGTCTGTCCTGTTCACCATGGTATTCCTGGCATCAAGCAGTTGATAGTCGTGAAATGAGGTACAGAGAGATTGTTTCACTTGCCCAGTAAGTGGCAGAGACATGATGTAAACACGGACTGATCCTTGTGTTAAGGCCCTGCAGTCCTCCCACTGGTGTCACAGCCTCTGTTTCATTAGATTACATGGAAAAGTCCAAGACTTAGAAGTGCATTCGCCCGTTCACCCCATTTAGCTGAACTGGGGTTGATCCCTGTGCATAGAACTTATGTGTTCATTAACTGTGCTTCCGCAGTCACTCTGGAAACTCATGTGCTTTAGGTTACCAGACACCTATGAACTAGTGAAGATTTCCTGATAGTTAGGGATTTGGTTTGATCTTCAGATGTGCTCTAGTGTGTGTGTGTGTGTGTGTGTGTGTGTGTGTATCACTTCTGGCTTACAAATGAACTTAGTCCATTTGATATTCAATCTTAAAGGAAAGACTGAATATCAAATGAAACATACTTTAGAACATACAATAAAAAGAATGGAATTTTAAAAGTTTATTTTTGAAGTAGGTTTTTCACATGAAATAAGATGGACACTGCTTTGAAAACATGTTTTTGTATTCATTCTGTGAACACTGCACTCTTAAGTCATCAGCTCCTTTAAATTAGTGCCACAAGGAATTATCCTTTGTCTTTTCACTCCACAGTGATAGGTTTAGTTTTGTCACAGGTCCTGAAACACAGATAGAATTACTGCTCACCTTTTTTAGCAACAGCATGGCACCCCCGTGTGAACTCTGCAGTGTGTTATCTCAGTTTTTAATTCTGTGTCTCACAACTTGCTTTGTGTGTACCCTCGGGGTCTATGAGACCTTTGAGCTAATCTCAGTTAATGTTAATGATCTTTTGTCATCAGGGTTTCCTTCACAGTAATGACACTGTACACTTTGGTGTTCTGGGTACAGCAGTTTTCATTACAGAGATCACCTTCTTTCTGTGTTTGCCTCTTGAATTGTGTTGAAAAAAGCTGAGAGGCAGACCTGGTAGTTCCTAATTATTATGTAGAATGGGGAGGGAGAGGTAAACTGTGGGAGTGTTCCTGTGAGTTGGTTAATTGGTCACCTGTGAAGTTTATATGGCAGCTCTTGGGCTTTTGCAGCCAGTACTTACTGAAGTACTAGTTAGCTTGCCATGTCTTCTTACCATGTGATCGTGCTCATGTGATAGGCAAGTTTCTGCTTTTTGATTTCTAAACGAATACTGATACTCCCAAATTAAGTGATACCCATAAACACAGATCGTTGACATTCCCAGACTTTCATACAAGGAGTATAAATTAGGAAGGATTTATTATACCATATTTATAGATCTATGTGCAAAGGATAAAAAGCTTAATAATGTCTTATTAAAAATGCTAAAATGCAGTATTAAGGAAGGGACCAAAGGAGACATTGCTGAAACATTGGAGCTTACAAATTCTATAAAATAATAATACTTAAGAATATAAAATTCAATGTTGAAGAAGCCAGCCATCAGTTTTGGAGACAGCATAATTTTAGAAATCATAGATGGTAGTCTGTATCCCCAGAGATCAGCTAGAAGGATATATTCTTCAAAATTACCACTAGAGCAACCATAGCATGTGAAGGCAATTTAGTCATCTGGGCTGATGCTAGATTGCAGATATCAAAATCCAGACTTACACATGCAAAAAATACTGAAGGGCAAACTGTCGCCCATGAATATAATACCCTGATTACTGATCTTACACAAATTGACATTTAAGGAGTTTTGACAGTGGTTCTAATTAGCATCTTGATTGCTGTACTCTCACTCAAAAGTGATTTTGGGCTTTGATACCTTTATGATTCCCAGCATTTACAGCAGCTTTTCTTAGCCTGTGTACACAAGAGAGCTCGTAGCTAATGGGGAATATGATATCTGGCTTTTTCCTCTCCTAAAAGAGGAGACTTCATCCACTGCCACTGTACCTTTTTCTGTTCTTTTTGTCTTGCACAGAAGACTGGCATCTTCCTGTGGCAAACCTATCCAACTCGGGGTTCTTCCTCCTTGAGAACGATCTGATCCATCATCACCTGAACCAGGGATCACAGTCTAAGGGTCCAGGTGAAGGCAAGGCAGTCTATGTGTTAAGCCAGTTTCTTTTCTGGTCAGGTAAGTCACACTCAGGCATAGTCTCTTGCTTCAGTCAGCCTTAGCTTTTTAGTGACTTCCAGGAAAAGAGACACAATTTCCCACCCACCCACCCCCACCACCACAATCATTCTGAAATCTACCTCAACTCCTCAGAATTTATTGTCATTTGAAAACCTTTTCTGCATAATGTACTCATTTTCAGAATCTTAATTCTAGAAATTAAAGAAAAGTGATTAAAGACAAGTATGTATATGTAGGATTTTAGTGCTGATCCTTGTCTTCATTGTTAATAAAGCTTGAAGGGGTTTTAAGTTAAAACCAGTGTAGCGGGCATGATCTTGTGCCTTTATGATTTTAATTTCTTTTACTATTTACTTACAAATGGATAGAAACCAGAAGAGGTCCAGAATATTATGGCTGTTTGTACCATCATGATCAGGATCATCTTTGTTGTAGATTCTCTCATTTAATCAAAATGGTTAAGAGGCAAGATTTCTCTGCTGCATCCCAGATAAGAAGGAAAACCAGGATTGCTTCCTACAAGTGGTCTCAGCTAGTTGAAGTCTGGGTTTGCATCTTGATGCTGTCTTATAACTTTGGAGGTGAATTGTGGTTTATTTTTTAAAGGTGATTCATTTGTTTGTTTGTTTTTAAGGGGAAAATCTACTTTTGGTCTCAGAGTCCTTCAAAATGTTCAGTTTGCTGAACATAGGTCTATAAATATGGTATAATAAATAAATAAATGCTGAATTGCAGATCATAGCAAGTTTTCAGCTTGTTTCATCATGATGGGGTGTGGATTTAATTGTGGAGGGGGAGAATCTCTCCAGTGTACTACGTTTTTGCAAGTTGACTACATAAAAAGAAATGTAGTTTCATTTTCTTGTATTGACTAATTCTCCAGATGCTTCTTCGGTAACCCCAGCCACTGGAAAAAAAAGGTTGTCTTCCTGTAAGTGTCCTTATGTCACCCTCTGTTGCTGACTTCATTGCTGAGTTTTTAGTATTCAAAAATCTAGTTTTTAGCAAGAGCACTTACTTTTCTAGGCTGGTAAAGTGAAATCTAACTGTTTGCTTATTTGGTCCTGTGTCAATCCCAGCAGGTTAGTATAGACAGACAGATTTGTTTTTGTTTTTGAGACAGGGTTTCTCTGTGTATCTTTGGAGCCTATCTTGGAACTTGCTCTGTAGACCAGGCTGGCCTCGAACTCACAGAGATCTGCCTGCCTCTGCCTCCTGAGTGCTGGGTTTAAAGGTGTATGCCACCAGACAGATTTTTTTTTTTAAATACAAATCACAGGTTTCTCCACCCACCCACAGCACTAGCTATCAGTTAACTCCCCTGTTCCTATCTCCTTGGGCTTAGTGTAATGTTTAGAGATGAGTAGAAAACATTTATTAGATATTTAAAATCTTTGAACAGTATCTCTCTTGAACAGAAGAGGTTCTATGCTTCAGATTCTAATGGAAAGTTATTTCCCACTAGATAACTCTTTTAAGATGATTAGATTCCTATACGTGTATTGTATTGAGTATGTAAACATAGCCTAACCCAATCATGTAAATATATAAAGTAATTTAAGTGCTTAGGAATTTGAGTCATATTACTAAGCTGGAGTGTTGTGCATATTTTATTGAATATTAGAACTGTGTTATGACAAACTTACCGGGCGTATTTTAGAGGCTGCACAGCAGCAACACAGATGTCCCTGGTGCACTTGGGCTAGGTAAATTGAATACATTGTTGAAAAATTATAATTTTGAAGAAACTTGAAAACTCTTAATGGATGTGGATTATATTAGACTGGCTTGAGAGTGTTTGCACTTGAAGTGGGAAGTTGATAGTGACCTTTCCCATTTTTGTCTCTTACTTTTACCTTTTGTATAATCTCACTTTTGTAACCAATACTGTTTTGAGTAGTTACATATGTAAACTTTGGACATTTTCATATTTCTTTCGTGAAGCCTCTGAAATATCCATCTAATTAAGAATGAACTAACATTTAGAGACTTTAAAGATTGTTTTATCCAGGTGTGGTGATAATGTCTGCAGGCTCTACTGGGTAGAGCTGACTGTGAGCACACATTTGAGAGACTTTGGCTCAACAAAATAAAATTTAAAAAATCAGTTTTAAGTCTTTAAAATGGTAGAACCAGATGAGGTTACCATTCACTTTTTCCACGCTGTCACAGTGTACATATGTTAGAGAGAGGCAGCCGCTGTCCATTGTGAGGCCAATAGACAAAACACAACAAGAATGCCAAATTTGCTAAGGAAAACAAGTAAGTGAATAATTATAAATACAGTAGTTGACTATGGAAGTCTTTAATACACATTCAAAGGATTCATTGCCCTTCCTCATCAAGAGCGTTTTGGTGATACACCCTTAGCCTGATGTTCCTTTAAGTGTGATAAGTTGTATATAAACTGAAGTTACCAGAAAAAAAGTCATCTATACTAAAGATTCTACAAGCCCTGAACTTTTAATTATTAAGAATTAAACTGCTGTAGGCCAGAGCCAAATTATCTTGGGCGTTTTTTAGTTCTTTTGAGAAGCATTATTGTCTATGCTGTGTTTGGCCTAACATCCTTATGACTGTCAAAGCCTTAGCTGTATTTTTAGAAGACAATTAGCTTTTACCATTCAAAAGCTAGAAATGTCATCCGAAACCACTGAAACATGTAACAGAATTTCCTTACTTTGCTCTAACACACCTACCTGTGGTTCCCACCAGTCTATCTAGCAAATGCTTCATTTCTGAATGTCTTTCTTCTGAAACTAATAAAAATCTCACACAGCTGCTTCCACATGATAACATGTTTTTTGGGGCAGTTTGAAATTATGTTACTGGGCCATGGTCACTCATTTAGCCTAAGAATAAACTGCCTTCTATTCCCTTTGAGATGAGAGCTGTATGTATTTTTTGCATCAACATGTATTTCACATAAGGCAGAGCCTGTACCCAGGCATTACAAAGATGACTTCTTGATGGATATAAAGATTGTATTTTACATTTCTTTGAGTCTATTTTCTTCATCTGTAAAATTAAAAGAAAAGAGAGAGAGAGAGAGAGAGAGAGAGAGAGAGAGAGAGAACAGTGAATGCTATTTCTTCTTCAAAGAAGCTCTATAAATGAGTAGTGTTGAGTTGGGACTCTGTGTTCTTGCTTTTGTTTGAACTGGGTCTTCTATTAACTCAAAGCGATATCTATGTTGCTATTATTTCTAACATAATTTCCTCCTGTTGGTTGGTCTGCTTGATGGCCACTAATGTCTCAAGTTAATAACCACAGAATACTTCAAAAATTTGCTGTGTGCTTCATAAAATGTATCTGTGGTTGCTAAAATATTTTTTTGCTTAGAACAACCAAATATAGTTGGCTGTAAAATTATATATTGTAAGAAAATGCTGCTTAAAACAAACAAACTGATTTACTTTCTGTTCTGAAAATATTCAGAAGGATTTGTTATCTCTTGCAGACCTTTCTGCAAACTACTAATGGGATGAACACAATATATCACTTTTATAATAGTGAGCTATTAAAGGCAAGCATAAAGCAGTCTGAAGCCCATAAGTGCTGCCAACAGCTCCTGCTTTAAT
This sequence comes from Peromyscus eremicus, assembly GCF_949786415.1. Classification (NCBI taxonomy): domain Eukaryota; kingdom Metazoa; phylum Chordata; class Mammalia; order Rodentia; family Cricetidae; genus Peromyscus; species Peromyscus eremicus. The sequence continues at coordinate 14,394,366 of NC_081423.1, forward strand.
GAATTCCCTTTTAGATGTCCATTAAATGCTCGTGGCAAATGTACTCATAATGGAAATGGCAAATCTAAATGGGTAGATATGAATAATCCATGGAGTTTAAATTCTGTTTATGATCATCTTCACATTTAGTTTTCAAGACAACGCAGTTTAGTTTTCATTACAGTTTGGAATAAAGAGGACAGGGAGTAATTGATTGCTTCAAGCAGATTAAAATCAATGGTTTTCTTTTCAAAGAACCAGTTCAATGCAGTAATTCAAACTTTAAACATTGATTTAGGGTACCCAACACAAAATGTTTTGTGCTGTGTGAACTTTTATATAGAAAGACTAATATTAATTTTATTTCCCTATATATCTATATAGTGAAATATAGAGCTTGTTAGGAGCATGTGCATGACTTAATAGTGATCTATATTAAGTCATTTTTATATTATTGCAGTCATATAATGAATCAATGAGATTCCCGTCATCACTGTAATACTGTTTGTAACCCATTAGCACAGAGAAATTACAACCCATCATACATCATTACTGTGATTGAGGCTTTATTACCATATTCTCAAATTGCTTGCTTGCTATAAAACTAAACAGACACAAGGCAACTATAGGTGGGATATAGACAGCACATTATTGTGCTGCAGCAGTCGGGGTAAACTTAGGAGGAAAACACTGCTGGCAGCAATAGAAATTCAGACTTTATTACTGTAAAGGTGGCATATGAGTTATGTTCAGGTTATTATTTTTGTATTGCATGAATCATGTTTTAATGTTTTCTTAAGATCTTTTTCTTCTTACTGTATCCTTTCAAAGACAGGTTTAAAGTACTTTGAATGTTTTAGACTGGTGTTGGAATCTACCTTCTGCCATTTGTAAGATTAGACATTTTACCATCAGCCTGGCATAGGGTTAAGGGTAAGGGGGTCAGTATTCTCTTGGGGCCTAGTTGATATGAAAGATAAATGCAGTGCTGTCCTAAACAGTGAAGAGGAGTCAATGTGGAAGCACCTAGGCCCGGATGTTAGGGACTTCTAGTGTTCGAGTGAAGTATTTTGTCCTCTTGAGTTTGTTAGTCCTCTGCTGAGTCTACTGTGTGACACTGATAGCATTTCTTGGAGCCACTGGAGTCCACTTCTGAGATGGCTCACTTCTCTGATGGACTCAGAACTGCTTTCTGTGGAACTGCATCCTAATCTATATATTCCTACAGTTTAGAACCTAACAACATAAAACATCAGAAAATATATAAATTAGACACTAGAATTAGCATAAAATTTATTCATGATTATAAAGCATTTTACAAATATATTCTTAGCCAGAGAAACCATAACTACCTGGAAAATTTAAAAAGGCAGCAGTCCAAAAAGGAACTTAATTCTCAAATGGTAATGCCCTTAGAAGCCATTTACACACTACTCTTGGGCTTATCGGAATGTAATTGCTGCACTTTGTGTAAAGCATATTTTTTAGTTTGCAACCTAGTGGTTGTGGATAGAAAACCTGAATGCTTGTAAGACTCTGTCTTGATTGTAAAGAGGGTACTGCATGATAGGAAAGCTTAGGACTGTTCTTGCCAAGTGGACTAAGCCTGATTCCATCTACTACATTCCTGGGTGTGCCCAGCTATACAAATGGCCCTTACAACCAACAGAATTCTATGTTTGCCCAACTATGTATTCTGAATTACTTGAATGCATTTTTAACTTTCTCTTGGAATATTTCATCACTTCTTGGCAGCCCCTCCGTTCCGTTTTAAAACATGGTGAGCACTGCAAAGGCAGAGTGCAGGAATGATGGGAGCCATGCTGAGACAGAGCAGAGCGTACCTGAAGGTCCTAACGCTGTTAGGATTCTCTGGGCTCTGCACACAGTGCAAGTGTTTCACCGTGAAAAATCATCTGTGGCCTTTAATTTCCTTAAGACTGTTTTTGGCAAGGAGGAGAATTTGAATAAATAACTTTAAAAAATAGATTAGTTGGGTAGATAGTAAATAATTTAGAAAGTACAATAAGAAATTCAAAGTAAGTACTAACAGGAAAAATAAAATGGGATAAAGAGTAGAGTGATTGCTGTGTGGTGTATTATTATAGGTTATTTATGGAAGGCCTTTCTAATGAGTAACATTTCAGCAAAACTCCCAATAAAGCATAAGGCAGATAATAATGGTTATCTGTGACAAACATGTCCCAGAAAAGAACAAATATGGAGCTTGTGACATTAGAAGGGTCTTTTGTAAAATAACAAAGTTACTGGATTCGGGAAAGTGTATGAGAGGTGCATAATAAATTTAAAGTATATTAATAATCTACAATTTATAGTGAATCCAATAGCATGGAATATTTTTTGTTGGTTTAATAATTTTTGCTGTCAGATAATTAATTCAAAGTCAAATAAATAATGATTCCAGTAGTTCTCTTTATAGTGTGTGTGTGTGTGTGACGGGGGTGTTTTCATAAAAATGACATGGCACTCCTGTCGAGGGCTGAGGATGACTTACTGGAGTTGGTTTTATCCTTTAGCCATGTGGGTTCCATGGATTGAACTCATTTCATCAGGCTTGATGGCAATTACCTTTACCCAGTGAGCCGTCTCACTGGGCTCCAGCAGCCCTCTTAAAAAACTTGTAATTGCATATTGTTGTTGTTACATTAAAATATATCTTAAATATACTAACCCAGTGTTATATCATTTGTGGGGATCTTTTTTGTTTTGATAAGTTGTGGCACAGTGTCTTCACTATAAACTATGAACCTTACTGTAAACTTTGAATGGTTATTAGTTCTATCTGTGATAAGCACCATGACCAAAAGCAACTTGAGGAAAGAGTTTACTTCTATCTTAGAACTCTTAGGTCACACTACATCACTGAGAGAAGTCAAAGCAGGGGCCATGGAGGAATGCTGCCTACTAGCTTGCTCAGCCTGCTTTCTCATACCACTCAGGATCAACTGCCCATAGTGAGCTTGGCCCTCCAATATCAATCATTAATCAAAAAAATCAACCAGGACATAGTTAAATGTTTTTGTTGCTACTGCTGGCGTAAATAGGTTTTCAACTTACTTCATCACTTAATCAAAATAAGTGTCCTTTCATTTGGTTGCCCTTACAGAGTAGTTAATAGCTCTGTTAAAGCTTATAGAGTCTGGTTTTATTTATTTAGGGTACTGAAAAATGAAAATAAGTGGCATCATGAGGATAGGGAGAAACCAGGTGCTAGGGAAGTTCCCAGAAATCTACAAGGATGACCCCAGCTTAGATTACTAGCAGTAGTGGAGAGGGTGCCTGAACTGGCTTACCCCAGTAATCAGATTGGTGAATACCCTAACTGTCATCATAGAGCCTTCATCCAGTAACTGATGGAAACACGTGCAGAGATCCACAGCCAAGCACCAGGCTAAGCTACAAGAGTCCAGTCAAAGAAAAGAGATTCTATGAGCAAGGGGCATCACAATTCTTCTTCTTAATTATTAGTACATATGTAGGTGCATGTGGAGGTCAGAGTCATCAGGTCCTCTGGAGCTCAAGTTATGAGCAGTTGGGAATTGTCTGACATGAATGTTGGGAACCAAACTCTGGTCCTGGAAGAGCCGTACGTATTCTTAACCACTGAGCTGTTTCTCCAACCCCTAATGGTAATTCTTCGGAAGTAAATGTGGAAACTGAAATACTCTTTGCCCTCTAAAGATCACTGTTGTTGTTTTTGTTTTAACCTAAACTATTTTCTTGTGAAAGTTCCAATAATATCCACAATATAAGATTGTGGTTTAGTCAGGCATTTGGTGGCACACTCCTTTAATCTCAGCACTTGGGAGGCAGAAGCAGATGGATCACTGAGTTCCAAGCCAGCCTGGTCTACAGAGAGAGTTCCAGAGAAACCCTGTTTGGAGGGTGAGGGGCAGGGAGAGTCGTGGTTCTAAAGTGACCCAGAACCAGTAGAACTGCTCTTTGTATGAGATCTGACAGAAACAAATGCTTCTGTGGGAATGTAGGTGTGAGCCTGGGACAAGCCGCCATCAGCGTAGGCCCTGGGGACTCCACTGTGAGAACTGTAGACTGTAGGAGTGTGTAATTCATGGGCCATATGCCCTTCTTGGCTATTAGATGACACAGCTTCAATATCACTGTTAGGTGACTACACCAGCCTCCATAAACTATTGTTTAACTGGAGTGTGTCTAGTCGGCGTGCTTGTAATCAGTGCAGACAACTAGCTCTGTCACTGTCAGCAGATGCTTCTGATTTATGTGTGTGGTGTAATAAGAGCATTTGGCTGGGCCAAATTTTAAGCCTCTGTCATTCTGAATGGTGACTATTTATTGAACATTAGTTAAGTTTTATTCTTCTGAGACAGAGAAGTCTTAAACTTGGTCCAAAGCTATGAGGGATTTAAACCCATTGATGAGAGACTAGCACATAGAGGCTGTTAGAACAGTCTTTTAATAAATTAGTAATGAATAATTTTGGACTCTTTGGGGGTTTTGTTTGTTTGTTTTTGTTTTTGTTTTATTGTTGGTGGTGGTGTTTTTCAAGACAGGGTTTGCCTGTATAGTTTTGGTGATTATCCTGGATCTCGCTCTGTAGACCAGGCTGGCCTCGAACTCACAGAGATCTGCCTGGCTCTGCCTCCCAAGTGCTAGGATTAAAGGCGTGTACCACCACCAGACTGTAATTTTGGACTCTTAAGACACTTATAAAAGGCAATTAAATATAGAAAGGATCTATTTAAACAATACAAAGTCCATGTTTGAAATTAGGTTTTGGGTAAGCAAATTGTACATGTATGCACTCACAGCTGAGAGCAAGAAATCAGGGTGGGCTGCACTGCTCTGGCCTTCTGTGTGCTCACTGAGCAGACATGAAAGGTGGTATTTTCTTTTTCATGCTGTCTGTGACTGTTGATGTATATGACATTTTCATTTTAATGTATTTTGTGAACTATGTATTCTTAGAAAAAGAACCCAGTATGTGAATTCTTAGGCTTTAACAGGATGCATGAATCCAGTTGGTGATTAAAGTGACAAATATATGAAAATTATTTATGAACAAAATAATTTTTTCTACATCTAATCTTAGAATGAGGTTTTCAGGTTTTTCACATAATTTTAAGGTTCCTTAAATATGGTTTCATCATATTAAAATATATTAGCATTAATTTTTATATTAAAATTTTATTTTACTTCATTAGCAACTCTTTAATTCATTACCTTATTTTTCCTTTTATGTTTTCTAACCATCATAGAGAATTTTATATTTATTTGATCTCTCAGTATAATACTTGAATTTGTTTTACTCACAAAGGTAAAAAGAATTTCAAATTTACTCATAATAAAAGTATTAGAGAAACTGTCAATAAATTTACTGTTCTAATTGAATCATATGATATCTAAATTGTTGATAATATGATCAGCTCGTTAAACAATAGTGTCTAGAGAAAATGATGGATTAATTGACTGATGGCTAAAGTTTCCCTCAAATATAATGGTTTACCCAGTTTGATTTGATTTGTGTAAAATAACTTTCTCTAATAAACAATTTGCTCAGAGGCAATAGAAGAAATGAATGGTTATCAAACCAAACTTAATTAGTCTATCCTAGATTGATATTACTTGGGGAGTCTTCATTTTAATTGTGGAGTGCTGGATACAAAGAGTTTGGTTCATTATTTTTTCCTGTATAAACACTATTGTGTAACTACCTATGGAATAATAACATGTGAATTCATTTTAATAAATGCTTGTAAAGTGGATTAGCTAATTATGCCAAGCTAAAAATGATTCCTTTAATTATTTTGGATATTTAACTGGTACTTCAATTTTATTATTGTTAGTCTGTAAATGTGATTTGTATTAGCTCTGCCAAGCTAATTATAATGTATAACATAACAGTTTGAACAGTTTTGTAAAGCTCACAGTGCTCTCCTCTCCTGTGCAAGAAAAAACATTTCTATGTTACATGAAGATACATGACACAATTTCAGACCAAAGGGATGGCAAAATATTTGTAAAGAGAGAAACATCTTTCAATATCTAGCTGAATGCTTTTTTCATAATTATATGTATGAGAGGAATAGACAGCTGCCATTCAATGAGCTAAAACTAATAGCTCATTAATGTATCTTAAGATAGGGTACCGCAAAGGCCATGTGCTTATTACTTTAAGTCTAGGAAGGTGTGTGGTCTTCATTCCTTGCCTCTGTCCTCACTCTCAAGTAGAACTATTCTTAAAAATAACATTCTGGGTGTGACAAACAATGTTCCCCTTCATCACTTTTACTTAGCAGACTAACAGTAATTGTATTTGAATCCAAAATCAATGAAAACAAAAGCTTTAGTAATAAATAAATAGCATCCAAATTTAGTCTTGGAAGAAACGCAAATAACCTTGACGAAAATATGCAGCCTAAAACTTTTTTTTTTTTTTTTTGGTAAAGGGGCATATAATAAAGTTAACATTTTCTCTTTGTTTTTTCTGTTTCAAGCTATAGCCATTAAGACCATGTCCGGCCTTTGTGTCTTTTCTCCCCATAGCAACCAGTGATAGTCCTCATACTATCCTTGGGCCTTTTTCTAGAATGTAATATAAGTGTGGTTGTAAATTATTTGACCTGTCTTTCCCTCTTCAAATTCAATTTAGCAACATTAGTATCAGTTTTTAAGTTAATATAAATGCTCTACTCTATATGGACGTTAGTGTGTCTGAACTAGATGCCACAGATGTTATGTTAGAACTGGATTTTTATCATTATTTACTGCATGTTCTACTCTTTCCTCCTTGAGATGGGGTCTCCCTTTGTTACCCCGGCTAGCATTGAACTGATGATCCTCCTGTCTTATCTTCCTGCCTTGCTGGAGTTACAGACAAGTGCCAATGTTCTGGCAGTTCTACCCTTAGTGAGTAAATAGTAGTTGTATATTTCAGTCATACTTTGTTTAACCTACCTGCAACATAACAAGGTTAAGGCTTTTTGAAAATGCTGCATTCAGACCTGTAGTGAGCGTATTTGAGTATACCTGTTCTGAATGTAGTTTCTACCCTGTGGTTCCTGGAAATGAATTTATTAGGTGAAAGATGATGCACAAAAACTGTATGGATAGCCATTCTCCTTACAAAAAGCTTGAACCAGTTTGGACTTCATTGTATTACTTTGCCTTCAGTGTCCTTTATAATCTTGGCAAATCTAGGTATCCACCTTTTTTGCTTTTAATTTACATTGCATTAAAGATGATGATGTTTGCACTAATACTGCTATATCACTTCTCTATGTGATATGTATTTAAACACCATCTTAGTTTTATAAATACCAGACACTTTTTTAAAAGATTTGTTTGTTTATACTTTATGTGCATTGGTGATTTGCCTGCATGAATGTCTGTGTCAGTGTGCCAGATACCCTGGAACTGGAATTACAAACATCTGTGAGCTGCCATGTGGGTGCTAAGAATTGAACCCAAGTCCTCTGGATGAGCAGCCAGAGTGCTCTTACCTGCTGAGCCATCTCTACAGTCCTCCCAGACACTTCTTGTTTGTTTGAATTAGTTTGAGAGTGAGTTTTGTTTGTTTGTTTTTGATATTCAATAGAGTTGTAAAAAAAAAAACCTTAGTTTTAATTTGCTTTTTCTTAACTGGTTAATGATATTGAACATCTTTTCATATACTCAGCTCTTCCCCTATATGTGCTAGACAAGTGTCAGTTCAAATATTATACCTCTTTCTAAGTTAGGTCATTTCTTTTACTGCTATTAAAACTTTAGATGTAAATTGTTTCTCAGATGGACAGCTTACAGATGCTTTCCCTTTATATTTGGTTTGTCTATGATTTAACAATGGTCATCAAACACCAAAGGTTGTTCATTTCGATGAAGTTTAATTCACTAGCTTTTCTTTTATGCATTATACTTTTTCTGTCGCATTTTCTCCTGGAGTTAAATAATTGCTGCATGTCTTTTGGAGCATTCACTTCCCATTATTTTGCTTTAAACTCTTTCTCTACATTTATTGTGGGTTTCTGTTAGCACCATCAGGTCTTTATTTTTTTAATCTATTCATTCAATCTATCTTTGAATGTATTTCTACAATTACAATTGATTATTATTGGTGTTTCATTTTAGTCTACCTTCATTCATTTGCTATTTGATCCCTCTTAGATTTAATTTTCTTTAGACTTACTTTTCAAGACTACTGTAGCAAGATTGTGTATACACATTTGACTGATTTGTGTGGTATTGGGGTATATTTTGAAATTTTATCAGTCTACTTACAAATATTTTTGCTAAGTATATTAAAAATCTATTATAATGTTTTAATCTGTGCCTTTAACCATTATACAAATTTCAAGAACATTTCATGTTTTAAAAAAGCTAAGAGAGAAGGGAGTTCATTACTAGTAGGCTTTCCTAAAAACCCACTGTGTAACTCAACCATACAAAGAAAGTTAGTTGGGTTTACTGCTCAGTTCTGCTGGTTTGTCCTTTAATGGTGAGTTTATAGTATTTCAAGTTATTAGTAATAACTAAGGCTTAGTTCTGTCATTTTGTTATTTTTATGTATTTACATCTTTTGTTGCTCAGCTTTTCCCATCCTACTTTGATTGATATTCCTAGTGTCAATTTTTATTAGCACTTTAATCCCCTTTCTGTAATTTTTAAAGCTGTTTTCTTTTTTTTCTTTATTAAGAAATTTTCTACTCACTCCACATGCTATCCACAGACTCTCCCTCCTCCCACCCCCCAGCCCTCTATCCCAAGCCACCCCACATCCCCCAAATCAAGGTGTCCCACGGGGAGTCAGCAAAGCCCAGCACACTGAGCCTAGGCAGGTCCAAGCCCCTTCCCACTGCACCAAGGCTGTGCAAGGTGTCACACCACAGGCTCCGGGTTCCAAAAGCCTGCCCATAGACCAGGGACAGATCCCGATCCCCCTGCCTGCGTGCCCCCCCAAACAGTTGGAGCCAATCAACCGTCTTCTGCATCCAGAGGGCCTAGTCCAGTCCCGTGGGGGCTCCACAGCCACCAGCCCACAGTTCATGGGCTTCCACTAGTGTGGCCGGTCATCTCTGCACGTCCTCCCATCATGATCTCGACATCCCTCGCCTGCAGTATCTCTCCTCTCTCTCATCAATTGGATTCCCGGAGCTCAGCCTGGTGCCTGGCTGTGGATCTCTGTATCTGCCTCCATCAGTCACTGGACAAAGGCTCTATGATGACAGCTAGGTTATTTGCTGGGCTGGTCACCAGAGTAGACCAGTCTAGGCCCCCTCTGGACCACTGCCAGCAGACCAAAGTGGGGTCAACCTTGTGGATTCCTGAGAGCCTCCCCAGCACCCTGACTCTTTCTATTCCCATGATGTCCTCATCTATCATGGTATCTTCCTCCCTGCCCTCCCACTCTGTCTCTGTTCTAGTAAAGCTATTTTCTTAATGGCTGCCATGGAGATTAACAGTTAGCATCTGGAATTTATAACAATCTAATTTGAATTGATACCAAGTTCACTTCTGTGGCATCTGTATACTCTTATCTTATACCCCACACTTTGTTGTTGTTGTAGTTTATATCAGTAGACATTATGTTGTCAGCAACAAAGATTTAGAATGTTTTTGGAGTTACAAAGCAAAGCGTACTCTGCACAGGTTGTTGTTCAGGGTTTCTTCTGGTTCTTTGTGTATGTATGTTTCAGATACAGTGCTGTGTTCTTTCTTTGCATCTCAAGGATTTCTATGAGCACTACCTGTAGGGCATGTCCACTAGTCACTGACTCCCAGAGCTTGCTTTCATTGTGATTTTTCTTTTGTAGTTGTTGTTGCCATTAATAAATAGTGGGAGGTCAGATTTTTTTTTCACTCTCAGTTTTGCAAGATATCAAATGCTCTTTGTTCATATTTTCCTTTCAGCATTTTCAATGTCTTATCCTACTTTCCTCTGACCACTATGTTTTCTGATGAGAAGTCTGATATTAGTCTTATAAGAGGATTTTGTATATGATCAGCCACTCATCTCTTGCTGCTTTCAAGATTTTCTGTCTTTTGAAGGTCTTACTATGTTTCCTCTTCAGCCTTTACCCACATTTATACTCACACAGATCTATATGTTTTGCAAGTAGAACCTAGGATCCATATATGAGATAACACATTCAGTCTTTGTCTTTTTGAGCCCTAGTTACCTCACTTAATGTAATGTTTTCCAGGTCCATCCATTTTCTTGCAAGTGTATAATTTGTTTTCTTTATGGTTGTGTATATGTATACATTTTCATTATTCTTTTATCTTCTTATGGCCATCTAGCTATACTAGTCCCCTTTCCTATTTGTCATTAAAAGATTGGTAATCAGCGTGGATGTGCTAGTAACTGTGGAGTAGGGTGGTGTGGCATGTGGGCACCTGCATAGGATTGGTGTAGCTGAATTGTATGGTAATTGTATTTTTAGTTTTCCCAGAAGCCTGCACACCAGTGGGTGGTACCACAAGCGGTGAATAGGGTTCCTCTCTCTCCCGATCTTTGCTAGCATTCGTTGTCATTCTCCTGACTTAGTGGTGGCCATTCTGACTCAGACACAGGCGGGATAAAATTGCAAAGTAGTTTTAATGTGCATATTTGATGGCTAGGGATGTTAGAAACTTGAAAAGTATTTATTGATCATTTGTATTATAATAAACATGCATACACAGAGAGAGATACAAATATATGCACCCATGTCTGAAATATAGCTAGTAAAAAGATTTTTCACTCATTCTCTAGGCTGTCTGACACTGTGTTGATGATTTCATTTGCTGTCCAAAAGCTTTTTAATGTCATATAATCATGTTTGTCAATTGATGGGGCTGTTTTCTGTGCTACTGGAAAATTGTTTTGAGAAATTTCTTATCTATATCTATATCCTGAAGGCTTTACTCTTAATAGTTTTCAGTGTTTCTGGTTTTACATTAAAGTTTTTGATCCAGTTTGAGTTGCTTGTTCAGAGTGAGAGATAAGGACCTAATTTCATTCTTCTGTGGACGGACATCCACTTTGACGAGCACCCTTTATTGAAAAGTTTATCTTTGTTTTGATCATAATTTTGACACTGTTATTAAACAATTAGGTATCTATGCTATCTGGGTTTGCCTTTGAATTGTTTCATTGATCTATGTGTCTGGTTTTGTGCCAGGATCATGTTTTCTTTGGCACTATTGCTCTGTAGTGTAGTTTGAGGGCAGATGATAGGCTTCTGGTAGTGTTCTTCCTACTTAGACTTACTTTAGGTTATCTGGTCTTTGTGTTTCCAGTGAATGTAACAGTTGTTTTGTTTTGTTTCTAGCTATGTGAAGAATGTCTTTAGAATTTTTTTATGGAGCTGTCATTGAGTCTGTAGATTACTTTTGGTAATATAGTCAGCTTCCTAATGTTGATTCTACTGGTCCAGGAGCATAGAGGTTCTTTCTGTTGTCTATTGTCTTTGATTTCTTTTTTTGGTGTCTTAATTTTTGTTTATAGAAGTCTTTTACTTCCTTGACTAGGGTGCATCCTGTATTTTTTGTTACATTTATCTATTTATGTGTGCATATGCACACATTCCACAGCTTGCATATTTTGGTTTTTGTGTGTTGATTTTATATTCTGCAACTTTACTAAAAGTGTTTACCAGTTCCATAAGTTCTCTGATTTTGTCCACAGAGTCTTAAGTATAGAACCATGTTCTCTCTAAATAGGAATAGTTAACTTCTTCCTGTCCAGTTTTAGCCCTTTTATATTTTTCTCTTGTCTTACTACTCTAGTTAAGACTTAATAGATAGAAGTTTCTGTCCCGCCTGGTCCTACAGCCATTCAGTCCCAAATAAACACACAGAAACTTATATTAATTACAAACTGTTTGGTCTGTAGCTCAGATGTATCATTAACTAGCTCTTACAACTTAATTCAACTCATTGCTATTAATCTATGTTTTGCCATGTTGCTTCATGACATTACCTGTGTTGCATTACATCTTGCTCTCCCAGGCAGCTCTCAGCATCTCCTTTGACTTTGCCTTCCTTCTGCCAGGGTCTTTGCTTGGATTTCCCACCTGGCTCTGTTCTGCCCTGCCATAGGCCATAGCAGCTTCTTTATTAACCATTGGTAGCAACACATATTCATAGTGTACCAGAAAGATCATCCCACAGCACTTCCCCTTTTCTGTCTAATCAAAAAAGAAAGTTTTCATTTTAATACAGTAAAATTGCATATAACAAGTTGGGGATTTAGCTCAGTGGTAGAGTGCTTGCCTAGCAAGCACAAGGTCCTGGGTTCAGCCCTCAGCTTAAAAAAACAACAACAACAAAAAATATAACAAAACAGTTATCAAGCAAGAATTATAGTTACAATATCAAGTCTATTGTATTTAGCAAAATTAAAGAAAATACTCTATTATCTATTCTGTTTTTGTGACACTAAAGTTTCATATCTAATTTACCTTTTATCATGATTAAGGAAAGCTATATTTATAACTGTCTAGTCTTCAACTCCATCAAAGACCCCAGGAGGATATAAAACTACCTAAGCGAACAGGAAGTGCATTGTAAGCAACTTCTAAAATTCTAGAAATGATAGTGGTGTCTTACTGCCTGGACAGCCACCCAAAGTTTCTCTGTAACATTGGGGCATCTAACTTCAGCCTATAGGCCTAGAATCTCTGGCATACTTTTCAGTGAAGCAGGAAATTTAAAGGACAGTTTGTAAGTTGCTTTCCTCCTTTTCCTGCAGAATGTCTGACAGTTTCTTCTGTGAAACAGGAACCTGAAGGACTATCTCGCCTTGTTTTGGCAAAGTTCAGTGGTCACTTTCCTATGATTCCTGCATGTCCAGTTTATACAACATACTGTCAAGCAGTCCAAGCAAGAGCAGTTTTTTGCCCAAATGACTAACTTTTGCCATAAAGAAAGCAAGCTCCATATGGCATTTCTTCAGTGTCCATTATCTTCTCTGAAGTAGATTGGTGCTGCTAGGAGCAGACCTGTCTCACTGTCCAGAAAAGTCTTAAGTTATTAAAACATTTTAAATGCCATATTCTGTAGGTCTTTGAAGTGTTTGAAGATTACCTACCTAATTAAAATATATTTATGTATACCTAGAAAATTTAACTAACATGACTATAAGTTTGATTATCATAGATGACTAATTATTAACCTGTATTTCTTAATTATACAGTACAATTTTAAATGAGTTGCATAAACTTAATACCTTAAACAAGAGTAGAAATATGGACACAGTATAACACAATTGATCTTAAATTTGTATCAATACAAAACCAAATCCATATCAATGTAAAGTATTTGAGATTAGGAGTTTTTTTTTTATCAAAGTATATTCAGTAATCTATCTTTTTCTCATCATTTCTATATCATATCCCCCTTTATTTTTTTTTAAGAAGGAGCTCTCTGAATTTAACTCCTTGTTTAGCTTTTTTCCTGACCATTATCCATAACAACTTGTAATCACCACTTTAAACAAAGCCAAAATCCATAATCCATTTTTTGGGGGAATATGGGCGTAGTTTTCTAGACTACTTCCTGCTGATTGATGATGTCATTCCAGACTTGATAGATAATTGTGTCACTTTTCCCCAATTTCCAGACTTGATAGGAAATTGTACCAGTTTTTCCCATTTAGTATAATGTTGGCTATAGGTTTGTTGTACAATAGCCTTTATTATTTTGATGTATAATCTTTATATTCCTAATGTTTTCAAGACTTTGCCATAAAGTTCTGTTGAACTTTATCACATGTCTTTTCTGAACCTATTGAGATGATAATGTGATTTCTGACTTAAATCTATTAATATGGTGTATTATTTATTGATTTGTGTTCCAAACCAACCTTGCGTTCCTAGGTTGAAACCAAGTTGTGACATATGTTCTACTTAATGTGATCTTGAATTTGGTTTTTATTTTCTTAAGGACTTTTTTTTTTTTTTTTGGTTTTTTTGAGACAGGTTTTCTCTGTGTAGTTTGCACCTTTCCTGGATCTCACTCTGTAGACCAGGCTGGCCTCGAACTCACAAATATCCACCTGCCTCTGCCTCCCGAGTGCTGTGATTAAAGGCGTGCGCCACCACCACCCGGCTTCTTAAGGACTTTTATATCTTCATCATGAAGATTGGTCTGTAGCTAGCTAGCTTGATTTCTTGCGTTCCTTTGTTCCTTCTTGTTTTCTTTTGTCTTTTCCTAGTTTTGGTGTAAAGCTTCCAAGAATGAGTTTATTAATTGTCTTTGTTAACTAACTATCAACTTGACACAGTCTTACAGTACCAGAGTCTCAATTAAGGAATTTCCTAGATCAGATTGGCCTGTGGGCATGTCTTTGGAGGGGATTGTTGAGAAGTCCCCATCCACTGTGGGCAGCACTATTCCCTGTGCAGATGGTTTTGGAATGTAAAGGAAAGCTATAAGCATGAACCTTTGAGTCAAACAAGAAGCAGAGTTCCTCTGTGATTTGTGCTTTAAGTTTCTGCTTGACTTCCTGCCCTGACATTCATGACAATTCAAGAATAGACTGTGACTTGAACCTTTCTCCACCTTAAATTGCTTTTTGGTCAGAGTGTTTTATTACAGTAACCGAGATAAAACTAAAACAGAAGTGTTCTTTCTCTACCTATATTGTAGAACAATTTAAGAAATGTTGATGTTAGATCTTCCTTGACTGATAGAATTTAGGAGTAAATCTATCCAGCCATGGGCTTTTTTGTTTTTTAAGGGAGACTTGTAATGACTGCTTCAACTCATTTGATTTGCGTCTTTTTAGTTTGTTTTTGTCTTCTGGCATTAATTTGGGTAGGTTATGTATGTTACAAATGTCTCAGTTTCTTAGAGACTTTCCAACTTGTTTGGGTTTAAATGTTTAAAGTATTCTCTGATAATGGTTGAGAGGTATGCTAGTCTGTGCGTATAATGATAAGTCATTAGGAGTAAGTTTAAGACTCTATCAACTTAGTAGAATAATAGTAGTAGATTCTCCTGTAAGCTGTATGACCTGTTCAGGCACAGATTCTGCCCTAATAACAATGCCAAGTATGAGTTCTATCTTGTGTATCAGGACTTAAATCCAGTCAGAATGTATTTTATTACTTTCATGATCTAGGTGCTAGGATTGCACCAGTGGATATGTCTTGCTAGGCTTGTCATTATTTTGGCTTGCAGTGTTCACAGCTGGTAGTATAGACAGCACAGTTTCTAGAATAGTAAAAGCAAGCCAGTAGAGATGAAGCTTCCAGTTCATCATCAGCTTAATTTCTCCATGTTCTGTAATTCTGGCCTTTCCTATTATTGTCTGGATAGAAAGTCACAGATTTAGCTATGCCATTTAGTTTTTCCATTCTGTGCCTTCATCCAGGAACAAAAAGAAACATACACAACAAAAAAAAAAAAAAACAACAAAAAAAAAACCAAAAAACAAAACAAAACAAAACAAAAACCCAGGAAACAGGAAAGAAAGAAACTGCATTGGTATGATAGAATTCTTTAAAGCAGCCTGCTGTGCCTCCTTGGGTTGTCTAGATATCCAGATGGGGAAAATGAATGAAAAGTAAGATTGTCTCCCCTCCTCTTGCACCTAATTGGTAACAGATTCACTTCTTGACCCAACTGCAAGGGCTTCTCTAGACTTTTTTTTTCCCTTTTTATGCACAGTACTTGTTACCTGTGGCCAGTACTGGATACTAGAAGGAAAAACTCTTCACTGTTTTTGGGTTTTGTTTTGTTTTTTTTTTTTTTTTTGGTTTTTCGAGACAAGGTTTCTCTGTGTAGCTTTGTGCCTTTCCTGGAACTCACTTGGTAGCCCAGGCTGGCCTCGAACTCACAGAGATCCGCCTGCCTCTGCCTCCCGAGTGCTGGGATTAAAGGTGTGCGCCACCACTGCCTGGCTCTTCACTCTTAATGTTCATTGAATTGTGGCTTTTCCCTGTCTTAGTTACTTTTCCTGTGGCTGTGATAAAAATACCCTAACAAAAGCAATGGAAGAGAGGACAAATACATTTCGACTCACATTTCGAGGGTATTTCCCACTAAAAACCGGTATTATATTAACATTGAGTTTTCCCCTTTGCAGTGGGTCTCATTAGTCAAAATATATATGTAAATATTTCTTTGTATCTTTGTAATGTTATGTACTATAAAAGGCTGTTCATTTTAATACTATCCATTTATTTCTCCTAAAAAAAAAGAAAAACAAGTCTTAAGTATCTTATAAGTGATAAATAATGGCAAAATCATTTATTAATTAGTAAAAATGAATATTTCAAAATTTATGTGTTCAAAATAAGTGTGATCGCTTAAGCTGTTTCCTGTGACAAAACAGTTTAAAAGTCTAATCTGAGAATCCATTTAATTAAACAACCCCTATGTAGATGTATCCTGAGTTTGCAAAATACTATACTATAAAGTGGAGTACTAATGAGCTCTAAAAAAAGTGTAATCACAAAATTTGTAGGAAAATGAATGGACTTAGAATGTATGAGTCAAGGTCTCACAATCTCAGAAAGAAAAAAAAACACATATGCTTCTTTATGCAAAATCAAGTCAAAAGTATCTGTGTATGTATACATAAACAAATGTACATGTAGGCACATCATAAAATGTAGAAAAGACAACGAGGAAGGCTCTATATTAGGGAATGAGGAAGGATTGAATGCAGGTGATGAATGTGAGTTATTATGATCGAGGATATGAAGCTAACTGTTTTTCTTGTTCTAACTGTTGTGCAATTTTTTATTTTTGGTGGTGGATAAGTGCATAAAAATATATTCAATAGCAAAAATGTAAACTCTATTTGAAAGGTTTTCTTACCCTAATATTGAGGTTCTCCACCAATACAATAAATCAGATGAGGCCAAATTAATCTGAGCAAAGCATTCTTGGGTGGTCCCAGGAGAAGAGGAGAAACCATGAGGGGAACCACATGGCCATTCTCTAGGGGGCAGTTTAAATACCCTGTAGGTGTGGTCTTGAGCCTCTCTAGGGGAAGAGTTGACTCTTAGCAGGCTTTTTGAGATGTCAGGTCTGGAATGGAAGGAGTGGAGGCAGAACAGATTCCCAACACCATTGTGAAGACCCACAGATTCAGAGTGATTGTTCTAACTGTATAGAAGTTAATTGAGATGTATAGAGTTTGGGTGTGGCTAGTTTTTCTTTTTAGTTTTAAACACAAAAATTCTATAATCAAAAGAGAAAATTTGGGGGATGCAGTTTATGCAGTGTTATTCTAATGGTGTCATGGTTTTTAAAATTAGTTTGATCTTCAGGGTGAATTATCATACAGAAATAATTCAGATATAACAAAATGAGCTAGAGATTTACTTATGAGTCCTTCAGAATATGATGCTAAATCCAGGCTAGTCCTTTAATCTCCATTAATGTGTGGGATTTATTTTGTTGAGCTTTTTGTCTTGTTGTTTTGTATTTTGTTTTGTTTTCTTATAATTTGGGTTTTGCCCCCAACTCCTGCCTTTGGTACTGCAGATTGAACATAGGCCCTCAACCACCTAGACAAGCAGTCTAGCGAAATCCCAGCCTTTGATCTTTTAAATGCTAAAGCTTCTTTAACTTCTCTAGGAGACTCTAGAATTGAATGTATTTTTGTGGTACCAAGTTTTGTATAATAACTCAAATTTTGATTATGTACATAAAAGATTGATTTAGCCTTTTGTCTTTTTCTCCTCTGCCTGTGGGATTATTTTAAGATATTTTATGTAGAGGTATAATAATTTAAGTCACTTCAGTTCAGAAATTCTTTCTGTATGGCTGAATGCTCCATCAAGCACTAATTTTGAGCTAAGCTTTGTGCTTTAGATACCAATGAATGGTTTTAGTGTGCTTCCACACTAGAACCTGAGGCAAAGACAGCATGCAGATGCCACAGACCAGCTGTCAGCCACAAAGACAGGACGATGTAGAGCATGTGCTTTGTTCTCAATGTGTCAGTGATGAGAGTGAGGTTTTTACTTCAATTCTGAAAAGCCACAGAGGAAAATGAACATTACAACCATAATGTGAAGCAGTGTTGAAAAAAATATTATGTTGTCCTGGTTCAGAAAAAAAGACAACCCCAAGTGCATTTGCCATCACACTGTTGATGAATGACCTTCAAAAGGGGAACAGTGTTATTATCAAGATAATGACAGAAGGAAGCCTTGCAACTTAGTAGGTAAGCAGACTTGATGAAGGCTAAGCAAGGCATCATTTATTTAAAACAAAATGGACCCATCCAAGGAAATGCTGCTTCTTAGGGAAACAAAAAGACAAAAACTCAATAGGCTTTTTTGAGAGTGTTATTTGCTGTGATGTAAGTTTGACTGGATCTCGAAGCCTAGATTTTACTAGTCTTTGCAGAAGGCAATTTGGTTGTTCTGTGGTTTTTATATTACTGTATTTAGCTGCCCTCCCACCTGAATACTTACAAAGAACCTTGTAGCAGACAGTATAGTTTTTTTTTTTTTTAATCTTTGGAAATACTTTCTGTCAATAATGCAACTAAGTATAGCATTGAAACCTTCATAAAGACCAGCTGATTTTGTTTTTTGGGTTTTTGTTGTTTTTGAGACAGGGTCCCACTTTGGAGTACTTGCTGGCCTAAAACTTGATGTGTGAACCAGGCTGGCCTCAAACTCATAGAAATCTTCCTATCTCTGCCTTCCAAGTGTTGGGGTTAAAGTCAGCTGTTTTGCTTGTTTGTTTGTTTTTCAAAATTAAAATGTAATTACATCATTTCCCCTTGCCGTCCCATCTCACAACCCCCATTCCCTCTCAAATTTATGCCCTCCTTTTTCTGTAACTATTATTGTTACAGGTAGGTATGTATGTAGTTGGCATTGTCTTTGGGCTGCCAACTATCTCCCAAATAAAGACACAGAGAATTAATTATGAATGCTCGGCCTTAGCTTAGGCTTGTCCCACTAGTTCTTTTAACTTAATTTGACCTGTTTCTAGTTATCTATGTTTTGCCTCAGGGCTTTTTACCTTTCTTTCACTCTATATGTCCTGCTTTCCTGTTTCCTCCATATCTGGCTAGCCCCTGGCATCTCTCTGATGTCTCTTTTTCTTTCTTCCTCCAAGCCTAATTTCCTCATCCTACATTACTCTCCCTGTCCAGAAGTCTCGCCTATACCTCCTCCCTCGCTATTGACTCTTCAGCTTTTTATTAGACCAATCAGGTGGCTTAGGCAGACAAGGTAAAACAGCAACCTATCTTTACATAGTTAAACAAATAGTCTACAACATAAACCAATGCAACACATCTTTGCATAGTTAAAGAAATATTCTGCAACGTGTATGCACATGAAACTAGATATATAAATATAACTTACTGAGTCCATTTAGTCTTGATTGTATGTATATGATTTCAGGGATGATCACTTGGTTTTAGATAACCAGTCAGAGATCTCATCCTGGGGAAGACATAATTCTTCCTTTCTAAGCATTCCTTAGTTGCCAAAGTTCTTTGTCTGGGGGATGGGAAGCATAAGGTTACTTCCTTCTACATTAGAGTATTTATTTGTATTATTTTGTTCTGGTCCTATTAAGGTAGCCATATTGTTGAGGTGTCATAGGTGAAGCTGTCATGTCATTTCTAGGAGACAGATTCTCACAGCATACTTTCTGATCCTCTGGCCCCTAACACTCTCTGTCTCCTTTTCAGTAATGTTCCTTGAGCCTTAGGAGTGGAGGTCGTGTTAGAGATGAATCTGTTGTGCCTGAGCACTCCCGTTGTTCTCTGTATTATGACTAGTTGTTTTCTGTACCGGTCTCTTTCTGCTGTAAGGAGAAGCTTGTTTGATGAGGGGTGAGCACTTACCTGTGGCTATAACAGTAAGAATACATTTAGGAATTACGCTGGTCTGGCAAAGTGAAGACCTGGAAGATTCTCCTGGAAGATCTATGACCTCACTAGCCTGAGTAGTTGACTAGGTTTTCAATATCAGGCATGATTTTCCTCCTCAAAAGTGGAACTTAAGTCCAGTTAGGTAGTTGTTGACTCTCTCCAAGATAAAAGTGCCATTGTTGCATGTTTAGACAAAGTTTGCCATGCTGGTCCTCATTGTAGTTCATAGGCATTACAAATGGTTAGAACTTTTGATTGCCAGAGAGGGGAATAGCAGAATATAGTGATATGAAAAGAAAAGGGGGAGGGGTTGGAGTAAACTGTGGAGGGAAAGGTACATCATACAGAAGAGAAGGAAAGGGGATAAATAACACTTAGGTTCTTTGAAAAAGCCATGAGGAATCATATTATTTTATATTTTCTATTTATATTTACTATTACAAGTGCAATACATGTAAGTATATGTGATAATGCCCCCTCCAAGAGCCATATATTATCCTGCAAAACCCTTGGTACCAGGCATGAGAAACCTCCTTTCTAGTTGTTGTTCAGTAAAGTCCGAGTGAGCTCCCCAAGCAGTTTAGTCTGTTGTTGTTTCCCTGGGATGTCTCCCAGAGAATGAGAATGAGTCCATATTTCTGAAGACACCATGCGCTTTGGACACAACACTCTGAAGATTCAAGCTACATCTCATCTGAAAGCCTCCTCCCTGTGGATTAGCTTTCATAGGGTCAGAATTGCTGTACATCTGCCAAGGGAGGGAAGCAGTCAAGATCAGCTTGTCTTAAAGAACAAAGATCACATATCACCATAGGATAAAACGTGTTCCCATGTCCCAATCAGGATCGCTGTCAAGGTGAATACTTTCTAACAAATGGAAACTCACTGCTAAGGGAAACATAAGTTATTTTTTAAATGCAAATGGAAGTCACAGCAGGAGAGATCAGGATGGTTTGATACATTGTTCCTAATACTAAAGTTCCTTGAGTGACATATTTCTAAAATAGATGTTTTTCTGATGTCTCCCAACTCTCAACAAGAACATAGCAAATAGCAGGAACTGTTTGCTGTAGTAGACATGATGTTTTCTAATGAAGACTCAGTTTCTCCTTCAGAGGATTACTGCCTCAAGACCTCATTTTTAGTCTTAACTTAATATATGTTGGGAACCGGAGTGATGGTTGAGCTGTTAAGAGCACTAGCTGCTCTTCCAATGGACTCATGTTTGATTCTCAGCACCTAAATAGCAGCTCATACCATTCTTAGGGACTCCAACACCCTCTTCTGGCCTCTGAGAGCACCAGGGACATGTAGCCACAGGCATACATACATGGAAAACACCCATATACATAAAATAAGCAGATTTAAATTTTTTCCGTTTGTGATTTTTACCTTCTTAATAACTGCATTCTTTAAATTTTATAAAAATTGCACTTAATACTACAGTAAATAATCAGAGACATTTCTTTCCTAATAATTCCTAGAAATTAACTCTCTGGGTAAAAGAAAAAATGCAAACTATTTCATATGAATTATTGGTTGCCTTGCAAAATGGTAGAACCGGTTTGAACCCTACCAACAAACCATATTTATTTAGTGTTTTCCTAGACTTTGGACATTTTTATCATCTTTATATTCTATATGTCTAGTATTTGAGACAGTCTTACTTTTGTGTTTCACTAAACATGAGTACAATTTTCTGTTTTTGTTAATTCACCCCAGTCTGACCTGTATATTCAGTGCAGTCATACTAAAAATCTCAGCAGTTTTTTTTTTTTAGTAATTGACAGTTTCATTCTGAAAATAACATAGAAAGGTAAACATGAAAATTCAGAAAAATATTTAACTTTTTAAAAGAGGAACAGGCTGAGAAGTCACGCTGTCTTGTTGAAGCTCACTGTAGAGCTACATGTCAACCAGAGCAGCACGGGCTAGAAGGAAGACACATGCAGAGACACAAAGAGTCTGTTGGGGTTGGGAAGATGGCCCATTGACCAATGGTACACACTGATCTCTTGCAAAGGCCTTTTGTGCAGTTCCCAGAACCCACATTATGTATCTCACAGCCACCTGTAACTCCAGCTGCAGAGGGACCACTGGCCTCCTCAGGCACCTGAACTCTCAAACACACAACACAAATTAAAAAACACATTTGGCAATAGTGTTTAGCAGTTATTTTTTAAAAGTTCAATAGAAAAAGAATAATCTTTTCAATAAACATTTGAATAAAAAGGCGAAAAAGAACTTTGATGTGTGTCAGACAACATCTGGAACAGTTAACTCATAGTGGATCATAGGTCTGGAATGTACAACATAAACCTATAATGTTGCCAGAAGAGAATGGAGGAGAAATATATCCAAAGTTTCAGTTAGGTGATCCATGTTTAAAATAGACACTTTAGCATAGTCCACTAAAAACAACTAGAAGTTAGACTTACTTTAAACTTTAAACCATTGCTATGAACAAGACAATGTTATAAGAATGCCAAGACAAGCACAGAATGGGAGAGAGTAATCTAACAAAGAACTTATGTCGAGAATATCCAAAGACCTCTTAGGAATTGACAGTAAATGTAATGATGGACAGAATGATGTCTATTCCCAAACACATCTACCTCCTTATTCCTTTACCCTGTGAATGTGTTACTTCATCTGCATTTCAGATGGAATTAAAGGTTGAAAAGTGAACTATGGACTAGAGGGATTACCTATGTGCCCCCAGTATAACCATGTGGGTTCTTACAAGTGAATTGGTGCTATAGAAGAGGAAGGCAGATGGATGCAGCATTGGGACCACTCAGTCTCTGTGTTGCTGGCTTTAAGACAAATGGAGAGAACTGTGAGTCATCGATCACCATAATTTCTAGAAGCAAAATAAATAAATAAATAAATAAATAAATAAATAAATAAATAAATAAATAAAACAGACTTACTGTAGAACTCCCACTCTGTAGGTTTCTTCTTCACTCAGTTGATTAGCCATACAGAAGTTGTTTTAGTTCATGAGTTACTAGTAGCTAACTCAGCTTTAATTCCTGGGCAGCTGGAGTCCTATTCACAAAGTCCTTTTCTACACTGATATCTTGTAGGGTGCTGCCTGTGTTTTTTTTCTAGCAGTTTTAGCATTTCAAGTTTCACATTGAGGTCTTTGGTCCACTTGGAGCTAATTTTTGTGCTAGCCAAGTCCCTGGGGACAGTGAAGTCTTAGATCTTAGAAGAGAATCTACTATTGCCAGTTTTCTAGACCAGCATAATTCTTATCTACATTCTTAATTCTTACCCTTATACTCACAGATAAGTGTAGCTATAACCCTTATCAAAGAAGTGTCTCATTATTGTAACTGGAGACCATTACAGAAAGCCACAACTGGTTGCAATGCAAAGATCAATGAATTGTGGGAAGCTTAGCCCCAATGGATACATGTACATCATAGCTCCTGCATCTGTGGCTTAGGAAACATCATGGAAGAGGGGGTGGAAAGATTTTAAGAGCCAGAATATCAGCTGGGTGATGGTGGCGCAGGCCTTTAATCCCAGCACTCAGGAGGCAGAGGCAAGCAGATCTCTGAGTTCTAGGTCAGCCTGGACTACAGAGCGAGTTCCAGGACAGCAAGGACTGTTATATAGAGAAACTTTGTCTCAGAAAACAAAGACAAAGACAAAAGCCAGAATATCAGAAAGTCTGCTGTGAGACTGCCTCTCTTAGAAATGGCTGTATAACAAGACCTGAGTAATGATAATAGCAATACAGACGCTAAAATGGAAAGGGAAAAGTTTCACAGGTCCCATCCCTAGACAAAGAACTACAGACAACTAATGATTTCTGAGAGAGGGAGAATTAGCCTCTTCCAGGTATAAACCTCTGACTGATTATCCAATGCAAATGATCAGCTCTGAAACCATATATACACAAACAATAAAAACAGACTCAGCAAGTTGTATTTATATATTTGTGCATATTTGCACATATATATTTGTGTGTATATACATGTATATGTGTAGCAATAAAGGAAAAAAACCTCAATTTGAGAGTGGGAGGGGACGGGCTAGAGGGAGGAAAAGGAGTTAAAGTAGTGATGTGATAATATTTTAATTAAAAATGTAAAAAAAGGGACTGGAGAGATGGCTCAGGGGTTAAAAGCACTGACTCTCATTCGGAGGACCCAGGTTCAGTTCCCAACACCTACATGGCAGCTCCTACCTGTCTGTAACTCCAGTTTCAGGGGACCTGACACCCATGGCAAAACACCAATGTGCATTAAATAAATGAATAAATAAATTTTTTAAATGAAAAAATAAATACTATTAAAAATGATCAAATTAGAACAAAGTAGCATCAAAAGATCTTAACAGAAACTTCAACCAAGAAAGTACATGCGTGACAGAGATATAGAGAGATTGACATCATGCATAATTGAAGGATGAAGGGCTTATTGAGCTGGCACAACCAATAAAAATGCTTGCCACACAAGCCTGATGACCGAAGTCAATTCTAGGAACCCCCAAAAAACCTGAAGTTGTGTCTCTCATCCTAATTATACCACTCCTAATGGTGCAAGGGGAGGCAGAGAACTATTCAGAAGCTCATGAGCCACCTCGCCTGATGTCCCAAAGTTGCAGAAGCCATCTGAGAAAACTTGCCTCAATAAGGTGGAAGGAGAGCCTGACTCCTGACTGCTGCATGCAGGCTCCCCCCCCCGCCGCCCCCCCCACACAAATGATGATGATTATGATGATGAGAGAATAAAACTAAAACCATATTGAGGTATTGCTATATATCTATTAGGTTTACTAAAAATTAAAGCATTAACAGTACCAGATGCCAAGATCTCAGTCAACAGAGACACTTACTTCTTTATAGTGGTAATATAAAATGGTGTAACTTGGAAGACAATTTGTTGAAATCTTATGGATCATACTGGTATTTAACCAAATGAATTAGCAACTTGTATGCCCACAAAAACCTACACTGTTTATAACAGTTCCATTTGCAATCATCAGAAACTAGAAACAAAGCCCGGTGTGGTGACACATGCCTTTAATCCTAGTACTCTAGAGGCAGAGGCAAGCAGATCTCTGTAAGTTCAAGGCCACCTTGGTCACCATAGCCAGTTCCAGGCCAGCCAAGGCTACATAGTAAGACTCCCCTCTCCCCAATTCCGTCTCTCCTATGGGGGCAGAGGGAACCAAACATACTTAAGTCAGTAAATAAGATCAATTAATGCTACCATAGTCAAACTAAAATGACATCATCAACTTCCTAATGCAAATGTGTGTAGTACAGTACCCACATTTCTGCTGAGTAAAGCTAACCAGAAGGAAGCCTATTGAATATATAGTACCATCTATATGACACGGGAGGAAAAGCAGAGCTCTTGAGAGTTAGAGTGGATGAATACCCTAAGATCAGGGGGAGAGGAATGGGTGACTGCAGAAGGACAAAATGGAAGGTTGCATTCAGTACTGGCAGAGTGGGTAGATGTATGCATTTGTGAAAATTCATTCCAGAATGGACTTTACTGCTCTAAATTCTTTCTTTTTCTTGAAAATATTCTTCTCACATACAATATATCTGAACCACAGTTTCCCCTATCTCCGCTACTCTCCATCTTTCCTCTTCCCCAGTTCCACCCCTCCTTGTCTCCTTTCAGAAAAGAGCAGGCCTCCAAGAGACAACAACCAAAGACTACAAAACAAGTAAGTACAGTAAGACAAGGTAAAAACCCTCATACCAAAGCTAGACAAAGCAGCCCAACAGGAGGAAGAGAGTCCCAAGAGCAGACAGAAGAGTTGGAGACAGATGTGCTCCCACAGTTAGGAGCCCCACACAAACACCAAGCTAACAGCCATAACACATATGCAGAGGACCTCGTGCAGACCCCTGCAGGCTCCGTGCTTGCTGCTTCAGTCTCTGAGCCCAAATGCAGCCTGCTTAGTTGATTCAGTGAGCCATGTTCTCCTGGTATCCTCCATCCCCTCTGATTCCTACAATCTTTCCACCTCCTCTTCCTTGGGATTCCCCAAGCTCTGAGGAGAGGGACCTAATAGAGGCTCCCAATTTAGACTCCACATAATGTCTGGTTGTGGCTCTCTGTATCTGTTCCCATTTGCTGCCAGAGGAGGTCTCTCTGATGACGACTGGACAAGGCACCAAACGTATTTGTCTTTCTGGGTCTGAGTTATCTCAGCCTGTTTTTTTTTTTTTTTTTTTTTTTCTAGTTCATCCATTTGCCTGCAAATTTGTTGATGTCACTTTTTCTTAACCACTGAATAAATACTCCATTGTGTAATGTACCACATTTTCTTTATCCATTCTTCAGTTGAGACCTCTAGGTTTTTTTCCAGTTTCTGTCTATTACAAATAAAGCTGTAATGAACATATTTGAGCAAATGTCCTTGTAGTTGAGCAAGTGTCCTTGTAGTAGGATCAAATGTCCTATGGGTATATGCCCAAGAGAGATATAGCTGGGTCTTGAGGTAGATCGATTCCCAATTTTCTGAGGAACCAACATACTGATTTCCATAGTGGCTGTGCAAGTTTGCATTCCCACCAGCAATGGAGGAGTGTTCTGCTTGACCCACATCCTCAATAGCATGAGGTATCACTTCTGTAATTGATCTTAGTCATTCTGATAGGTGTAAGATGGAATCTGATTTACATTTCCCTGATGGCTAAGGATGTTGAACATTTCTTTGTTTCTCAGCCATTTGAGATTATTCTGTAGAGAATTCTGTTTAGATGTGTACCCCATTTTTAATTGGATTATTTGGTTTTTTGATATCTAGTTTCTTGAGTTCTTTATATATTTTGGATATTAGTCCTATCAGATGTGAAGTTACTAAAAATCTTTTCCTACTCTTTTTTTTTGGTTTTTCGAGACAGGGTTTCTCTGTGTAGTTTTGCGCCTTTCCTGGAACTCACTTGGTAGCCCAGGCTGGCCTCGAACTCACAGAGATCCGCCTGGCTCTTCCTCCCGAGTGCTGGGATTAAAGGCGTGCGCCACCACCGCCCGGCCCTTTTCCTACTCTTTAGGTTACTGTTTTGTCAGATTGATGGTGACTTTTGCCTTACAGAAGCTTATCAGTTTCATGAGGTCCCACTTATTAATTGTTGATCTTAGTGCCTGCACTATTGGTGTTATGTTCAGAAAGTCGTGTCCTATGCCAAGGCATTCCAGGCTAATTCTCACTTTCTCTTCTATCAGGTTCAGAGTATGTAGTTTTACGTTGAGGTCTTTGATTTACTTGGACTTGAGTTTTGTGCAGGGTGATAGATATGAATCTATTTGGATTCTTCTACGTGCAGATATCCAGTTTGACCAGCACCATTTGTTGAAAATGATGTTTTTTTCCCCCCCAGTGTGTATTTCTGACGTCTTTATCAAAATTCAGGTATCCATAGGTGTTTGAGTTTGTCTTCAATTGGATTCCATTGACCATTGTGTCTGTTTTTATGACAATACCATGTGGTTTTTATTACTATAGCTCTGTAGTACAACTTGACATCAGGGATAGTGATACATCCAGCAGTCCTTTTATTGTTCAGGATTATTTTAGCTATCCAGGGTTTTTCAGTTTTTCCAGATGAAGTTGAGAATTGTCCTTTCAAGGTCTGTAGAGAATTGTATGCACTGAATCTGTAAATTGCTTTTGGTAGGATGACCTTTTTTACTATGTTAACCCTACTGATCCATGAGCATAGGAGATCTTCCCATCTTCTGATATCTTCTTCAGTTTCTTCAGAGATTTTAAATTTTTGTCATACAAGTCTTTTCCTTGCTTGATATATTTTATATTATTTAAGGCTATTGTTTCCCTGATTTCTTTCTCAGTCCACTTGTCCTGTATATAGGAGGGCTACTGATTTTTGTGGTTTTTTGTATCCAGCTATTTTGCTGAAAGTGTTTATCAGCTGTTGCAGGCACACTGCCTAGACATACTGCCTCCCCACCCCCAACACACACACTTCACATAACACGGGTTACCTGTCATTTGAACTGATTGGAGAATAATTTGATATGACCTTAGCTGGATGGGTAATGTGTGCATGTATGCCAGTGAACATAAACTTTAAACCAGATCTGCACCTTGATGCTGGTCTCTGTCTCCTTCCAGGGAAGCTCATCGTGACTCCATCTCCCTCACCCCTCCTCAACCAAGCTGGCCAGTGAGAGGGAACTATAGGAGTTCCCTGGTGTGATTTTAAGGTCTTGTATGTGTACTGTCATATCATCTGCAAATAATGATACTTTGACTTCTTCCTTTCCAAGTTGTATCCCCTTGTTCTCCTTCAGTTTTCTTATTGCTCTAGCTAAAGCTTCAAGTACTATATTAAATAGATATGGTTTGAGTGGACAACTTTGTCTTGGTCCAGATTGTGGTGGAATTGTTTTGAGTTTCTCTCCATTTAATTTGATGTTGGCTATAGGCTTGCTGTAAATTGACTTTATTATGTTTAGGTGTGTCCCTTGTATCCCTGATCTCTCTAAGACTTTTATCATGAAGAGGGTGTTGGATTTTGTCAAAGGCCTTTTCTGCAACTAATGAGATGATGATGTGGTTTTTTTTCTTTCAGTTTGTTTATTGGTGGATTACATTTACTGATTTTCAAATATTGAACCATCCCTGCATCTCTGGGATAAAGCCTACTAGAACATGGTGGATGATCTTTTTGATGTGTTCTTGAATTCAGTTTGCAAGTATTTTATTGAGTATTTTTGCGTCTATGTTGATAAAGGGAATTTGGTCTGTAATTCTGTTTCTTTGTTGAGTCTCTCTGTGGTTTGGGTATCAGAGTCAACTGTGGCCTTATAAAAATGAATTGGGTGTAGCACGAATCCTAATTGGTCTTAATAATAAAAACCCAGAGCCAGATATCAGGGTAAATGCTAAAAGATCAGAGAAAAAAAAAGGGGGGGGGGATATAGATATGATAGGATATAAGAACCAACTCTTCGTTTCATTGATTGTTCCTGTTGTTTTTTTGTTTCTATTTTATTGGCTTTACCTCAGTTTATTTCTTGCCATCTACTCTTCTCAGGTGTGCTGTTAAGTTGGTAATATGGAATTTCCTTCCTTCCTTCCTTCCTTCTTCCTTCCTTCCTCCCATCCCCTCCCCTCCCCTCCCCTCCCCCCTCTTTCTTATCAATGTAGGCACTTGGTGCTATGAACTTTCCTCTTAGCACAGTTTTCATTGTGTCCCATAAGTTTGGGTATGTTGTACATTCATTTTCCTTGAACTCTAGAAAGTCTTTCATTTCTTTATATCTGTCTGGACCCATTTTTCACTCAGTAGAGAATTGCTCAGTTTCCATGAGTTTGTAAGCTTTCTGTTGTTGATATCTAGCTTTAAACCTTGGTGGTCTGATAGGATGCAGGGAATTATTTCACTTTTCTTGTATCTGTTGAGACTTGTTTTGTGTCACTTTTTTTGTTTGTTTGTTTTTTTGTTTTTGTTTTTTGAGACAGGGTTTCTCTGTGTAGCTTTGCACCTTTTCCTGGATCTCGCTCTGTAGACCAGGCTGGCCTCGAACTCACAAAGATCCACCTGCCTCTGCCTCCCGAGTGCTGGGATTAAAGGCGTGCGCCACCACCACCCGGCTTGTGTCACTTTTGTATGTGGTCAATTTTGGAGAAAGTTTCAAGGGGTGCCGAGAGGAAGGTATATTATTTTGTGTTTGGGTAAAATGTTCTGTAATTTCTGTTAGGACTATCTGTTAAGCTCCAATATTTTTCTGTTTAGTTTTTTTCTGGATGCCTTGTATATTTAGTGATTGTGGAATATTGAAGTCTCCCACTATTAGTGTGTGAGGGTCAATATGTGATTTAAGCTGTACTAGTGTCTCTTTTACAGTAGTGGGTGCCCTTCTGTTTGAGGCATAGATGTTAAGAATTGCAATGTTTTCTTCGTGGATTTTTCCTTTGATGGGTGTGTAACATCCATCCCCATCTCTTCTTACTAGTTTTTGTTTGACCTCTATTTTGTTAGATATTAATATGGCTACACTAGCTTGCTTCTTAGGTTCATTTGCTTGGAATACCTTTTTATTCTTTTACCCTGAGATAATGTCTATCCTTGATGTTGATGTGGTTGATTGCTTTGTTGTTTTGTTTGTTTGTTTGTTTGTATGAAGCAGAAGCATGGATCCTATTTTCACATCAATTCTTAGTCACTCCCTGTCTTTTTATTGAGGAGTTGAGACCATTGATATTGAGAGATATCAATGACCAGTGGTTGTTGATTCCTGTATTTTGTTGTTTTTCTTGGTGGTGGTGGTGGTGGTGGTGGTGGTGGTGTGTGTGTGTGTGTGTGTGTGTGTGTGTGTGTGTGAGAGAGAGAGAGAGAGAGAGAGAGAGAGAGAGAGAGAGAGAGAATGAATTGGTGTGAGATTATTTATTTCCTGTGTTTTCGTTGGTGTAGTTAACCTCCTTAGGTTGGAGTTTTCTTTCTAGTGCCTTCTGTAGGGCCAGATTTATAGATAGTGTTTAAATTTGACTTTATTATGGAATAACTTATTTTCTCCACCTATGGCAATGGTTCTCAATATGTGGGCTATGAACCCTTTGAGGGCTGCATATCAGATATCCTGCATATCAGATACTTACGTTATGATTCATAGCAGTAGCAAAATCACAGTTATGAAATAGCAACAAAAATAATTTTATGTTTGGGGGTCACTGCCACGAAGGTTGAGGACCACTAATACACGGTGATTGAAAGTTTTGCTGGGTATAGTAGTCTGGACTGGCATCTGTGGTATCTTAGAGTTTGTAGCATATCTGTCTAGGCTCTTCTAGATTTAGAGTTGCCATTGAGAAGTCAGGTGTGATCCTAATAGGTTTGCTTTTTATATGTTATTTTATCTTTTCCCACTATAACTTTTAATATTCATTTTCTTTCTGTATATTTGGTGTTTCAGTGAGGGGAATTTCTTTTCTGATCCAATATATTTGTTGTTCTGTTTACTTTGTTTTATAGGCATCTCTTTGTTTAGGTCAGGAAATTTTTCTTCTATGATTTTGTTGAAAATATTTTCTGGGTCTTTTAGCTGGGATTTTTCCTCCTTCCTCTATTCCTATTATTACTGGGTTTGGTTGTTTTGATTTTTTTTTTCATAGTGTCCCAGATTTCCTGGATGTTTTATGTCACGAATTGTTTAGATTTAACATTTTCATTGACCCACATTATATATGTAATATATAAATATATATATATATTTTTTTTCTGTCTTATCTTCAATGCCTGAGATTCTCTTCCATCTCTTATATTATGTTTGTGAAGCTTACCTCTGTAGTTCTTGTAGATGTAACCGTCTTGTTAAATAAGAAACACAGAGCCAAATACAGAGTTAAAAGCCAAGAGGTCAGAGCAATAGCTAAGAGCTGAGATTAAAAACCTTACCCTTCACTGCCACTGCTGTCCTACCTCTCCGCAAGAGACCTGCTTCCTGTGTGTTTGTCCTTTTTATTGACTTTCTATTCTGCCTTCTCATTGGTTGTAAACCCAACCACATGACCTCCTCTACACTGCCTATCTATACAGACCTCCAGATCTTCTATGGTTGGTATTAAGATTAAAGGCGTGTGTCTCCATGCTGGTGGTATCCTTGAACACACAGCGATCTGCCTGTCATGTGATTGGGATTAAGGGCGTGTGCAACCATTGCCAGACTTCTGCTATTTCATGCTATTAGCTCTGACCCCCAGGCACTTTATTTATTAACATACAAATAAAATCACATTTCAGTACAAATAAAATATCACTATAAGTTCCTGTTCAAATTCCTAAATTTTTCATTTCAGAATTCCCTCAGTTTATGTTTTCTTATTGCTTCTATTTCCATTTTCAGGTCTTGAACAGTTTTATTCATTTTGGTCAGCTGTTTGTTTTTCTTGGCTTTCTTTAAGGGATTTATTCATTTCCTCCAGTTGTTTGTTTATGTTATCCTGGATTTCTTTATGGGATTTTTTTTTTCATTTCCTCTTTAAGAACCTGTATCATCTTCATGTAGTTGGTTTTAAGGTCTTTTTCTTATGCTTCAGCTATTTTGGAATATTCGGGGCTTGCTGGGATTAGGATAGCTGGGTTCTAGTGGAGTCACATGGCTCTGGCTGTTACTGTGTTCTTATTCTGGCACCTAGGCATCTGGGTTTGGGGTGATTATAGGTCTAGGTGCCGACTTCTTGGTTCGTTTTTGTTGGGTGGGTGTTGTGTTTCTTGGTTTCCATTTCCTGTCTGAGTTTTCAAAGTGTGGATGACTGTATGTAACCTGTTTCGCTGCCTGCTTGGCTGGTGTGTCCACAGGGAATGCCTGCTGATGTTGGATGCTGGGATGCAAGGAGACTGTAGCTATTGATAATGTTGAAGGGCTAGCTAGGGAGGAGCCTGAGGGATTGGATCTGGTCCTCTGGTAGTCATGGCCTGTTGTTGAGTAAGGGGTCTGGTATAAATTCTTAAATCAATCAAAATATGTGTGAATATCCCAGGCTGTAACAAGCTGTAAGACGTACCTCTAAAGATGTTACAAATATTACACAACCTCAGTAATGGAGGTGGAGTCGGGGAAGGGCTATATCCTAAAGAAGATTGGAAAGTGACATTTCAGTCTGTTAGCATAGTACTAAACACAAAAATTACCTACCCCTAGTTGGTAAATTTGCTTCTCAAAGGTACAGGTTAGCAATTTGAAAACTTCTTTACACTTATTTGAGTGTTGCATACATAAGCATAGTGTTTAGCCAGGTTTCTCATGTCAGAGTCAAAAGCTACAAATAAAAAAGGGAAAACCAGTAGGAACTATGCAGTGCTTGAGAGGCCTGAGCTGAGTCTCGTGTTAATGTTTATATGCATATAAAGATAAAATTGCCTGGCTGTGTGTGTGTGTCCATTCAGGTAATGCATATATGTCTAATTCCAAGCTGTGTGTGCTGATAGACCAGAAGCAATAATGCCCCGGGAGCAGCTAACACATTCACCCAAATTGTGGTTTATGTATATCAGTTTCCAATAAAAGAAACTAAGGCTTCTTGGATAAGTAGCCAATTCTAGATCTGGGACAAGAAAATACAGTGTGAACCTGGACTGTGATGTAGGACCAGAAAGTAAGGAGGTAATATTAAGAGATAAAAAGAAGCAGTTGAGATAGTTTCAGTAATAAAGTTAGATAATATATTTTATTGTAACTCTCAATAACCTTGTCCGTAACGATGTAACAAATGAACAGATTCATTTCTAGGGAAAGGGACAAACCATCATAGAAGAGTTCACGGGACTCTATAGATACTGTTGGAGATTGACCTCATCTCTGAGTGTGAGCTGAACTTGATGATTTGCTAGAGAGTAGACTATATAAAGGCCAAAGTAGGTAGCTTTACAGGCAAGAAAAATGGCAGGTACCCCTGCTCAAGTAACCTTTGTTAATCATATGGTGGCACATGTATAGTTTTCTTGCTTATTAGGAAAAACTTCCAGCACAACCAAATTAAAGACCGTTCTACAAATACCTGACTATTGCTCTCCAAAGTGTCAAGGATATGAAAACCAGTCTGAACAGCTAAGGAAAACTGGAAACCAAGGAGACCTGACATTTAAATGAGTGCCAAACCTAGAATGTGGGAAAGACATGAGTACACAGACAGGTGAGAGTCAACTAAAGTCTGTCAAGTACTAATGCTAATGTTTTCATTTTGACATGCTTTGGTTTAAAAAGCTGCTGACATTAAAGAAACTGGGACCGGAAAGCTGGCCCAGCGGTTAAAAGCACAGTCTGTTCTTGCAGAGGACTTTAGTTAGTTCCCAGCACCCACATGGCAATGCACAACCATCTCTAACTCCAGTTCCAGGGGATCTAATACCATCTTCTTTATGTTCCCACAGACCATGCATAAAACACCCAAATGCATAAAATACACCCAAAAGAAGCTGGGTAAAGAACACATAGAAACTCTATCTTTGCAACATTCTCATAAGTCTAAATTTATGCCATACTCAAATACAGATGCATTTTTTCAAAGTATATGTCTATGTAAGTGAGCATTCTTTGTTTACGCCTCATTCTTTTATGAATTGCCTCTCCTAACTTGGTGTTATTTGGGTAGCTACACTGTTGCATGTTGCTGCTTCCTGTGCTTTACCCCTACACTGTCTTGTTTTGGAGTCTTTAGAAGTTGCATCTGTAATTGGAGAGACTTGTCTGTATTTCTTTGTGTGGTATTTTTGAGACATTGGTATGCTAAAAGGAAAGATTTTCTTTTCACTGCTTTAAATGCTGTGAGCTTTTACATACTGTCTCACTTAATCCTTTGTAAGTACCTGGTATTTACCTATTTAACAGATAAGAAAATTGATGTTTGGAAATTAGTGAGTGCTGAAATTAAATCCAGCAGCCCAGCTTTAAACTCAAGCTTTGCTTTAATTTCTTGTTTCTAGAATGGTAAATTGCTTTCCTGCATTGCAGTAGAATATGAGAAATTATTTTTTACTATTTATATCATATAGTACTAAAAGTATGTTTATTAAAAACTACCCCCTCTTTACCACTTAGGAAAAGCTTACTTGCTTTTTTCATTTTTTGTTTTAGAGAAGGCATGGATTAGGAAAACTTTGATTTGGTTAGTCAAGTAAGTAAAGAAGAGCATTTCAATAAACTAGCCGTCTCTAGAGGACAAGGGTTTGGGGACACTGTGCTCTTGCCTTTTGGCATCAGTGTACCGAAGTCACAATTGAATTTCGAGGATCTGAAGGTGCTTTTATGTTCATGTTCGACTTTGTGTTTTCTTTACTCTGACTAGCCTGGAACTCACATTGTAGTAGTCAAGGCCAGTCTGGACCTAGAAACAATCCTTCCACCTCAGACTGGCAGAATTAAAGTTAATAGCGGCATGATCAGACATAGTCATTGTGGCACAAGCCTATAATCTCAGTACTGAGGATGTGGAGGCAGGAGGATCAGGTCAAGGTCATCATTAGATATATAGTGAGTTAGAGGCCAGCCTGTGTTACAGGAGAGGCTACCTCAAAGACACTTCTCTGAGACTCCAGGGAAGATGTTGAGCTTCAGTGAGTTATGATGTAGCCAAATGAGCTCTAATTCTATGTCCATGTAATAAAAGAAATGATCTTTATAGAAATCTGAAAACCTATATTCTTATAAAAGAATTGCATGGAGGAGAAACTGCATCTAGTGTAAAAGATATTAACACTAACATGAGCACATTTTAAAATTCAGTGAACATGGAAGTGCTTGGTACAGAGATTACTTATACAGCAATATTTTTCTATTTTGGTATGGACAAAAATCCTCTTAGGTGTCTTCGATCTTAAATATCTTCTGTGGGTAGAAATGAAACCTGCCTTTTGTAGGATTTAGTACCTGATTCTTTTCATTAATTATGAAGAACTGACTTAAGTAATGGCTTCCACTAACTTGGATAATCTGGCATCCTTGACATCAAAGAAAACTGAAAGAAGAGGATTTGTATGTGTTGAGGATGGGAGTATCTGGTAACCTTAATTTTGAAGATAACAATGAAGTGCAGTGGGTTCCAGCTACCCATTTCAATGAGGCCTGAAAATGAGGTTAGTAAATCTTTCTGTGATAAGATTGTTTGAATCAAGTGGTGTTACAGGCATTAGGTGTTACAGTACATTCTTTTATGGTCTCTTACGAGATGGACAGACAGGTACAGCCATAAGAGGAGGCATTGTGGGGATTTATACTCCCCCCCACACCCTAGAGAGTCAGTATCATTGTGTGCCAAAAGGGATCACTTTATGAGGGGCGGGGGGCGGGGGGAAGGTCAGAATCCTTGCCAAAGTGCCTTTTTTAAGGGTCTATATGGAATACACAAGAAAGGACAGTAGAGGATTTTATTAGTGGTTTAAGTTTCTTTCAGTCTCTTTCAGAAGGTGGGCACAAGAAAAACTTACCGTAGGACCACCCTGTTACACTGGTGCCTATGGTGACCTGGGCAGGATGCTTACAGCCTGATGAGCATATGTTGAGGCAACAGGAAAATAAAAAAATTTAAAATACACAGGATACATATTCATATACATCGTTCCAGAATGAGTTCCAGCATGGCTTTGTTTCTTATAAACCTCCATTGGTAGGACCTAATTTGAGGCCTTGGGTTGAATAATAGAATACTTGTTGAGAAGGCAAAGGAAGGAGAGAAAGGATAAAACTAAACTCAGCCAAGAAGATGTTTGTATTTGTAGTGAGTGGCAGATAAGTTAGTGAAGGCGGAAGTGGAGAAAATCTTACCCCAGTTATAGTCCTCCACTGAGAAGAAAGGACACTGGGCTAAAACTAGAGCATTGAGGAAAATGGGACTTTAGAAATACAAGCTTGCAGTCATAGGAAGATGGATCAGTAGTTAAAGTGGTTGCTGTACAAGCATGAAGACCTAAGTAAGACCCTGGCACCTATGTAAAAGCTAGGCATAGCAATACATGTCCGTACCTCCAGTGCTATGGGGGAGACAGATGAATCCCTGGAAGTCGGTAGCCAGCTGACCTATCCAATCTATGAGCTCTTGGTACAGTGAAAGACCCAGTCTCAAAAAATAAGTTAGCAATAGAGCAAGACACCCAACATTGACCTCTGCTGTCTAGATATACTTATGTGCACACGCGTGAGCACGCACATATACACACATACATACTAGAAAAACTTGAAATTATAAAATATTTTTAAAAGATTCCAAGTAGTAAAGAAAGAGTAGCTAAGACTTGATTGTCCTAACACTGTATGTCCTAAACATGAATCTTCAGTAGTAGATGTAAATTACCCTATTTGTATTATCAAGTGGTATATATACACACCTGCATACACAAGTACTGCATCTATATCCTGTTATATAGATATAGTATAATTCTTTAGCCAGAAATAGTTATGTAATTGATAACCAAGTTATTTCAAATCTATTTCTTTAGTTTCACAAGTATTTCTGCAGTAAACATCTTTGTATGTATGAATTTGTGCTGTTTGATCTATTAAAGTACTAGAAGGTAACTTTTATATGCAAAGAATTTCTGTGGCACAGAATACATATGGTTCAAATTTTGAATGAGCAAATTAAATTCTTATTCTAGCATAAGGTTGTTTCACATATGTGATTTCAGAGACTTGGATCTGTTTATACCTTATTCATTCAGCAGTTTCCGAAGGTCTGAGATGGTGTCTGAGAGGTTTTATTTCCGTACAAGCTGACCAGTATTGCATCATGTCATCCTGCGAGTCTTAAGTTAAAATATTATCTCATTTCTACAAAGACCATCTTTTCATGCTGTTACTTTCCACTTGGTTTTCTTTTTCTATATACTTCCTGGTTGTATTCTTTGCTCATTCATTATCTAGTTTTATCATTTTTCATATCGACCTATAAGAACTCTGTCATGTATTTCAGCTTACCCTAATTTATTATTTGCATCATAACTTTTTATGGTATGCTTTTTTTATAAAGAAAATTTACTCTGTTTCCCTGGGGATGTGTAAAGTGTTTGTTTAACCCAAGAGAGTTACTGCCTAAGTAAAATTTCAGATATCCAGACATGGAGCAGGAAAAGCATTTGGTTTGTTAGAATTACTAAGAAATGTTCTGGAAGTTTCTTTCTGTTTGTTTGATTGATTGTTTTTCTTTTAGATGTGTTTTTCATTTAGCCCACATTCACCATCAAATCCATTATTATTCTTCTACCTCCCAAATGCTAGAATTACCATGCCTGTCTTTAGAAAATTTATCTAAGATGAACATTTCCATCAAAGATCTGTCTTTGCAAAAGAGGATACTTAATATGCCCATCAACTTTATACTATGTGAATAAAATGTATCTTCATTCTAGTCCTTAAACTACATCGCTATATGTTACATGTAAATACAAGCATAAGTGTTTTTTTATAATGATACAAAGAGTTACTTCATTGTCTACATCTCTGTATATATGTATTGATATTATTCGCTGTAAAACTGTATTAGGAGACCCCATCTTCTAGTCTCTGGAAAATGAAAATATGCACAGACTTGACCAATCAGATTACTCTATTTTAACCACAATGATTGCTTTAATACAGGCATATGAACCAGAGCAAAGTCCATGTTACTGGTTCTTCACTTCTGAAGCATGCTGAAACTGGTTGGAAAGAGAAGCTGTCTTCTCACTGAGTTTGTGGTTGGGGAATGTCAGCAGTTGAGGGCCTTCTGTGTTGAGAGGCAATAAAAGATGAAAAGAAACACTGAAAGGTGGGCTACTAGGTCTTGATAACATGTTTTTGCTCTGTGGACTTTTTTCATACCTACAAGATCTAACAATGTTTAGTTAGTTCAGATGCTGGGTGAATGACATTCCATCTACCCATGCCATCTTTAAAACAAGACTTTGCTGTCTCTGCTAATGATTTAGACACAACTGACAATTGTGTTAGACACAATTGATAATGTCTACCCCCCCCACCCCACCCCCGTGTGTGTGTGTGTGTGTGTGTATGTGTGTGTGTGTGTGTGTGTGTGTGTGTGTGTGAGAGAGAGAGAGAGAGAGAGAGAGAGAGAGAGAGAGAGACTTGAATTTAGCATGGTATTCTAATTCTATAATAGAAAATTACAGTGAAGATTTTAAAAGGAAGGAAGGAGTATTCTAACCTGTTGCCAAACTTTTCCCCACATCTCTAATGTGCCTCTATTTTATAATGGTCACGGCACCCCCCATTTCCAGTGTACCCATGTTTCTATAATGGTCACTGCACTCCCACATACCCCCACACATTTACAATGTATCTGTATTCTGTAATGGTCACTGTAGCTCTTCTTTTTGTGTGAACTGTTTACATGTCTGACTTCTTGTTTGGATTTTACTTGGTGATTTGATATGAAATTTTAATGTGAAAGCACTTAGCATTAGGAGTTTGACATTTTGTCTGACCTTAATCACCAAGAGGATCATGAGAGGTTTATTCAGTGGGAAGAGAACTGTTACAGCCCTGACAGGAATGATGGGAAATAAGTAAACAGCCTTTTAAATCTTCACCAGAAATCAATAGGGTTTAAAGATGATGGACGTTGGTGTTTTTTGCTGCTTAAGGACTTCAACCTTTTACGGGAAAATATCTTCTCTACGTGTCAGCAGTTTTTCCATGCATGCAATGAATCGCTGCTGCAAATAGACCGTTCTGCATAGAACACTCTTTATCACTATTATAAGGGAGAAATTGTATATGACTGGCCACGCTAATATGGAGCCTTTGGGGGCATTTTTGTAAGAAAAAGGAAGGCTATATCTCAGAGTTTTGCTCTAGTCCTAAGTATAATTTATACAACAAACTTTTCCCTCAACAAAACAGTACTAGTTTTCCTGTGTTTGAGAACCTCTACTGTGCTTGACATTGACTATAAAGTGGTAATTTAGATGCTACAGCTCCATTTTAGATGGTGAAACTGAGGTCCACAGGCTCTTCTACATTCATCTAATTAATGGCAGAAGTGATGTTTAAAGTCAAGCAAGTCTATCTGACTTTGAAGCTGATCCTTTTGCTATTATGCAAACTCTATCTCTGAGGCCATGTCCTCAACTGTTCTCACGCTGACTGTATTTCTTGAGCCACAGTGTCTTTTAATGTTCTACTTTCCTCTGTTCTAGTCAGTAAAACTAACTGAAGTGACAGATCTCCATTTAATGAGAATGAGACTATGCCATAGCCATTGAATAAAGGAGTATGGGCTAAGAATGTTTCTCAATATACTCTGCAGATTTGTTTTTTTATGAATGATTTATGAGCTATTAGATTGATGTAGCATTTTGCAGTAAATTTACAATCAGCTGCAGTCTGATACAATTGTTCAAATATTAACTGAGTGTGTCATGCACTGTCTTTTGTTTTAAGGTACAAAATTAAAGACTTCACTGTGAAAAATATTCCTAGTAGCCAGATGTGGTAGTGCATGCCTGTAATCTAACACTTGGGAAGTAATGGTAAGAGAATCGAGAGTTCAAGCCTAGCCTTAGCTACATGGTAAATTCAAGGCTGTGAATTCAGTTGAGATCCTATCTAAAACAAAACGGCTTTACCCAGCAGGTCTGCATAAAGAGTATGATTGGACCACAGGCCTGAGTACCAGGTGTCTGAGTTGGTCTTCACTTGAGTTTGCTGGGGGGAGGTCTTTTGCTCCACCTCTTGCCATTTCTTTAAAAGCCCTTTGGCAGAGACAGTCAGGGCCCGATGGATTAGTATCCAGGCCCTCCTGAGGCTATCCTGTATTTTCTATCTGTTTCTCTCCCCTCTTTACTTCTATCTAATATTTCCTGCTGCTCTGGGTACCCTGGGGAAAAGTAGGGGTAGGATGGCCCCCCACACACTGTAGTTCTAAATAAACTATAAAACTGCTTCTAAATACTTTAAAGCTTAGTAACTTTACCATTACTTGACTTTTCAGTTATTCAACTTATACTTAGAAATCAATTTATATAGAAAATAAGTTTTTAATTTGTGACTTGGAAATATTCATTGTAATTCACATTAAGAATATCAACTCAATCTTGGGATAATAAATATTATAGAACATGTTCAGGTAGAGAAAGAACTTCTTATAAAATCTATGTGTTTGGTTTTTGGTGTAAGAGTGCATTATAATTCAGTTAATTCATTGGAAAACTTATAAAGGAAATGAGCTCTTTACTAATTCGTGTCACATAAATTTTGTCATCCTCCATTTCTGTGTTTAAAACTAAAGTAAACTAATTGATCAGAGAGACCTTCTAATTCTGAAGTTCTGTAGCTGTGGTGCTATTGTGTTCCCCAAAATATTGCACCCTAATAAACTTATCTGGGGTCAGAGACAGAACAGCCACAATATTAAACATGAGGTTAGGCAGTGGTAGCACATGCCTTTAATCCTAGCATTCCAGAGGCAGAAATCCATTTGTTCAAGGATACAGCCAAGCATGGTGACTCACGCCTTTAATCCCAGAAATCGAGTCTTTAATCCCAGGGAGTGATGGTAGAAGGCAGAAAGGTATATAAAGCGTGAGGACCAAAAACTAGAAGCCTTTGGCCGGTTAAGCATTTGGCTAGTTAAGCTTTAAGGCTTCTAGCAGCACAGTTCAGCTGAGAGCCATTCGGATATGAGGACACAGAGGCCTCCAGTCTGAGGAAACAAGATAAGCTGAGAAGTTGGCCAGACTCTAAGATTCCTGCTACATGTAGCTTTTTAACTTTGTAATTTAGGTTGAAGCCATTTTCTCTTGTATTAAATGAACACATAGAGCTGAGCTGTGGCTCAGTGATGGAGTACTTGCCTGGTATATGCAAAACCCCTTGTTCAGTGTTTGGCAGTACAAAAAAATGAATAAAATAAAGACTGTATTTACTATATTATAGCATTCCTAAATGTGCCTCCCTGACCCCTGAATGTGGGTCCTTCCAAATTTCTGTTCATCTCCCTGGGTTTTAGACCATGTTGTCTACTAGCTTGTTCTCACCTTCCCAGACAGATTGGCTTTTTCCCATTTAAAGATGCAGGGTGGAGATGGGGTGGACACTCTAAAGTGTCCTGGCACTCTAAAGACACAAGATTAGTCAGTCTTTGTCTTGTGAACTCTAGGTACCTGAAGGTTTCAGATACCTAATGATTTATTCTGAATTTGTCTAAAGGACTAAATTGATGGATATGAGTAAGTAATATTTCTCTGTGTTGGAAGGACTATGAAAAATGGATTATTTCTAGTAAAATTTTGACACACACACACCCCGCCTTAGTTCAACATTTACACTGACCCTCAACCTTTGAAAAGAATGTGTAGAACTCGAGCTCTCTGCTCTAGCCTTACTCGCCTCCTGATTTTCAAGTGTTGTTGATTGGAAAGTCATAAAACCTTTGAGATTTCAGATATTTTATATGCAAAATGGTAACAGGGTATTGTAGAGCTTCATACAAATTGATGTATGTGAAAGAATTTGAATTCATTTATATGACTTTGTCAGTCGATAATTTAAGTATGTTATTATGCTGGTACAGATTCTGTATATAATCTCATATTCTTACACTGTAACTTTGAGGGCAGAACCAGATAGAACTTTTTTTTTTTAAAGGAAGGAAAAGAGGCACTGAGGAGATGGTTCAGCTGGCAAAGAGCTTGGCCATAGCATGAAGAGTTTAGATCCTCTGTATCCATGTAAATGCTGTGTGAATGTAGGAGCATATCTGTGATCCCAGCCCTTAAGGAGGAGAGACGGGATTCTCAGTGTGAGCTGGCTAACAATTGAAGCTGAAGATGTGATCTCGGTTCAAGTGAGAGCCCCTGATTGAATTTATGAGGTGGAGAGCAATCAAGGAAGATAGCCAGCATCACCACCTGGCCTCCTCAAGTACTCACACTTTCTCATCTGCACACATACATCATTTCTTCAACATGATAAAGATTATAAAATGAACAAATAAAGAGAGGGCTTTTTAATATAGACTGGTCTCTTAGTACAGGTCCATTTCTTATTTGTCTTTGGACTTTTAATTCCTGTCAACAAATAAATCCCCTACTTTGCAAATATTTTTCACATTGGTTACTCATGGATTGTGAGCTTGTATTTCCCCCAGATTTGTATGTTCAAGTATAATCCTCGGTGTGATAGTATTTGGAAGGGGTCTTTAGGAGGCGGTGCTATCAGGAGAGAGGAGCCTGCCTTCATGAATAATAACCTATGTGTCATTGAGGGAAAAGACAGAGAGCTAGGTTGCTTTCTCAACTGTAGATGGATGCCATGAAAACTTGGCAATTGGCCACCTAGAAGATCTTCACTAAGTCTTGTGATGCTAACATCACTTGAAAGTCTAGTTTCCACAACTGTGAGAGGTAACTATATGTTGTTGTTTAAGCCACCTGATCTGTATGTTGTGTTACAGCAGCTTGAACTACCTGTGGCAGATACAGGCTTTTGTGTTTTATGTTGATGAGCTATGCCTTAATGATTCCTTTGAATTACATCAGT
Source organism: Peromyscus eremicus (assembly GCF_949786415.1). NCBI lineage: Eukaryota > Metazoa > Chordata > Mammalia > Rodentia > Cricetidae > Peromyscus > Peromyscus eremicus. The sequence goes on from NC_081423.1 coordinate 14,437,155, forward strand.
TTAAGAAACCTGCAAGTTTTCCTAAAGACATATTCTAATAATAATTAAAGTCACTGGAAAATGGCAGTTTATACTGTAAAAAAGTAATAAAGGGGGAGTATTTGTAGTGATATTGTACCTAGTGTCAATTACTTCTACACTCTCAGTTTCTGCGCTGTTCTCACCTGTACCTGTATGTCACTTCAGAAGAAGTAAGCTCCTTTTCCTGTCAAATCTACATTTGAATTTTAAAATAATTTTCATTAAATAGTAAGTGTCATAAATCCCTAGCAAGACAGAAATTCTTGCCCCCCAAGTTGACATCATCTTCCTCAGGCCTTCTTTGATTATAGCAATTACACTGCCTTTCCCTAACTCTACTGTTCACTAAGCGAAGGTTTCTGGCTCTGATACTTATTTACTCCTGTCTCTGCGTCTTAGACTTAGCCTTTGGCATTTGATATTTCCCAACAATATTTTGAGTAATGTTTCAGATTATGTTTAATACCAAAAAATAGTTGCCAAATTAATCTGTGGCTCTATAGACAAATCATGTTGCATTGACTCTTACAGCAAAAATATTCCTAATTTGAGACTGATGGTCTGTGTCACATTTACTTCTATAATAGTCACTTTTTCACATAGTGGCAGAATAATAAACTGAAATAAAGAGAACTTCCCGAGACTCCCCCCAGCCTTCAGAATAAACCGTGTATGAGACTATGCCTCCAGTTACCTGTGTGACTGTGCTTCATTCAGATCTTATTTATAAAATGAGAGCTGACACTGGATTATTGCTGTAGTTCTAGCTGGCCGGAAAAATTCTCAAACAAGCAAGTTGAACAGTATCTGTCACCTATATTTATTTTTCCTAAAAGATCTTTCTCCTATCATAGTGATGTGATCATTCTGAAGCCCAACTAACTTCTATCAAAGCACAGGAAGACTCGCTTCTATCAAAGCATTTGCCCACCAGCCCGAGGCATCAAGGAACCTGTCCTGCTCCCTCCAAGAGCTCCCCACGTCTTGAGGAGAGTTGTTCAGTTTTGATCTCTAGTACTTCAGCTCAGTAATTGGCCTTTTATATTGACCACTGATATATAACTGGGTTTGAAAAGTCTTTGTTTGCATATAAAAAGATGGTCATAAAGCTTGCTGCCCTTCAGATTTGCTCCCAGTTGTATATTGGTAGAGTACACTCTACAGAAATGTTCCTGCCTTAAGACTTAGGAATCTGGACGAACCAGGTGTCAAAAAACCAGCTACCTCTGAAGCAAGCCCTTGTGATTTCATGGAAGATAGTAGTCATTATCCTGGGCACAGTATTGATGGTAGCAGATGGTGTGTATAATTTTTAATTGTGTGTTAGATGACAAGAAATGTAGTGCCTTAGCAGGTTGCTGAGGACTAGATGAACCATGCTAAGATTCCGTTGTCTCTAGGGAAAATGGGAGAAACAAGACTTGGGTTGTGAAGCTGTTGTGAGAGGTGGTCATGTCTGCAGTGTGCCCAGGGTCCAGCATTTTGAAAATGCTTCTAAAAATTGAATCTTTTTTTTATATTGTCAACATCATTTCTGTTGTTGTCTTCATCTTTATGTATTGATTGGCTGCTGTGGGATGGTCTGTATGTCAAATGTGTTGCTGATTGGTCAATAAATAAATCACTGATTGGCCAGTGGCCAGGCAGGAAGTATAGGCGGGACTAACAGAGGATAATTGAGAGAACAGGAAGCTGGGTGAGAGAGACACTGCCAGCCGCCACGATGACAAACAGCATGTGAAGATGCCGGTAAGCCACGAGCCATGTGGCAAGGTATAGATTTATAGAAATGGATTAATTTAAGCTGTAAGAACAGTTAGCAAGAAGCCTGGTACGGCCATACAGTTTGTAACCAATATAAGTCTCCGTGTTTACTTGGTCGGGTCTGAGCGGCTGTGGGACTGGCAGGTAAGAGAGATTTGCCCTGACCGTGGGCCAGGCAGGAAAACTCTAGCTACAGATTGGCATTTGAAGTTGAGTTTCTCCTTTGTGGATCTTCCCAGTGTTTGTGTTTCTTACAATCAGAACCTTTTAATGACTATAGAAGTTCTCGGGTACCTAGAAGAACAAAAAGGCATCATCAAACTCTGTAGTCATGTGACTTTTGGCTGTTGTCATCTAAACCTGTCTTCCAACGTTGATTCTTTACATTTTCGGAACTAACTTCATGTAAAGTAACTATGGAAGAATTGATTGTGGAGTAGTATCTTTAATTTGCCCAAGAGGAATGCGTTCATTTTGTGCACTCTTTCCATGATTGTCAGCCCTAATTTCTACATATGGGCAAGTTCTCAGCTTTTTGTCCACACTTTTTTCTTGTCCTATAATAATTTCATTTTGTTTTACTTCAATCCTACAGAAATGTGCTGTAGGATTTATGTGGTTGTATGACTTTCCTTCACTTCACAATCTTAGACTTAACTCTCACAGCACTTACTGGCTACTATTTTTAAAAAGGGGTTTTGTTTGTCTGTTTGTTTGTTTGTTTTGTTTTTAAGAAGGCTTGTTTCTTCCCATTCCATAATAGATTTAGAGCCTCCAGATAGAACTCAGGAAGATTTTGAGTGTTCTGATGAGCTTTAGCAGATCCTAAAGCTTCGAACCTCACTGTGCTGCTGAACAAGATGTACATATGAATAGCCCTTGAGAAGACCTGAAGAAATGATATGAAACACATATAAAAGTTCTGCTGCTCTTTCATGTCTATTAACTAATTTATGCCTCTAGCCAGGGAAGATAAAGCATGGGTCATTAGTGAAGTCAATCAATGAAAGATGTTATTCATTGGCAATATGAGGAAGAAATTGTTTTGTAAGGATGCTGAATTGGTGTGTTAGGTAGGCCGTAAATATGTGGCAAATCCTTGGTAGGATAGATAGTGTTCGTGTTGGTTCTAATTGGCAGACTGATTTTTAGAATACTCTGATAATACAAGAAGAAATGTTTTATGATAGAGTGCAATTTTAAGAAGTAAAGATTAGGTAAGAAAGTATATATTATTTCCACTTTGTAATATTTTTAACTTTGGGTTCTTAAGAGAATCTACAACTTACTAAAAGAGAAAACATTTAAGAAAATAATGATGTAACTAAGAAAGGGCCTGAACTTCACACCTGTAAAGAAGATGCTAACCACTGATTATCCTTTTCACAGATCATCCTCCTTGAAGGCTAGTTATTAGTGCAGAGCTGGAGGGAGAAGATGGTGCCTGACTGTTCCTGGGAGTCTAGTGAGAATTTCAAGAAGTGATGGAAATTTTGGAAATGCACTAGCACAAACAAATAGGAACTTTAATAGTTCTGGTAAATCATAAAATGTTGCTCATGGAACTTTCAAGTTTAGTGATTACTGACTTCATATTTTATGAACTTAGAATTTATAAAGTACTTTATTTCTATAGACATTTTAAGGAAATCTCCCACCATGATTTATCAACTTTAACGCTGAGATTGTAGCAAGCCATGAAGAAGCTATGCAGAAAATTTCAAAGTGGGAAGGGAAAAAAAAAGAAGAAATCTGAGTCACATTGGTCTTTCTTTTTTTTTTTTTTTTTTTTTTGGTTTTTTGGTTTTTTGGTTTTTTGAGACAGGGTTTCTCTGTGTAGCTTTGCGCCTTTCCTGGAACTCACTTGGTAGCCCAGGCTGGCCTCGAACTCACAGAGATTCGCCTGGCTCTGCCTCCCAAGTGCTGGGATTAAAGGCGTGCGCCACCGCCGCTGCCGCCGCCACCGCCACCGCCACCACCACCACCACCCGTCTGTGATTATTTTTACATGAAATCTTGGCTGATATTTGATACTGCAAGATTTAGAGTATCTTCATCCTTCAGAATAAATTGATTACTGATTTTAAAATTGTTAATTCTAAGGGTGCCACTCACATAGTAAAAATAGCAGAAGAATGTATAGAGTCATTTCAGAAATTCTGTCCTGGTACTAACCTAAAAATCATTTGACAATTTTTTTAATAGTAAAACTCATGTTAGCAATTCATACAGCAATTTTTTAAAATCAATACAACCCAAAGATAACTGGTTTAATATTTGCATTCTAAGGAATGGTGATAGGAAAGTATTAAGTGTATAATTTCCATCATTAAACTGTTAGTCTCTGTAACTGTAGAAAACTTTTATGTACAGTAAAAAATGCTGCTATTCCTGACACATTGTGTAGTCTTGAGTCTGAGCCAAGATATTTTAAGCAGCATTTATTGGCATAGTGTGCTTTGAGAGCATGATATTTGTTCAGAGCCAAGACTGCAGTGAAGTTTCACAATACAGTATAGGTGAGAACTGCCTTGGAGTCATGTTTGATTTTGAATTCATTCAGATATTGCTAGGATCAGCTACTTTTTCTGTTGCCAGAGTTTTTGCAACCCCTACATTCATTACCACAGTGGCATATGGAGCCAGGACCCACAGTCTAAGAAGTTCAAGTGTTGAGAGTATCATTTGCTTAGAGCACACCTTTGTGTGTACACCATTAACATGCTGTCAGTACATGTGTACACTTAAGTGGGTAAGTGGATGAGTTAGTCAATGAATTGTTCTTAACTCTAGAGTAAAAGAAACAGTTTATCAATAGTGTCATTTCTACTAATAGTACCTTTAATCTCTTTGCACTTGTTAGTTATGTCACCTCCATAAACTCTGAGCTGAATTACAGCACTTAGGAGTCATTCAGAAACACAAAATGTGAATATAAGTAGTTTTGTATTTTCATTGATTATTTGTTTAGTTGGGGAGCAGTGCACATGTACATATGTAGATCAGAGGACATGTCTCTCCTTACAGCATTTGGGTCCCAGGAGTCATACTCAGGTCAGGTAGCAAGTTCCTTTACCTGCTGAGCCATCTTGCCAGTCCATGCAATTAGTTTTGATGTTGAGAAAAACATAGCTTCTACTGCCTTTTAATTTCTACTTCCTGGCCATATTACATCAATGATGAGTTAAAACCATAACTGTTACTTCTTTCCCATTAACAACCAGATGGCCTATTAGTAGTAGTATCATTGCCTTGAAAGACAGCAGCTGAGAGCCTGACCTTAGAATCGGACAAATTCTGCTCCTTACTACCTGTGGGTAGTTTTGTTTGTTTAGTGGTTAGCTTTTGGCTTTGGATTTTTGTTTACTTGCTTGTTTTTTTTTTTTTTTTTTTTTTTTTTTTTTTTTGAGACAAGAGTATCACCATGTAGCCCCGGCTGGCATGGAACTTACTATGTAAAAAAAACTTCCCTGGAATGTAGGATAGTCTTTCCAGCTGATGCCTGAGAGTTGGGGTTACCAGTGTTTTGCTAGTGATGCTCAGCTACTTCTTTTTCTTTATGCATGTTTGTTAACTTCTCTCAACTAAACATCAGCCTTATGACTGGATTCAGGTAATTGGATTAACATGGTGACTAGTACCAGGAAAGTGCTTCTTGAGGGTTAGTTAAGAATTTGATACTGGGATGGAGAGATGGCTCAGTGGTAAAGAGCACTGGCTGCTCTTCAAGAAGTACTGAGTTCAGTTCCCAGCAACCACATGGTGGCACACAACCATCTGTAATGAGATCTGGTGCCCTCTTCTGGCCTGCAGGGACACGTGCAGGCAGGACACCGTATACATAAATAAATATGTATAAATAAATAAATCTTTAAAAAAAAAGAATCATGCTTCTCCTACTGTTGTCATTGTTACTATTATAGGAATATCATGGTCATCTTTGAAAATAGTAATTTTCCCAATGGTCTCCTGCATCAAAGAAAATTCATAGGAAAATAATACATAGGTTGTGAGGTTGTGGTTTTATAAATAATTGCCATGTGTGGAATATCATACACTATATTATACACTAATAATCTTGCTTTGTAGCATGTTACATCTTTTAACTAAATTTTTTGTGTGTATATGTGTGTGTGTACATGTTAGCAGGTGTGTTACATGGTGTGTGTATGCATCTAGAAACCAGAGGTCCATATTTGTCTATTATTCTCTCTCCCCCTTAACTTTTTTTTTTTTTTTTTTTTTTTGGTTTTTCGAGACAGGGTTTCTCTGTGTAGCTTTGCGCCTTTTCCTGGAACTCACTTGGTAGCCCAGGCTGGCCTCGAACTCACAGAGATCTGCCTGGCTCTGCCTCCCGAGTGCTGGGATTAAAGGCGTGCGCCACCACCGCCCGGCCCCCTTAACTTTTGAGACCAGGTTTTTGGGTCTAGTGCTTGCCAGTCTGGCTGGCCTACCTAGGCAGGCTTTCTTTTCCCCCTAGAACTGGGTTATCTATGTGTACCACTGCCCCTGGTTTTTACAAGAATGATAATGAGGGGCTGGAGAGATGGCTGAGTGGTTAAGAGTGCAAACTGCTTTTGCAGAGTGACTTGAGTTTGGTTCCCAGCACCCACACCAGGCAGCTCACAACTTCCTGTAACAAGAGCTCCAAGGAATCTGACACCCTTTTCTGGCATCCACAGGCACCCACATGCACATGCTGACACACATATAAATATAAAATTACAAATAAGATTGATGTGAGACTCTAAGAGACAGTACAGGGTAAATGCTGAAAGTGACTAGGACGCAGGATGTGGGTCCCTTAAAAAGTGTGCTTTCAGTTGGCTTTGGAGGGCAGGATGGACAGCAGAGTAGTGAGAGAGCTCCATGGCAGTGACTACGGGAGAGTTGGCAGGTGGCTAAGGCTGCAGGGGTTAGGACTACATTTTTCTGCTTTGGGAGAGCAACACATTCTGGGAACTATGAGATGGGGCTATGTGGATAAAAATTAGAAAGGAATGAGGTTTTTCTGGTTGTCAACTTTATGCACCATAAACTAGAAGAACTGTTTTGTGGGGTGAAGCGAGAACAGTGAATTTAGATAGAGGAGGCGATGGAAATAGTATTCATTATACTGGATGGTTTTTTGACTTGGCCATTTGGTTTCAGTAAATGATCATGATACTGATTTGTTTACACGTACGTTTGTTTGTCCCTGGCAGTTTGGAAAAGTGTTTTATAAGCCTTGTGTAGCTCTCATTACTGACTGCAACGTAATCACATGAGAAGATTCTTTTTTATCTTTGCAGGAATTTTTTTATTAGCTTTCAAAGAATTAGATTTCATTATAGCATTTTTCAGACAAAGTTTGTTTTTGTTGCTTCTTACCATTTGAGTTAAGTATGAATTGCTCTAAAATACTCTTGTATGTTTTTATGAGTTCCTTGGGGAATCAGGAAATAGAATTGATGTACATAACTAGTAAAATACTGGTCATTATTGATATTTGGTAGTTTATTTATATGTGTTTTGAGTATTAGTAACAAGTTAAAAAGAAAATATAAAAATAACCATCAAAAAGTACTCATTCATAGGCTCCATCACACACTAACCATATGAAATGGGGAGGAGGGTAGGACCCATATTTTTTATTTAAAGTTTAGTGTGTGACGTGGTTGAAAAGTCTCTGCTTTATTTAAAAAAAAAAATTAAATGAAGTGGTAGTTGTTACTTTATGTGGAAAAAAACAGACGCAGGAAGGTTAAATGTCAAAAGGCATGCAGTCAGGGCTCTGTTGGCCTCACAGTCTAGTCTCATTGGTGTTATGCCATGCTGCTGCTCTGCTCACCATCAAAAGAGTGGTTGTCTTGCTTGTTACTGTCACATGATTTGTTCAGGATTCTCCTTTACTGAATTTATCATCGTTTGTGTAGTTCAGTTCTAGAACATTCCTAGTTCTAGTTGGAAATGCTTGCTACAGACCTGAGGCCCAAAATTGGTTCTGTGAGTGGATACTCACAATCGAGTCTAACCTTCTCTGCTTTTTCACACCTTGTTTTTGTTGGCGTCATGGCCTATGAATAAGCAAGAAAAGTGGCTTTCATAGAGAAAAGATGCTGGTATTCATCTTATGCCCTGTGCACTAAAGCAGTAAATCTACATGCAAATTAAGGATTTGGGTGACAAATGATAATGCTTGTCATCAGTCTAATGTCTTCTTAAGTTTCCTGGGTATTGTTAATTCAAAACATAGTTTGAATTGACTTACTGTTATTGATTCCTGTACTCATTACACCTTAAAAGAAAACCTTGCCTTTGCAAGGGAAATATGGTTATCAGATGCTTTAGTTATTATAGAATAAAAAGACCTGGTGGGATATAAACAGGGAGAGTGACAGTTAAATGGACGTGATGAAGGTTAATGCTTGCTTCCTGCATTGATAGCGGAGGTCCCAATCACCTGTCAGTATACTCCTGTAATACATGCAGTACATCTTCATTAGGAAGGCAGATAGCAATCAGTTTCAGGTTTCCAGATGAGCCTGTGGCCAGGCCATAATTAACCTTTTGAACTTGGAATTGTAACAGAATGTACTATTGGCTTAGGTTATCAATTATGGTCAGAATCAATTGATACTCACTCAAAGAGGTTTATTCTTGATTGATATTATAATTTACTCATCTTCCCGTTGTGATTAAAAAGTAAAGGTGACATGACATGCTATTCCAATTTCTGTTCTTGGAAAGAGAAGATTTTATAAGCCTGATACCTTGCCAAACTGTTATTTAAGTAAAAGAGTTTCTTGTTGTTGTTGAAGTTCTTTTGATCTCAAATTTTAATATTCTTTTTGTGGACTCATACAACTGCTAAGGGAACTTTTGAAATTATATGGTATGTCCAGCTTGTAGCAGAACACTCTTATAGCCTCTCAGGCTACTTTAAATGTCAGTTTTTAAAAATTAAAGTTTAGACAAACCATTTAGTTGTTCTATTTTGTATGTCTTTCTAATGCATTTTATCCAACATTTCATTCACATCAAATACTATGAGAAAAATAGCTAATATAATTTTTCCGTTTTGGAAAAACAATAGAAAATGTGCTAATGTGAAAAATATTAGCACTTGAAATGAAGGCAGCATTGTTCTAATGTATGGCCAATGAACTATTAGTCTTTAAGACAATTGCTTAAATTAAGCAGCTATTTATTCTCAAAAATTTTTTGTTAATTTTAGCTTTAATAATTTTAGGAATAATTTTGTTGACATTAAATAATGGATCATGAAAGTTATTTCTTGAAAAGACTTGCACTTAGAATTTTTTTGTTTTTTTGTTTTGCTTTGGTTTTGTTTAAGATAAGATCATGCTGTGTAACCCAGGCTATCCTCACTTACGTATGACTGACTATATTATTTGAAATTATCGTCAATGACTCTTTCTTCAATGAATTTTCTTTAAATTACTTATGAGCCGGGCGGTGGTGGCGCACGCCTTTAATCCCAGCACTCGGGAGGCAGAGCCAGGCGGATCTCTGTGAGTTCGAGGCCAGCCTGGTCTCCAAAGCGAGTTCCAGGAAAGGCGCAAAGCTACAGAGAAACCCTGTCTCGAAAAACCAAAAAAAAAAAAAAAAAAAAAAAAAAATTACTTATGAATAGAAAGGACATTGTTTTCAAATGTGTTTGTTGAAATATTTTTATAATGATGATATAAGAAAGTCTAAAAATTATCAACTTAGAGGTGAGAGGAAGGAAATAAACTGAAAGTGGAAGCGAACATGCATATAATGTCGTGGATGCTGCCATCTTACGTTCTCTTCTGGTAATGTAGCATGGTGCCTAACCTCTTGACTTACACTAGCTAGCCCTTGTCCCTTACATCTCTCTTCCCACTGACTATCTCTGCCTCTGTATCTCATCAGCCTTCTAGGGGAGGGGACAATTTTGCTTTTCCCCTCTTGGGTCTTCCAGTTCTGGACTCATAAATTAGACTTCTCAAAACAGATTGACTTCTAGAAGAAAGACAGAGAAACTTTATTCAGTAATTTTTATCTATACATAAGAGCCTTTATAAGAAAAATAAAGGCCCAAAGAAGCAGTTAGAACAAAAGCAAAGTTGGGCATGGTGTTCTAAATAGTGAAAACATAGAGGACAGATGAGTTTGAGCCACCTATAGATAATTATAGCAGGGTAACTAGGGAGGGCTGGTTGAATGAGATTTGTTTGTTGCTTTCTTTCTACTTACAATCTCCCTGTCTTGGTGGTGATTTCTTCCTTTGACTAGTATTGAGAGAAAACCTTCCACTGGGTATTCTACTTTGAGGAAGAAAACGAAGGTTAAAAGCGCTCTTCTTGCATCTGCCATTTGTATAGTGCCTTTAACTCAAGACAGTTGTATGCCAAAGTGTTTCTTTTGTATATCATTCTGCTACCAGTTTTCAAACTCAGTCACTTCTAAGATGCAGCCATTTAGCTGCTCCCCTAGACTTCTCCCTTTCAGTGTGTTAAGTATGGAAGTCATGTAGACTCTTTCACCATCTTCCTAAATTGTTTTTGAAAGGTGCTATAATTTCTTTCTCTCCTCTCTTTTCCTCCTCCTCCCTTTACTTTCTCTGTCCAGTGACAGGGATTAAACCCAGGACCTCCTGCATGCTAGGCAAGCACTCCACCACTAAACTGCCCTGAAAACTCCCTGTATTTATTTTTCATCTACCACTTAGTGGAAGCCCCTAATTTCAGTCTTGGCTCCCTACTCCCCAGTTTCCTACAAAGCTGATAAACTGTCAGTTCTTTAGTGAGTCCTCGTGCTCTCCTAGGAGATCTGACCTCCAGGAATGGGCTCTATGATACTCATCCGCTCAGATTGGCTCCTTCCACATTTGTAAAGCTCCTGCTGTGGTCCTTTACTACTCTAGAATGCCATCTTTCTGTAATTTCTCTTTGCATTGTTTATTTTTCCAACACAAGAAATCCTTACCCTTACAGGCTATGGGTCTGTCTGTTTTACTCTAAATTTGAATAGCAAAGTCACCTTTTCTCCAATCACAGCCGTTCTTCTTCTAATGTTTTTGAACAAAGTCCTTCTCACCTCTTTGATCACAAGTGTGATCTACCGTGTACATAGCAAATGAGAAACTTAGATACTAGTAGCTAAGCTGTGCTGATGATGATCTACAATGCTCACACTTTTCTTATGTTATATACTGCTGTTTCTCTTCCATATCTGCCACTCTGTGTTTTTCATGAGTCTATATAACTCTTTCTAAAGAGGTCATGTAGTACAGTAGTTTTCTATTTCCATGGTAACAGTCACCTATTTACTATAGATTCTTTGTTTACATGATACTACTTTGCTTTGCTTTTAAGTAAACACCTCCCTTAAGTTGATTAGTATCTTCTGTCTTCATCCTGTAAATAATGATTAAAGATATAAATTGCCAAGAATTAAACAAAACTCTGAAAAAAAATTGGAGACAGTACAGGAAACACTAATATAGAAAAGATCCAGGCTGTTCTTGGTTTTGTTAATCCTGTGCCCATAGGTAAAGCTTATATCCTCCCTGAGCCTTAATTTCCCACTTGTAATTTGTACATAAAATCCTTGCTTCAGCACCATGCCTATCATAGAGCAGATATTTAATAATACTTTCTTTCTTTCCTTCTTGCTTTTCCTTGTGATGTATGTACAGCATAATTCTAATAAGATCCAACAGAACTTCAAGTTACAGCTGGCTCTCTAATAGTCAGACTCCTCACTTCAACAGTCCCTGCCACGTCATCTGCCCTTGATATGATTACATGTCTCTTTTCTTGGCTAGAAAACTACCAGTGATTAATTTCTTATATTTGAGCATACTTGCCAGTCATTTACCCAAGCTACTGATGTTTAGAAATGGAAGAACGTCACTATTGGGATATTAATTCACCATTGTGTATGGATAGCCATTCATCCATTCACATATTCACAAAAGTGTGAGCACCCCTGTGCTTACATAGTCCAGATTGTGCTAGACATTAGCTGTGCATTGATAAATAAACAGTGGGTAAACCAGGTAGTAAGCAGAAGGATGTTCACTTTTCAAACAACAGGTATCTTCATCTTAGCTTTTTTTATTCTATACTAGGCCAAGCTTTAGATTCAGTTACTTCACTTAATTCATAGAACAGTTCCTCCAAGCTATAATTATTGTTCTTTTCACTGGAGGAAATTAAGTCTCTGATAAGTTGAATGTTGTCTTCTGAGTTATAGCTAATAGGAGGATCTGGGATTCAGCCTAGCCTTTCCAAATATAGAAACTGTGTTTTTAATTTCTGTGCCAACCGGTTTCAGAGTGAGTTTTAAGAATTCTTTGGTCTCCACGACCCTTTCAGGGGCTGAATAATGCCAAAAATATTTTCAAAGTAATTCTAGGACAATTATTTACTTTTAAAATCTCACACCTAATTGTGTATTGATGCTCTTGAGAGGTGGTATGCCATGTTATATCACAAAAGAGTGAATGTAGAGGCAGGTATATAAAAATCTACCTTCTGCATCTCTTAAGCAAGATTTTAAGGTATAAAAAGGTACATGAACCAAAAAAATTTGGAAACTAGTATTGTGTACATTTATCTCATTTCACAGCCTTCCTTTTTTTGTATATGTTTTGGGTGTTTAAATTAAGCCCTTAGTTGCAGAAAGTCTGACCATTCAGCTTAGAATAGCATTTTTCTTTCTTACCAGTTGTCCAAGTAGTTGCAGTAATACTTGAGAGTGTGTGACTATGAACACTTGGTAACTGATACGATGGCCTGAGAACAGCTGCAGCTTTGCAGCTCTGAGGTTCAAAGCTAGAAAATCAGTGGTAGAAACTAGCCTGAGCTCAGATGGCAGCAAGTGGACCTGCACACCCTTTGTTAGAGGTCCTGATAGTTTACAGTGCGAATCAAAGTAAACATGTTAGTCTTGACCATGCTGTCAGTAATTTAGGATGAAATTGAAGAAATTCAGTTTTTGTTTCAGTGGATGAAGTCATGAAAGATAGGCAGTGTGTGTGGGTGGGTGTGATGTGTGCTTTCCCTTTCTCCCTTGTTTTCACCCTCCTAACTCCTTTCTCTACTTTCTCTAACAGAAAGCTCTCCCTGGGTCTTTAAATCTTTAACCTCCTGATGGAGGAGGAATGGGTAGAGAATTATAATGCAGCAAGCTTTGCAGTCTGTATTTCTGAAAACCAATCAAAACAAAAATACTTTGCTGGGCTGTGCTGGAGCATGCCTTTAATCCCAGCACTTGGGAAACAGAGGCAGGTGAAGCTCTATGAATTTGAAGCTAGCCTTGAACCACAGAGCTAGTTCCAGGACAGCCAAGGCCACACAAAGAAATCCAGTCTCAACAAAAACAAAACCATACAAAAGTAGTTTTATCAATTGTCTCTGGAATTACAACATAGGCCAGTATGAATCAAATCTTGATAATTCTATTGATATATTTATTATAGAAATGAAATATATAGCCTTACTGACCTGAGTGAAATGGTATGTTTTGATAGCTGCGTCCTGAGTAAGCTAAGGTCTTAGAGATTTTTAACTTAAAGGGATGTTCTCTACTTTCTACTCGCTGCATGCACCATCATGTCCCTCTACTTTCTATTTATTTGCTTTAATTGACCCACAACACCATCTCAGGCTCAGGGGATGGTGATAGAAGCTTATTCCTATGCTAGGACATGGATCTCTACCTAATGTGTGTGCAGTAGCCTAGTTCAGATCTTTCCTGTGGCCTTCACGTTGAGTAGACATATCATCGGCCGTCAGAAGTGATCTTTTTTTCTCAGAATCACATCAATAGAGTTAGATAGGCCCACAAATAAGATCGGAAGTGTAAAAAAAATTAAGAAAACTAGTTTGTGCAACATAAAGAAATAAAACAAGCATTTAATGAATGTATTTGGCCTGAAGACTTTACTTTTAGAAAAACTAACAGTTCTGAGGTATGGATAAAAATCAACAGGATTCACATTCAGGTTGATTAGTATTCTTCTGGATATGGCATGGTAGAACTTTATCATTGTTGAAGTGGACCTGACTTGGGTTTCAACATTTTAGAGAAAACTTGCTTTGCATAAGATTATAAAAGTTCTTGGAACATTTTCCTCGCTCATCACCACCCACCAAAACCCAACAGACTGACACTGAGTGCCACATTTACCTTAGAGTGAACATAGAATAATCCACACAGATTATAAAAGCATCTCATCTCATTCATCTTTATTTCTTATTAGCTGTGCTTTTATTCTTGTGAAGGTATCATCATTTCTCCTTGTTCTTACCTTTTTAATAAAAACCTGCTCAATAAAAATACTTTAAAAATAATTTTGTGTATAGAAATACTATTTTACTTTTTAATTATATATTTTTAGTAAGAATGACTTAGAAAATGCAGGAACACATCATCAAAGAGATAGTTGGTAGCCTTTGCAGAAGTCCTTGTGTGGTGGAGATAAAAAGCTACTTCTGATTGGTTTTTTGGCGTGCAGAAATTAAAAGTTTGATGCAATTTTATTTATACTGGAAATACACATTTTGTTAATGACATTCATTTGAGTAGTCTGTCATATTTCATATCACTTAGACTTTTGTCTCCAGAATTATTTTGCTAATTACCAGTGATAATGGCGTGAGTATTTCAGTTGTAAAGAATTGGATTCAAACATGGTTATATCATCTGGCATTCTTTGGTCAGATTATTGACACTTAGATCTTCAGCTTGTTTTCTGTAAAGTTAGAATAAACAAGGCCATCTAAGAACAAAAGAGATTGCGTATTATAAATTCAAAATATTCATTGTCTCTATAAAACATAAATTTCCCCTTAAAAAATAAGATTGTGTCTCAGGTTTCTAGTCAGTGGGAATTGTACTTATTTGTATCTGCTATTGTTTTCTCAAGATCTGACACCAGCTTCCAAATAATGATATTCCTTTAAATGGGGCAATGATAATTTATCTAGCTCAGTGCTACATATTGTACAGCTTGAAAAAAATATGCTGTTTTTGCAGTCTTTTCATTCATGTTTATGAATTAAGAGCAAGGGCCTATCATATTCTAAGATCCTGTAGTTCATTATTGCAAAACAAAGTATCCATTTATTAGGCAAGGATTGCCTACGATAGCTGCAAGAGTAAACAGACCCACTCATAAGAATAAGTGTTGCCTTCAAATTTGTACTGAAGTGTGCTGAAAAACATGTATGCTGTGGCTGTGATAATGAGCAGTACAGTAGAGAGAGGTGATTTATGATACCTGTTTCTGACAGCTATAGTGCCGAGATTCCCAGGGTATCCGATCACGGCATTAGCATGCTGACAGCTCAGCATTTAGAACATTATGGTAATTTATCCTGCCTATGCTGTCACCTGCACTGTCAGAGTTTCTTTTTAATGATGGTATAACTATTTTGTTTGTTTGTACTGCATTCTTTTCATTTGGCTAATGCTTTCTCATTAGATTGAACCTAGTAAATGAGAGTAATTAAGTGCTTCCTATAGCTCAGATGTAATGATTAAGCTGCAGAGCTGCTACTGATTATGTTTTGTCATTTATCTCTATTAATCTGAGAATAATCCAGATGATAAACACATGTAATTTTTTGCTAATGTTCAATAGATGAAATTTATAGTTCCTCAGTGGAACCAAGCATTAAGTATATATTCATATATAATAATAAGTTGCTACATGTGGACCTGCTTTAAGTAAACATACAAGTTACAACTAAAGTTAATGAAAAATATTCTCTTAATTGGCACACTGAATTTACTCTTTCCTGAAATGTCCTTTCCTCCCAACCAGAGAGAAAGAGAAAGAACACAGGCTTCTGTCCTCCTTGTGTAGTGGGTTGCTTCTCCACCTTAAGTCCAAGGGCAAGAATGGCTTGTTTGAATACATGTATTTCAAGCACTTTGGATCACTATACTCTGAATCCTTCAGTTTTCAAATACTCTGATTTTCTATTTATACTAATTTATCATTGCTCCAGAAAAAAATTAGCTGTATTATTATGTAATTAATAGGGTTACTCTTTTAGTAAATAAGTTAAACTGTAGAAATAATTATGTAGAGTTACAAGTATGGTTTTTGAAAAATACTTACCTTTTATTTGCTTATATATCACATTTGTTCTAAAGATAATAGTGCCTTTAGGATTTTGATATGAATAGTATAGCTTATGAATAGTCAGCCAGTTTTTTAATATGTTTGTAAAAAGTATAACCAACTGGTACATTTTATATAGAATTAGAAAGTAATATATGCCAAGTTCATGTGTTTTAAACTGTCAGTATGCAAAAATTTGTTCCACTTTGTGATTTATTAAGGTAAAATTCCAACAGTTTTTCAAAAATATTGAAAAGATGGGGTTATTTTTAGATTACAATAGTGCAATAGTATTTTTATAAATGTTTTTATCACAAATTTACTTAGTATCTCTTTGGGTAGGCTACTCTAAATTTTCTTTTCCTATACAGATGATAGGAAATTTGAAGGGAACCTAGTTATTGCATTAGTTACAATCCCTCTAAGTAATTATGACTGCAAGAGAGCTGTACTTAATCTTTGTATAGCTTGCTCTCAGATGTTGTACTGCATTAAGAACTGCTTTCACATTCCATATAACAAAAAGGTCTTTTGAGTGTTTATACATGCAGTATTGTTGTGCATAATTGGATTGTTTGCTGAATTTTGCTCTATTAACAAATGATATCACCTAAATTAAGTGCTTGAAATATTGATACTAAGCCTACCTCACTTAATTTTAATGGAATATTAATTTTTAAAGTTGACATTTTATAAACCTTGAATGAAATTTGATGATTCATTTATTTTTTTAATTTCTTTACAAAAGAATAAATTGCTGTTAAAAAGGTGGTTTAGACTCTACAGTGAACTTTTCCCTCTTTGGGTATAGGAACGTCTTCATGTAGACTTACTGGAAATTGAAGCGGTCATGAAATTGATTGATTATTGAGTTCTCTGAAGGTCTTTTCGAATTGTTTATGATACAGCTTATAAGATTTAAAGTTTGACCTGATGTATTTTTTCATCTTTTTTAGAAATCAAAATTTTAATTCTGTACTTAGGGCTAGGTTGGAATGTGTGTTGAAACTATCAGATTACATATGAAGAGACGGTTTCTTGGTATTAACATAACAGAAGACTCTACCTTTGCAATTGTGTGATCACTCTGGAGAGCACTGTCCACTAACTACAGAAACAAAAGCTGAGTGTCCTAAGTTCCTATTCAGAGATTGCTCTCTCGTGATTTCTTCATAAAAATGTTCCCCTTCCTTTTGCACTCCAAGGTATTAGCATGTGTAGTACTATTGTAATGTGTTAAACTAATGTAATGCTACTCAAACGTTAAACTGTAAAATGAGAGACAAAAAAAAAAAATGTTTTTAGAACTCGTGAATATTTCCTAGCACCATATGCTGATTTTTTAAGTAAAAATTGGATAATACTTGAAGAGGGAATATTCACTAATTAAGACTTTCTTTTTGGTGGCTTAAAAGATGAAAGCATTGGTTTTGATAGCCTGGGAGATTTTGACACTACATCTGGTGGAATATTTTCGCTATTAAAAATCATTGTCCTTTTTGTTTCCTACATAGTGCTTAAATGCCCTTTCTTAAACAGTAGTACTCTTTACAGTTGTTAATTACCCTAAGCCCACACTCCCCTTTAAACAAAGAGCAAGTGTGAGCCGTTAATGTTGAAATCACAATATACAAGTGTTTCTTTGTTCTTAGCTTTAAAAATAATTATAAAATAAAGAAAATGTTTTCTCCTTGTTGGTCAGTTCTGTAGAAGTAATTTAAAATACTGTATATTGAATTCTTTGATCATTTCTCTTGGGTGGATTGGGAGAGAAGTCATAGCCGAGGCAATTGCTTCTGGGCTCTCTTTCTGTGTGCCTGGTAAATGAAACACGAGGATCCTCACCAAACCACATGACTAATGGCCACCTCCAGTGCCGCCTGCAATCAAAGATTAATTTGCTTTATCAAGTTTAAAGAATACTGGGTGATAAATCATGTCAAAAAGAAATAATCAGTCAAAGGCTGATTCTTCTCTACTTGTGAGGACAGGTGCTATAAGACATACACTTGCCATTCACAGTTAATTTCAGTTTTATGCATTTATTATGTTCATCTTAATTTGTATTTAGTTGATATTTGAATCAAATAATTTCTGACATTAAGACCAACTAGCATCTCAACTGAATGGCAACAGTGTCCTAGATACAAAGTGATATTCCCCTTTATGTCGTGCTAAGCATATTCTCATGAGTATCACTAGTAGCTGTGTCTTTTGTAAGGTAAGAGTTAGCTGGTGTCAAATGGGAAGGGAAGTTATGATTTTTGCATGTAGGGATGCCCAGCCTGAACTGTATTCATATGTGGATAGAAGTCTGTCTGTCTGTGTGTGCTTATATAAAATATTCTTTATGCTCACATCTTACCTTTTTTTTTTTTTCTTTTGAAGTAAAAGAGAAAGAACTAGAGTCCCATTCAAGATCTTTCTTGGACTCATTACCAGTGCTGGAGCAACAGGCACATTTTGAGTAGTGTTGTCTAGTAGTAGTGTTCTGTTAGCAGTAGTACTGTAGCATCCTTTGGGGGAAAAAAAAAAGGACCCCATGTTGTTTTCAGCAGAGCTACTTGCTGCTGATTACAGCCTGTGAACTGGAGCTTTAGGACACCCTTGGAATATGTAGCTGTGTGTGCGCCTAGATCTTTACTAGCTCACTTTAACGTTGCTGAGAAATTAATACTATTCCTTCTCATGTATAGAATTAAGTAAACGTTCATCATGTACTCAAAACTTGGAACTGTAAAGGTACCTATGTTTGAACTGAGTTGTCGAAAATCTTATTTCTACAATGGCTCATTTTCTTTACAGTTTCAGCCAATCTTTCTGCTTAGATTCTCAGCCCAGTTTCCTCCAGTAACTTGTTAGCTGTGCAAGGAGGTTTGTGACTGGCTTTTGTTTCTCTCTTCTGCTTCTGATTCCTGCGAATTATCTTAAAATATTTATAAAGGTCCATTATTGATCTCACTAGCATCCTAAAGAGAAAGTACCTTGTCAGATTTTGCTAGGATTTAAGGCTTCTTTTTAACTACACAGGAATCTAACTCGCCTGTGCACTGTGGTTAGAGTGTGAAATGTCCTCATGGGCTCATATGTTTGAACTTTTGGGGAAGGTTGTAGACCCTTGAGGAGATGGAGTCTCACTGAGGATAGGTCTGAGGTATTATATATAGTCCAGCCTCACTCCTCGTTGGCTCTCTGCTTCCTGACTACAGAGGCAGTGTAAGCAGCTGCTTCACACTTCTGCCACCATGCCTGCCCACCATAATGGACTGTATGCCCTTAAACTGCAAGACTCCCTTAAGTTGCTTCGTGTTGGTTATTTGGTCACAATAAGAAAACTAATGTACTATATTCATATATTGTTTCAAGTGAAAGTATTTGATGTGGTATCTATCTTTCAATTCTAAGTTTATGGGACAGGATGATATGGTCCCTTATGTTTTGAATTTTTTAACTCTGTGATAAAACAATGAGTCACTGGCACTCATTGGCAGTTGGCATAATAGCATTCTATGCTAGGGAATTGCTAAGGTATAGACTACATAGTAAAGTAAAAATAGGGTTATATTTGAAGAGTCAGCACTTTTGCCCAAGATCTAAGTCCAGTGTTTGTATAAATAATGACTTTATTAGTGTCAGGGGTGTTGAAGTCTTACTAGTGGGCCCTACAATAGTCATTTCTTAGTATTACCATTAGGATATGCTTCTGTGTAATTAAATGTATTTATCTTTTCCTGCATAGATAAGTATAAAATAATCTTTCCCTTATCACTTTGTCTACATGTTGGCACTAATGTATGACTCACCTATACAATTATGTGCAATCTTTATACATTTTTTTCATGACATTTTATCATTCCTCTTTCCTTATTCAACTTTATATTATACCTGTTCTTCATTTTTATTCTTTGTTTCATTTTAATTCATTCTTTGGCTTTTTGGTGTCAAGGTATTCTCTGTACCATTTCAGACACTCCAGTGAGTCATTACATGAATACATAGAATTTTCTGCACATTAGTATTCTCGTTTGTAAATGAGGAATGTGCTAGAAATCTCTGAGATCTTACGAGTCACATTCACAGGTTTTCATATTTCCATTTAGGACTGTAGAAAGTAGTAAGGGGCATCAGTCCCATCTCACAGCAGCAAGGATACTGGACAGATTGCAAGCTTATGACCCTGACAGAAAGCTGAGATTCCAGCATAACCAAATAGTCAGAAATTGAAAGATAGTAGCCACTAGAAAACAAGAAACAGAGTACTTCCTTACCTGGGGACCCTCAGGACACTGGGAAGAGTAACTAGCAAGACCTGTTAATGAACTGGTGAGGCCAAGGACAGATTGACAATAGCGAGGCAATTTCCATGCAGCCTCAAGTATGTGGGGGATGTTATAGCCACTTGCAGGCTTTTCCCACAGACCCCAAAAAGCATTTCCTCAGACTAAGGAAGGAGGATTAATTAGAAGATCTAGACTCCTTGCCATTAAAAAAGAGAATCACAGATAAGGAAATTAGAAGGTTAGAATGAACTCTGATAGTAAATCAGATTAATACTGGTATTTATTCCTGGTGGTTTTTTTCCTGCAGAAATGACAGAAATAAATACAAGTATGTATTATGTATATGTGGTTTAATAAACATTCTTATTTTCCTGCTTTGACAGTGAAAGAGCCTGGAAGCAATGAAACTACAAGTAGCTTTCCAATAAAGGGAACAAAAGCTTGTTAAAAGTGGGTACTTAACAGGACTGGATCACAGAAAATCTGTGTGAGGCCAGCAAGTAGGTGAAAGGACAGAAAGAGGAAGTGGGAGTAAGAGCTGAGTTAGAGCTCCTCTAGGAAGGGGAGTGTCCCTTGGTTTTGACTGAAATGCATATGGATTAATTAAGTTACAGCATGCAGCAAATTTTACTTGTGGATGATTTCAAAACATAAATGCCTCTAAAATAGCATTTTGTAGGATACTATGGGGGATGATCTGCTGAATCTTTAAACATGTCGAGTGGATGCAATCTCTATGTTGCTAAGAAATAATTTAAAGTTAGGGATGCACTGAGTCAGTCTGACAAGAGAGGAGTCAGTATGGCTGGGAAGTGGGCATTGAGAACTGTGACAGTTTCCCAGATTCTTATGTAGTGCATTCCACTGTGCAGGCCTGCAAAGTTTTGAATGTACATTCATATTATCAAGATACTGGTATATTGGGTTCCATGCAAGATAAATAAAAGAAAATTTTACTTTAAAAAAAAACATTTTTTTAATGTATGCAGCATTATTTCAAAGTAGAAGGTTTGTTTTGATATTTTTTGTTTTGTTGCAGAGGGCAGAGGGCAGGGGTGTGGTTAAGTCAGTGTTAGAGTACTTGCCTTGTTGGATACAGAGTTCTGGGTTTGAAACTCAATAATCAAAAAGCAGACAAGCTGGCTGGGACAACAATGCCCTCTCTGTTGGGAGTATTTCTTTGAAAACTAGAACTCTCAGACATAAGAAGCCCAGTGTCTTGCCTGTGCTGACCTTGAACTCCTGTGCTGGAGTGAACCTCCTGCTTCAGCTTTCTGAAGTAGCTAGTACTAGAGGTCCATGCCACTGCAAGGCTGAGTCCTATTGAAGAATTCTATAGGACCACACTGCTCCAAATCTTCCCCAGCCACATTTCCCTGCTCCCCTCTGACTGCCCTGTTTTCTTGAGTCTCCTTTCCTTCTGTGATTACTCATCCTGTGGTTATCCCATTTTGAGCTTCATGTATAGCCTTACCTTGCCTCTGAACTCTTAGTGCTTGGTCTATACTGACTACTGGTAGCATTTATTACAATAAGCCTTGTCTTTTGTATTCCCACTCCCACCCCGCACCCCACCCACCCCACCCACCCACCCCGCTCAGATTTATCTATTTATTTTATTTATATGAGTGCTCTATCTGTATGTACGACGTTATTCCAGAAGAGGGCATCAGATCCCATTATACATGGCTGTAAGCCACCATGTGGTTGTTGGGGATTGAACTCAGGATGTCTGGAAGAGCAGCCATTGCCCTTAACCGCTGAGCCATCTCTCCAGCCCCCGGATTTCTTCTCTTAACACCATTCTGGCATAAAACAAAAACATACATTACCTCATAACCATATTATGAGATTAGAGGAGGAAAGCATTAAGCAGATATCCTTATTATTTTAACAGTTTCATCCTTGAATTGGAGTATAGATATTCCCAAACTGAGTTGTACACAGAAGAGCCCGGGGTGGGGGTTGGGGAGTGGGAGAACTTACTTTCACAAAGTAAAGTTATAATGGCAGTTTCTGTGGATATGTGAACATAATTCAAAATATGTATATGTGAGAGAGAGACAGAGAGAGAGAAAACAAAATGTCCCCTACTGGTAAAGGTTCTTTTTAAAGATATTAATGCTGAATAACACCTGTAGCACATAATAGTTGACACAATCATACACCTACTTCTTAAATAGCACTTTGGTTTCTTTTCTGCCTTTTTAGTATAAAATTTTTAAAAAATTCATTGCTTCAGAGTAAAGTCAAAACAAAGACAGTTGTAGATTACTGGAAATAGTACTTGGGAATGAAGACTGTTTCAGAGGCCTGCATGTATAGCAGTGTCAGAGAGACTGAGAAAATGAAGACTCCAAATAATGAATCATAGAGCAGTGGGTGGGTTCTTCACTGCAAAGCCATGTGAAGTTTGATAACGTAGGCATTTACATTTTCCCAAAGTTTTCTTAAAAGTTTATTTTTGTTTTAAATGAAATTACAACATGTTATAGCTGATTGCAATATTTTCTACCTAAAAATTGTTGCCTCAGACTGTCTTTCTGTTTCCAGGTTCCTTTTATCTGATCAACCAGTGGAATAAATGACTGCAGTTACTCAGAGATATGTAGCAGTTACTCAGACCTAGTGCACTTAAAACAGTACACTATGGGAAAACATAGTTCTTACATGATAGAACAATGCAGTATTTCATATTTGTTAGTTTATAATTAAATCATTCTTGTTACTTTAAAACACTGTTCAGTAATGGGATCACAGGTTGGAATGGAAATAGATGATCCAATAATAGTTTAGTAGGCTTTTCTGAGCTCACTCGGTGGTTCAGGTCAAGAAGAAGAGGATTAGCAAGTCGTCATCCACTTTCATGAACAGTGTGCTGGGTCCTTAAATCTGCTCCTCATGCTGATCTTCTGGTAATTGTTCATTTGAGGGAATTGTTTCACATACTTAAAAAAGAAAAAATTAACATTTCTTAAATTTACAAATGGCTTGAAGAAACAAATTAACTTTGTGGGGTAATTTTACTTTTTGGTCTAGAATTTCCAGTGCTGTATTTTTTTTAAATTCCTTCAGTAAATATTTACTTACTATATCCCAGTAATGATGCTTAGAGCTTCTAGATTAATAGAAGAAACAGATGTGTAAACAAAAAAAATGAATAACACTAAATGACAAAGGAAAATTATAAAGTGCCATATGAAAGGAATCAAGAGAAACATCCTGGGGCTGGAGAGATGACTCAGCATTTAAGAGCACTGGCTACTCTTGCAGAGGACCCAGGTTCAATTTCCAGTACCCACATGGCAGCTCACAACAGTCTGTAACTCCAGATCCAGAAGATCTGGCACCCTCACAGAGACATACATTGTAGGCAAAACACCAATTCACATAAAATAAAAATAAATAAATTGTTTCTTGAAAAAGGAGAGAATCATATGAGAAATTATATTTGGACTGGTCTAAAAGATAGATATGATGGTTCCATGTTGAAAGGAGAAGGTGATGATTATTCCCAGCTGAGGGAAAGGAAGGCACAAAGCTGTGAAGATGTGAAAGAGCCTAAGATGATCAGTCCATGGGGGAGCACCATACTGATAGAGAATGGAGACCATGGTCAGGGAAGGATGATTGCTGTAGTTGGGAAGAGATATATCAAGCAAGATGAGGAAAGATTTTTAATTTCATGGGGAAAATATTATTTATGTGTTATATGTTAACATATGTATGTGTATATAATATATACATATCTATTATACAGAGAGAGAGTTGAGTAAAAGCACTTATTGCCAGATCTGACAACCTGAATTCAATCCCTAACATAGTAGAAGGAGAAACCCAATAATTCCCATAAGTTTACCTCTGATCTACACACATGCCATGGTGTGTACATATCATTATATATGCATGCACACCCACATTTAAAAAAGATATTGTGGTGGCAATAACCTAGTCCTGGGAGGGAAAGGAAAATTAAAAACGAAACCATAAGTTGCCCATCAGCCATCTTGCCTCTTTCACTTTCTGGTGTCTATAAAGGGTTCCCTGGTCACCTTTCATCTGTTACACAGATCAGATTTGGAGGGCCTCTTAAAATGGTACTGCAATCCCAGTGAAATCCCTTTTTGTCTTGTCATTACTTGGAAAGGCATTAACTCGGTGGTGGACTAGAAATATGTAGTTTCTTTTGTCATGTTTTAGATAGCATAAACTGTGGAGTGCTCTGCTTTGGTTCAGAGGAACTGAAAATGGAAAGAACATGGGGTTGTTTCTCTTGAGTATTCTCTCCTCGTATGGTTATGAATTCAGGCATACAGATGTATGGACAAACAGCTGGTTGGGAGAGCATTTTATGTTTTACTTGGATTTTCTGTGACTAAATATAGTATTAGGTGGCCTGTACAGCGCTTGAATGATATCAAATTGGAAGGGCTATTGTTTTATCAAAAAACAAACAAGAAAGCTTTTGTATACTGTGGTATCAGGTGTCTGTACATACAGAATAGCAGGCTAGATTTTTTAGCTTAAACTATTTCGTTGGTAGCTTTAACATGAACTTGTGGAAAACCAGAGGGTTACTTACGTTCTCATCAGAGGCACCAGCAGGTGATCTTCGGAGGCCGTTTTTCCGGACTGGACTCTGGACTCGGTAAGCAGTCTGAGTGAGCCACTGCCTTAGAATCCCCTCTTTGCAAAGCCTGCATTCATCCCTCAGTCTGCCTGTCTTTCAAAGTAAAATTCGTTATTCCACCTGAGCTAAACAGCAGTCCTTTTTGTCTAATAAAGCACATTATTCCTAGCAATAATTTATATACTGAAAGTTCAACAAATTGACTCCCTTGCTTTTATCCAGTTTTGTGCATTTCTTGAACCTCTACACTTTCTTCAGCTGCCCTTTTAAGGATCACTTAATGTTTTGATACTAGTAAAAGTAAGTAAATGTCCCTTTAAAAAGAATTATTATAGTTTTTGAGAATTTCTTACATGAGTACAGCATTACATTCCCATCCCACATTTTCCCCCTTCTAACTCCTTCCATGTCCCCCACTTTCTCTCAAATCTATAATTTCATCGTCTTTAATTTTGTGTTTATGTGCACACACACACACACACATATGTATGTACATACATATGTACAACCTATTGAGTCCATTTAGTGTTGCTCATATGTCTATGTGTTTACAACTGACCACTTGGGATTGGATAGCATATCAGGGCTTGTCTCTGCCCCCTTTTTTATTGTAGCAATGGAGATTGCATAATAAACAAAAATCAGTTATACAGTCTTAAGAAATCTTGCTTCTGACAGTAATAAAATTATAAAATGGAATAGGCCTAAAGTGTGTTATAGCCATTCAAAAAGCCACATATTTAGTTGTATACATGATTTCAGAGAAATTAATGTTTCAATGATGTTATATAGTACCTTGCCTCTCCTTTAGGAACTAACAAAACATAAGGGGAAATAGAATTCCTTTAATTATTTTATTAGTGAAGTGGGCATTAGGTTCCCATAGGACAGCATTTTGGAGGAAAATCTCTATTGTGTGTAATAGGTCACAGGAGAAAGAGTCAACATTTTTTTAATCACCTATAACACACAATGCCAAACGTTTTATGTTCATTTTCCCTGCTCCTTGCAACAATCCCATGAAATCTACCTCTAATGATGCATCCTAAATCTGCCTTCTCTTTCTCCCCTTTTTCTTTCGTCTTAGGCATTTAGGTGAATTAAACAAAGAGTAATTACAGTTAACAAATACAGGTACACGTCTAGTTTATACAGCATGCGTAAGATAGCTGAAAGACATAGATAATAAGCAGTGTGTACAAAACATCAAGGGCAGTATTGACAAATGGGGTGTGGTGGTTTGAAAGAAAATGGCCCCAAAGGAAGTGGCACTGTTAGGACATGTGGCCTTGTTGGAGTAGGTGTGGTCTATGAGTATTTTGCCAGCATATATGACTGTACACCGTGTGCTTCTGGTGTCCACAGAGGTCAGAGGAGGACATTGGCTTTCCTGGAACTTGTATTAGGGAATGGAAATTGTGAACCACCATGTGGATGCTGGCAGCCAAACTAGGGTCCTCTGTAAGAGCAGCAAGTGCTCTTAACTGCTGAGCCGTTTCCCCTGCCCTCTGGGTAGTTCTTTCCAGGGGTGGTTTTTCACTTCCCAGAAGACATTGGAGTATATTGGAAGACATTTTTGGTTGTCATTTCACAGAGAAAGAACTACTGCCTATACCAGGCAATTTAAACGAACTCACCGATTCCACGTTCATATCTGTCAAAAGTGAGTGCCATTGTTATCCCAGCTGCACGATGAGGAAATGAAAGCATAACCGGGAGTGGTGCTGAGGCAACAGAAGTAGTGGAGTCACAAGCAGAGCCGCTCCAGATCTGCACTTCTACCCAGTACACCCTCTTCCTCACTCACAAAAGCAAAGTTGGCCTTCCTAGTTCAAAGGACTAACTAGTTTGACCTGGTATTATTAACCAACAAAAGAGTTAAAAACGGAGGGTAGGGGAAACGGCTCAGCAGTTAAGAGATAGAGGCCAGGGATGCTATTAAACATTTCACAGGGATCAACACAGACTCTATCACCACGAGTTACCTGGCTCCAAATGTCAGTAATACTGTTTGAAAAACTCTGTCTTAGCATAGTTCCTGGCATATGCATTGCAGAATATTTGCTGTTATTTTCTAATAATATGTAAGAAAAACATGGAGGAATAATTAACAACTGTACACTCTTCTAAGCAGCTAAAGAAAAGTATAAATTGATCTCAGGTAAGAAATTAATTACTAGGATATCAATATGGGGATCCTATTTAAAGAACATGAATTTTTGATATATGAATTCATATCGGGATAGCCTTTGTAGACAGTTTTAGTACCTAATTCTATCTAGTGCAGATGTACCTGTATATACGTACTTTTCAGAGCATTCATGTTTATATATTTTTATATATATTTATATATATAAATGAATAATTGGTTAAGAATATGGTCTTTGGAGCTATTCAGAATTATTCTGACTTGGCTCCTGGGTGTCATTTGCAGACCTTAAAGACATATAACAGTTTCTCTGAAACACAGTTCTTCAGTAGTTAAATTGTGATATGTCTACACCTGCATCATAAGATTCTCATGTTGTTAACTGAGATACAGTGTTTAAAAGTGCTGAGCATAATGCTTCTACTCCATGAGCACTCAGTAAACAACAGCTACTCATGATCCTTCATTGCTACCATCCATGATCCGGTCCTTGTACACACAGTGGTTAAAAACTAAAGGGCTTGCTGATTACTAGCTGATTGCTAGTAGAGTAGCTCTGGTTCTTTGCTTACCATATTCAGTCTATACAGCTTTACTTGCTGATATTACTAGTTATAGAAAGTCACTGTTTGTTCTCTGGGGGCTCTAACAAGGTCTCCTTCCTTGATTAATAACTACCAATGTCCACTCTCAGCATCCCTGACACTTTGGAGACACACTGGGTCTTTTTTATTGAAGTGCAATTATGCTTATTTTTTGCAAGTGTCCATTAAAGTGCCAAGTCACACACACCCTATATATGTTTTTACATATGGAATTTCACCCCATCTCCAAATCCTGTATCACACCAAGAAGGGAATCTAAACCAGGAAAACAGCATTTTCTGGTTTCCTATCATGTGACTATGCACTGTATTCTTTTTGATTCTATATTTTCAGCTTTCTTTCAATTATAGGATGAATAGCTCCTCTGAAATATTGTCAGTGTGTTTGTTCAGAGATAAACTGTAAGCATGTGGTTTTTTGTTTGTTTTCCTTTTAGAATAATATGTACTTTGATTTTTGCATGTTGTAGGAGACACTGGTTATTATTGTGTTTCTGAAAACTAATTTGTAGTAATTTCTTCTTCCGTTACGCTTGAATAATACAGTCTATAATGTGCAGACATGGCTTAAACTTTGAGCTAATTTGCATCTGTCTATATTAATGTTTTCCTTGAACAAGGCCTTAATATGTTCTTTTGTTCTTTTTAAAATAATTATGTTAAATATAAGAATGTGTCCTAATTTTGAAGGAAGTTTTTTTTCACTCTTCTACAATTAAAATAGTGGTAAAGAGATGCTGTTGTAAGATGATAACAGCTTCCTTAGTGGTTGTTAGTCTTCTGCATCAGTTGACTATGTCATGTGATCACAGCAAGCAGATGCAGAGACTGCAGGGGAGATGGCCGGATGTGGAAGCTGGAACCAGCAGTGTTGGCAAACTGGCAAGTGCTTCTGTTTTGCTAAGCACCTGCTTTTCTGTATTCAGCTGGCCTAAACCATCTGCTTTTAGATTCTCCCTACCTACTTCAGCCATTTTAGAACTTGAAATATCTTTAAAAGTAGTCCAAAATTGAAGAAAAATTTGTTTTTAAGTGTTCTGGTATCATAATAAGCTAGGAATCCATGCCACTCTTTCATGGCCTGTGCTTTGGGATATTCCAGTTTAATCCTTGAGAGAATAATTAGTTTTTAATTTAAGTGTAGTGTGTTTATTATGTGGGATAAAAATGTTTTCTCCCCTTTTGACTGCTTGTTCTCAGATAGCACAGTGTAT
This sequence comes from Peromyscus eremicus, assembly GCF_949786415.1. NCBI lineage: Eukaryota > Metazoa > Chordata > Mammalia > Rodentia > Cricetidae > Peromyscus > Peromyscus eremicus. The sequence goes on from NC_081423.1 coordinate 14,465,924, forward strand.
TTGCCTGAGTAGATACTTGGTCACAGTGTAATACACTAAAAACAGTTATTGAATGTGAGTGATTTACATCTTCCTTCTCATTGACAAGGGGGAAGGGACAAAGAAAAGCATCACACAATTTGGCCAAAGATCCTAATTCTTTATAAACTTAATTACTTTCTAGATAGACCACTTTTATTCTCAATTTTAAAACTAGCATTTATAAAGTTTCTATTGTGTAATTGCTCCCATACTGGGCATTTTGTTCACAGTAATGGAATGCCTGCTTCAGCCTTCTGAAGATAGACATTATTGTCTTCATCTTGTAGATGATAAAATGATTTTCAGAGAAGTTGTAGAAATTGTTCCTGGGTCACACGTGAGATTAGAGACTTGAACTCTGTGGTTTCTCTGGCTTTTCTATACTGCTTGTCAAGATGTTTTCAAGTCCAAGACATGAGCTGGTATGTGGTAGAGAGTTTCTGTTCATGGTGTCAAAGACAGTGTATTTTACTTAGATGGGAATGAGCTCATTTCATTGGTTTGTGAAGCTCCTGGCTCCTTCCTGTCCCTTTGTCGTCTGTGTACATTTTAGATTTCTCACTGATGTTGAGAAATGGTTGGTACTTAGTCTTCTATGCTGCTTCTCTTTTGTTTAATTATTTAAGGAAGGAAAGGAACAAAGTGAGGCCTATTTCTGAACATTTATAGAACTTAACTTTCTTTGAATATGTATGTGTCACATATGTGTGTACTCATGCATAAGCGCTCATGGAAATCAGGGTAGGGTGTCTTCCACAATTAAGCACCACCTTGTATTTTGAGATAGGTTCTCTCACTGAACTTGGAGCTCACAGACAGCAAACTCAGGGATCCTCCTGTCTCTACCTCTCCAGTGCTGGGATTACGGGTCTGCACTGCTCTGTTCAGTTGGGAACAAACTCAGGTCCTCGTGCCTGCATAGCGAGCACTTCACCAGTTGAGCCCCTCCTGCTCCTGACCTTCTTGAGAGTGTGTCTACCACTGGTACCTGAGCCCCTTCCAACGAGAAGGAGCGTGTACACCACCTATGGTCAATAGGTGTCTGGTTTTAGTGTACTTTCAAAACTACAGTTCGAGTCAAGTGACTGTATGTTTACATGCTTTCAGACTTTTATTGCTGCCTAGAAAGTTAGCCTGTGCAGACCAGTCCCACAGATACCACAGAGAAAGATTCAGTTTGACTTAACTTCGAAGCAGTGCTAATAGATGCAGTCCATACTTACCTACAGCAAAGCACACATGGAAGTCAATATCATGATTGCCTTAGGTCTCTCTAGCCTGGAAAGCTGAATTCTTAAGAAGAGGAAGGTGTTTTATTATTGTATTTTTTTTTCCTTTGTTCAGGGACATTGGTAAGATGTGAGAATTTGGGGTTGGGGATTTAGCTCAGTGGTAGAGCACTGAGCTCAGTCCTCAGCTCCAAAAAAAATTAAAATTAAAAAAAAGATGTGAGAATTTTTCTGGAATATTTAAATTTGAGTCCTTAAATCTACATTAACTTTAGGAAAAAATACAAAGTTCTGTTTCCTATAGTGGACAGTAAAATTTATGGAGATAATTTTTTTCCAAAATAGTGGCACAAACTGAAAAAACAGGTTAGTAGTCTGTACACTAAAGACTCCTCAACTCTTTGAGAAAATATACAAATACACGGGCCACCTCTTCAACCTTTTGAAATTAAGAATTGTTGGTAGAGACTAGTTCGTTGGCACGTTAACAAGAGAGTATTGACTAGGTGAGCCATTGAACTGATGTGTCCTTAAGTAGTTAATGTACTGACTGCTACTTCTTGGCCTTTTACCTCTTAGCCTGTCTTGCATTTTCCCTGATTCTGAGAAAGAGAAAAATTGTCACAGTTTTCTCACTATGGTATTTCTTAACCCTACTCTTTTTAAGTACTACAACAAAGGAATTAAGAGTCCCATTTTAAGGCTGGGCAGCGGTGGCGCACGCCTTTAATCCCAGCACTCAGGAGGCAGAGCCAGGAGGATCACTGTGAGTTCGAGGCCAGCCTGGTCTACAGATTGAGATCCAGGACAGACACCAAAACTAAAAAAAAAAAGAGTCCCATTTTCACACTCAGTACCTGCTTTCAGAGCTTTGGACTTAGACTCAATTTGGTACATATTTAATTGAACTCTTTTGAGTAGATGAACTGCCCCAAGGAATGGGTAATGAAATGGAAGATACCCACAGTTCCAAAATGTGGAAAGTAGAAACTTAAATTGAAAATAAAAAGTTTTAAAAAAATTTTTGATGTCTGGAAAGGCCAGAATATTAAGGAAAAGGAGCACATGGTATCACAGACAGCAGAGAGTCCCAGAATTAAAATGATTGACCTCTGTCTATTATGTGCACTGTAGATAGATAAAACCACATTTTGATTTTAATTTTTCCCATTTAGAGAATTCCCTACTACATACTCCCATAACAGAAAAAAACAGTACTCTCTGTGAGTAATACGTTCCATAATCTAGTACACTCACTATGCAATTTTAGTCCCCAGTCTCACTTTCGTTAATCTGGTTTTTTCCATTTTGAACTTGGACCACATTGTTCTCTACACATACCATGCCCATTCAAGCATTCACACTTAACAGTTCTTACTGAGTCATATCTATTAAAACTCATTTAAATAATAATGATAAGTGCTAGCATTTGTTTATAGTTCATCCCATGCCAAACACTTCAATAACCTTTTACATCCACTAAATCACCCAAAGTGTTATTAACCCCAATTCTACAGAAAAGTACTTAGCTAAGAATACACAGGTAGGAAATGGCATCACAAGATTTAACCTCAGTTGCCATCAGTATGGCTCAACAAGTTAAGGGGCTCTCCGTGCAAGCCTGGCAACATGAGTTTGATTCCCTGAACCCATGTAAAGGTGAATGGAGAGAACAGACTCTTTAAGTTGCCCACTGACCTCTACACACACACACACACAACACAACACAACACACCATGGCACGGATGCCCACACACAACACACACACACAAGCACAGTAAAAATAATAAGAGATTTGACCTTAGCTCTGTCTGGCTCTCTAAATTCATTAGATGATGAGCTACCATTCCTGAACTTGTACCTTGAATATTTTATACTGTGTGTCTTCATTTTTTTTACTATGTTTAGGATTCTTGAGGACAAGAGCATAACTTGTGTATATCACTACAACTAGGACAAGGCTACATTATCAACTCCTTTCTTTGTGAGTGATTGAATCCAGATCAGGCAGGATGTGGTGTTCAGCATTTGAGTGGTGAGAAATTTTGTTTTGATCCTACTGTTTTGATTTTCTAAAATGGGCATTGCTGATTCTTCAGTGCTGTGTTAGCAGCTGGTAGGTTACACCAGCCAGTATTTAGTTTTTTAGAATTGTAACCTAGGGCTGGAGAGGTGGCTCAGAGGTTAAGAGTGCTGGCTGTTCTTCTAGAGGTCCTGAGTTCAATTCCCAGCAACCACATGGTACCTCACAACCATCTGTAATGAGAGCTGGCGCCCTCTTCTGGCGTACAGGCATATTGTATACATAATAAATAAATCTTTAAAAAAAAAAAAAAAGAATTGTAGCCTAGAAAAAGATTGTTATATTGGCCGACAGTGTTATTCTGGACAAGAAACCCGTTGCTTTTTGTCTTTTCTTTCATTATACATATACTTATATATTTAGTTGCTTATATTTAGTGTGCTAAGGAGCAACCATGATTTTGACTAGAGAGAGCTCGTCCTGCCATCACAGACTGGTACAGAACTTAAAACAAATAGGTAATTGTTACTCAGTGTGATGTGTTTCATAAGTGATGTGCAAAGCAGTGAGTACCTGTTGGAATACTCATAGATGTCGGGGAAGATTCCCTGAAGATGACTGAAGTTTTTTGTGGTGTTGTCACTCACCTGCACAATATAGACATGTAAGGAAGGGTTAGGAGCTGCATGCTGGAGCAGGTGGGACACTGCAGCTTCACACTTTCCACTTTGCCATTCACAGATGCAAATCCTAGTGTCAACTCAGTTCATATTGTTTATCAAATTAAGGAGGTTGACAGCAACTAACATCCATCTAAGAAGATAAGCTAAAGCAAGTGAATTCTCCCTCCTTCTCTCAATTGACACCAGAAGCATACACTGCTTCTGTTCTGTCACATAGGTGCTAAGCATAATTTAAGGTTGTTTTCCATGCACTGAATGAAATGGTACCCAATAGAAAGTTTACTTAGAATTTATGGTACTACAATAAGTGTAAGTGAACCTGATAAGTATTTTGTTCTTTCCCTTTGTCACTGAGAATATTAGTATTTATGATCAACTATAGTATAGGGAGTGATCATGATTTCAGCAAACACAAGCATTTACTATTAAAAAGAAGCAAAAACAAGGGTTAATGTACCAGGGTTTCCTTTGTGTGTCTGTGTGTGTACACACACATAGAGAAGTGTAGATGTAGTAGAATATCATTAGTAATGAGAGTAATGATTGCCTTTTAAATAGCATGATGAAATAAACTTCCTCCATTGAACTCTTTAAAAACACTTACCAGGCCAGTAAGATGGCTCAGCGGCTAAAAGAGCTTACCATGCAAGCCTGATGATGTGAGTTTCCAACCTCTGGAAGGTGCCCTCTTCCTCCTCACGTACATTATACCACTTGCACACCAGCTCTCACACATATTACGTGCACATACACAGTAATAAATAAAATTAAAAATTTACAAATCTTCTGCAAGGTCCTAATTATTAATTATAATAAATAGGTTGATTCAAAAGACAGAAAATGGAAAAACAAACTGCTACAGAACATGAACTTTAGTCATCTTGAAGAAGAGATGAAGTGGAAGTGAGTTGTTTATGCTTTGAAAATTGAAGGCAGTATTCATCATACATAATTAAACAAAGTTGAAATTTTGTAGGTATAGAACAAAAAAGCCACAGCTATTATAGCTATTACAGGAAATAGAGTGGATTAATAATAAAAAACAGTACATTACCTCATAACCATATTCTTATCATGAGATTAGAGGAGAAAAGCATTAAGCAAATACCCTTATTATTTTAACAATTTCATCCTAGAATTGGAGTATAGATATTCCCAAACTGATTTGTACACAGAAGAACCAGGGGTGGAGGGATGACTTATTTTTCACAAAATAAAGTTTTTTTTTTTTTTTTTTTTTTTTTTTTTGGGTTTTTCGAGACAGGGTTTCTCTGTGTAGCTTTGCGCCTTTCCTGGAACTCACTTGGTAGTCCAGGCTGGCCTCGAACTCACAGAGATCCGCCTGGCTCTGCCTCCCGAGTGCTGGGATTAAAGGCGTGCGCCACCACCGCCCGGCTACAAAATAAAGTTTTAATGGCAGTTTCTGTGGATATGTGAACATAATTCAAGATATATATGTTTATGAGAGAAGACAAAATGCACTTGATATGAACACGAAGTAACCACATGTCTATCTTTTTATAGATACAGTGTGTGTGTGAACCGAGTGGGCATTTTGTCTTAAATCCAGTAATCTCACTATTTCAAATTTATTTTAGGTAACTGCTGGGAGCTATAATTTTTAAAAGACTGCATTATCCTAGGAACAAAAATTAGAAAAAAGATACCTTCTTGGCTCTCAGTAACTCAGCAAAGTTTAAATTAATCCTAGTTAGAAAGCTTTAAATACCTTTGGTGAAAAAAATAATATTTTTAAGTTAATTTGGATGTGGTTTTAGAAATTACAAATAGCATGCATGTATGGGATTCATGGACAGCTTTTACTGCATGTTGTAGACGTTTTTGGATCACATTTTTCCTATCAGCTATTTGGTAAAAGTACACAATTTGCTAAGATGGTTAATAGGACACAAATATAGACATTTCATGTGCTGTACCATGTAAATGTAAACCTTTGTAGTTACATGTTTTTGTAGCAAGAGAATTGTTTTAAAAGGCATGTAATTTATTAGCTATCGGTAGCTGCTTTATTGCCTTGCCGCGCTGCAGTAATAAATAAAAGAAAGTGAACTGATTTTACAAATGGCACACAAGGTGCACATTTTGTGGGGGAAAAGTCTTTTTTTAAAGAATTGGCATTAAATCCTTTTTTTGTGATGACAAAGAGGCTAAGAGTGCAAACTGTATTTTCTGTTTATCGAAAACAGTCTTTTTTTCTCCGGGGCATTTTTTCCTATGATCATCAAGGGATTTCAAAAGCAATAAAGTGTGGAATCATTGTTCGACTTGAGCAGTATTAAAACTTAGGTTTTAATTTCAGTGAAGTAATAAGATTTGAACCTGTCTCACATTACAGCACTGTAAGGCATTTAGCAATTGTATTTTAAAGGAGGTTTTTAAAATGCAGCTCACTTGTAAGCTAACTGTCTTTCTATAATTAATAGTTTTTCTTCAGTCTAGGCTGTTGCAATCAGACCAAGAAATATCTGAGTTTTTAGTAACACATGGTAATTGTAAGTCTTAACTCCTAATTAGCCTAAATGTCTAATAATTTTCTGTTTGCTTCCAAAACTACTTTTTAAAAAAAAGAGTCATGTTTAAAGCTATAGTATGTCTTTGGGCTTTCAAAAATACGAATGTACGTGTGCATGTATATTTCTGTGAGCTTTTATAACAGAGCAAAATTATATGTTAGTTGATTCATTAATCAAGTATTTTATCCTTCAATATCATTTACTAGTTTTTGGTACCACCTCTCTCTCTCTCTCTCTCTCTCTCTCTCTCTCTCTCACACACACACACACACACACACACACACACACACACAAATTAAGTGCCAAATAAGGGTCTGTTTATAAAGCTAAATCCCAAGTAACAGTCTGGATTCTTCCATACATAACATTGAAACTCACAGTTATGTCTCAAAAAATACTTTAAAATATGAGCATTTCTATTAGATCAGTGTGAGAACATACTTGCTGATAAAAGATTGTATTTACCATTTTGAATTGCTATTGAAAATAATTGCCTCTACAAAAGGAAACATCTGTATGATGGCACATGGTTAAAGCTGCCATCAATTTTTAACATTTGAGGGTTGAGCTATGACCTTTTATGATGACTGTGAACAGTAACTGCCTCCATTAGCCATAAGTTTTGTTTCTTTATTTTAGTAGATGGCCTAGACTGTAAATATTAGAGAATCTAAAATAAATCAACATATTATCCTAAGGATACAAAATGTAAGAGCTATTTGTGGTTGGGAACCTTTGACAGATAGTTTGGATGAAGCAGATGATTGCCTGCCTAGCGTATCTGGTCTCCATTGCTATGCCTGCGGGCAGTTCAGTGCTATGGTTGTATATTGATGTCAGGGTTAGTACTGAGTGGCTAGCAGTGACAGATGTCTATAATTACAGGCAATGCTTCCAGTATTTCTGAAAAGCCAGCCTATGCTGAACAATTATCTTATTTCTGCCTTGCCAAAGAGCATGTTCCAATTGCTAGTATTAGCAGTGGTGGATATAGAGCTTCATCTGCTGCCTTGGGACAAATGTGGGAAAAGCACTTGGTTATAAAACATAAATGCAAAATATTTTTTCAACATTTTAAATTAGTTAAGTTCAGTGTTCCCTAATTTTTATCTTCCCATAATGTTTCTGTTGAAGGAGTCTTGAAATATAAAAACACATTTGGCATACTTATTGGGATTTTGTTTTCCCCTAGGCCTGTGTGGCTCCCCAGTGCCAGTATCCCTTGCTTTACTGAATAGATGTTAAGCAAGTTGGCTTTGAAACAAGTTCTCTGATGTAGATTGTGTGTTCTGATTGATTGCCATTACAAAATTGGAAATGCATTTCCATGGAAAATTTCTCAATCCCAGTAAGTTTAGTTGGAAACTTAATGACAAAATGATAAAATGATAGAAAATGCTAAACTTCCAGGCTGAAGTGGTGGCTCAGTGGTTAAGAGTGCTTGCTGTTCTTGCAGAAAGCCTGGTTCATTGCTCAGAACCCACAGGGTGGCTCTCAATTGTCTATACCTCCACTTCCAGGGGATCCAGTACCCTCTCTGCCTTATGGGATCTTGCATGCAGGTGGTGTCCATAAATTCACACATTCACTGACATGTACAAATAAAAAAATGATTTTTAAAAGAAACTGTTGAAATAAGCTAAGTACCTTAGTATACTGGTGGCTTTACATTTGCTAAGGATTGCAATTCTTTTTTGTTTGTTTTGTTTTTTGTTTTTGTTGGTGGTCATGTTTTTTGAGACAGTTTCTCTCTGTAGCCCTGGATGTCCTGGAACTCACTCTGTAGACCACACTGCCCCACCACTACTCAACAAGAATTGTGATTCTTAAATTCTGTTTTAATCTCTTATCCTCAAAGGTTTTAGTCTCTTGAACCCTTACTGTCATTTCCTGTCTCCAAGTTTTTGTGACTGCTTCCTTCCATTGCTCTTTCTCAGCCCACTTGGCTGATCATTAGAAATGTTTTCATTCTTTGTGTTACAAATGTGAGGGTGTTCGTTTTATTTGGGTATTTGCATTTATATGTATGGACCATAATGCCACATCTGCCAGGAGGTACAGCCGTCCAACACATTTCAAACTTCTTAAAGTTAGGCGCACTGTATAGTAACACAGTATTCTTGATGTAGGTTTTAAATTCTGGATTTTTAGTTATTATATAATGAGAAATGCCTAGGAAAAGTTTAAGAATGTAGGTTGGTTTTGGTTTTGGTTTTGGTTTTTCAAGGCAGGGTTTCCCTGTAGCTTTGGAGTCTGTCCTGGAACTCACTCTGTAGACCAGGTTGGTGTCGAACTCACAGAGATCCGCCTGTCTCTGCCACCTGAGTGCTAGGATTAAAGGCATGTGCCACTACCGACCGGTGAAAATATAGTTTGATCTTAAGTCATATTCCAACCTGTAGAGTTTCTCCTCGAAACTGAAACACTTGGCTGAAGTATTCATTTTTTTCATGTAGGTTTTTCTTAACTAGATATGATTATCATCACTTTACAGAACTAAAATTTCACAAAATCACCCTACTCTAAACCAATACAGTTTGTTCTCTTTTCTGTCACATTGCCTATCTGTAGAGATGGGGTTTAGGCATGATCCGTTTCAAAGTGTCCTAACAAAACCAACTTTGTGACTTTCATCCCCATGTTAATTATTTCCCAAGGGAATTTTATTTCTCCAACAACAGATTGAAGCAGTGGTCCTAGCTGGCCAGCAGTGACAAGAAAATGAAACTGGGTCCAGATGTTTATATAATCCATCCCAAAACAGGAAGCATACTCAGAACCCAGAGTGTGGCATAGAGATCACTATAATCTTATATGTAAGGCCATCCTTACTCTAGTGACTACTCCTTGGGCACCCTCACAAACTTAAGATAATTACAAACTTCTCGTTTTATTTTGGAATCCTTTGTGTGGATGTACTGAAAAAAAAATTGACAATTAGATGGATTCATTGATCTGAATTGGAAAGACTTCAATAATTTATTGGATGGGAAATATAAATCATTTACTTGTCTGGTGTGTTGAAAATTTATGGTAGAAGTAGGAAGTAGAAGTAGAAGTCTACAGTGTCTCATAAAATGAGGGTGAAGACTTCAGAACTGAGCACTCAGACCCTTCAGATAGATGTCATGGGCTGGCATTCTGCTTTCTTCCCATCTCCTCCCCATTACTTTTCTTGCCGATCCTACTAGTGCCCCATTTTTTGTTAGGTATTCAACCTTTCACCAGGTCCTTCTCCCCTGTAGCCATCCTTGTTTAACTATTCCTAAAACTCTTCACATAGAACTTAGAACATGCATCTGTTTTCCAGCATTTGATCCAAATACTTGATTAAGAGCAGTCATTACAGTAAGAATGGATAAGGACTACCCGACATAGAAGATTACAAGGAAAAGGGACAGTCCTCTCAGCACATGCCAGTAGTAGCCACAGCAGCTTATGCAGATGGGGGTGCTACTGTGTCAGGACTGTCCTGAATACTCTGTATTAATTTACCACTTCAGTCAGTCCTTTCACAGAGTCCAAGAATATTAGGTCCTACATACATCCTTATCCTATAGTTTTTTTAAGAAGCCAGGTTTAAAGGTTAATCAACTTACTTATTACAATCACTTTGTAGTTGGCTGAATCCCACAAGTCTTGAGCTTCAGAACCTATGTCCCAACCAGCCCTCTGGACTCCTACCTGATTAGTGATATTATTTTTAATTGTTTTAGATTTATTTATGTGTAGGGATGTTTTGCTTGCATGTATATTTGTGCATCCCATGCATGACTGGTGCCCTCAGAGGTCAGAAGAGTGGCTGAGATCCCCCACAACCGGAGTTAGGTGGATTTTAGCTACCATGTGTCCTGGGAACCAAAACCAGGTCCTCTGCAAAGAACAAGTGCTCTTAACCACTGAGCCATCTCTCCAGCCTCACATATTATTATTCATTACATTATTCTTTGTATTCTTATGTAGGTGAGGAATAGAGACTGTCAAAGAATAATTTAAATTATAGAATTAATTCATTAAATAAAAATGTTTTTGAGTGATTATCTGCAAAGCTAATAAGTAGTGAATTCTCAGTCAAAACCTCATGTGTTACATTGTGCATTATTGCTGTTTTCTCCTGGTTGAAATTACCTTAAAAAATATGTAGTCAGCAAATGTTGTCATTGTTGTTTTCTTATTGATGGAAGAGTATGTTTCCTGAGCACCTGTGTACTGTCTTGCTCCACCAATCAGGCTCTTGCGTGTTTGTGACTAAATTACAAGATAGAAAACTGGATAGAAACGGGATTTAGGCTGTTGCTGCAAATATTGCCTCCTCTGATTTAAAACCAGATATTAATATTTCAGGGAGTTGCTTTGAAGATAAAAGTTTTCATCAATTAGGCCAGTATATGAAAGCAATTGAAATGGGACAAAGAAACTTCTTAACTATGTGAAAAGAGCTAGCTAGAAATGTAGCTGAGTTCATATAGTACTTGCCTAGCATGATAAAGTCCTAGACTTGATCTCCTGGCACCGCATAACACCAGCCATGATAGTATATATCTATAATCCCAGCATGCTAGAAGTGGAGGCAGAAAGATCTGTTCATGTCTACTACATAGCAAGTTCAAGACCAGTTTTGGCCACATGAAACTCCATCTAAAAATAAAAAGAGCAGTAGAAAACTATGAATGTCACTGACAATTTTCATTCCTGGATTATTTTTTTCATTCCTTACCATGTTACAGATTCCTTCCCATCCAGAAAGGATAAAGAATTAACTATCTCTTAGAAGGTCAGAAGTTATAGAGGCTGGTTTTGGTTTTGGTTTTGGTTTCCAGACAGGGTTTCTCTGTGTAGGTTTGGAGCCTGTCCTGGAACTACTTTGTAGACCAGGCTGGCCTCAAACTCACAGAGATTCACCTAACTCTGCCTCTGCCTCCCAAGTGCTGGAATTAAAGGTGTGCGTCACCACACCCGGCAAAGTTATTTCTTTATTTCTGTTTTTATGTACATTGTTGTTTTGCCTGCATGTATGTCTGTGTGAGGGTGTTGGACCCTGGAGTTCTAGACAGTATGAACTGTCATGTGGGTGCTGGGGATTAAACCCAGATCCTCTGGAAGAGCAGTCCGTGAGTGCTTTTAACCACTGAGCCATCTCTCCAGCCCATCAGCAGTTTCTTTTTGTTTATTTGTTTGTTTGTTTTATTGTTTGTTTGTTTGTTTGTTTTGGTTTTTTGAGACAGAGTTTCTCTGTGTAGCTTTTGGAGCCTTTCCTGGAACTCACTCTGTAGCCCAGGCTGGCCTCGAACTCACAGAGATCCACCTGGCTCTGCCTCCCGAGTGCTGGGATTAAAGGCATGCGCCACCATCGCCCAGCCATCAGCAGTTTCTTGAGGCTGTTTTTTAATATAGGAAATGGAACATGGTTTCAGAAAGAGACTCCAGAAAGAAAAGCAGAAATAGAATCATGTAAATAAAACAAAAATGCTAAAAGTAGAGATTGCTTCTAAGTAATTGTCTTACACCCACTACAACTACAAGTAGACATGCTTTTATAGAGGGTTGGATAGATGTGTGTATACAAGAATTAGACTAAGTGCAGAAAACTCACCATGATTTACTTTCTTCTACATGACTACACAACTGAGTTTGTTGGTTTAAATGTGGTTTTGGCCATCAATTGATGACTTGGCTATTGACATTATTAGCTCCACATGTTTGCCTAGTATAACTAAGTGCCTCCTGGAAACTGACAGTATTAAATGATTCTCTAAATAGTTCTGCCATCATCATTTATTTGTTCCTTTTTTGGAGCTAGCCTTAAATAATTGGCTTTTGAATTCTTTTTTAATTATTATACTGCAGCAAACCCATCGTAATTCATATAGCCACATTCAGAGTTTGAAAATGACTTCACCATGCCACTAAAGTTTCAGAATGAAAATCAGTGTCACAAGAATATTTTAAGTGACAGCAATAAAGATTCTGAGCCATTTTCTTCCTGTACCTGAAATTAGGAAGGCTTAGTGCTCTTCTCTTGTCTCTTGACATTAGGTGGCAGGTCCATAAACTCTGTGCTTTTTAGGTTGTACGCCCGAAGAATGATGTTTCCAGAGTTCCAGAGAAGGCTTGGAAAATAGTTAAGGTGAGTTGAGCACCTGGTTACGGTGATGGTATCACCGGTCTTCATGCTTGTCTCACCGCAATCACTGAGATGGACACGTGCACACAGGGATAAGGGTGTGGGTGTGTTGCCTTGACTCCCTTCTTACATACTATGTAATACTAGGGTATGAGGCATAGAGCCAAGTGTTGTTCAGTAGTCAGCTAATTAGTAGGACTAACTAAAGACTAGCTAATGTGAAAGCAGTTTAGTTTCTTGATTATAACATTTTTGAACCCTGAGAGGGTAAGTTTTACTTACTACATTAAATGGTATCTGTTACTGGACAGTAACTAGCACACACCTGTGCCAGAATGTGTTTCTGGCTGACACCTTTAAGAAGCATGCAGAGTAAACAAAATCCTCAGCTTCCTAGTTCCTCACCTCTGCCTTTATCCTCCCACAAACTTTATACAGCAACTTTTTTGTTTTAAACCCTAATCATACCATCCTGTGCACTTGCTACAAGGCTTTGTTATAACACAGAATTATAAATAAACCCTTAAATATTTGTTCATAATGCTTCCTTCAATCCATGGTCTCAAACTTTCCAGCCAAGCCTTCTTCCTTTGCCATAACCTTGTTTGCATCTTTTTTCAGTGGGTTTGGAAAAATAATACCTAGGATTTTAGCGTGGTTTTATCCACAGAAGACTGGTGTAACAGAAGCTTGGCTCCAGACATGGAGTGAGTTGGCAGCCAGCAAGAGCAAAGCTGTGTCAGGACAAATGTCCACTCTTCATCTTCTCTCGTTGGCTTTCAGCTGGTTGCTCCACAGGAGTCTCTATGAGCCGTGTATCCTGTGACCAATAACTGGTGCACTCGACCCTGGTCCCTCTTGGCTAGGGACAGCCTGTCGGGAGGCATTAGGTTCATGCTGGTGAAGATCCTTAGTCAGTGGCTCCCTGAAGGAAAGTGAGGCAAATAGCCAGATTCTGTTGAACAGGTGGTAGTTAGACCTTAGCTCTGCTTGTGGGGGTGGGAAGGAAAGTGTCTCCAAAATCACCAGTCTTGCTGGTTTTCACACTACTCCTGTACTTCTCTGTCCAATAAACGGTTGTTTAGAAACGTGTCCAGAATTATCTCTGGCAGCATCTGGAGTTCTCTAACTTTTCTACCTTCCTTTAGCAGTCTGGATTTGGGCCCATGTCAGGAATGGAAACCCCACTGGGATGCAAGCAAAAGAGGAAACATGTTCTTAGCCATGCATCAGTGGAGGCCCCTACTGGGAGAGGGGATTATCACAAGCAGCAGGCAGCCCTGCACCCCAGCCTGCTGAGCTCCTGCTCTGCCGCAGGATGTGGAGCAAAGGAAGTGGGAGGCCAGAGTGGTTGCTCCAAGTTTCTTTACACAATAGGTTATTCAAGCAGATTGGGAATGCTTCTTAAGAGATTTGTTAGGTCTGTGTCCCCTTAACAAGATGGCCACCACAGATGGTGAGTTCAGATACTGTTTTTACAGTACAAATTGAAGATTCATATTATACTTCCATACTGGCTTGTCTTTGACTGAAATTCTGCCGACTAGGGCAAGCATATTGCTCAGCCATTTCCACTTAGTTTCCAACGTAAATTAAATTCTGCCAAAGGATTTTTTTTGTCTTAATTTCATTCCTATATTTAGTAATTTTTTTTTTTTACTTTAAATGCTGTGGAAAGGTTGGCTAAGATTAATACAGATCTATTCAACATCACAAAGCTTGTATATTTAATATGCAGCAATGACGTTTGTACCAATAATTCTCTTGCTATAATATTAACTTTATTACAGTGTTCCTGTTTTATTGTGCTTCAAATGTCAATGAAAGAACTCAATGTCCTTCCTTCCAAATGGTTCAGTTAAGTAATGAAATGTTGCATTAGTTCATTCTTCTCCACCTCAGTGTGCTACCAACACCTTCCATTTTTAACAGGATCCTCATATAGACAGCACTGAACTGACCACAAGACAAAAATAATGAAAATTGCTTGCTTACTCATACATAATGCACAGTTGCATGTCCAAGTCCCAAATTCTTTCCTGAGTAACATTAGCGCCTTTGTTGTAAGGCAACTGTCCTGTGTGGGGCACTGTCTCCATGTGGGTGCTTTTTGAGCCAGGTTTTTTAAAGTTACAAGTCAAAGCCTTAACTGACAAGTCACTACAGTAAATTAAGATAGTGCTTTAAAATTCAGTTGGAGATGAGTTATGTTACCAATTTTATATTCTTTGATGTAAGTTTGTGAGAATAAACTTTTTTGTTTGTGGTTTGAAGGTCTGTCACCTATGGCAGAAGTCTTTGCTGTTGATTTCCACTGCACTGCCAATTTTATGCATTGAGCTTGTGCACAGTGTGCTAAAGCCTTTGAGAAGTTATAACATCTTAAACATCTATAGAGAGCCTACGGGTATTAACTTGCTGTAATTTTCTGAAAATTCATTATCCAGAAATCTTAATTCATTATAACAGCTCTTATGAAAACCTACAGAACTGGGTTTCTCTTATTCTCATATTTGCACACAATGAGAGATTCGGTGTTTCTAATTTGTTTCATGTGGTGCTTCTGAGTACATCTCACAGAGGGCTGTTATTGAATCTCTGTGACTGTCATTATATCCATCAACCTCTAGGAACTAACATTCTGGGTTTCCCAGTTCTGTAATCTACTTCAGATGTAAGAATTGACATAATTAGCTTCTCACAAGTTATAACCAGAATGCAGCAGATACCTAATGCCAAGTATCAGCTTGGGGGTGGGGGGCAGTTTAAAAATTAGCACAGGATTTACTTTCATTCTTTATTAAATTTAGAGCCAAACATTTTGTTGCTATTTTTATGTTAATTCCCTTCTCTGTTTGTCTTATTTGACTCCTTTTAAAAACTATACATAAGAACATTGAGGAAATGAGAAAAATGGAAAGATAATTGAAGCTGTCTACCTATAAATGCACAGGCAACATCTGTCATTAGATGAGTTCAGAAGATGGAGAGTACATTGTGCCACTGACGTTGTCTATTCACATACAAACACTTTTTCCTGAAATTGAAAAGAACCTTCTTCATAGTAAAATAACAAGGATTTATTAAGATGATTATTTTAGAAACATGTATTCTCAAGCTGTAATGACAATTTCTGATATTTATTGAAATTCCATATATTTCGTGAGCTGTTGTAATGTGTCAGAGGTAAAATGGTACCTTGTAGCTTCTAAGGCAGCAGCTGTTTAGAAGTAGAGGGAGTTGGTGTGCAGGAGGCTGTGCCTGTAGAGATGGTACAGGCAGCAGGTTCAGTTCCCAGTGCCACAAAAAGAAAGGAAAGGAAGAAGAGAGAATTGATGGCTCTGGGTAACTCAATGTTAGATGGTCTTTAAATACAAAACCCAGAACTAGATATTGGGGTAAATGCTGAATGATCGGAGAGACAAGCTACAGCCACCAACTCTTACCACACCAACTCCTCAGCCTGAAAAAGCCCCAGCCAAAAGGACTTCAGCCAAAAAAGCCTATAGTTCCTGACTCCTCACACCTTGTATACCTTTCTCCACCCAGCCTTCACTCCTGGGATTAAAGCCATGTGTGCTTGCCAGTACTGGGATTAAAGGTGTGTGCCACCACTGCCTGGCTCTGTTTTCTCCTAGACTGAGTCAATCTCATGTAGTCCAGGGGGGGCTTTGAACTCAAAGAGATCCAGACATATCTCTGCCTCCCGAGTGCTAGGATTAAAGGTGTGTGCCTCCACTGCCTGGCATGTATGTTTAATCTAGTGGCTTATTCTGTTCTCTGATCTTCAGGCAAATTTTATTAGGGTACACAATATGTCACCACAGTTCTATGTCATGAAATATTGACATAATTGTTTTACCCCCTTAACAAAGGCAATTTCTGTGACTAGAATGTGTTAATTGGTTCAACACATACATAAAGATTTCAGAATTACTAATGAAAATTTCAAAGGTTTATGGTCTTGATGGTTATCTTTATGCTGTTAAAATCTCCATGAAGGATTTGGATCCCCAAAACTCACATAAAAGCAAGCAGGCAGGATAATTCTAGTGCTCCAGAGCAGGAGATAGACAATCCCCAGGACAAGCTGGCTAGCAAAGAGACCCTTTCTCAATAAATGAAGTAGAGTATGATCAAGGAAGACAGTGATGTCACTTTCCAGTCTCTGCACAATCTTAGTTATGCAATTACATGCATGCGTGTGCACGCGCGCACACACACACACACACACACACACACACACACGTGTGTGCGCGCACACACGCATCTCCAAGAGAAATACATCTTCCCTTTCTGTTACTTTTGATGTGTAAGGCCTTCTTTTGCAAAGAGTATTATTAGCTGAGCATTCCAGAATCTGCTAAGCAGAAAGGCCTATGAAAAGGGATAGTGGGAAGTAACATTTATAAAGTAACTGCCAAGTGCCAAGGTGTTTGATAGAGGATTATCATTCAGTCATCCCTAAAACCTATTAAATAATGTAAGTATTTTTTTAAAGAGCCTCATAAAAAAAAAAAAAAAAAAAAGGAGGAGGAGAAGAATTCCGATCCAAATGTCTTTGGAACCAAAGCCTATTCTTTCTTTTGCTAAGTTCAAGACCATGTTCTAAGCACTGATGTGCTATTGGTTTCTTTTTACTCTTTACTCTTTTGGGAGGCCCACCACCCAGCTCCCAAATAGATACACAGAGGCTTATTCTTATTTATAAATTGCCCAGCCTTAGCTTGGCTTGTTTCTTGCCAGCTTTGCTTAACCTAAATTATCCCATCTACCTTTTGCCTCTGGGCTTTTTCCTTTTCTTACTTCTGTATATCTTACTTTCACTCTTACTCCATGGCTGGCTGAGTGACTGGCCCCTTCTTTTCTTATTCCTTGGATCTTTCTTGCTTTTCTTCTTCTATTTATTCTCTCTGCCTACCAGGCCTTCCTATCCTTTCTCTTGCCTTGTCGTTGGCCATTCATCTCCTTAATGGACCAATCAGGTGTTTTAGACAGGCAAAATATCACAGCTTCACAGAGTTAAACAAATGCAACATAAAAGAATGCAACACATCTTTGCATCATTAAAACAAATGTTCCATAGCATAAACAAATGTAACACGTCTTAAAATAAAATTCTACAACACTACTGAACAGACATTTCCCCTCCCCTCAAAGAGCACAAGCTTAAATAGTGGGTGAAACTTTTATTCACATGAAAAGCTGACACTACTAGGTCATACTTAGTATATGATATTATAAGTATCTATAATAGACTTGAAACATTGGATGCTCCCAAATTTCCAAAGAAGAAAGTTCTTCTTACCTAATCTTGGAGAAAGCTTTCTCCAGGAAATAGTTTTGCTGTTTACAACACAGCAAAAGTTTGCCAGTTCTCACATGCTTAGTGAATAGGGTTTTAAATACAAGATCCTGTTTCAAAAAGATAAAGTAGAATTGGCAAAACTATACATTTGACCATTGAAAAGCATGAGTAAAGTGGTGGGCATAGTGGACATAAAAGATAGTGTTAGCTCTGCTCTCAAGTGGAAAACAGGAGGGCTGAAGCAGGCAAATACTTGTTTTCAGTGTATATGTCCCTGACAGCGTAAAACACAAAACCAAAGGCATGACTGTGTGTTCATTGTCATTGTATTATCCAGCCTTGGAAGAGCAACTGGTGACTTGGTCTTTCTCCTTTGGCAGCAGTGGTGGAGTTTTGAAGTAGACTTTCTATGTAATCCCAGTTAGCCTCCAACTCAAAATCCTTAAATCTATTTCTTGACAGCTGGGATTAGAGGCATTCACTACTTTGCCTGACCTTAATCTCTTTTTATTTGATATTTACATGTGTCTCATTAGAACCAAATTATCTTACTAGCTTCTGAAATCAAGGTAAGTCTTCTGTGTGCTGAAGGCAGCCTTTTTCTCTTCCAACTCCATTCTTCCTGAAAAGGAATTTTATGATGTGGTTCCTTCTTGCTATCATAAAATGTTTTGGTAAAATTAATTTTTAAAATTATTTTGAAATGATAAAAGTTGCAGAAAGTATTCAGAACTCTGAATATTATGTTAGAATTGTTTTCAGTAGAAATCTTTTATTGACTTGTGCTTTGTGATAAATAGCTTCATAGAAATTCCCCAGTGGGCAAGTTATCTCTTACCTCTTAAATAGTCTGTATCTATCACATTATTAAATTCTAAATGTTAGAGGATATTTTTATATTATCTCCATGTTTTCCAAATGGCACGAGACCTTGAAAAATGTGAAACAGTCTTTTAAAAGAAATGCTGTAATCATACATTGATTTTAAATGACCCTGTCACACGTGAAAACAAATCAGATTGTTGCTCTTAATGAGCTTTTCAATTTACTATTCAGTAGATCAGATAAGTGGATTTAAGAGGTAATGATCCCGCTTAGTACTCAAGCTTGACTGTCAGATCCTGGTAGTGGAGAGCAGTCCCTGAGGACAGAAGTGTTGACACAGCTCTAGACAGGATAATGGGGCTCAGAGCTAATGGATGCTAAAAGGAGGGGTGCGAGTTCCAAGGAGGACTGTGGGTTAGAGCGCTGCCTGTGCCAGTGTGGACTGTTTGCTCCTGCCCGTGATTGCTGCAGAGCTGAGGCTTTGAGAAACTGTTTTGACAGCAGAGCACAACAGACCTGCCTGCCTAGCAAACTCACAACAGGAAGACTCCTGGCGGGAACCTCGGTTTTCAAAGATACAGTTCAGTTACTAGGTTTTCACCGTGGCATAGTGAAAATAAAAGTTAGGTTAGTTCTCAGTTTTGCCAAGAAGTAGCATTTATAAAGTCTTGGAATGTAAAATTTCCTTTTACAGAAGTACAGAGTAGTCATCTTATGTTCAAAACAAGAAAATTAACTAGGAGTTAACAGAAAGGAGGAGGATGTGATGAAAATACACCAAGAATGGGCTGCTTGAGATAACACCATATCCCTTCCAAAAACCCAGGTGTCACTCAGCTACATCTTCCAGCAGTGTTCAGTGCATTTATGGCACATTTTCTTGTGAACTCAGGAGGGAAAATGAGCGCTTTGGCCTGGAGTGGAGCTCATTTTAAATAGCTTCATTCATGTTTTCATCCTTGGTAAGCACTGGTGCCTTTAAGATTCCAGTCAGGGTGAAGAACACAGGTGCGCCCCTGCAGAGTGGTGAGCAGAAAAGCACAGACAGCAGGGAACCGGGACCACTGTTGTCTGCTTTCACAAATTAGTCTTACATACAGGAGCGCACTAGACAATCACAGATTCAAGTAACAATCCAGCTACTCTCTAGAATACTTTTCTCTCTTCTTTTTTGCCCACAGAATTCAATATATCGTGAAAGGAAGGAGGCATATTTCATTGTTTGATTACTCACATTGTAATCCAGTCTCCATAGGTCCACCCATTGCTTTTTCTATTATATATTAAGTACACTTGTCTTAGTTGCTGAGACAAAGAATAAGGTATAATAAGGCATAATATCAGCCCTCATGGATATTCCAGCATTGTGGGAGACTTGGACAACTAAACATTACGATGTGAAAGGACCATGATGGAAGAACAGAGCAGATATGGGGGAATATACAGGAAAATGCAGCTCACCCTGCCTGGGAGGGCTAATAAGGCCTTGGGAAGGTGGCTTTTGAATGATGGGATGGGGAAAGGCTGATGCTGAGCCAAAGAAATCCTACAGATTACTCAGATCTTCAGTGCTTAGGCTTGAGAGAAATGGTGGAAAATGGGGAGTACTGGGGGCCAGGGTATGAAAGAATTGAACACCAAAAGTCATTTATGTCAGATTTTCCAAGAGGACTGATTTGAATCTTCCTGGCTGTGGTATGTAAATTCTACATACTGCTCTTCCTTTGAGCCTTCTTTGTGGTTACAGGCTTCTGATTGAGACCATTGTGATAACTAAGATTTTTAGGCTCTCTTTCTCTCCTGCCACAAGTATCTTAGGACCCTTAGTGATCATAGCAGCTTTTGCATAATCATTGGAATACTGTCCTGGGGACTCTGTAGTCAACAGAAGAGACAATGGAAAATTAAATAATAGTTTTCTTTTTTCCCTCTCTGCCCCTCCCTCTCCTTCCCACCATTCTGCTCCTTTCCTACTCTCTCCCTCTACAGCCACCCCTTCCTTTTCTCCCTGTACACTTGTCAGTTACCCTGCTAGCCTATGGAAGAGGCTTCCAGACTAGAACTCAGGTTGAAAATCTGTAACACAAGGTTCTGATTAGTATAATCCTCAAAACTCAAATACAATACTTCTGCACTCCTCTCCTGTGTGACCCCTTTAACTCTGAATGATTTGTCTTATTGTGACCTGTAGCAGTATATAAGCTAGTGTGTAAATAAAGCTAAGTTGCCATACTTAGTAAATAAACAGATTACAGAAGGTGAGACCCATAATCACTGGGGATAAATGACAGAAGAGAGATCCCATGCACTTGGTGTCTGGCAGGGACAACCTGGAATCCCATCAGAGCATAGTGGGTGTAGAGGTTTTAACTACTCTCAGCTTTGCCAGGCTACCAGGGAATGTTCCATTGGCTGCTGGTGGTATTTCCCCACTTGAAGTGGGATTGTGTGTTCAAACGCACAGTGTGCCTGAGTTTGAGACAGAAATGTCATACCCAAACTCTGCAACCAGCTCTGCCCACTTAGAAGACCTGTCTCTGTGTCTCTCTAAGCTAGAGAGCATTACAGGGGGTGTTTATAGCTTATATATAGTCTCATGGTTTTCTAAAAATACTTTTATAATCACCTTGTTGCATTATCTTGAATTTTATTGATACTTTGCTGAAATCTAGAGTAGGTAGAAAGTTTAGATTCTTTTTGAACATTGTTTTTCAGTCTTTTCCATGCCTATTCCCACCTTCAAGAAAAGAGGTGGCTCCCAACTTTGAGGACAAAGTATGTGGTGTGATAGGTGAAGAATGAGTGTGGGTCTGTTTGTGTAAGTATATATACATCCCAAAGGAGAAGTGCTTCCTGTGTGGAAAGTTAATGCAGTCTAGGGTGGTAATGTTTTAATTTCATTAGCTCTGTGTTCGCTCCCTGTTTTCAGTGTGGATGCAGCAGATCTTTAGACTTTTAATTTTAGACTTGTTAGCTTGAGTAGTCTTTTGAAATTGCCTATGAATGATAAAGCTTTTAACACTTTTTTGCAGGTGTACGCCCGTATGTCGGAAGTCTTAGGAATAACAGATGACAACCATATTCTAGAAACATTCATGACAAAAATGTGAGTATCTGTTTTGGTTTTTAATTTTCTTCTGTTTTAAGTCACATATCATCTTACTGTATTTGAATCTCTTAACGATACTAATTTTTAAACAAAATTTTGGCATTAAATTTTAGTGTGTACATTGTTCTTCATTGAAGCTTACTTCAAATACTTAAAACTCACAATCTAAAGGTCATTATCATTTGTCAGGAAGTCCACGTGGTTATAGTATACAATATCAGATCACTGTCCTAAAAAGATTTACAGATACTGACTTTACAGTTCAGTTGGGCAGAATTTTGTTTTTAACTTATAACTACCTATAACCTTATAACCCTACCTCAAAAGACCAATGACCAAAGAACAATTGCAAACTATAGTTATAATCACCTTAAAATAGAACATCCATTGGCTCCAGCAGAGATGTGTTTATAGAGCTGAATGGTTTGTCCTCACAAACACACCATTGCATGTTGAACCGACATTGGTGTGCTTCTGATTGCATACTGTGTGTCTCACAGATAACACTGTCTTGCTTGCAGGACAAAGCTGGGTCAACACCAGGACCATAAGTCAGTTTTGGAGTCACCAGATGATGATTCATTTGGGGCAAGAACTGGCTCACCTTCATTTGACTTCCTTTGTGATAATAATTCCTCTTTTCATTCTGTTTGGCTTGATTCTAAATTTAATGTTTCTCCTCTGAAACACTTAACATTATAGGCTGGCTAACTTAGAGAATTATTTACAGAACTATTTTAAACTTAAAGAATTCTATGCCAATGTTCACTGTAAATTGACCATATAAAAGATAAAAGTTTAAATGTGCTATTAAAATTTTTAAAAAATTCTGTTGAAATTTGAACATGCTTTTTATTTTGTCATTGAAGTCATCTAACTTACATAAAATATTTGTGTGTTTCTGTGGTTCTCCTTATGCAGGCAGCTATCTAACAATTTAAAACTTTTTTCATATTTAGTGTTACAAACCTTAAGTATTGGGGAAGATGTGAGCCTGTAATTTCAAGGACTCTTCAGTTCCTAAATGACCTTTCAGTTGGATATCCTTTTCATTGTATATGTGATATACTAACCCAGCAGGTGCATTTATGTGACCAAATATTTTTCCCTGCTTCTAATTTCCAAAATTTTACAATAAAAAGTCTAATCTGTTAGCCTTACCTGTAAATGTGTTTATAATAACTGTGCTATGAAGCATTTTCAATCATAACTGAGCTTATATGAATATATATATATGTATATGTATATATTCCTAACTGGCTAGTTTTGTTTATATTAATCTAGGCTAATAATGCTTACATAATAAAGTATGCAGCACTCATGTATTTCAGCTCATAGTTGTTCATAATTTTCAGAAATTCTTTTTCTGAAAGAAAGCATGTAACTAGCTTGAAGAAGGTCAGATGTTCCTGGGTCCCTCAGTAAGAGCCTCGTGAGCATCGGCCAGTATGGCTTGCACAAGTCGAGACACACAAAAGAGTAACAGAAAGAAGGTCACTGGCTTTTAGCCACTCTTTGATTGTCAGCCTCCTCACCAGGTCATAGTCACACCTACTCATGTCAAGAGTTCCTGTTACACATTAAATGGTTACATATTTGTCTCTAGAAATCTTTTAAAATTTGAAGCCAGAAATCATTTTTACTAGACATCTATAATATTTTATCAATGAGAGCTGGATTGTAGATTGTTGCTTATATGTTGTTAGCTGTAAGATACATAGATGTTGTGAAAAATAAATAAATGTTGGTTTAGTTAACCCATAAGATTAGCTGATATTTTAATATAAGAACAAATTCTGAAAATGGTTGGCTTTGGATGGAAACCTTTAATGCAGTTTCATTCCAAGAATACGCTTGTATTAGTTAAGTTTAAGATTGTGTTCCTCCGTAAACCATAAAAGATTTCCAAAGTATTAGACACCCACTTTTGTGCTGGAATTTAATATGCAACTTTTTATTGGAAAATAATCGTCCTTGTCTGGCAAAATCCACCATGCAATATTTCTGTTAGTAGGTATAATGCAATAAAGACAGGGAGGGCTATTTATCACTACAAATTTTGAGGATTTCAGGATTCTTTTTATTATTTTAATATATTTCTTTGATATTAAATCAGAAAAATGATAAATTACACCTGTCCAGGCTGTTTTTCCTCTTTACTGAAAAGTGATGTACAACCCAATTCCAGTGGTCATTTTGGCTTTTTAAGATATGTATTTTTTCTTATTAAAAAAACTCAACCTGTATTTTTTTCTAATAATGGTGCTGAAATACTCTTTATCTCTAACATATGAAGTGGTTGATAAGTACTTCATAGTATTGCAACCTCTCCAGCTTTTCACAGTGAATTACTGTGAAAGTGTGTTATCTGGAAGAAGGCCTCTGATTGTAGAACACAGACCTATTGTTTAGATTCACTCTGGTTTCAGTTTGAAATTGATATTTAATATAAAATTAATTTGATTTGTATTTTAGTATAATTTGCATAATGCCTAATTTATTGGTATCTATTAAGATACTTTTTCTGTTATCTATTTTAAGTATAACCATTATAATCTTTTATTTTCTAAGCAGTTTATTCCTTTTGAACACCTCTTAAAATTAATTTTAAAAAGTCTTATTTTCAAAACATTTATTAGATAAAGGTTAAAGGTTATAACAGATATGAATTATTTCCATGAAGGTACATTGATTTATATTTTTTAAAAATTATTTCAAGTTTGCATATTTAGAAATATATATTAGCTCAATTTGATTTCAGTGCTCAGTTATTTGAATTATAAATCATTATGTCCCTTCTAGCTGATCAGTCATGAAATATCTTTGAATTCATTTACATAATGGAATATGTGCTTGGTGTATCCATTTCAATGCAGTCTCTGGCTACCTAATGTGTGTTTTGTTGTTCTATCCAATTTCATTATTATATGTGTTTTTTAATCATGATCTCAAAATAATACCTTATTTTTTTTTAAATACAGTGGCATTCTTCAGCTGTAGGAAAGTATCACCTATGCATCTGCCTTAATGAAAAGCCTTATGTTGATACTCAAAATAGTCAATGAAAACCATACTGTGAAATTTTTTCATTTTCTTTATAATGCATGTCATTGTATTGTTTTGTTTTTGTTTTCTGTTTTGTGTGCTTCAGGTGGCTGTCATTCAGTGTTCAGGACACTCAAAACCAATCTGTAAGCTTTGGTTATTTTTCCTTAATCTGACTACTTTTTTGGAAACAAATTACCAAGATTTTTTTTTTTAAGTAATTACATAAAAGCCTGAAGTTCCCTTAAAGCAGTGGTCAAGCTTGTTTGAGTATTTGAACATGATGTCTGTTATCATATCATTAGGCCCCCCCAACAACCAGCACTTCTCTCTGCAAGGCTCTGAGCAGGACCTGAGAATCTGCCTCTTTACCGAGTCTCTGTGCTGCTGACTGGGGACATGTTTGAGAACTTCTTTCTCCCTTGAAGAGTTAGAAAATAGGGCTGAATTGTATGTCCTGCTTAAAAAGCCAGGCATTTCTCTTGAGGCACGTCTTCATTCAGCATTGTTTGAATTAAATAAGGCAGCTGTGACAGATTAGAGATCATCTGGCTCCCTAAGTAATGATGTGGAAACTGAGTGTTCATGAGTAGATAACCTCTTACCTTTCCAATAAGGTATTGTTAGCCTACTCTGAACCCTCTGAATTGATGAGACTTTGTAATGTTTAACTCCAAAGACCCTTTTGAGAGAACTTTTATATTTTCCCATCAGATTCATTGCCCAGGATGGATATATATTATATCTAGCAAGTATATTTGAATAACTTTTAGTATACTCTTAGAATTTCCACAAGTAAAATTCAAGATTCTTTGTAGCTTGAGCTAACCTGCTCCATCTGAGCCCAGCCTTCCACAGTTGGTCAGTGCCTGGGATCCTCCCTCTCTGAATTGTTTACACATCTGAAATTCTAGTTTCTATCTGGATGGAAGATGGTGAGATTGTCCAAGTGACTGGAGTAGGGAAGCTGCTGGGAAAATCAGAGAGTGGGGGTCAAGAAAGTGCTCAAATGTAACTGACCTTTCAAGCCAAAAGGGATGTGTGGAGTCTCTCTCTCCAAAGTCTTGATGTTTGTCTACTGTCCCTTGAAGCTTCCCTTCTTTTGGAGGCTAGCTGGTCAATATTTCTAATGCAGTTCATCATTTCCTCAAATTGATAGCAGTCACACCTCTCACTGTGGGTTCACAGGTAGAATAATGAGAAAGGAAGTTCCATTCTTTACCAGGCTACTGTTGGTAGTCATCCTTTTTTGCATAATCTTTACAGGTTTGGGAAAGACCAGACTATCTTTCACTTTTAAAAACAGATCCCTGGGTATGGGTGCAGAGGAGGGGAAGCTGGAGATGGCTCAGTGAGTGTCTGCTGCTTGCTGCTCTTCGTGAGGAGCAGGGTTGGATTCCTGGCACCTATGTTAGGTGGTTCTGGTGCTGATAACTCCAGCACCAAGGAATCCAGCATCTTCTTCTGGTCTCCCTATGTACCCATACATACAAATAAACACACACACACACACACTCACACTCACACACACACTCACACACAAATAAAAATAGACCCACATAAAAAAAGGTTCTATGTTAATTTTTTAACTTTATTTTCAACAGGCTATGGCACCAGTGATTTCTTTATTATCACAAAACACCTATAAATTCTGAGGGCCTAGCTCAAAAATGAAAACTGGAAGGTCCCTTCTTTAAAATTATTGATAATGTCAAGACCTCCAACAATAAAGCTTTAAACCACATGAGGCATTTCTAAGTCTGGAGCCCTGTGTGAAAGTGTAGCTCATATACCCAGGGAACTGCCCTGGTTATCTGTGATATAAAGAAATCATTCCTTTTCTTTGGCTTCAGACTGTCTCCCTGAAGATAATATTTACTCCAAGTTATTAAAGATAAATAATGATTTTTAGATTTCATTCTGTACTCACCTTAATTTGTAGTAGCCTCTTGTTCTCTGTCAATTCAGTTAATAGTAGTCATTTGCCAAGTGCAGGACGAAAGAGCGGATTCTAGATCCTGCCCTCAGCTCTCAGTTCTACCAGAATTACCCTGATTTTGGACCTCTTTCCATATTTCTCCTCTAAGATCCCAAAATCAACTGCTTTACTAACACAAGACATTTTTAATCTAACTCAGATTATGTACTAATTTTTTTGGAAATTTATATGTTAAAAATAATGTGGGCATGTGACAATGATAGGACTATATTCTTATATGCATATTGTGTGTACATGTCAGTGATATGTGCAGTATGTACTGGTTTTTTCAGCTAGGGTGGCAGCCAGCCATTGGCAATGATCCTCCTGTCTTCACCACTTCAGTGCTGGAGTTACAAGTGTGCTCAAGGCTACCCCCAGCCTTTAGCTGCGTGTTGGAATCCGAACTCTGGGCCTCATGATCACACTGCAAGCCCTCTTAACCACTCAGCCATCTCTCCAGCCCGTGGTATTTTGGGCAGCCATTTTTATTAGATAAAGCTAACATACTATATGAAATATAGTTTTTAAATTACCAGGTACTGTGCAGAGTAGACATACCAGTGAGGTGTGATTCATGAATGAGATGGGAGTCAGAAAAAAATACAGGATGAGCGATGAAACAAAAATATAGAATAAAACAAGTGAAACATGTAAATAAAACTGTGTGTTGTAGGAAATACTTAGAAATAGGGAGTAGTAATTCTACTTTTGTGAAGGTATTAAGTTTAATACATTGTTTTCTTTCCCTGAATATGCCTCTCTCCAAATGGTGTGAGAGAATGTTAAATAAAATTAGTTTTCAGAAGCGTCCCTCAAGCACACTTTTATTAACATCTCTCATCCAGTGTTATTTTTTTCTTTGTCTATCCGACATGAGGAAAGTCATGATAATTAAGCTCCTGTCTGATAGTTTTATACTAGAGTCAAGTATGGGAGTCGTCTCTACTCTTGCATACCTCATTCAGGCCTTCACCAACTTTATATTCCTTCTTCGAAAGATCACATTCCACAGATATTATTTGAATCTGATCATTTCTCTTGGCAAAGCCCTGAATTACTTCCACTTGCTTCTGTATCATAGTAACATCATCAGTTACACTCGAGTTACCATCCGACTTACTGAGTTCCTAACTAGTCCCATGACCACCCACTCAGCAACTGTTTTATCCTTGACACTGGGATCAAGGACATTCATTTTTCTTTCTGCTTGATGCCTTCCTTGTCCCTCACTGACTCACCAAAAATGTCATTCCCTCTCCTTTGACAGGGTGGCTCAACTCAGAGTTTTGGTTCTTCATAAAGACTTAGGAAAACAATACTGAAATAGTTGTAATCCTTAATCCTTTAGTGCTTACTGAACACTTAATTCTTTTCATTTTTTTCTCAGCATCTTTGATTCTTCTTAATGTTCTTTTTTTTTTTCTTCCCCTCCCCGCTTTTGGTTTTTTAAGGCAGGGTTTATTTATGTGTAGCCCTGGCTGTTCTGGAACTCTCTCTCTGTAGACCAGGCTAGCCTCAGACTTAATTCTTAATGTTATTAAACATAATGTTCTTATGAATACATCTTAGGTATGAGTGTAACGTCGTTTACTATGCATTAGTCTTATTTTCTACTAGATTGTAAAGTAATAGAGATTAAAACTTTTAGAACATATTGTCACCTCTCTTACTGAGTGACTGAAATTTAATTCCCACTCCTTACTGATTTTTTGTTTGTTTGTTTGTTTATTTTGTCTTTTTGAGACAGGGTTTCTCCGTGTAGCTTTTGGAGCCTATCCTAGAACTCGCTCTGTAGAGCAGGCTGGCCTTGAACTCAGAGATCCACCTGGCTCTACCTCCCGAGTGCTGGGATTAAAAGCGTGCGCCACCACCCGGCTGTGCTGGATAGTTTTATGTCAACATGATACAAGCTAAAGTTATCTGAGAGAAGGGAACCTCAGTTAAGACAATGTCTTCATAAGATCAGTAGGCAAGCCTGTAGGGCATTTTCTTAATTGGTGATTGATGGGGGAAGGCCCAGCCCATTGTGGGCAGTGCCATCCCTGAGCTGGTGGTCCTAGGTTCTCTGAGAAAACAGACTGAGCAAGCCATGGGGAGAAAGTCAGTGAGCAGGACCCCTCCACGGCCTCTGCATCAGCTCTTGCGACCAGGTTCCTGCCCTGTGTGAATTCCTATCTTGACTTCCTTCAGTGTTGACCAGTGCTGTGGAAATTTAAGTCAAATAAACCCTTTCGTTTTTGGTCATGGTGTTTCATCACAGCAATAGAACCCTTAACTAAGACAAGTTGGTACCCAGATTGTGGGGTATTGCTGCTGTGACAGATCTGACCGTGTTGTTTTGGGGAGGATTATGGAAGGACTTGGGAACTTTATACAAGAAAAGCCATTGACTTTTCAGTGTTTGGTGACTGTAGGAGCTTAGAGCACTGCAGAAGATGGAGGACTGGCATGTGAAGTTTGAGAGGGAAGTTTAAAGACTCTATCAAGGCCTTCATTATTTTGAATCAAGATTCTGTGGTTCTGCTTAACTGGGGCTGAAGAATCAGCTGAACTACTAAAGTGAAACGTTTGCTTTGCTGGGATACTTGATGGTGATCAGCTGTAGCTGAGAAATTAGTGGTGATTAAGAAGAAACCAGAATCATTGAGGTGAAATCTTTTTGGAAGTGTTTCAACACATAGAAGCTGTGTCCCAGAGGTAACCAAGGTTGTACCTGGCACTGGCAGCCAAACTTGGTAGCGTAAGAGTCACCCAGGTGGTACTGGTATTAAAGACACAAAGGGTCATGGAGGTCAGGAGAGGCCATTGGTGGAGGTGCAACCTCAGTGGCAGGTGAAGGCCCAGGACTGAAGGGATCGTGGAGAAGTTGAGGCTTGGCACCGTGAAGAGAGAGAGCCTAGGAGAGGCTGTTGGTGAAAGTGCAGCCCAGTTGCAGCAGAAGACCCCAGCATTTTGGAGATGCCAGTACCATGGCATGACCTCCAAGAACAGCACCAGCAGTGGAATGGAGCCAGCTAGAGCCTAGAAGACAAACTGTGTGTGCTGCAGGAGGCTGAGAAAAGGAAGTGACCCAAGCCACTGGAGATGCCCAGAAGATCGTGAGTGAATCCCAGGCGCTGGACGTGGAGACATTAACACTGATAGAGTTTGGTTTTGATTTGATTTGATTGAGACTGTGCCCTCGTTCTTCCCTCTGGAAGTTAAAAAGTATTTTTAGCCACAGTTGAAAGACTTTGGATTTTAAATGGGATTGGCTATTTTAAAGAGACTGAATTTTTAATGTTTGAATTTGTAATGACTGTGGAACTTTGAAAGTTATTTACGTTTTTTTTGTTTTTGCTTTTTTGTTTTTTCGAGACAGGGTTTCTCTGTGTAGCTTTGAGCCTTTCCTGGATCTCACTCTGTAGACCAGGCTGGCCTCGAACTCACAAAGATCCGCCTGGCTCTGCCTCCCAAGTGCTGGGATTAAAGGCGTGTGCCACCACCACCTTATTTATGTTTTTTAATATGAGATCTTGTGGGATGAATGATATAGGAAAGGTGGCCTGACAGTAATGTGTTTGTGTGTCAAGTTGGCAAGGGGTCAATTGTGCTGCATAGTTTCTATGTCAGCTTGACAGGAGGGAATCTCAATTAAGAAAATGCCTCCATAACATCGGGCTATAGGCAAGCCTGTAAGACATTTTCTTAGTGATTGATGGGGGAGGACCCATCCCATTATGGGTGGTGTCATCCCTGGGCTGGTGGTCCTGGGTTCTGTAAGGAAGTGGGCTAAGCAAGACAGTAAACAGCACCCTTCCGTGACCTCAACTCCTGCCTCCAGGCTCCTGCTCTGTTTGAATTTTTGCCCTGAGCTCCTTGATGACAAAGTGTAAGCCAAATAAACCCTTTCCTCCTCCACTTGCTCTTTGGTCATAGTGTTTTCATCATAGCAATGTTTGTCATGGTTGCTAACTTCATGACCATCTTCACCTGTCTCAGTGGTTTTTTTTAACTACACAGATGCAGAAGAATTTTCTGGAAATTTTACTCAGTCAGATGTAGCAGTTGGCCATTAACAAATTGGTTACTCCCAAAAGATAAGATCCCCTTGTCATGCCTGGGCCCAGTTCCAGTTCCAGTTATTTCAGTTTGGGTGGAACAAATACAGCCTTTAAAATCAAGTGGGTGTGTATCACACAGTGGAAAGAGGGCAGGATGCTGTAGTGTCAGCAGACCTGGATTTGAACCTTGGCTCTTCCTTGTATTAACTCACTCCCAGTGTAGTCTGTGCTAACTCCTGCTACTGCTCGGGAGTCCTAGCACTGTTACTATTCCTGTTAGCATGCTGTACTCACCACTGTGAGCTTCAGGCCTCCAAACCTAACCCAGTACTACCCTAAGCCATTCGGCCTTCTGCCCAAAATAGAGCAACTTAAAAGAACGCTAGTCTGCTAGAGAAGAATAAAAATAAAAGATCATAAAGACATGTCCTTCTACCTTTTCCTTTTAACATTACAAATCTTAAGACCATTAGCTAGCTTTGAGCTGAATTCCTGTAAAGGAATGTAAACATTCAGATAAATTCTCATTATTGTATTTTTTTTCAAATTTTTAATCATTTTTCTGGAGAATTAATTAAAAGACAGTGGGGGCTGACCTTGGTATAAAGTGCACAGATGCGGTTCTGCGGAAAATGTCTTTGGCAGATGATGTTTTTCCTGTGGATGTTCTGTTTATTGCTTTCATAAATATTCTATTGTCAAAACATGACTTACTGTTTGTTAGCAGTGCTGACAGGAAGGCTCCTCTTAATGGCAGCATTCATATTACCCATATACCCTGTCACTTTTAACTTAGCAATTTTAAGAGAATTGTCTTTGGTAATTACTTAAGATATTTCTAAGTTTATTGATCCCCACCCTTGTTTAACTGAGTGAAGTTTGAATGGCAGTTCATCTGCTCAGAGATTGATGATTTTGAAAAGTCGTCAAATCTGCATCTTTAAATCTAAGGAAAAGCTTGCTGCTTATCAGTGCTGATCTTGTCCTGTGGTTGCCAGAAAACACCGTGCACTAAGGGAAAGCTAATGGCTGCCAGGCCTGTCCTGGGGGTACACATGCACAGCATGCCACTCTAGTGGTCACCTGGAAGTTGGACAAACTTAAATCTAAGTCATATAATTAATTCACTTTTCATTGGGAAAGTTATTTAATTTTGTTTAATTCATTTGGTCACTGAACAACTGGAAGTGATACTATGCTGCCAGTTAGAGTTGTGAGAACTGGCCTTGTAGCTAGTGTCTGTCCGTTTCTAAGTTTTCTTCATCTTCGTGTCTTTTCCCTGGTTTATCGTCAGTAAAGATGTGTGCATCACCTGATCCTCAGAACAACCCATGCAGTCACTTGGCCACAGACTCCATTCTCATTTGCTGGAGAGGAACTAAGGTTCAGTCGGGCTGCATGTATTGCTTAAGCTCATCCAGATAACTGAACCCACATTTTCCTGACTTGTGCCCTAGTGTGCTTCCCACTCCGTGGCTAAAATGATCATTGGGCTTTTCAGTGTCATTATACATAGGAAATTTACAAAGCCCCGTGTTTGGAAATAAAATGAAAGGAAGGAGCTGATGTTTCCATTACGACGTGAATGAAACCAAGGCAGATTGCTGTAGCCTGCAAGACAGGAGGAAGTATAGAGAATAACCAAGATGTGCTATGGCAGGAAGCACGTTAATATGGTGAAGGAAGAGCAGAGGGTGCATCCTGAGTATGCATCCCTAAAACCCAAACAGACTAGAAGTTAGCTGTGCTTTGTATTCATGTTTATGATCCCTCAGTTTGATTCTCATTCATAGTTTGCCTGTTCAGATTATTGATGTGGTACAGGAAAAAAACAAAAAACAAAAAAACACAGTCTTTGAATCGAGCCTTAATTCAAATGTCAGCAAAGTCAACCATATCTGTGCAATAGGATGGACAACTTCATTGCTTTAAGCTTGTTTTCATATCTACAGAGTAGAAATAACAACACTGTAATGGTGAAGACTGGATAAAATAACATGAAAAAATGTCTTCTACTTAAACACTTGAGAAATATTAGTCACATTAAGCTGTCTTTCAACACTTAATGACGTGAATTTTTGCTATATCTTTCTAACTAGATATTGGTTTTAAACTTCTGAGTTCATTGTTTCTTAAAATTGAATAATTCTTTCTTTCTTGATAGTCTATTATGGGTCTTTATAATAATTTTATTATGAAATAGCATTAAGTAAAAAGAAATTCTCCAGCTATACCCAAATGTAAAAAGGGTCAGTTTCAATTTTCTCCTATCAAGGCTTTAATAGTGAGGGGTTCTTGTCTTAATTATAGGATTCATTCTTTCTTTCCATAACTAGAATATGTATAAGATGGAAAAGTAATTGCCCTAGTTAATAATGGATTATCATTCTTAGCAAAATGAAAGACATTTCTATAGGAGTAATCCTAGAAATATTTATTCTTCTTGCATACTAAAATGCCATTTTAGTTATGCTTTATGATTTATTATGTATATTTCTCCAGATTCCTTAACATTATTACCTATATCCTTTTAAAAAAACTTGTGAAAATAGATGCTGTGAAATTCATGCTAAAAAACCACACGGTACGTGTTAATTCTTTAATGACCAAAGTTTTCTGGATAGTTAAGTCAAACGTGGTAACTTTCCATGCTCTTTTGCTTTCATTAGAGCGAGCACTTCCCATTTCTTGGCATCAGTGATACCTACAGTCTCAGTGATTTGAGGTGCCGAACAACCTTCTACACAGCCCTCACTCGCCTTCTGATGGTAGATCTGGGTAAGTTGAGGAAGCTTCGCTAACAGGAGGAGACCCACACTGATGTGAGAGGAGGGTGGAAGAGTAACGTAGCACCTCACTGTTGGAAGTTGCTATCTTTGACCGTTTTTGTAACTTGCTAAGCTTTGCAGCCAAAAGACAAATCTTTGTATTATCTGTCCTGATTCTTTACCTCAGAATTTCCTTTCTTTGTATCCTTTGACCCGTTAACTTTACATTTGCTAGTCTAGAGACTAGGCCTGGTGTTTCAAGTGAGACAGGAGGATAACAAGTCAGGGCCTGCTTGGACCACAGAGTAAGTTCAAGGCCAGCGATTTGGAAGACCTGTCTCATCTAAAAATTGTCTTAAAAAGTCAAGAATAGAGCTCAACAGTAGAAAACTTGTCTCACATGTTCAAGGCCCAAGTTTCAGTTCACACCACTGCAAAGTCAAGGGAAGGAAGTCCAGGAAGTCTTAGGGACACCTGTAAATGTTTGCCCTTATTTTCATATATTTCTTGCATTTTATTTATTTTTCACTTTTTAAATTTTATTTATTGTGAGTGTGTGTGTGTGTGTGTGTGTGTGTGTGTGTGTGTGTGTGTGTGTGTGTGTTGAGGTTAGAGGACAACTTCAGGAGTCGGTCTATTCCTCTGCCATGTGGGTTCCAGTGATCAAACTCAGGTAATCAGTCTTAGCTGACCACTTTACCCACTGAACCATCTTGCCAGCCCAACAAGAATGATCTTTCCCTTTGTTCTGAGACAGAGGCTAATGTAGTAGTGCAGGTGGACTTCAAGCTGAGGTTGAGAATGAGCTTAAAATTCTGAACCTCTAACTTCCCCTTCTGGAGTGGCTGGGATGATGTTACAGGCCTGTGTATGTCCACTCCATTTTAGACAGTGCTGAGGACCAAACCCATGATGCCTGGTATACTAGACCAGCACTCTTACATTGTCTAAGTCTGCAGGGGCAGAAGTTGTTCTTTTGTTTTATTTTTGTTTGAGAAGGACTCAGGAAACGCAAGGTGGTTTTGAACTGCTCTGTAGCTGAGAATGACCTTATACTCAGGTCCTCTTCTCTCTAAACCCCAAAAGGTGAGATTACAGGTGTCTGCAACCGTGTCCAGTTTATGCAGTGCTAGGAATCAAATCCAGGGCTTTGTGCATGTTGAGGAAATGCTCTACTGCTATTCCATTGCTCGCCCTGCACTGTTGATGTTGTTTGTGTGTTGTAACAGTTAAGCTCAAGGGAAAAAATGGAAATTATGTGAATGTCCAATGATAGAATCAAATTATAGTGTCTTTACTTACTCATAAAATGATCTGTGGTCACAAATATTGATGATTGAAAACAATACAGTACATGAAGTTTAATGTTCTTAAGTGAAAGGATAAGGTATCACTGAGATAATAGGACAGTTGTGTATAGTGAAAAAATATATCAAAAGGAGCTAAATAAAGTGTGTGGTTTGGGGGCTTTTTGTATGCTAAATAATTAACTGTTACCATTGTGGGAAACCATATGGAAATGCCTTAAATAATTAAAAGTAAAACCACAGCAGGCTTTGGAAATCCTCCTAGTGGGATGTACACCCAGAGGGAGTGAAGTCCACGTGCAGGAGAAGAGACACCTGCGCTAACATGTTCATTACAGCAACAGTCACCGTAGCCAAGAGATAGAAACAACCTAAATATCCACTGGTGCATGAATGTACAAAGAAAATACCACACACAAAATAGAATACTCTTTAGCTGTGCAAATAAGAAAATGAATCAATTTACAGCTGTATGGATGAACCTGAGGGATATTGTGTTAAGTGAAATAAGCCAGGCATAGACAGACAACTACTACGTGAGCTCACTCATACACAGACTTTTAAAAAGGTGATATTGTAAAATTGGAGAATGGTAGTTACCAAGGACTGTTGAAGTTGCAGGCAGTGTGAAATGATATCCTGGCTTTGATGTGCCCTTTCAACTAGTTATGGGAATAAATAAACTTCAAGAAATATGACGTATAATTGTGGCTGCGGGTGATACTGGAGAACAAGCCTGAGGTCTCATGCATGCTAAAACTATATTCCCAGCTTATTCTTGTAAAGGACTTTTTAAAGGGATATCAGAAGTACTCCGACCACAAAAATAACTGCATGAGGTAATGTGTATGCTAATTAAAATGCTAGATTTAACTATGTATTGGTGTATTTTATGATGTTAAAAAATACCGCTGGGCAGCGGTGGCGCATGCCTTTAATCCCAGCACTCGGGAGGCAGAGCCAGGCGGATCTCTGTGAGTTCGAGGCCAGCCTGGTCTACAGAGCGAGATCCAGGACAGGCACCAAAACTACACAGAGAAACCCTGTCTCGGGGGGGGGGGGGGGGGGACACACCCTATTTTCTGATTTTTAGGAATTTTATTTTATTTTATTTTGGTTTTTCGAGACAGGGTTTCTCTGTGTAGCTTTGCACCTTTCCTGGATCTCGTTCTGTAGACCAGGCTGGTCTCAAACTCACAAAGATCCACCTGCCTCTGCCTCCCAAGTGCTGGGATTAAAGGTGTGCGCCATCGCCCGGCCGAGAATTTTATTTTTAACTGATAAATAAAAACTGGGAGATTGTGTATATTATCAGGGTAACATGCAATGTTTTGATATTTATAGGCCTTGTACAATGTTTATTCATGTTAAACAAACCTTGTTTTCTTAGTTTCTGTTTTTGTTTTATTTTGGTTTTGGTAATACTGAGGGTCAAATCCAAGGGTCCTGTGCATGATAGGCAGGCACTTTACAAATGAGCCACACTCCTAGCTCAGCATTAAATACCTCTCTCTTTGTACATTTCTAATATTCTCATGTAGCTTTTTAAATGTGCAGTACACTATTATTGCCTCTAGTAATCCTAGTATGCATTAGCACATCGGGACTTCTTAACTCCTAACTGTAACTAAAGGCCTCTTGATAGGCCTCTCCCCATCGCTTCCCCTCTTCCTCCCACCTCAGCCTCTGGTAACCACTATTATTACAACTTTCATCAAGTTCTTTCAGATAGGAGAGAGTAGTCTTTGTGTCCTTATTTATTTCACTTAACATAAGGTTCTATCTGTGTTGTCTCAAATGACAAATTTCATTCTTTTTATGGCCAGATATATGCCATGTATAAGTGCCATACTTTCCCCTACTATTCCCTGATGACATTTAGGTTGGTTCTGTTTCTTGGCTGTTCTGAATAGTGCTACGGTGATCATGGCAGTGCAGGTGTCTCTGCCTTTCCTTTGGATGTGCACCCGATAGTGGAATTGGTGGCTCCTGTTAGCTCGTTTTCACGTTTGTGAGTGCCCTCCATATTGACTGGTTTTCAGAATGGCTGTGCTCACTTTCCCACTTACCCACTTTGTCTTCAGCATTCCTTGTCTTTCGTCCTTTCTGATAGCCATTCTTACGATGATGAAATGATGTGTCATTGCAGTTTTTAGTTTGATGCCATCCCATTTGCCTCCCTTTGGTTCCTGGGCTTCTAGTGTTAGAGTCTCATTTTTCAAAAGAAATCTTTATCCAATTTAAATTTTTTTATTGAAAAGCTGTATTTAGTAAAGACACATCTACAAACAGCTGGAATCTTGGAACGGGCACTTTTCTGTGTGGCTGTGTTCCTCTAGGCTCCTACATTCTCTCACATTGAAACACTCCAGGGCATCAGTCAGCTGTAGACAGAGATTTTGGCCAGTGACACCGTTATCCTTAGAAAATGTAATACTGATAATATTTTTTTGGAATATTGATTGATACATCAACATAAATAGAATTTTTAAGATGTGATCATATAAAAGAAAAGTTTTATTTTGTACATAAAATACATTGAACCTTGAAATAGTTTAAATGGAAAAGCAACTAACCCTCTCCATGTTCATAGCCATATCACTTTCATACACTGCAGCAGAATAAGTCACCAGAAAGACAAATAGCTAAAAGTTGAGAAAATGCAGCTAGAATGATTAAGGAGCTGAGTGGAATTGATTTCTAAGGAAAGATTAAAAGAACCATGTATGTATAACTTGGCTAAGTGACAACCAGAGCTGGAGGCAAAAAAAACTGTCTATAAATATTTGAAGAGTATAAACCAGGCATGCAAAGCCCAATCTAGTGTGAGTTCCGAGGAACAGCTTTCTATACTGTTTACCTCTTGGCTGCTGCTGTAGAGAAAAGAGAAGAAGAAGTCCTAGACCCTTTTGCTGTTCTGGGCAATCATTTAGCAAGCACACGGCTGAACTAAGGGGAAGACACATGTCAAGCTTTATGGACCCTGCCTGGTCTCAAGGAACTTGCATTCATTCTTGTTTTCCATATGTCCAAGCATTAAAATGCTTAAAACGCTATACACATTTCATTCTTTTAATGACCTTGTTACATAGTGAATTAACTGGAGAGACTAATATTAAAGAGTAATATATAGAGAGTTCCTGGAAATGGGCTTTGTCTCCTATTCCTTCAGAATCTGATAATGGAAATGGGTCAAGATTTTCTTTTTCAAAGAGTCATCACATACAATTCATCCTCATCCATTTGTTGTAAACAACAGAAGAGCATACCAGAGCCTGAATACAGTATAGACTCTATCCCATAACACTTGCATACTTGGCTAGTGTGTTGATAATTAATATTCATGTTGATGCCAGAAAGACTCTGCATTGCACACTTTTTTTTCTTTCGTTTTGTGTTTTAAGACAGGGTTTCTCTGTGTAACAGCCCTGGCTGTTCTGGAACTCCTTTGTAAACCAAGCTGGCCTGGAACTCACAAAGATCCTCCTGCCCCTGCCTCCTCAGTGCTAGGATTAAAGGCATGCACCACCACACCCAGCTTACATTGCACACTTTTGAAGGCAGATTAACTTTTACTTAATATTGCTTAATGTAAACTGTGAAGAGAAGAAACTTAAGTAAACATTTATAGTTTGAATAAGAGAATTTCATTTTTCCCAAATTAGATTTCTTTTAAATGTCTAACCTATAACAGTATAAATTGTGAATTTATATTTTTCAGTTCTAAGTTTAGGGAAAAAATATAATTGTTTTATTCTAATGGTTTTTTGTATACCTTTTGTGAAACAGAAAGAGGTTATAATAGAAGTGTACCTGGTACATGGTAGGTACTCAGTATAAGCCAGTTGTATCTGAGTTATAGTAAATTTAAAACTATAACAGCTATCCTCATGGAACTTTACATTGCTTGAAAAACAATCCCCCTCCCCTGCTTACCAGTGATTTTGTAAAATAATTGAACATGTAAGCATCAAGTAATTATTTGTGATGTAACTAGGGTGGGTTTTTTTTTGTTTGTTTGTTTTTTTGGGTTTTTTTTCCTTGTTAAGAACCACAGTTGTTCTTTCCAGAGTAGGTTGCAATTCTTCAGAGTACTGACTTTGCTGTTTACATTTTTTTTTTTTTTTTAACCACCAAGCTCACTGTAGTTACTTAACTGGGTGCTTGTTGAATGATAAGCAGCTATACAGCAACCAGGAAACCATTACTGTGGCTTCTGGAATCAGCCTGCCTGCCAGGGTCTCCCTGGAAATAAAATACCTTTGGTGGTTGGTTGGCCTCTCCAGAACAAAATATATCAAGTGGCTGGTGCTTGCACAGCTGACCGGCTACACGCAAAGCCATTCTTGTGCTGGAGTAGTCATCTCTTGCTCCCTTTTCATGGTGTTACTGCTTCGTTTTTTTGTTGAATGATGTTGAACATAGTTTTGATTATTTGAGGCTTTGTCTCACAACCTAGATTAAGGATGCCATTGCTGTCAGAATTTCATATCTATAGTTTGGTAGTTTTCTGTTTGTGTTCACTGCCAGGGAAACAAGGAAGAAAAAGATAGTACTATAGTCAAGAGTAGCACAGATCATGTGTTAAATGAAAGAAACAAAGGTAATGATGAGAACCATCCTCAAATTAAAAAATAATAGTGATAAATTGTATAACACAGATTTGGGGAGATAAGAATCAAGTAGAAAAAAATGTCTAACCAACCTGCTTGCAGGAAAGCTGGACGTGATTCTTGGCTTCAAATACAAAACATTCTAATTGAATCCTACAAAATGAATTGAATATTTTTATATAAGCTGTGCACATTGGAGTAATTAGAAAGGGGGAGAGAAATTGGGTGTCACATTAATTGGTATTTACTTTGAAATGCATTTTGGGTTATATTCAATAATTTGCACTTTGTATGAATTTAATTAGATGCTATGTGCCCCAGGTTGTATTTCAGATGAAAATGGGGGAGTTTTTGGCAATAAGCAGTTGTACTATGTTATCAAATTGTTTTAAATAAACTAGACAAAATGCTCACTTCTATGAAGGACAGAATTGGAAACATTTCATCATTACGACGATAATGTTTCAGTGTGGAAAAGATGTTAGCTATGGCATTATTTAAGTCCCCAGAAATTACCAGAGGAATACAGGAAGTCCCCTTGCAAGAAAATACGCATGCAGGAAGAAATGGGTGGCTGGCCTCGGTGCTTGCATGCTACCCTTCGGGGAACCACTTCAAAGCTCCCTGGCTTATTTTACAATTAACTTGTTGATTTAATACGCCAAGGGAAAGAGTAAATGGAGAACCTCCAACAAGCTGTTCAGTGTAAAATATTTGAATAAACAAAAACCTCTGCGTTGTTTAAATAGAGGTAAATTAGCTTGACAAACACTGAAGAGGGGAAATGTAGAAAAAACTTGTAAGTAAGCTCTTTGTTTCGTGAAGAACCAAATATTAGTTGCAAATGTTCTTCCCACTAATAAATCTGAGCGTGTTAAGTGTCAATAGTCATATCAAGCCATGTGTGCAAAAATTCTGACACTGAACCACTCAGAAGTATTTAGGTAGGATTTGAGTGAGCAGTATGTAACATGTACCTCAGGTATTTTAAACTGTAAAAACCAATATTTTTTTAAAATGGTGTTTATGGATGTTAAGATAGTTCTGTCTTTAGGAGTGAGGGTAACACAGTATGTGTTTTCATGACTTGTAACAGTAACTGCACTTGAAGATATTTATTGCTGACCTAAAATTGAGGAATTTTATGTAAGAAGTTAACTACTTGAGTAACAGGGAAAGAGTATTCTACAAATAGCAACTCAAGGCAGAATTTTAAAATACACAGAAAGGAGCTTCCCCTTTTTACATTACATTTCTTTGCATGTGTGCATGTCTGTGCACGCGCACTCAACCTGTGATAAGCTTGTGGAAGTCAGAGGACAGCTTGGAAAAGGCGGTTCTCTCCCTCTGCCGTGTGTGCTTCGAGAAACAGCATGAGGTCATAGGGCTTGCCGGCAGGTTCTTTGATCTGCTCAGCATTCTCACCTGCCCTCCTTTATTAAAAATAGCAAACATTTATTTACAGATTTGTAGTTTGCAAACTGCTAATCATGAGTACGACACCAATTTCTTTACCCTTTTCTAATCATTCTAATGTGCCTACCTTATATAAAAACAGTCACTTTGAATGTGCTTTATATTTCAATTCAGAATCACATTCAGTAAACTGCTGTCATATAAACCTATTATCCTATTTAAACCTCACAACAGACTGCATTAAGTAGCCATCATTCCATTCTTTATTAATAAACTGAGGTTCACAGGTACACTTACTTGCCCAAGGTAGCCATCAGACTACATATTTTTTACTCACTTCCACCAAATCATTCCTTCACCCTTCACTTTCTCAATCAAGTAAGAAACACAACATTTTCTTCTTTTTCATTTGAACTGTTTGGACCAAATGATTGATTCTTGGCTTGTGAACATTGAGGGGGAAACGAGAGATTACTTTCTAGGAGTCTGTGAAGTAAACAGATTCATTCATGTCTATGGTTTTTCCTGTGTAGATGAATATGACAATCCAGTGAAGGTCAGATGAAATTTTTAGATGATGTTCTGTGTCTAAGAATTGGGCAAAGCATTTCTTTTCATGGATTAAGGAATAGAAAGGTAGGGTGCTGAGGAAGACTTAGCAGGTGAGGGGCTTGATCAGAAGTAACTAATGTTCTCATAGATGAAGAATACATCATCATTTCACCTGTGCCCATGACTTGGCAGAGACTACCTGGAAAGTAGACGTGGGAGAAGGGTGGGAGAGTGGGCAGTGGGGGTAAAAAAAGCAGCTGGAAATACTTAGAATCCATAATGAGATAATTAAGACTAATTAGCTGGCCCTGTAGGCAGAAAGCAGCCCATTAAGTCCAGATCCAGTTTTAATAATGTACCTGGTTTTGAGGGTAGAGTCCAGCGCACCCTAGGGAATAAAATGCTCAGGGTGAAACTTTGAGGTTAGATTTCTTACCAAAGGAACAGCAACTCTGCACTGAACAATGTGTTTTTCTTCCAAAAACTCATGTGAGTATTGTGGTTTTCTAGAACTTTGGGAACCTCAGTTTTCTCGTCTATTAAATGGAGATGCTTCTAGGATCACCGTGTGAACTGAGTGCGGAACTGCAAGTGCTTAGTAACTGTGAACTAAGAAACACTTCCTGAAAGTCGGCAGCAAACCACTGTGGACATAGTGTCTGTCAGCTTACTGGGTTTTCTGTGGTGATATGGAGTCAGGTGGCAGTTCTGCAGCTCATCAGTAACTGTGAAACTCTTCCACAGTGCCTGTCTCACCATACTGCCCTGGCTGTACCACTTCACACCCTGGGCTTCAGTTCTTAGCTCTTGGAGCAGGAATCAACTATTTTAAACTCACCACCCATCAGATTTGTTTGGTGTGAGGTTGATTGCTTTGGGTGCCGTTTTGTTGGTTTAGTTTGGATTTTTGAGGCGGGGTCTTATAGAACCCAGTCTAACTGCACATTCACTATGTAGCTGAGAGTCCCCTCAAACTCTTGATCTTCCTCTTACCATCCCTCAAGTGTCCAAGGTTTGAAACTGTGCACAACAATAAATGAAATGTACTAAAACTCAAATATTTGGCAGCTAACATATTAAGAAAACCCCTATTCTGAATGTTTTCTCTGAAGGAAAAAATTTTTACAACATATAAAAACAATAACTTTTCTGTTCAACCTCATCCCCAGAAACCTAGGAAGGTGATTTGTTTGGGGGTATCCTAAAATCCAAAAAAAAAAAATCTTTTCTTTTTATGGGTAATGAAGAACTTAAAATGTGTATTAATATACTAACTTACCTTTCAGAGTTGGTGGTAGTTTGTTAATGAATATTTTACCTATAAATCATATTCGTTTTGAGACCTCTGACTTACTAGAAAAAAAGTCAGCCTTATTCATAAGATCCTGACATGTACATTTTGCATAGTAAATACATCACTACATCCTTGAGTTTGAAACTACAAGACATCTCATGTTTCTTCTTTTGCATCAGAACCAGTAAATGGTACCTCTGTAGACAATATGATCGAGGAAGGGAGAAATCCTTAATGGATGATGATTAAAGTAGCCAGTTTTCCAGCTTAGGCAGTAAGACCTAACCCTGCAATCACACAGGAAGAGCACTAAGTGCAATGGAGACACTGCTGATGACCTCCCTCCTCCACTGGCCTCTTTAAACTCGCTGCTGCCTAGGGATCCTGCTTTCTCCACCAGCACCACGCTTCCTTTTACTCTCTTCTGTCTTTTGCAACTCCAAATTCAAGAGTCTGTGTCAGACTTCATTCCGTAATTTTGATATCTTCCACTCCATCAGAGATACTGGGGAAGAGCATGAACTTAAGAACAAAACAGATGATCAGGATCTCAGATCATCACTGGCATTTATCAGCTGGAAGATATTTGGCAAGCTACTTAATTCTTTTGGGCTTCTCTGTTCCCATAAAAAATTGAGATTGTAGGATTTTATGGGATTGTGAGTTCCAACAGTTTGTTTAATATAGTAAGAGACATGAGTGTGTTCTTTGACTAAATTCAGTACTGAATTCATCCAGACCCTATTCTAAATAATGGAGAGAGAGCTGTGATCAATGTAGATCACGTCCCTCCCCAAAAAGGTTGTATTCTAACAAAGAAAACAAATGACAACCTCTGTAAGAGGTCCTGGCCAGTCATGCAACTCCAGTAAGAACAGGAAAGCAGGTTGGAAATGACGGTGGAGGGAGTCACTGGAGATCCAGTGGGCAGCGAAGGCCTGTGAGTGTGCTGCATAGAGTAGCACTGCTGCTCACGTCCCTATTCATTGGATTTTTTTTCACGTGATGAAATCATTGGAGTTTTGTTTGTTGTTTTTCAAGACAGGGTTTCTCTGTGTAGCCCTGGCTGTCCTGGAATTCGCTCTGTAGATTAGGATAGCCTCAAACTCAGAGATCCATATGCCTCTGCCTCCTAAGTGCTGGGATTAAAGGCTTGCACCACCACCACCCCTCTGAAATCTTTATTTTTTTTAATTTTTATTAAAATTTAATTGAAATACAATTGTGTCACTTCCCATTTTCCTTTCCTCTATCTTCATCCCCTCTCATGTCTCCTCTCCCAGCCCTCTCATGTCACTTCCCACGCCCTCTCAAACTGATGACCTCTTTTTCTTTGACTGTTATTGTTAGACACACACACACACACACACACACACACACACACACACACAACTTGCTTAGTCCATTTAGTATGGCTTATGTGTATATTGTTAAATGATCTTGGGGCTGACCCCTTAAGGATCTCATCCCTGTAAAAGCTAATTCTCCCTTTCTCAATAGTCACTAGTTGTTATTTGTCTAGGGGTGAGACCAGGTTAAATTGAGCCCTACCCCATTATCATGTCTGTTAATATTGTCATTATTCAGATCTTGTTTGGGCAGCCATATTATTGATGTTATTTAGGAACATCAGTGTACCTTCCCTGTTATTTCTGAGATTCAGTCTCCTTGTCCTCTGGCTCTTTACCTCTTTATGCCTCCTCTCCCTCCATGTTTCCTGAACCTTCAGTGCAGGAGTTGTGTTACAGATATTTAACTGAGTTCCCCACATTCTGTTGATCTCTGCATTATGACCAGTTGTGATTTTTCTGTAATGGTCTCCATTTTCTGTAAAGAGAAGCTTCTTGAGAGGTGAGAGCTGCACTTACCTGTGAATATAAGGAGAAGTTTTAGAATGCAGTTAGGAATTGTGCTGGTCTGGTAATAGCAGTAGTAAGTTC
The DNA here is from genome assembly GCF_949786415.1 of Peromyscus eremicus. Lineage (NCBI taxonomy): Eukaryota > Metazoa > Chordata > Mammalia > Rodentia > Cricetidae > Peromyscus > Peromyscus eremicus. The sequence continues at coordinate 14,510,739 of NC_081423.1, forward strand.
TCTTCTAATATCCATGACCTTAGATTTCGAAGACCAGGCATGGTTTCCTGCCCATTGAGTGGGCCTCAAGAATTTGGATTCGTGAAATAGATGGAATCTGGAAGATTGGTTTATCTGTAGCTCAAAATATAAAGTTAAAATGCAGAAGCTCTGAATTGTGTTTGTTATGAATAAACATCTGTTTGCATTGGAAAAGTCGAAGCTTTGTTGCAGAAGCTTCATTCCCAAAGGAAGGATATTTATTGGGCTGGCAGTCGTGTGGTCACACTTTATTTAATTATCATAATCACCTCTCTAAGTCCATGTTGAACTCAAGACAACGAAAATGCTAATGGCTGTCATTTATGAAGTGCCAGCAAGGGGAGGTACAGATGCTTTGTCATTTAATCCTCACAGCTAACTTTATGAAGTAAATATTGTGTCTCTTAATTACAAATGAGGACACTAAAGCTTAGATGGCAGACAGCTAACAGTAGCAGAGCCAGGACTGAAGCTTAGTTTCGGAGTGTCCTTCCCAGCACTCTTCTGTCTGCAGGAATAACTCTCACTGTTCTTGTTAATAATCATCTTTAGAAAACACTTTATCATAGAGTAAGATTGTGTTTTTAAATTCAATGTGCATGTGTAGTCTATACCTAGGATTTGACAAGAGTCACTTCTACTATTTATTAGAGTAGGCTTTTGTTTTTTCCTAGAATCTTTTTTGGGTTTCCTTTGTGGTGGTAATATTTGAACTCAGGTCTTTCACAGATGCTAGGCACTGTTACTGCTCTACCATTGAGCTACCTCCCAAGGCCCTTTTTTAAAATATCAAGAGTTTTTAAAATAATAATAATAATGTAACAGGTTTTCAAGTAGCTGAGCCTGCTTTTGAACTCCTGATCCCCCTGCTTTTACTTCCAAGTACTGATATTATAGGCTTGGACTTTTTTTGTTTTTGTTTTTGTTTTGTTTTGTTGTTTTGTTTTTCGAGACAGGGTTTCTCTGGATCTCGCTCAGTAGACCAGGCTGGCCTCGAACTCACAGAGATCCACCTGGCTCTGCCTCCCGAGTGCTGGGATTAAAGGCATGCGCCACCACCGCCCAGCTAGGCTTGGACTTTTAATCAGACCAGACCCAAGACTTTGGAAACTTGTTGAACAACTGTTTTTCATTCAAACATAGTACCTTCCTAGTAACAGAAGGCACTGTTTTCGGAGCTAATACTGCAATACTAGTACTTATATACTATAAGTCATAGTATATATGAAACATCTATTTTTCATGTATTTTAACATTTAATCTTTACAGAAACCTTAAAGATAGATAGTTTTATCTTTATTTTGTAGATGAGGAAGCTGAGATTTAGTGATTAGTAAAATACCCAAGGTTAAATAATTTTTGGTAAAAGTCAGATTCCTGAATCTGTGTACTGTAGAGCCCTGCATAATCACCCATCACAGGAAAACAGTAGCACACTATGGCAGCACACCGAGGCTAAGCCCAAGATAGTGGCCAGTGTAGGCTTAGTAGTTAAAAATTTACATATGCACATTATAAATTTCTTCTCCTTCAGTGCATGGAGGCCTTGATCAAATGGTGATGGTATCATGTAAGTGGCTACAGTATTGCTGGTATTATTAAATGTGTAATTAAAAATAAGGGGGACATACAACAGACACAGGAAGGAGATGAAGTTCTTGTATGTAATGTCTGGGAAGGGAGTAGCCATCTTTAGATGACATCTTTGGATGCAAGCCTTGAAAATAACTTCTGTAGCAAACAGTGCTGGATATGAAGAATGATATGGTCACATAGCCACTTGATAGAGCAGAGATTATAAATTGGCCTGCCTTAGTCTTTACCTAAGATCTTAACCTGTGACTAGAACACCAAGAAAGATTGATTGACTTTTGGCATCTTTTTGTGTTCTCCATTCTGTTGGATCTAAAGACAAATTATATAGGTTTTAAGAGGAGAGGGAAATCATAAAAGATGAGGGTCAACCAAATCAGCCACCACTGAAGAGTCAAAAACTCCACTATTGATTGTGTGTGTGTGTGTGTGTGTCCTTGGACTTCATCATCTGTATAAGGATGAGTACATCAGTTTCTCTAAAGTTGACAGGCGTCTGAATCATCTGGAAAGCTTGCTAAAACAGTTGCTGTTCTCTGCCCCCAGAGATTCTGATGCAGTAGAGTAGGTCTGGATTGGAACCTAGAAGTTGGCATGTCATAAGCCCCAGGTAATGGTCCTGCTTCTAGGGCAAGTATCAACCATTGAGGACCACTAGTCTCTTCTCTGAAGTTGTTTACTATCAGATGCTGTATTTTAAAACCACTAATAGCTCAGAAATCAGAAGGTCTGAACCATATAGTTCTCTTCTAAGTGGCACTTTCAGCAAGACATATAAGCTTTTTCTGTTGTTTCATTAGTAAATGGTTCCCTGTGGCATAAGATGAACCAGAGTCCAATCTAATTTCAGAGAAACCAATTTTGAAAAGAATAGTATGTGTATTATTAGTGTGTGAGGATTCTGTTTTGACAGAATTCTTAAGGAAAATATAGGTCTACCTTTATATGAAAAATTAATAGGTAATACCTCTTTTTACTCTTGTCCGTAATGAACAGGAAGTGTTCCGGGGAGAACAATTGAAATCTAAATGAACCATGAGGGGACCTCATCCTTTTGTCATTTATTAATAAGTTAATTTTTAAAGATTTGTTTGTATTTATGTATGTGTGTGTATTTGAGAGTGTGTGCCCCCAGAAGAGGGTGTTGGATCCCATGGAGCTAGAATTAGAGGCAGTTGTGAGCTGCCTGATGTCGGTGTTGGGAGCAGAACTCAGATCCTCTATAAGAGCAGCAAGTGCTCTTAATTACTGAGGCAGTTATCTCTCCAGCCCCCATAAGCTAATATTTTAAAGAATATAAATAAAAGAAAATAATAACTTAGACTATCTGAGCACTTGAGTCTGTGAGCCCTTTGGGGCCTTGGCACCAAAAGAGAAAAAAGGAAAAGGAGAGAATGTTTGAAAGTAGGGAAACTCTGGGGGCCCCAGGAAGTAAAGATGGGTGGAAATGCCTGGGCATGAGTCAGTTAAGAGCCAGTAAAAAGATAGGGGTGAAATGGCTGTTGAGTAATGTTGCTGTTTCATTTGGTGTAAAGGACAGAGAAAAACTAGAATGTTCAATGAGCCAAAGCACCAGTTGTGGCATGGATGGGATGCAGGCTGACCTCTTCACAGGAACATTTCTAAACCTGAATGAAGCGCTCAGTGTTGAGGCTGATGTACATTAGCATGCATTTTAAACCATAGCAACCCTTTTGTTTCTTCTGTAGGTGAAGATGAGGATGAATTTGAGAATTTTATGCTGCCTCTCACAGTCTCTTTTGAAACAGTTTTGCAAATATTCAACAACAACTTTAAACAAGAAGAAGTGAAGGTGAGTTTGTTTCCAGACATGAAGAAGGACAAGTATTCTTTCTCAGTGCCTAACACCAGAGAAGTTTCTTGTATATTTATATACATATGTCTCGGGCCCACATTTCTAAGTAATATGTTTGTGAGACGTGCTTTAATGTAAGCACTTTTCTAGTTTCGGATGCAAATGAACTGTGAGGTCAGTGACTGGCTTAGGACAGTCAGTTCAAGGTTAGATGGTGCAGATTTGTCTCCAGCAATGCACACTGACTATGATAGCACAGTTCTCGTGGACAAACCACTTTAAACATTGCTCCCTCCCATTCACCCTGCTCTGTGTGTTTCAGCATACCCATATAGAGACATGCACACATGCTAAAACCCTACATCTCTGAAGATTTTTTAAACAAGAATTTATATAAATCAAGACTTTATTAAATGGCTAGGCATATGTGTATAAATAGGATCCAGTCTTGAAGTGTTGCATTCTTAAACTGAACAAAGTGATTAGGATAACTGATAGCTAAATAAGGCTTTATGTGCCTGTGGGAGCCATATTAGGATTGATTTGACAAGTCAGTTCAGCTGTGGCAACAGTCATAATATCTAAGACAACATTATGTTTTATTAGTAAAATCCTTAAGTGTAGCAAGCTGTTTGTGACGGAACAGCCCCATATTTTAACGTGGGGGATGGGAAGCAGGAGCTTTGCCAAACAGGAATAGTGTCTCCTGAAATTACACTGCATTGGAGCTATAGTAAATAGATTGGTACTGATTATTATTTTTAAGAATAATAAAGACACTCCAGAGAAGTAGGTACCCTTGTTGGTGATGCCCTAGTCACGTGTTATTGTCATTTGAAATAGGTTGAAATGTGAACCATCTTTTCATGGCGTCTCTTCTCCTCGTCCCCTCCCTCCCTCCCTCTCTTATCCTTTCTCTCATATACATGCACACAAATACCATGAAACCAATTAGAAAAAGGTGGCTGTTACTGATATTTAGACAATTCTTCTGTGAACAAAATAATTACCCACATGCTATACCTTTTAGTTTAAAATAAAGTTCTTGAACTATATGCTTATCAAGATAACATAGTCATGAAATTTTAAAAAGTGAGATCTTAGTTTTTCTTTGTTTATATGGTGTTCCTGAATTCTTTGTCAGTTCCTAGCCAAACTAACTATATTTTTTAGATGTCTCCAAATGCTTCTGACCAACAGAATCTTTGCAGCTTTTAAGTAGCCCTTGCTGCCCCTTACCAAAAAGATTTGGTGAGGTTAAAAACTGCCATCTTTATAAAAATTACATTTGTCTCATTTGAAGATTTCATTATATTCCAAGCCTGTTTGGATGTAATTCCATCTAGTTTGATAGAAACCATCTTCATAGAGTCATTTTTAATGGAGTTCCAGTGATATATCCCTAAACTAGCAAGTTCTTAACGACCCTGGAAAGTGACTGCTTGATTACACTTTAACGGTATTTGCAAATAAAATCACAAGTAATTAAGGGGAAATCTCCAGGCTTTTGAGCAAGTTTGATGCATGATAACTGCCTGATTCAGCTTCATCTAGAGTAATGCTGTGTAGGCAACAGCTACTGAGATCAATAGCAACGTAATGATAGTAGCAGAATTAAGTGAGTAACCTGAGAACTGTGCCTCAGAATGCATGCAGCTGCCACGAACCAAGGCCACACAGTGCACTCCGTGCTTCCGTCCTAAATGTTCATCAAAAGACGCCCTGCAGGAAAATGGAGTTAGATGCTCTTTATTGCTGATCGTGTCTCTTGCCACATTTATCAGGGAAATTGGATTAGCAGTTGGCAGCTGCAGGTAGACAAGATTCTGCAGTGATTAAATATGCAGCTTGGCTGCATTTGTTGTGACAGACCTTTAGTAAATTCTACTGTAAGCACCATCTGTCTAATTTGTATGAAGAAAACTTGGTGCTTAAAGCTACCAATAAGGAACGAAATCTGTTGCTTTATCGTAAACAAAACTTTTGCATTAATGCTCTTAAATGTAATTTATTAGGTTAAGGCTATTTTTCTATCCTGGTGAATAAATAATACATACAAAGGTGCTCTCAGGTATTCATTTTGCAAGTACTAAAGATAAAAACAGTTCTGTTTTGTCCTCTAATAAAGTATTTAGTATTCCAATCCACAGGAGGTGATGTTGTTAAAATATCTTTATGAAAATGCTTCAGGACTGCCAAATTCATTTAATTTGCAGCCCTTACCGGGTCATCTAAATCCCTATTTATAGATACTTTTCAAATGCAGAGTTTAGGACCTATGGTGCCAAACTGAGATACTGTGAGGGAAAGAAATGCTGAAAAGCCCTTATTTATAACTTTGTTTTCCTTACTTAGTCCTAATAAAATTGAAGAGAATGTTGAATTTTTGTCTTGAGATTTTGTTTTGTTTTGTTTTCGGTTTTTCTTTCTCCAAAGTCACAGGGAAAGAAAGAAACAAAACAAAACAACAACAACAACAAATCCTGATTCCGGAGTATTATTTCAAAATGTTTCATGCTTCCCACCCCCCCATCCTTTTATCCATATTAAAATATAGTGTGCTGTTACTCTAGCCCATGCATATTTTTCAATTCAGCCATGACGTCACGGGTTTTAAGGAAAATGAATGAAAAACTTCTCAGAGGAAGAGGAGCAGTTAAATAGGAACCTGCTATCTTTAGTCCCTTCGTAAAAACTCCCCGGTGTTAAATTATTTAAAATCCTTGATTTTCAGCATGCGCACATTAAAAGTTTTCGCACTAAGTGCCAAATGTTGCAAACAGCACTTTAACAGAATGATTTTGCTTTGATCCCTGTAGCAGTTCCTGAATAATTTATCACAGGTTATTGCCTTAATTCTGGAGAGGGATAGAGCAATAAAGGCAGATGAAAACACTCCAGTTGAAACACCTTGGGGCCTGCTCATTCCTCTGACACGGCTCTTTTGTTGGAACTATTTAGAGGTTATTAAGATGTGTCTCCAGAATTAAGAGTATGCTGTAAGGATGAAGACAGCCATCTTAATTCTAAAGACAAAGCACAATGACCCTTCACCTTCTTTTTCTTTGTTGTTATTATATAGTAGAATTATGAGGATAATATTATAGCTGCCCCAGTAGTACCACTACAGTAAAGGGTCTGTCAGACTTCCCATTAGAAACCCTGTTTGGGGGTCAGGGTGGAAGGAGCTGCGTTTCAGCTGTTTCCCAGCCCATCCGTCTCACACTTGGCACACAGACAACTGTTCACCATGCCGCGGACTGAAGCTCTCAGCAGTTTCTTCTTGAACTCTCCAAAAGGGAGTCCATAGGAGTAGATCACTAGACCTACCCCACTCCTCAAATGCACCGCAAGAAAATTATTAGAACTCATCACCTTTTAGATCTGCCCCCCACCCCCAAGATTCGGGGTTATTTGCTAGCTAGTGTGAGCTCCTGGTTAAGGCTGTCTGTTTCATACCAGAGCTGAGTATTGAGAAAATTCTCCTGTAGAGTTGTTTATGTATGTGTGTAGACTCTATGCTGCCCTGAGAGGACTGCTTCACCTTATAGTGAAGTGTTTAATATAATGAATCTGTTTCTTACATTAACATTACACTTTATAGCTAGAGTGAATCTATCTAAAACTTACGCTTAGTTTGTTATATGCTATCTCTGCTCTGAAGTAACACTTTCCAAAAGTAAAACATTAGTAGAATTTTATGGCCACATTTTACTGTATTAAAAAGACCATAGGTTTGCTTAATTAGAGCATTTATATCAACTTGGTACCTTCAAGGAAGGAAGTCTGACCAAATAAAAATTAACCTTTTGTATGATGACATTTTATGAAAAGCCCTTTGTACAAAGAATAAAGTAAAATTCATGGTTCTTATTCACTAATTTAGAATTGAATAATGGATATCTTATATGTATATGGAAACTCAAAATTACCTGGAGTAGCCTGTATAAGTGTACATAAAAATAGAATTTTTAAAAAGTGCTGTAATAGATGGCAAAGCCAAGTAGAATCCATAGGACAGCATAGACGGCAGCCAGAATGCCAGTATTCAGAGGGCACTTCATGGACGGCAGATTTTGTTCTGGAGGCTGCAAAGAAGGAAGGAAGCTGAGAAAGAGACTAACTAGTTCTAACTGGTGAAAAAAACTGAATAATAAGCAATTTTAAAAAGTAGCAGTAACATGAGGTAATTGTGAGGAGCCTGCCTGGTGACTGTAGAAGAGCAGAAGCTGATGATGTTATGGGAGAACACTAAATGAGTCTTTTTAAGCAGAAAAAAATGAAATTAGTTTTCAGATTCAGAACTTTGGGTTCCCATCATTCTGTAAACTGTTAGAAATAGAAATTGAGTAGTCCCCTGGACAACATCCAGGTACATTGAGTTGCCTGTTAGGGAGGAGGAGCAGAATGTCTGACTGCTTACTATAATTTGTTCCTTTGAAATGTCCTCCATAATTAAGATGGTCAAAATTCATTGCCTACTTGATAACTTAGGCATCTTACTAGACAGATTTCTATTCATTACCAAAGTCAATCTGTAGAGATCCTGAGACTATCTTCTGGCTTACCATTTCTACTGAAGCAGTATATTCAGAAATCACAGTTGCATATCTCAGCAATCCCACCTCCTTGTTGGGCAATTATGTTTATTCGTGCTCTTTGTTCTGACATTCTAGCATCTGTTCACGGGTTTTCTTTTCTCTTCCCAATCATCATCCTAAGGACAGCTTAATTAAGAGTCCAGAGTATGAGTCAGATCTTTTTTATTCATGTCAAGGAGGTTTGGTATGGCTTCCCCCTCTCCCTTCTAAAACCATTTGTGAACCACACTTACTATTTGTCAAGCTATTCCTAGGCATTTTTGCACACAAACGGATTTCTCATAGCAGGTCTATAGAATGGCCATAATTATAATTAGCCCCTTTGATAGATGAGGAAACTAATGGGTAAACTGCCTTGCCTTTAAGAATTAAACAAAGAGTTCAATTTCAGAGTCTTATGACATTAAATACAGAACTTTTTTCCTTACATCATTCACTAACTTGAACAATATGGCTTCCTTTCTGAGTATATCATAATGCAGTAGGTCACCTCTTGTCCTGAGTTATTGCAACTTTTCTTTGGGGTCTTTAAATGCCAGTGAGTTTCTAGGGCAGACTAAATTGTATAGTGAGATTGATTTTAGTCAAGCCAGTTGGTTGAGATTTGTTATTAAATAATGTCTAGACTATATATCTCTTGTGAAATTATGAGTCCTGGTTTTTTTTGTTTTTTTTTTTTAATTTGGCAGTATTCAGATAAAACATATATTGCGTCTCAATGTTTCTGTGCTCCTGGAATTAAGAATTAGCTCAATTTATAAGAAGCAAAGTGGAGTTGGTCAGCAGATTGATGGTCTGTTTATTAAAGAGTCTATGGTTTTCTATGGAAAGGGATCTGAGCGAGACATTTTAGCTAATGAATCAGAATCAGATATGTGGTCATTATTGCCTGATTATTACTCCATCTGCTCTGCGCTAACGTGAAAATCAATTACTGTGTCTCTTTCCCACTGACAGCGTATGTTGATCGGGCTGGCAAGAGATCTTCGAGGCATTGCCTTTGCACTGAACACAAAGACCAGCTACACCATGCTGTTTGACTGGATGTATCCTTATTACACTGTGACAATACCAGCTCTGTGCACAGAGGGATGCCAGGCCCCTCTCTTTCGTTTAATAGTGTGGCACAGTAGGGAAGAGGAAACAAAGCTAAATGAACTAATGTGTAATCAGCTAAAAATTACAGCACAGTGGCAGCAGTGCAGATAACTGAGCACAGCATTTCGAGACCCAGCTCAAAGAGGTCACTTTTTTGATAAATACCATTAAATATTGACAACTTAAAAATCACTTCCCTCAAATGATTGTTTATGTTGGGGCTGCAGGCATCATGTAGCTAATATCTGTACTTGTGATCAGTGATTTGTACCATGTGGTATTTTCTGAGGAGACTTTGAAGTCTCTGTTCCATCTCAATTAGCAGGGCTGAGAAGGTTAGTTTATCTTTTCAAGATTTTACTCAAAATGCTACAGTTGGCCATCTGATGAGGATGTTAACAGTCATGAAGGTGGTGGGGATAAATGTCCAGGATTTGTCATTTGCTATAAAATTTGAATTTACCATTACTAAACCATGGTATAGATGGGAGGAGGGGAATCCCTATATAGAAATGCTTCATCACATAAGAATAAAAAGAGACAGATGAGGTTTGAAATCCTAGCTCTTCAATTACTGTGTAAACCTCAACAAATCATTCTATTTCTTGGAGACTTGATGTCATCATCCAGCAAAGGAGACAGTCTAGTATCCTGGCTTACTGTGGCCACTAAGATAAGTAAACATTCTGTCTGATGTCTGACACACACACAATGACCATAAACATTTTTAACATGTTACTAGTACTCTAAGTCATCTTTGATCCTAACAGGAGATGACTGTTTATACAAGTCATTGAAGTATGATAGCTTCATGCCCTTTATATTTCAAACCAGCAGCACCTAAGAAAACTCTACTTTAAAGCAAACTGACTTGTTTTATTTTATGGCTTGCTTTCTTGAAACAGTGTTTCGTGTAGCCCAGGTTGACCTCAGACTTGACATGGAACCAAGGATGAACTTAATCTCCTGGTCTCCCTGCCTCAGCCACCTAAGTATTGAGATTACAGACCTGTAACATGCCCAACTTAATTTACATTTGAGGGGTACTATTTCTCTCTTGCTTTATTTAAGTCTTTCTTATACTAACTTTCTTTATATTTTGTAAAGGGAACATCTTAAAAGCAATGTACAGTGACTGTGCCATAGTTATGGCCCGAAACATAACAGATCTGAGCATATTTTAGATCACCACACATTATGAAAATTTTTAAACACTAATGTTAGTAGAGTATTAGTGACTTATGGTTTTAGTTGCTATGGAAACCTACTTCCTCATTTATTTTCTTAGAGATCATACAGATAAGATTTTTTCATGGCCCTGAAGACTCAACTACATGACTTATTCATATAATGTATGTGTCCAGAGGTTATAAATTTAATCATTAGAAAGTCTTAATTTAATCTACTAAGGATAGACCAGATACATATGACCGTTTTATTTCTCTATACACCCATTTCCAAAATCAAAACTTTCATTTATTTGGAAAATCATAAAAGCCTAATTTTGGTATGAAAAATTGCTAATTCACTTGAAAACAGGCTCTAAAGCCAGCCTGTCCAACAGTTAATGGGTTTTTTTCCTGTTTACCAGTTCTAAGAAGAGCCAAGGTCAGAAACTCCCTCCTGTGTCAATATAATCTGGTTTCCATTTCAGCATTTGTCCAGCAGATGGCAGAAACGGAAAATCTTGGGATGCGGTGTTTTGTTTTGAACTAGAAACCAGTATCTCTTCCATTTGACCATAGATGTTGAAGTTATTGGGGTCAGGAGCAAAGGGCAAGATGTCACTTAAACGGCAAGCTGTGCTACACTGCCAGATGCAGTGGCTTGCTACTGGCCTTGCTTATAATAATTGAGTTTCAGTAGCAAATCAGCTTCCTTGGGAAAAGGCCAAAGGCTTTTCATAATTGTATTGACAACAAAATGAATATGATAAATGGTGTTCATTCAGTTGAGACAAGATTTATAGTTTTCCTTTGGGCAAGGGATGAAGAGCAAATATTTATAATAATAGTAAAATTTGTTTAAAAGTTACATTATTTGATCATTCAAAAAGCTTTATTAAAATATTTTGAAATACTTTTAACAGTTTCAGGTGATAAAGTACAGATTCTTTCCAAAGTATTCAAGTAATGTAAAAATGAATAAGTATATGATTTTTTAAAAATGCGGATATGAAAGTCATTTATTCTTCCTGAAATATTGATATGTCAAGCCGTCAGTGATGATTCCCACATTACTGCTGGGGAAAGTTTATTTGCCTCTTATCCACATAGATGTGTGTTCTTAATTTGTTATGCAATCCTTAGCTTGCAGAAGAAACATTCCTGTAAGAGCACATGTCATCGTAAAGTCAAAATACACTTTATTTATGATGATTGTTTGATAAAATGCTATTTTAGTGTTTAGCTATTTAATTCAGAAGCATCTCTATGAACACTGACTGCATTAGCTGTTACACAAACTGCATTGCTTATCACTCCATCCTTCCAAAACTAAATGGCCTGAAACCACACAGCAACCATCTTGATAATTTTCCCGTGACTAGAGAATTCAGCAAGAAATCATTCATTTATACCTTTGCCCCTAAAGTAAGAATGCAACAATAAGAAAACTACCTTAGAGTGCATTGAAAGACATTATTTAAACCTTTCCCAGGCTATACTTAGATTAAGGTGTCAAGAGTCCCGAGGGAAACTGAAAAAATAAGCAAATGTATCATTTCCATGCACTCTGATTTTCATGATGTTGTGAGTTCACACAGGCAGTCAGTGCTGTTTATTAACATCATAAGCACATACACAAACCCAAAGCAAGACTATGGGAGATGCAGAAGAACACGAGCTCCCTAATAAGACAGTCTTAAACTCTAGCCTTGGTTTTACCATTTCACGACCTGTGGGTCTTGGGTACATTACTTTGAGTCTCTCAGACACAGTTCCATGAGACAGGGCTAATAATCTCCATCTCGTAGTTCCTTGTAAGAATTGTTGTGATGGTGTAGTTATGTAAAGGTCCTACTGAAATGTCTGGTACAAATAACTGTCTCCACTGTCACTTCTTTTCCTAAAACAATTAACAAAGGACTCATACTTGCTTCCTTAATCAGCAAAGTGAGCTTCCGTGGCACGGTGTGCTTGGTTCTAAGAACAGTATAGGTTAGGTTACTGACACAGAATTCTTACCTCAGATAAACTTTTTAGTTCAAACGAGTCCTGTGTGTGACTGACTTACAACAACAGAGGAAGCTGTAGATGCCATAACAAGAACACAGACAGGGAAGAGATGTCATTTATCTGGGCATCAGGAAGGCCCTGTAAAGGTGACCCTATCATCTAACTCTTGCTAGGTCAAGTAAGACTGGACCCTAGAAAGTTAAGAAGAGACTGTTTCAGGTGATCATCACTTGAGGGGTAATAACGATGCTTCATTAGGACATGGCTTACCTCATGGTTAGAGAAACAGGTTGTCTGGGACCCTTGACTGTCAGACTCCAGAATGTTTACCCATGTTGTACAGGCAGCATGGAACCTGTAGAATAAGTTCTGATGACTTTGATGGATCAACATAATCAGAAATATATCTCAGTTAGAAAGTAGTTGGCATTGTATGTGAAACAAGTTAAACAGGAGAAGAAACAAAACCTAAACAAGCCACCATTGAGCCAGCATTCTTGGGAATGGGGGGTTTATGCATAAGAAATACAAGAATAAATTTCTGCTCTTTAGAAGTTTGCGATTAAGTAAGCATGCAAAAGGAACCCTTGTTGACCAACTAAGTGCATATGTGTTATAACAAAGACATGTGTAAAGGATCACATGAACATTTGTGAAAAATTGACAGTTATTTTAGGCAAAATGGGAGAAGTTTCCCAGGAAACCAAAAGTCACAATAAGCTTGAAAAGATAGGTTACCAGCCAGGAGAGAGGAAAGGTGTCACACAGCACATGTCCCTCATGGATACAGCAAAGACATTGGCATGTTCCTGGAGTACCTTAAGATAGCCTCTGAACTGCTAGACTCTTTCTAGTCTAGACCACAGCCTCAAACCCTGATTCCCTAACAGTTTAATGAAAAAAAACTCACGTTGTTTTATGTATTACAATGCTTTCTCATCTTTCCTAATTATGTTCATTTTATTTATTTTGTGTGTGTGTGTGCGCGCGCGTGTGCACATGCATGCTCGTGCCACAGCACACACAAATGGAAGTTAGAGGACAGCCTGTGGGAATTAGTTCTTTCCTACACCACAGGGTCCTGAGTATTAAGTTCAAGTCATCAGTTGCAGCAGAAGCACCTTTACCCGGTGAGCGATCATGCTGGCCCTTTTTATTTTCTTTCACGCTTTTTAAAAATTACATAGATCACTTTTTCTACTATTAAATCTACAAAGAAAACAGTTGTGGTTTTTATCCTTACTACTTTTCTTTGTGGTGCAGTCCCTAGAAACTAATGATGACTGGGTGGTTTACTGGGAGGACACATGGGTGGAAGTAAAGCTGATGCTTGCCGCTTTCTCATACTCAGCATCCTGTCTGCTGATGTCACCATTAGTGCCTTGGATTCTTTTCATTTGTCTAATGCAGACCTTTGGTGTTCATTGAGAAGATCTAGGTGAAAGAAATTAGATCGAGGCCCCTTCTACCTAAGGGCTCCTCTTCTCTTCCTCCTGCCCACATATATGTAGTCCTCACCAGGCCACTGGAAAATTAAACTTGGGTTTTGATTCTCACTCTGTAATCTGAGCCTGGCACTCTCACTCCAAAGCCCTTTTAACCTCCCTGCTTAGTAGACCTCTGCTCTGCTTTCCAATAATCACTCATTTTCTCTGTGGCAGTCACCTCTGTCAGAAGCATATTAGAATTGTCACTGCTCTCATTCCACACAGAAAAGAGAGCATCCCCTCATATCCCCTGGTCTTATCCCAGTGTGAATACAGCATGCTCTAAAAAACCCTGGTGCTCTGTCTTTAGAGTTGTTTGCAAGGTGGACTATGTGGGCCTCCAGTGCTCTTAGATTTGGAACTTTGTGTCTGTTTCCTGATGATCCCAGAGTTTGTGCTTAAGCTATCTCTTTCCCAAACTAGGAGAGCATCCTTTACACACCTGCCACTCTGATGAAGTATGATAAAAACTATGTCTTCTTTCTAGATCCCTGGTCCTTAACACAGTTCATAGTATGTAGTATCTAGTGTCTATTAAACAATAACAGCTTTCCTAGTACTTAGACAGAAACAGTAAACTATCTGACAGTTCAGATCAAATTTCTGGTCAAGTTAGGGGGTTTTTGTTTTTGTTTTGTGCGTGCGTGCGTGCGTGCGTGCGTGCGTGCGTGTGTGTGTGTGTGTGTGTATGTATGCGTACACACATCACAGTACATATATAGACATCAGAATACAACTCACTCTTTCTATCATATAGGTTCTGAGGATCAAACAGTAGTTTTTATTTTTATCATTTTCATCCAACTGACTCTTCACTTAAACATACCCACTCGCTTCCTGTCTTCACTCCCTGCCCTTTTCCTTTGTGGTATTTTCTAGCATGTATATTTACTTTACTTCCTGATTATTAGGATATAAATCCCATAAGGGAAGGCATTTTCCTAGTGGTTTTGTTCACTGGTATCTCTGGAGAGACTAAAACAGTACATTTGAGGAGGGCTTCGCAAATACTTGTTATGGAAACTGTTTTGGGGGATGCAGCCTGAGCATACTGTCTCTCCTGGGAAACTGCTGCTGTCCCACTTGTAGGGGCCCAACACTCTAGGCTGTGGAGGGCTTATTTTCACTATTGTAGAAGTGGCTTCTTAAAGCTCAGCATGAAGTGCTGTTTAAACAGTGAAGACACACTTCTATCCACGTAGGCTCTAGCTCCTTTGTAGGTTTACAACGGCAAATACTGCGGCCTGCGTTGTACTGAGCCTGTACATAGGAGACGACCCTGGTTTCTGCACTCATAGCACTTGGAATGGAGAGATAGGTTCTGCGGTAGGGCCAGCAGAGTCGTACCTAGGCCTCCTCCCACCCAGATAGGCTAGCAGGTAGAGTGATGCTGGGAAAGGCTTTCAGGAATCATTGGCAGCTGTTTTGGAATATGAGGGAAGAGATGGTTGTGGAGCATGGATCTCAGCTCTTTCAAAGCTAATGGGACAGGCAAGTCGTGCAGACAGCCAGCCCTGATTCTCAGAGGATGTGATCAGGAGTGCCCATTGAGCATAGGTGAAGAAGAGATTGGTATCTTTTGACAAAAATAGAGAAGACATCCCAGAGACGTAGAACATGAGCTGGTTATTGGAAGACAGGATGAGGCCGAGGGAAGCAGCATATAGGAAAATGGGCACAAGTAGTGGAGTCCCATAACATGCAGGGAGTTGGGACAAGCCCACCTGTACATAGGGCAGAAATGTTGAGGTTGGAGGCAGAACAGCCTTTATGCCTTGATGAGGAACGTGATTCGGTGGGTGGGTGGGTGGGTGTGTGATAGGGCAGGTGAGTGTTGTTATGTTGAGGTTTTTCACCATAGAGCTCTATCCACACCACACAGAAAGAACTGGTGATCCAGTTCATCACTTTCATCTGAAACAAGCACACACGTGACTTGGAAAGAGACTTGGGACCTAGCAAAACAGGAAGTGAAGGCAGTGCCATCAAGCTTTTCTGCTCTAGTCTGAGGCTTTAATCCTATGTTGTGCATTTGCCAAGAAGGAGGCCAAGTGAAGCCAGCAGAGATAGGTCAGGTTTTCATTATTATTATGTGTATTAACAAGAGTGCTTAGCAGGCCAGCCATGGTGGCACACACCTTTAATCCCTGCACTCAGGAAGCAGAGGCAGGTGGATCTCTGTGAGTTCAGAGCCACCTTGGTCTAACTGATGAGTTCTAGGACAGCCAGAGCTACGTCATAGAAAGATCCTGGAGAGAGAAAGAATGCCTGCATGGACGTTGAGCTACTCTTAGCAACAGTGGCATTGAGCAGGTTGGAACCACCACCATCTACAGAGCTAACAAGTGATGTGGTGCCCAGAAGGTGGCACATTAATAGCAGGTCAGATCCTTTATACAGGGTAACAAACAACCCAGATGTTTCTTGGAGCTCCAGTGGTACCAAAACAGAGACGTCAACAACTAAATTAAAAAGAAAAAGACAGATGTAGGTGATCTTGAAGCAGGGGTAGATCTGTAATATTTACTGTTATTTCTCTAGGCTTTGTGTTTTTTAACTTTTCATAGTAAGAAGTCTTTTTCTCAGTATAATACTCAGAAGCCCCAAAAATAATGACTGAAATATATTTTTATTTCTCTTAGCTAAATTTACTTTCCTTCCCTATAACATTAAGCATAATTCTTTAAGCATATTACTTACATGCTATTTAAAAGTATATCTTTGACTTATACCTAATATCAGGAATAAAACAATTTAATTTATAGGGACAAATAGGTTCAAACTTTGTAACTACTCCAAAAGTATAGCTGTATAGTTAAAAAAGAGTAATTTATATAATGCCATTGTCCACGAAACAAAAGAAATGTGGATTTTTGTTTGTTTACTTGCTTGTTTTAAAATGCCACTAATTTACAGTAATAAGTTTTTGTTTTGTTGTTACTTGGGGAGATGGTATCCAGGACTTTGTGCATGTTAGTTGGGTTTCCTGTCACTAAGCGACATTTCAGGTTCTTTGCCCCAAATTCTTTAACAGACTTTCTAGGTATCCAGCATATCTCCCAGTTCTTCAGAGAGCTGTTGAGCGATGGTATGGAGAACCAGCATGTACTACTCCTATCTTAAAACTTCTAGCAGAACTGATGCAAAACAGGTAAGCAGCTGTGCAGTCCGCAGACGACAGCTGTGCAGTTTGCAGAGCTTGCAGCTGCTCGCTGGAGATTGTCAGAGTCTCGCAAGAGTCCAAGACAGTGGTCTGTGATAGCAACAGACATGAGCTTTGAAAGGAAGAAAGTTACCATATACTGTAGGGGTGTGGGTCTGAAAAAGATGAAGAATGAATAGTATATTTCATAGACAGAAACTTTGGGAAATAGGGAAAGTTGAAAGACTACAGCCACTGTTATTTAAAATACTCAAAGTCACAAAATGGACGGGGGGGGGGTGTATTTTAAGTACTTCTTTACTTAGCTAAAATTCTGTAGAATTTTAAATAAGGAAATGTGATCTCTGAGTTGAGAGGTTGTAGCTGGAGTTTTCTCCAGTCCCACTCAGACCCAAGTAAACACACAGAGACTTATATTACTTACAAACTGTATGGCCGTGGCAGGCTTCTTGCTAGCTAGATCTTACATCTTAAATTAACACATTTCTATTAATCTATAAGTTGCCACATGGCTTGTGGCTTACTGGTACCTTACACCTTGCTTCTCATGGCGGTGGCGGCGGCTGGCAGCTTCTCCTGACTCAGCCTTCCAACTCCCAGAATTCTCCTCTCTCCTTATCCTGCCTACTCTATACTTCCTGGCTGGCTACTGGCCAATCAGCGTTTTATTTATCAATCAATCAGTGCAACACATTCACAGCATCCCCAGCAAGAGGTTTTACTTTATGAGTAAGGAAATTGAGTCTCAGGGCAGTTCACTGGCAGATGATTGTTTGCCCAGGAACTGTGAAGATGTCTCTGCTTACCTCTGAGCATCCTTCTGTGTTAGGTACATGTATTTGCAGCCACAACACTTCTCAGACCTTCTGATTGTGCAAAGTGCTGCGTTTATAAATACTAACCACGATCTGGCAAAGGGGTGGGGCACTGTAGCAACCTCCTGTGTTTGCTTCTTTCACATGTGCCATTGTGGATGTGGCCTGGCACCAGGTACCTGTCACCTGGCCATCCTGTTTCCGTAGTGCCTCTCGCGGACAGCCAGGCGGGGAAGGAATATGAGTTGCAGCCCAGCTTCCCTGTGTTGCTGAGTTGTTCACAGCAATAATTCAGTTTTTTCTCTTAAATGAGAGATGGACAAAGATTTGTGAAAGAAATGTATTTTCTTTTTTTGAAAGCGCTTAGTTTTTGTTTTTGTTTTGTTTTAGTTTTTTCTCAAGTACCTTAAACATTCAGAGAATATGGGCTTTATATTTAATATTAGGATTATTTATAATTAAAATTGTTAATTAGACATACATTACAAAATAGCATTTAATAGAAAAAATAATTTTCTGTGTTATAAAGCATTTTGTGTCTGCCATAGCAGATAATAGCACAGATGACTCAACAATGCCATATAAGAATTTGTATTTCTCCAGTGGTGGTAATGCACAACTTTAATCCCAGCACTTGGGAGGCAGAGGCAGTCAGATCTCTGTGAGTTTGAGGCCAGCCTAGGCTAAAGAGCAAGTTCCAGGGCAGGCTCCAAAGCTACACAGAAAAACCCTGTCTCGAAAAACCAAAAACAAAAAAGGAATTTTTATTTCATGAAATACTATGTACAGATTTCTCTAGAATCTAGTGTGAATTACATATTTGCATTTTCTATTCAGTTATTATGGTACTTAATAGTAAACTAATTTTGAAAAGCAGCAATTTGCTTAGCAAACAGAACATTAGCAATGCTTTGCCTATGGTTTGGGAGGTAGGTTTTTTTTTTTTTGGTTTGTTGGACAATTAGTTGGTGTTTTGTTTTATTTTGTTTCTTGCAACATTGTTTAAAGACATTCCATTGTATCTTGAAAGCATAGCAGCATGACAGAGCCAAGTGAGGCCAGGGAGGTGCTAAAAGCAGCTAGTACATGAGAAGGCTTGTGGATCCCTTACTCTGTTCAAAGTGCTCTCCACCTATGGGAAGCCAGGGAAACAAAGTTTTTCTCAGAACTTGTAGAATTTATTTCTTATTAGCTCAGCTGTGTACAGTGGAAACTATGGTCTGTATTGTGTAGTATATTTGAAATGTATTATATTTGTGAGATGACCCAGTTTCCATTTGTGCATTACTAAAAGATCCTGCATCTCCTGTCACTCTAGAATTTTTTTAAAGATATGATTTACACTGTGGGAGATAGCAAGTTTGTAACTTAATAGTTTTTAAAAAACTATCCATCAGCCACTTTGCATGAAAGGAGAAAAGATAGGAGGTCTGTGATATAAAATATTAGGCTATTATTTTGATAAATTAAAAAATGAACCCTTTGAATCAACCAATAGTGAAGAAATTATTGTACATATTTTATCAGTAGCTGTTCCATTGGAGTGGCTCTTTATAGAATAATTGATACTGAGCTGCTTCTTGTAAATGAAATTGCTAGACATGCTGATATTTGGTTTCTTTATCTGCAGGAATAGTCTGATTTTTGCTATGTTTCTTAGGTCTCAGCGTTTGAATTTTGATGTATCCTCTCCTAATGGAATTCTTCTCTTCAGAGAAGCAAGCAAAATGATTTGCACTTATGGTAAATACCTCCTTACACACTGCTCTCTGCAGGGTACCTTCACCTGCTCCTGGAGGGAAGCAGGTTCACTGCTTCATTCTTCTGAACCTCCGTATCTGTATGAATTTGTGGGGTGAGTAATAGTGCAGAAAGCATCACGCGTGAGAGGTAATGACATCCTGGCCAACTTGATGCATTTCTTTGGGATAAAATTCCAATGTCAGTAGTAAAAAATACAGTAGACTTTTTAAAGTTATAGTGTATTCATAATTTCTCAATTTTATATCAAGGAATTTGCTGTCTTGGGTCTATGAATTCTTAGACAACTTTGTCAGGAAATACCCTGGCAAACGGCAGTCAGTGTTTTATTACAAGATTACAAGAAATAGTACATTTTGGTTCTGTACTACTAGAAGTAGAGTTCCCGAGTCAAGATTGTTCTAGTCAATCACATTAAAATTTTTTTACGATTTATTTAGCAATTTAAGCCTAAGAACTACCATTATCCCTAACACTTGCCAATTAAGACAACTTCATTAATTTTCTTGTCGAGACTTTTTTTGAGTTATAAGCATTCATTTCTTTTTTATTTAACAATTTCATACATGTATGTACTGTATTCTGGTCACTGTCTTTCCAGACCCTCCATATTCCCCTGATAGCCCCTTCCTTTTAGTACTCTTGCCCATGTTTGTTAGTTTTTATTTTGTTTTGTGTCCTGTAGAAGTGGTGTGATGCTGGGTTCAGAACTAAGCTTCAGAGCTTGTGGGCATTGTACCCACCAGTGGAGACAACTGAACGCTGCCCCGTCCCCCAGAATCAGTTAGTTTCCAGTAGACGTATAGTAAGTGGAGGCTCCATGAATCCCTTCCCCACCCATAGCTGACTTTAAGGGTCTGACTTTTGTGGACCCAGCGCCAGCACACACAGCTGCAGTGAGTTCATGACATTGCCATGGTCGTGTCATGCTTCCAAGATGGTGATTTGCAGCCCTTCCCGCTCCCTTTCAGCTCTTTGGTTCTTTCTGCCTCCTCTTTGCAGTGTGTTCCCTGAGCCCTAAAGGGGTGGTGTCTTATTTAGGGTAGAGCCTTCAGCCACCCTTTATCTGCAGATGTCTTATTTAGGGTAGAGCCTTCAGCCACCCTTTACCTTCAGCATTTTTCGAAGCCATGGATCTTTGCAGGCACTTCCATTCACTGTAGGAAGAGGCTGCTCTGATTAGTAAGTAGCTTTTGTCTGCAGGTATAAGCATGGTATCTAGATGACTTGATGCTGGGTTGGTTCAGCAAAGCGGCGGTATTAGATTCCACAGTGGGGCCTGAGACCTGTTCAGTCATGGATTTGGGGCTGAGCATATAGTACTAGACATGGATTCCCTCCTATGGAGTGGACCACAAACCTTTTTTTTAACGTATTCAACCCTTTTTTTTTTTTTTAACGTAACGAAATTCAACGTATTTCCATGAGGGAAATGCAGATAAAACTACTGAGATTCCATCTCAGCCCAGTCAGAAGGATCATCATCAAGGATGCAAACGCCAACAAATGCTCTATTAAGTCATTTATCATCCATTCCTCAAGTCCTCAGAACAGGTATTGCTGGTTCCCTGACCTTGGATAAGCTGGAGGTGGTTGTAAAGAATTGAGTCAGATACTGTCCTGAAAGACCTTAGACCAGTTAGCAGTGTGATTACTGTGGTAGTTTGAATAGGTATGGCTCCTATAGACTCTGGCACCATTAGGAGGTGCGGCCTTGTTGGAGGAAGTGTGCTATTGTAGGGGTGAGCTTAGAGTGAGGTTTTATGTGTTCAAGCAATGCCCAGTGTGGCACTCTCTTGTGTCGCCTGTGAATCAAGTTGTAGAACTCTCAGCTCCTTCTTCAGCACCATGTCTGCTCGCACCATGTTTCCTGCCATGATGATAATGGACTAAACCTCCGAAACTAAACTGTAAGCCAGCCCCGATGAAAGGTTTTCCTTTGTAAGAGTTGCTGTGGTCATGGTGTCTCTTCCCAGCACTAGAAACCCTGATGAAGACAGTTACTGTAACTACCATACTAGCCACTGTGATTACTGTAACACAAAACTGAAATTGAAGCTGTTGGCATTAAGAAGCTTGCCAGGTGTTGTGTAGCTGTCAGTTGGTCAGGTTGGAATTTCACTGGAAGTCAGTGTGACTATAGACAGTCATTTTTCATATCCCTTCCTGCTCTTGAGAAGATTTAAGAAGTTTATGACAAGCACTATGTGTTTTAGTGATTTTCATCCTAAAACTTAAGGGAAACCAAAGGTCCAAGTGGGAAAATTTACCTCCAACTGTGTTACCATTGACTTTAACACACGCTCTTCACATAGAAGAATGCAAGCCTGTCCCCCATCCTCCATGGAATCCCATGCTGACTTCCAGCCTTCTGAGGTCTGAAATAACTTTCTTGCCATGCTTTTCCTCTGGAGAGTCTGGCATGCTTGTTGGAGGGAGATCACGTGGTTGCCATCTAGGAGTCTGGAAGATGAAAGAGTGACAGCGCATGGAATGCTTGTTGGGTTATCCAAGGTGAAGGACAGGGGAACCTAAGGGCCTCTGTCCCCATCCTCTTTGAGCTCCCTTTGAGCTTCATCTCTCCTGGATAATGTTTGGGTAGTCGGGAATGGGGTGGTACTAGAGAGGGCTCATTGCTTAATACACCTGATTTATTACACATTTTATGGACCATCTCTTCTTCACTGCTCTGTGAGACTGGCAGAAAAATAATACTTTTGATATGCTGTTTTATTTATCTACATTCTGTCATGATATACTTTGATGTAAGTTTTTAATTTTGCTTCAGCTCTCAGCTGCTCTTGCTGTTACAGCTCAGGGTCAGCACTGAGGTTAGCCACAGTAGCACAAAACAATTTCCTGTTTGTACAGCCCAGGTAACATTTGGATGAGGATTAAATTTTACCACATTTTCTACTAGCCCTAGCCTATTATTTCTAATGAGTTTTAAATTGCTTCAAGAACATGTATTTCAAAACTTAGTGCAATGATCCTTCAGCCTGAGCAACTTAATAAAAGAAATTTCTTTCTCTAAATTTTTGGTTAAAATGTTGCATGCAGTGTAATAAATGTTATTACTCTGGAAACCTACTTCTCAGTTTTAAGAAGTGGATGTTTTTATGCTCACTTTCCATTTGTTTAATCTTTTCCCGTTGCCTCTGGGTACTGGTACCTTTAGTGACATCTGTTGGCTGAAGAGCGCACAGAGGGGAGAAACACTGCTGGTTTTCATGAGGCTGGCCAGCACAGAATTGCTTGTGTTCCTTCCTTTGGTAGCTGATTTTTAGGAAGCTTGGCTTGTAAAAAAATAAATAAATAAATAAACTTTAAAAATAGCTGGAATAAACTATGATTATTCTCTTCACTGAAAAAATTTACATCTTGAGCTGAGAGATGGCTCAGCAGAGAACCTGGATTCAATTCCCAGCACCCATAGCTCTAAATCATTTGTAACTCCACTCCCAGGTGATCCAATGCCCTCTTCTGGCCTCCATGCGCACCAGACACTCAAGTGGTCCATAAACATACAAGTAGGCAAGATACCCATACACATACATGGATGGATGGACAGACAGATAGATAGAATCTCAAAAAAAATTTAAGAATCTTCATCTTGAAGCAACATATGCTTTTTTAACACTCATAAATTGAGTTTGTAAAGTTTTATACAAACCAGTGCTACTCCTTGTGACCAAGCTAACAAACCAGTGGTTTACTCAATGGGATTTACAGAGCCCTGGAAGTCTGTAAAAGTACCACAGAAGCTCCTCAGGAAAAAAAGAAAAAGAAAACAGAAGAGGGGACCTAGCCAGAAAAACCCAGCTACATAGTTGCACAAACTGATTTGTTTATAAAGGATGTCTCCCATTAAGAGAATAATTCCTGGCATACAGCATTGGAAGTGGTCATATATTTACATTAAAGTGTTAACAAGAAGATAGATGAAGGCTGCATTGGTCTTGAAATACTTAGAGATTTTGTAAAATGCCAGCAGGAAATAAGTTGTTGGAAACAGACTATCAAAGGCTATGGGCAGTAGTCTTTGCTTTGTGTATAGCATGCAGATAGTAAGGCTCCCAAAAGTCTTGTGTAGGCAGTAGGATGATTATGCCTTGAGGACCCCAAAATCCAGCTAACTTACAAAAGAAAGGCCTTAAAGATTACTCCATGGTGAGTCTAAGAAACTACAGGTATTAGACTAAATCTCCTTTGCACACAAGAAAAACAAAATACTAATGGCTTCCTTCATCCATGCAGCTAAAGTTTATTGAGCATGTACTGTGTGATACTGTAAGTTACAAGGGATAAGAAGATAAACACGGGATGGGGAGGGACGGACACAGATTCTTCCCTAAAAGACTTAAGGCTGGAAAGAGATTCAAACAGATTAATGAAGAATTACAGTATGCTGTGTTCTATGTTATGTTTGAAAAGTATTCAGATTGCTCTAGAAGCCTGGAAGAGATTTTTTCCTTCAAACTCAAGGGTCAGGGAAGGCAGAATTTTTTGAAGAAATAAGAATAGAGCCCCATGGGACTAGAGAGCTGGCTTAGTGATCAAGGGCACTTGCTGCTCTTCCCGAAGACCAGACTTTGGTTCCCAGCACCCACACAACTACCTGTAACCCCAGTTGAGAGAATCCAGCACCCTCTCTGGCCTACACAGGCATGGAGCACTCATGTGTAATAGACCCACACAGACATACATACAATTTTGTTGTTGTTCACAAATATGTGGGCTGCACAAATTGGATTTGATGGATGAAAATACAAGGACACAAAGTTGGGTCTGGAAGGAGTCTGAGGAGATGAATGTGATCAAAACACATTGTATGAAATTTTCAAAATACTAATAAAAATTTTTAAAGAAAAAAATGTTTAATTAAAAAATAGATATGTAACAGGAAAACTGCAGATTTCAAAATTGTTAGAGTCCTAAGTGAAAGTAAACATCCATTTCTATTATTTATGGATGTGCATGCACATATAACATCTTGTGTGTCTGTCTGTCTGTCTGTCTGTCTGTCTGTGGAGGTTAAAGGACAACATTCAAGAGTTGTTTTTCTTCCCTTATGCAAGCTCCAGGGATTAAACTCAGGTCATCAGGCAGCAGACACCCTGTAAGTCATCTCACCAGTGAGAGAGACCAGCTCCCTCTTCTCCTCCAGGGTACTCTTGAGGAGGGAGAAGTGAGAAGTATGTAGATAGAAGTATAAAGGAAAGAGACAGTTAGAAACAGGATAGCTCAGGAGGGCCTGAGACAAAACCCACCAGCCCCTTCTGTCGCTACTAAAGGGTTTTTAAAGGAATGCCAAGGGATAGAGCAAAGGGCCTCCCCCCAGCACAGCCGAGTGCAGACCATCCTGGACACCTGGTGGCCATGCACTTGGTCCAGCCATCCCCTAATGCAGCCCTGCTGGGTAAAGCAAGCTCAGCTCTCACTGGGAAGTTTTTGTGGACTCCCACATACTACCTCCAACAGAATCCTTTTAAAATAAATTTGATTGGGTATATTTAAGGAGTATAACATAATGTTATGTGATGGCTACAGACAATAGAAAAGATTTCTGTATGGAAGAAGCAAATCAACATGTTAACCCTCTCCTTTTGCTTTCTCTGCTTATGTGGCAAGAGTAGCTAAGAGCTACTCATTTAGCATGAAACCCAAATGCAGGCATTGCTGTTATTCCACATGCAAGTTGGGTCATGCAGGATTATTCTTTCTACACTTGGCTTGTTTCACTTAACATAATACAATACCCTCCAGACTCTCCAACCTATGGCAAAAGGCAACATCTCAGGCTCTTTAAGGTTGAATGATGTTGTAGTGTGTGTATATGTGCTGCTCCTCTCTCCATTTGTCCATCGACAGACAGTTCCATTGTACCGTACTCCGGCTGTTGAGTGTGCCCGTGTCATTAGATGTTATTAGCATGTGATAGTTCTGTGTTTGATTTCATCAGAAACCTCACCCTGGTTCTCATGGTGTCTGTACCAGTGCTGTGCAAGGGTTCTCTGTCCTCCCCTTCTCTGCCAGCAGTTGTCATCTCCTGACTTGTGGGTGAAGCAACATTCTAGAAGGTCTAAGACATTTCTGACAGCGGATTTGAATTTCCTTTCTCCTGAGATTGATGATGCTGAACATGACCCTGTGGGCTGTTTTCCATCAGACTGATTTTTCCATAGTGGAGTTCCATGAGTTCTCCGGGAATCTTGGCTACTGACTCCTTGTCAGACACAGGCTTGCAAGTATTTCTCACTATGGAAGCCACCTTTTCGTTCTGTTTTCTTAGCTATGAAGAAACTTTTTAGACTAGTATAGTCCCATTTGTTTTTGCTTTTATGACCTAAGGTTTTGGTGTGACACCCAAAATTTCTGTGAGAAAGTGTACCAGTGTCCATGCTGTCCTCTCAGAATGGCAGTTTCTTCTCTGAATTTAGGTCCTTTTTCTTTTTTTTTTTTTTTCTTTCTTTTTTTTTTTTTTTTTTTTTTCCGAGACAGGGTTTCTCTGTGTAGCTTTGTGCCTTTCCTAGAACTCACTCTGTAGCCCAGGCTGGCCTCGAACTCACAGAGATCCCCCTGGCTCTGCCTCCCGAGTGCTGGGATTAAAGGCGTGCGCCACCACTGCCCGGCTGAATTTAGGTCTTTAACTTGGTTTTTGTATAAGCTCTTAGTCCAGGGTGTGTGTGTCTGTGTCTGTGTCTGTGTCGGTGTGTGTTTGTGTGTGTGTGTGTCTGTGTCTGTGTATGTGTGTGTCTGTGTCTTCGTCTCTCTCCCTCCCTCCTTCCTCTCCCTCTCCCCAGTGTTGTTTTTGCATGTATAAGCCAGTTGTTGAAGATACTGTTCTTTCTCCATTGTGTGCTCTTGTTAAACCTCATTAAAAATTAGTTGGCTATATGTTCAGCTTATTCCTGGACCCTCTGACCCTCTGTTCCTTTCTTCCAATCTATGTCTGGGTTGTTTTTTTGTTTTTTGTTTTTTTGTTTTATTTTTATATGGTTGGTTGGTTAGGTTTTGGGGGTTTTTTTTGGGGGGTTTTGTTTTGTTTTTTTGTTTGTTTTTGGTTTTGGTTTTGTTCGTTTGTTTTTGGTTTGGTTTTGTTTTTGTTTTTTTAGGTTTTTCAAGACAGGGTTTCTCTGTGTAGCTCTGGCTGTCCTGGAACTCGCTCTATAGACCAAGCTGGCCTCAAACTCACAGAGATCTGCCTCCCTGAGTGCTGGGATTATAGGCGTGCGCCACTACCACCCAGCTCTCCTTGATTTTTAAGATAGGATCTCTCACTGAATGTGGAGCTTATCAATTCAGCAAGGCTGGTTGGCTAGTGAGTTTCAGAGATCCTCCTGTCTGCCCTTCCTCAGTCCCAGCTCTGAGATTACAAACACTGTATCATGCCTGACATTTTATTTGGGTGCTGGGTATCCAGATCCTCATACCCACTGTTTATGTGGTGGGCTGTCCTGACTGAGCCATTTCTCTAGGTCTCTGAATGATTCTCAGTGGAAGAGCATGATTGTACTTACACTTTTTTTTTTTTTAAGATTTATTTATTTTGTATACAGTGCTCTGTCTGCATGTGTGCCTTCATGTCAGAAGAGGGTGCCAGATCTCATTACAGATGATTGTGAGCCACCATGTGGTTGCTGCTTTATAAAAAAATACTTATGTATAATATATAATGTAAAAGTATAATTCAGACTTTATGCTGTGAGCAGTATGAAATTTCTACACTTTTTTGCCAATTACAAGAAAATACAGACAAAAATAATTTTGACTTTATTTATTTATTTATTTATTTATTTATTTATTTATTTAATGTGCATTGGTGTTTTGCCTGCATGTGTGTCTATGTGAGTGTGTCAGATCCCCTGGAACTGGAGTTACAGGCAGCTGTGAGCTGCCATGTGGGTGCTGGGAATTGAACCTGGGTCCTCAGGAAGAGCAGCCAGTATTCTTAACCGCTGGGCCATCTCTCTAGCCCATTTTTTTTGTTGTTGTTTTTTTGTTTTTGTTTTTGGTTTTTTGAGACAGGGTTTTTTGTGTAATTTTGGTGCCTGTCCTGGATCTCGCTCTGTAGACCTCGAACTCACAGGAGAGCCTCTCTAGTGCTGGGATTAAAGGCATGGGCTACCACCACCTGGCTTTGACTTAATCTTTTTTGTTTGTTTGTTTGTTTGGGGTTTGGGGGGGTTGGGTTTTTTTTTGTTTTTTTTTTTTTGTTTGTTTGTTTTTTTTGTTTGGGTTTGTTTTCAAGACAGGGTTTCTCTGTGTAGCTTTGCGCCTTTCTTGGAACTCACTTTGTAGACCAGGTTGGCCTCGAACTCACAGATTCACCTGCCTCTGCCTCCCAAGTGCTGGGATTAAAGGCATGTGCCACCACTGCCCAGCGACTTAATCTTTTTTAATAATTGTATTTCCACCTATGTGGTTGTAAAATAATTGGTGTAAAATCTTTTATTGCTTGTTTCTTTGGGTTTGTTTTGTTTTTACATTAATTTAGTTTTGTTTTGGTAGGAAGAACAAGCAACTACCATGGCGTACCTCTAGAAGTCGAGGATAACCTGTGGAATCAGTTCTCTCTTTCCACTGTGTGGGTTTAGAGGATCAAACTCAAATCATTAGACTTTGTGACAAGTGCCCCTACCTACTGAGCCATGTCACCAAGCCAGCAAGAATTTTTTCACTCAGAAAAAAAAATTAAAATAAGCTTCAATTCTAGGCAGGAATGGTGGCACATACCTTTAATTCCAACACTTGGGAGGCAGAAGCAAGCGGATCTCATTGAGTTTGAGGCCAGTTTGGTCTACAGAGTGAGTTCCAGGACAGCCAGAGTTACACAGAGAAACCCTGTCTTTAAAAAAAACTAGACGGATAGACAGAATATATTTCATTTCTAATTTGTTATTAAATTATTAGGCAATAGTATGCCAAAAATTACAAAAGCAAATTACACCAATTCTGAACTCCATCTTCTGTGCCAATGATATACAGTTAGTGTATCAGGTCACCCAGTCTGAGGGAGCTACACTCAGCCTAAACAGGCAGACTGTGTTCTCTTCTGCCATATCTTTTTCTATCATATTTTTCTGTATCATCTGCTTTTCCTTATTTTTCCCCATAATTGGAGTATGAAGTAGCATACTCAGAGACCCAGTGTTAAGCTCGGTGTTTGTGTACTCACTAGGCATACAGGGAACATGAATTTGATTCCTAGCACCACAAAATAAATTAATTTAATTAAAATATTCATAGAGGAGGGAGATCCAGCAACATAGGCCTAGAAAGTAAAAGTATCCACTTTGGGGTGATGAATATGATCAGAGCATCTTATACCTATGTAAAATGTCACAAAACATTTCATGCCATTAATGTGCTCTAATAAAAACAATGCTCCATTATGGCATCACTGAGACAGCTGTTGTTAGCGGTTTGGAGTGTGTCCTCCAGCTCCTGTGTGCCCATGTGCATGCTTTGTAACTGGCACAATATACTGAGGGTCCTTGTTTTTTAATTATGTTGTGTCTGTTGCTCTGTGTTAATATGCATAGATGAACTTCATTTTTTTTAAGCTGCAAAGTTTTCATTTTGTACAGAATTTTCCATCCAGTAGCTTGAGACAATCGTCTCTGTGAGCTTTATTCATTCATCAGTTTGTATTAAGAACAGCAGGTGCTGGTCCATGCTTCTTGGGTAAATCAGAGAGCGAATTGAAAAGTAATGTGAGCTATGGGAAGGAAAGTTGATGGTGAGAGGATAAGAGTGATCTAGGCATCAGGGAATGGAGCTGCAGAACTCTTTGCTCATCACTTGTGGAATTCTTACTTCCCTGGGCATGAACTTTTGACCAAGCTTATGAATTGTCTACCCAGCATGAATTGTCTATTTGGAGCAGGCCTTACAATCAGAAAATAGTTTAGAGTCATGCTATGGCACCAGTGAGCTCCTGACCAGCAGGTTACTATCCAGTGCTGGGAAGATCATTGAAGTCTTTTCTCCCCCAGTGGCCTCCATAGAAACATCGAGCACTATGAAAGTTAGCCAGCAGGCCAGAAGTTTCCCAGTCAGTTCCAAGTTGATTTCCTTGGCCTGCAGCCAACAGGTATGAAACCTTCAGGAGTAGGGTCTTACCATCTAGTTATGGTGAGCAACCAAGAGTAATGTCAACAGCCTGTAACTGTGAGCTTTGAATGATGGTGGTATGCCAGTGTGGATTCGTCAGATGATACAAATGTATCCCTCTAGTGGGGAATCTTAAAGCTGAGTGAAGTGATGCCAGCCTAGGGAACAGGGAATATATGGCAAACTGGTATCTTTCTGCTGACTTTGCTGGAATCCTAGAACTCTTTAAAAAATATATCTTTGGAAAAATAGCAGAGATTTGGCATTTGTTACATTGCTAGAGTTCATGAAGTAGGCCTGGCTGAAAAGATGACATTTACTAGGCTTCCTATAAATAAGAGCTAATCAGGAGGATGCCTTAGGGAAGAGTGTCCCAGGCTAAAGGACTAGACATAGGGTCCTGAGGTGAGAATGGATCAGACATGTCTGAAGAGCTGCAGAGGAGGTCAATAGCCAGAGCGGAATGAACAGAGGGGAGAGTGCTGAGAGATGGGTGAGTACTGAAGGCCTGCACCAGTCCCTGCTGGGACCTTAACTCCAGGTTAAACAGGCTTGCAGAGTGTTTCGGGGGTTTGGGGTTTTGGTTTGGTTGGTTGGGGGTTTTTTGTTTTTTATTTTTGAAATGGGCTCTTACTTTATCTCTGGCTCTCCTGGAACTCACTGTTGTAGAGAAAGCTGGCCCCAAACTCAAAAGAGTGCTGGTAGTAAAGGCATAGACCACCACGCCCGCCCTGTATAGCTTTTTGAACAGAGAATGACATCCCTCTGGCTGCCTTATTAATTATAGAAAGCATAGGACTGCAAACAAGAGATGAGCTAAGACTGTTGTGGTGATGCAAGCAGTTTGATAGAGACTGACCAAGGTGAAAGTAGTGGGAAATGGTGGAGTACTAGTTATACTTTGAAGCTAGAGCAAATCAAATGTGTCAGTTAGTTGAATGAACAGTGTATGGAAAGAACATAGACAAGGGAATTGAGCAAGTCGCGAGAACAAGGGAGTTGCTGCTAACTGGGATGGAGACGTTGAAACAGATGGGGCAGCTCAGTAGCTCCACATTGATTTAGTTTGTGATGTTGGTGCCATCCAAGTACAGATCTGAATGTGAATTTGACATGTGTTTCTGGAGTCGGGAAGGTAGTTCCAAACTAGAGAAATGAGTGTGAGTGAGGTGTTTAAAGTTACAGAGCTCAGTAAGGTGGCTGGTGGGGGCAGGAGAAGGGCATATAAATATAGGAAACTTGGGGTTGTACCCCAGTATAGCAGGGAAGGTGAGGAGCAGGGAGGAATCGGCACAGAAGAGTGCCTGCAGCCAGCACTGACTAAGGGAAGTCAGACTGAGGATCTGAGGACGGGAAAGCTGAGGGGAGTCATCGGTGTCAGGAGCTCACTAGTTAGTAGGAATGAGAGGAGAGAGGAAGGCCGTGAGTGCTACAGACCATTATTTTTTGAGGAGTTTTCTTGCAAAAGGAGCAAAATCTAGCAGCAGCAGCCAGAGAGGTTTTGTGTTGCTCTCTCTTTTGAAGTGGAATAAATCTTAGCATGTTTTATAGTCTGATGATGATGATCTAATAGATCTTAGCTTGTTCTATAGTCTGAGGATGATGATCTAATAGATCTTAGCGTGTTCTATAGTCTGAGGATGATGATCTAATAGATCTTAGAGTGTTCTACAGTCTGATGATGATGATCTAATAGATCTTAGAGTGTTCTACAGTCTGATGATAATGATCTAATAGCACAAGAAGTGATTGCACGGGAGAGGAGGGGAGACTGTTGCTGCTTCAGCCTCAAGCACAGAAGAGCTGGGACTGGTCGAATTGGCCAAGGGACTGACTTGCTGAGGCAGGGTGCAGCGTGAGATCAGGTGCTTGTAGAAGGGTAAGGATGATAGTGAAAGTTTAGAATTCAGGATGAATTCCCAGAAGATCACATATTTTCACCTTTTCACTAGGCATTAGTGAAAATCATCTCTAAAGATCATTCTACTAATCTTATGGTCCTAAGAGTTTGCTTAACTTTCCATACCCTTACCAATGCTGTGTTCATCTCTTGTCATTTGAAAGGGAAGGATTGTATTCCCTTCCAGTCTTCACAACTTAATTCCATTGCAGCCCACTTCTGTCTGGGGATGCTGGCTGGTCTGAAGAGGCAGGAGTGGGTCCTGTGACCTGAGCACTGGGAATGAGCCTCCTCCAGTACTCCTCCCACAACTGCTCTGCTCCATCGTCTGGAGTGCGCTCTCTCTTCAGAGTGTTCATCCAAGCCACTAAGAAAGACTTAAGCTTGTAGAGCTGTCTGCTAAACACCAAGTTCATTTTAAAAATGAAAGGAGAAAAACAAAAGATGAATCAATATATTGGATTGTTTTCTAAGACAGGAAGCAAGATTGTACATACTGGTATAACGTGTAGGTGTGATATATCTTACCCCTTGCACCTTCCTTACCCCACCCCCACTCCACCCCACACTCCACTCCCAACCCTGGCATAGGTAGGACATGAGCAAACAGCTAAGCTGCAAACCCTTTGTTTGACTGTGTAGTGAAGGGCCGAGAGTAGGCAAATGATACAGTATTGGCTTTACCATGAATTATGTAAATAGAAGGAATTAGAGGGAAGTAACATTTTCTGTATCATGCACATCTAGCTTCATCTTCTCTTTCCCAGACCGAAGCTCCTCCATGGGCTCTTAGACTAGAGAACAAGTGAACTGTGTAATATCATACTGTACATTTATGGGACACTGTCCCACTTACTGTTGGTAAGCACTTTGCATATGCTGTCTCCTTTACTCCACATAAGAGCTTTGGAAGTTATGGGTGTTATTATCTTCATTTTATTGATAAGGAAACAGTGACTTACAGAGGTTAATAATGTGCCCAGATAGCCAGATAGTGAGCATTTAGGTGAGCTAGCCATTCAATTCATGGCATTTTCTTATCCTGAGGCCCTACATAGCTTTGACATGCACCATATCCCGGCCCTGTGTTAAGGACAGGGGCTTTGCCCCTACCACTAATTATGACAGATGTAGTCAATGAGACAGTATAGTTAAGGGGTTTTGCTTTGGTTCTAGGCTTGGGAAGTCCTTCACTTAAGAAAAGTCTTCCTTTGATGCTGCTGCAGAGATAGCAAAGGAGCAGCTGTTAGTGACTTCAGTTTCTGCCTGCCTGACGGGCCATTGCCTCCCACCACTCAGTGCTGTGGTGTAGATCTTCCTCATAGGAGGAAGTGCAGGGAATGAAGGATTGGAACTACACAGGTTTGGGCCATAACAGGCAAGGTAAAAACAATATCTGAGCGACAGAAGAGTGTATAGTAAAGTGAGTCTAATTGCTAGACTTTAAGCCTTTTGAAGGCACAGTCTCCAATTTTGGAAAATATTACTGAATAATACATACTAGAGAGAGCTAAATTCAGTGAAAAAATAATGGCTTAACCAAGTCTTCTCTTTCATAGTCTTTAATAGCAACCATAGGATGCTGGGACACTTGAGTAACATGAGATAGTTTCCTAATTCAAACATATTAATCATCCTTTTGTAAAGCTGTAATAGTAAATTAATGAATTAATTCAGACATGTCTGACACAGTCCAAAAGGCAGGTGTGCCAACATTGTAACTTTAGCATAGCAGAAAAGATTAGGATCCTGAATAACCTGGATGATAGATAATGTACTCCATTACCTTCAAAACTGTCCCATCGAAGTTTCTAGGCTGTCTACTAAACCTTTGCTGCAAAGTGCATAGAGATGTTAGGAAAGTAAGAGGACCAGTTCTGCTGAGGGAAGAGGAGAGCAGGGGAAGGTTCACAAAAGGACCCAGGTGGCCGTGAAGCCCACAGAGCTCTTTACTCCTCCCATAAGGATAGCAGTATTAAATAAGCTCTCGGGTTTCTTTCTTTTGTCTCTGACCCTAGCAAACACAAAATGTGTGAGCACCTTCCTGTCTCCAGAATCACCCAGCTCTTTCCATCTTCTATCTATAGTGCTTTTCTTCTTCAGAAAAGGAAGGGTGGGGTTATGACCTTAATTTATATTTATTTGAGACAAGTATCATACTGTCTTAGTTAGGGTTTCTGTTGCTATGAAGAGACACCATGACCACAGCAACTCTTAAAAGGAAAACATTTAATTGAGGTGGCTTACAGTTTCAGAGGTTCAGTCCATTATGGCGGGGAGCATGGCAGCATGCAGGCAGACATGGTGTTGGAAAGTAGCTGAGAGTTCTACATCTTGGCATGCAGGCAACAGGAAGTGAAGTGAGCATCACACTGAGTGAAGCTTGAGTAAAGGAGACCTTAAAGCCCACCCCCACAGTGATACACTTCCTCTAACAAGGCCACACCTACTCCAGCAAAGCCACACCTAATAGTGCCGCTCCCTATGAGCTTATGGGGCCAATCACATTCAGACTACCACACCTACTTTTTTAAACTCCCAAGCCCTTGCACTTAGTCTGCCCAGAACACATCACATCTCCCAAGGCTACGTAGGAGACTACAATTGGCCCTTCAAGCATAGCCTGTTCTGTGAAGCCTTTCCTACTGTCCTCTACCTAGCCATAGCATCATTATTTACTACTCTGATAGTATTTGTCACATTTTATGGAGTTAATCACAAATCTCTTCACCCAGCCACAAGGAACTCCAGAGCAAAGATTGTTTTCATTCATGTGTTTATCCCAGCACCTCACAGATAGTAGCTGTTAAATAAATACTGTCATATTGCATTCAGTCTTTGTAGAGATAAGGCATCTGTCTCTAAGGTGAGTTAGAATGAAGATGTGTTACTGAGTACATTCCAAGGTAGACTTCAGCTTTCTAGATAAAGCTTTTGTTTCTCAGATGTCTAAATTATAAGCAAAGTCACGTGGACATCCAAGGCCATAACAGAGCAATGGCAGTATTTTAGTAATAGATCAAGAAGGGGAAACTTTCACAGGGCGGTGGTGGCGCACACCTTTAATTCCAGCACTCAGGGAGGCAGAGCCAGGCGGATCTCTGTGAGTTTGAGGCCAGCCTGGTCTACAGAGCAAGATCCAGGAAAGGCGCAAAGCTACACAGAGAAACCCTGTCTCGAAAAATCAAAAAAAAAAAAGGGGGGTAAACTTTCACCCCGACTAGTTCATGCTCTACTAGAAGTATTGGTTCTTTTTCATCTCTAAGTATGCGTGTGGTTACTATGATACACCTATCAAATGTGAATTGGAAGCACCCCATCATCTCATAAACTGAATGTGGAGGTGCAGACCTGTGATCCCAGGATACAGAAGCTGGAGTCAGAAGAATTAGAAGTTAAAGAAAAGGAACACTGTAATATTTTTAGAATAGAATCTTTTTTTCCCCTTTCATCTTTAAAACTTAAAAATTTTAAGAAATAAAATGATAAAAATAATTTTATTCTGAAATTTTGTTCTAATTTAGTATAGATTAAAATGTATTAAAATTTAATTTAGGTATTATATCTTATACACCCATGGGTGGGTTGAGGGTGGGGAGACCACTGACTAGCCCTCTTGAAATAGTGGCATGTGTGAACGTGTCGGACCGTCAAGGAAGTCTAAACATTAGGCACTAAGAAGCTGAAGCAGGATCTGAAAAGATGAGGCATAAGAAGGGAAGTGATGGCGTGGAATAGGAAGCAGTGGCCTCTGCCACACATTTGGTGGCGTGGAATAGGAAGCAGTGGCCTCTGCCACACATTTGGTGGCAGGCTTGAGGTTGTTAGCAGAGTTGGTGGTTATGAGCAGAAAAACAGAAAAGACAGAAGAGCAGCTGGAGCTAGCAGCAGTTGTATGCCACGGCCCTCACCGCTGCTGGTCCACCCTCAGAAAGCCTTGCAGCTGCCTCTCTTCTACCGCCTTGAGCTCACAGATTGCTCCTGGGGCCACTGCTACCAAAAAACATACTGGGTGATGGATTCTGAGAACTCTACTTCCTAGCCAGGTTGGCACAGAATAAAATATACTATACTTCTAAATTTTAGAAATTGAATTTAGTTTCGATTTTACAAGCAATGCTCATTTGAATAGGAAAAAGAAGAGCTAAGAACATATCTGTTGTTTAAAGAATTCCTGGATACTGCTTAGCTACACACTTTCAGAACACATTTCAGATACAGAAATTGTTGATTATAAATGCTAAGTACTACTGAAATGTTAAAGTGATTATATACACAGTTCTTTGTCTTGCTAATGGCCAGCATATGTATTAAAGTTCTCTAAAGGAACAAAACTATGGGACATAGTGGCACGCACTTTGGGAGGCAGAGACAGGTGGATCTCTCTGAGTTCAAGGCCAACGTAGTTGACATATCAACATACCAAGTTCCAGGACAGCCATGGCTATAGAGAGACCCTGTCTGAAAACAGACTGAACGTGGTGGTGCACACTTTACTTCCAGCACACAGGAGGCAGAGGCAGGCGGATCTCTGAGTTTGAGGCCAGCATGGTCTACAGAGCGAGTTTCAGGACATAGACCCTGTCTCAAAAAGTAAATAAATAAAAATAAGGAGCAGAACTGATAGACTAGTATAAATTAACGGGATTTATCAGAACGGTTTACAGGCTGGAGTCCAGGTGGTCCAACAATAACTACCTCACGATGGGTTTATCAAGACTGGTAATTGTTCAGTCTACAAGACTGGACGTCTCATCAGTCCTAGTCTGGTCCTGGGGTCCTAAAGGATTCCTAGAAAGCTGCTAGTACTCAGTCTGTGTTGGAATCTTGAAGAAGGCGGTTCTAATACCAGTGAAAGAGTGGCAGGCAAGCGAAGAGCAAGAGCTTCCTTCTCCCATGGCCCTTTACGTTGAGGCTGGGAGGTGTGGCCCAGACTTAGGGCAGGTCTTCCACCTTAAATGATCCAATCCAGAAAAACTCTCACTGGTATGCCTGGCTGCTTGGGTTTTAGTTGATTCCAGATGTGGTTGAGTTGTAGTGGCTAACCAAGTTTAGCCATCATAACCTAGAACTTTGGGAGAGATTTTAAACTAATCATCTCAGGATCTTCTAAGACCTAAAAAAAAAAAAAAAAAAAATCAGAAACTGATTATTTTGAATAATGCCAGTAATTTCTGTGTCCCATCTAATTCCAAATCCATGAGGCTCCTAGAAATAAAGTAACCCAGAGTTTAGGATCATTTACATCTTAGGCTTTCTTTTTTTTTTTTTTTTTCTGAATTAGCTGGTTATTTTTAGTAATATTTTTACTCATTCTTGGAGAATTTCATACAATATATTTTGAACATATTCACCCGTCATCTCCCATTACCACCCTCCAATCTCTTCCCACTCAAGTTGAGATTTCTTCTTCCCTATCGAATACAGCTTGTGTTACCCAGGCACTCTTGGGAGCAGGACCTGTATTGGCGTGTGGTCAACCTACAGGGGTCTTCACACTGAGAATACTTAACACTCTCTCCCAGGAGCTCTCCCATGCTGTAGCTCCTCAGCTAGTGCTGGGATTTGCTTAACTGGTTATTTTATCCTATCTCTTTTGTTTTTTATGTTTGCTAACTCAGTTTCTCTTTTTTCTTTAACATTTATTTATTCATTTATTTGCATTTCTGTGTATATATATATTTTTTTTTTTCATGTGTGCACACGAGCCACAGAGCATGTGTGGAAGTCCAGTTTCTCCCTCCACCATGCAGGGATGGATCTCAGGCCATCAGACTTGGCAACAGGTGTCCTTAACCACTGATACATCTCACCACCCCTTACCCTACCTCTTTTTTTTTTAATTAAAATGTTTATTTAAGGGCTAATAGTTCATTTGTATTAAAGTACATAAACTAATCTGAAGAGTGTGTGTCTCTCATGGTTTTCTTCATGTCTACATATATATATCAGTCTAATTGCCACCCAAATAAAACCACTAACTTTCCACAGTGCCCTTGAATGATTTTTTGACTTGGGCTCTTCATTCTTCCCAAGTAAATGATCTTGTATATTTATTTTTTGTATAATGGATGATTCAGTTTGGGGAACAGTGTCTCACAACTGCTTTGAAGTACATCTCCTTATCACTTTCTCTCTGCTTTTACCCTACAACAGGAAATCAGATCTTGTCTCTTGGGAGTCTCTCAAAAGATCAGATTTATCCAATGAAACTCAAGGGCATCTCCATCTGCTATTCAGCTCTCAAATCTGCCTTATGTGGAAATTATGTCAGCTTTGGCGTCTTCAAGTTGTATGGGGACAACCATTTTGACAATGTACTCGAGGCCTTTGTGAAAATGCTGCTGTCAGTGTCCCACAGTGACTTGCTGGTAAGCACTGCTGTGCCCTGGGGGGTTCTTCATGTGAAAAGTGAAATACCAGCACCACAGCCTGGAATTGTTACAGCAAAACCCGGGGACTCCAAACACCAGCACATTTTATGTTTCAAAACAGCATGCTTTCTCCAAACTTAGCAGACCTGGACAGCTCTCATAATTATTTATGTAATTCAATGCATAGGCTAAAAACGTCACAGCTATCATTTCTAACTACTTGGTCATCCAAAGTGCTCTAGCCTCTTCATATGAAAATAGATTTAGTAATGTCAGTGAATTGCTTTCAGCTATATTAATGATTCAAAAAAGGAGATACAGGATTGGATGCAGAGTTTTCCCTTCCTTTCATTCTACCCTTTAGCTTCTTGCTGCTTGACCTTCCTTTGTATTAAAATTTGGACATGGCAGACAGTGTTAAACTGATATATAGAATGTTGTTCATTAGTCATGTACCTTGAGTTAATCACCTCTCTACTTCTCTAAGCCACACTATTTAAATGAGTGCATTGAAGAATGTGATTTTTTGGCCCCTTTGTGCTATGACATTTAGCTTCTGTGATATATGTCAGTGATCTTTAAACTTTGAAACCATTCAGAAATGTCTGGGATGCTTGTTGGAAATGCAAATTTCTAGACTTCTTTGGCTTATCTCATCAGCAGATTTCCTTTAAAACATCTCTGCCAATTTATATAGAAGCAATTGTGTGCTTGATGTGTTTTCAGTAAGTACTTGTTAAAATAACAAAATTCAGCATTGGGTTAATTGAGACTTTCCCATCTGCTCCCAGAAGTTTCATAAATGATCTGGAGAGCTTGTGTGAGAAATGTGCCTAGATCTTACAATGCTCTCATGCACAGCACACCTCATGCCAGGGTGTGAAGCCCCCTTACAGTGGAGTGAAATGTTCATTGAACACAAAACCTATATGATAGAAATTACAGAGTAGAAACTGGAATCGTCAGTTACTGTGTTCAGCAGTCTCATTGAAAGGACTTTTCACTACAGTTGTGGTCCACCATGAAAACTGATTTCACTCCAGGCAAACCATCAATAATTCTCAAACCTGGGAAGGTACATAAGACTGTATTTACCATGTATGAAAAATTGCTTATTTCAAGGCCATACTTCAAAGCTTTTTATTGAGTGAGTCTGGAGGGGGGGTTGGAAAACCATATCTTGAATAAGCATGCTTATAGAAATGTTATAATCTCACTAGGTGCCATCCGACTCTAGGTTATATTTGCCATGAGTGTTATACCTTGAATACTGGTTTACATTGCATTTGAGATTTCCCAGGTATTATCTCATATAATTGTCTCTTGTCTTTAGAATATGATAAATAATAGATCATTTACCAAATAATAATTTAGTTAGATGGGTTGCTATGTCCATGTGGCTTGACATTTACTCTATCTCTTTGTGTAGCAATATCGGAAACTGAGCCAGTCTTATTATCCACTCCTGGAATGTCTCACCCAGGACCACATGAGCTTCATCACCAACCTGGAGCCTCCTGTGCTTCTGTATGTTCTCACATCTCTCTCAGAGGGACTCACCACTCTTGGTAAGGGTCATGGAAAGACTTGACTTCATTCTCCTAATGTATGTGTCCACTGAGATGTTTGTCCGATGAAGGGCAAAGAAATGTTATCAGCCCAACTGAAAGATTATTTTACAAGCTATTACTTGCAAATTGGAAAATACACTTTTAATATTTTGGCAATTTTTTTATCAGTTTTGAGATACAATTTAAATACCATCTAAGTCCAAAAAGTTCTAACAGATACATACACAAAAATGAGTCACAACAGTTTATAAAATATTTGCATCACTATACTCCGTTATGTCCCCATCAAGTCTATTCCCTATCCTTAACCCTACTCCAAGGAAACTACTGTCTTTCTAGATTTGTATATAAGTGGACTCTTAAAACAGAACATTCATACACACGTCTTTATGTGACTCTGCTTTGTATTTCCGTCAAATAAATACCTAGGGTTGTACCTGTCGGTTGCTATGCTGAGATGACATTTCCCGATGTGGCTGTAGTGTTTGCTCCAACAGTGTAGAAAGGTTCTGACTGTTCCTCATCCTCACACTTGCAGTGACTCTTCTCAGGCTGAGCCATCATAGTGAAATGGAGTCTCTGTGGTTTTCATTCCATATCACCAATGAATAATTTGAGGGTATTTCCATGCTTACTTGCTTTATCATGTATGGTGTTAGTATTCTATTGCTGTGGCAAAATACTTGAGAGAAGTCAACATAGGGCAAGGTAGGTTAATATTTTGGTTCACAGTTTCAGAGATTTTAGTTCGTGGTCCCTTGTTCTCCTCATCTTAGGCCTGAAGCAAGGCTAAAGGTTATGGCAGGAAGCATTTGACAAAACAAAGTTTCTAACCTCATGGTGACCAAGAAGCAGAGAGAGCAAGAGAACAGGTTTGAAGTCAAATGATATACTTCAAAGACACACCTCAGTAACCCACTCCTTCAGCCATCCCTACCCCATTATGTATTCAATATGAACTCCTCAACGAGTAACCTGTTAATGAAGTTAGCACCTCCATGATCCACTCAATCACCTCTCTCCACCAGCAGCTGGGAATGGAGCCACCTAGGAGCCTTGGGGAACATTGTAGATCCAAACAGTAACCTACATTTTCTTGGTGAAGTGTTTGTTCATAGCTTTTACTCTGGTTTTTTTGTAACTCTGTGGTTTATGTTGTTGGTGATTTGTAAGTTGTTATATATTCTGGATACAGATTTTTTGTTTGTTCAAGACAGTGTTTCTCTGTGTAACCCTGTCTTGGAACTTGCTCTGTAGACCAGACTGGAATTGAACTTACAGAGATCTGCCTGCCTCTGCCTCCTGAGTGCTGGGATTAAAGGTGTGTGCCACCACCTTCAGGTTTGGATACAGATTTTGTTTGTTTATTTGGGGATTTGTTGTTGTTGTTGATGATGTTTTTCAAGACAGGGTTTCTCTGTGTAACAACTCTGGCTGTCATAGAACTCTTGTACAATTTGTAGACCATGTTGGCCTTGAACTCACAGAGACCGCCTGTCCCTGACTTCCGAGTGCTGGAATTAAAGATGTGTGCCACCACCTCCGGGTTTGGATACAAATTCTTACTCAGATATGTTTTGCAGATAATTTGAGCCTATGACATGTCTTTGTGTTTTACTAACAGTATCATGTGAAAAGGAAAAGTTTCTATTTTGAGAAAATCCAATACTTCTTTAGCCTGAAGTCATAAAGATTTCCCATTTTCTTCCAAAAGTATCATCAGTTTGGCTCTCGTGTTTAAATCTAGATGCATTTCAATTTAACTTTTACCTGTGTTCTAGGGATCAAACATAGATTCCTTTTAAAACATAAGTATTTGATTGTTCTAGAACCTTTTATCTTTTGCTTATTTACCTTTTACTAACTACATGGCCTAATTCTATACTTGGTCTTAAATGCTGTAGTACAGTCTTTTGATATTTTTCTCTTACAAATTATTATAACATTAATTCTTTGCCTTTTCGTAGAAATTTTAGAATTAACCTATCATTTTGTATTTCCCCACCCCTGACCCCAAACAAAAGACTAGGGGAATTTTGCTTAGGACTGCACTGAGTCCTGCAGCTCCTTTTGGAGATAACAGGCATATTAGCTATATTCAAGACCAATTCTGGAAAATTCCTCCATTCTTCTACTCACTAATGTCTTCCTTAATTATGGCTTTGAATCTGAGTTTTATATGTATTTTGTTTGATTTATAACCAAACATAGATTTTGTGCTGCTTAAATGGTGTTCTTAAATTTCCTATCTTTCTTTGCTACCTAATAGAAATAATGTTTATTTTTTTATATGTTGACCTTTCTAAACTTACTAATTGTGCTAATTTATTATAGATTTCTTAAATTTTTCTACATAAATATATCCACAACTAAAGCTTTAACTTATCTTTTACATTTATATACTAGCTAGAACCTATAAAACAGTACTGGGTTAGGTTGGGGTTATGGAAAAACAGAGACAATCGTACCAAATACCATTTTGTCATCTCCGGGATGGGAGAAAGCATTGAGTCTCATAACATTCATATAATGTTAGGTTTCTCATTAGATGTTTTTTTTCCTGTCTAGGAAACCTGAACTATTTCCCAATGTGGCTAGCAACATTTTGCTCCAGCCGTACAGAACGGTTCCAGGTCCTCATCTTAATAATTATGAGTCTTTAAAGTGTTATTGTCTGATATTATTATCATGAATAGTATTGAATTGACCTTATCAAATATTTTTTTCTATGTACTTGTGCTAGTTAGTTTCTTGTCAGTTTGACATAAGCTGGGGTCATCTGGGAAGATAGAGCCACAACTGAGAAAATGCTTCTATCAGACTGGCCTGTAAGCAAGCCTGTGGGGTATTTTCTTGATTAGTGGTTGGTTTGGGGGGGCCTAGCCCATGTGGGTGATGTCACCTCTGGGCAGGTGGTCCTGGAAGGTGTAAGAAAGATATCTAAATGTGAGCTGGAGAACAAGCCAGTAATCAGCATCCCTTCCATGGTCTCTACCTACCCTGACTTCCTTCAGTGATGGAGTGTAGCCTGAGATTTGTAAGATAACGTAAACCCCTAGTTGCTTTTTGGTCATGGAGTTTTATCACAGTAATAGAACAACACTAGAGAGTGGGGGAGCGAGAGAAGGGGAGGGAGGGGGAACAGGGGTTGGTATATAAAATGAAAAAAATTTTAAATAAAAAAATTTTAAAAGAATATATAGGGTTTTTAATGCTAATGTATTGCATTAATATTAATGATCATGCTCAGAGGTCAAACCAACCATGTATTCCTGGATTCAAGGTGATAAGATTTTTCTTTTCTTTTTCTTTTTCTTTTTCTTTTTTCCGAGACAGGGTTTCTCTGTGTAGCTGTGCACCTTTCCTGGAACTCGCTTTGGAGACCAGGCTGGCCTCGAACTCACAGAGATCCGCCTGCCTCTGCCTCCCAAGTGCTGGGATTAAAGGCGTCTGCCACCACCACCCAGTGAGGATGATAAGATTTTGGTACAGATTTTTACATCTTTATTTGTATTATCAGATATTGGTGTGTTCTTCTATATTAATATATTCTCCTATAGTTTTTACATACTATTCTGTTTTCATAACCCTGACATATGTTAGTGTTAGTCTTGTGCCTTCTTCATAATACGAGCTCAAAAGTGTTTCCTCCTCTGCTGTGTCAGGTTTGCATAGACTTGTACAGCGGTTGTTAATGTTGACTGGAATTCTCCAGTTCAACCATCTCACTTAGATTTGTCTTTGGGCAGTTTTCAACCACAAACTAAATTTCTTCAGTGGCTGTTCCAATTATCTAATATATCATCAGGGTATTAGTTGTTCATGTCTTTAAGGATTGTCCACTTTATCTAAAGTTCCTTTTATGTCATTGTCATGAGATCGTTCATAGTATCCACCTGCTATCCAGTGTGTCTGTATCGTCTGTCTATAGTCTCTACAGTGATACCCTGGTGCTGGTCATTGTGCCCTCTCTTCTTTTCATCATTCTGGCTGTAGTTACCAGTTTTATTTGTAAAGCTTTCATTTTGATAATTTTTCTGTTTTCTAATTTTTATTTTACTAAGTACAATTTTTTATTTTCTTCAGTTCACTTTGCTTTCTCTTTTCCAGTCTCATTTTCAGATGAACATATAGCTTATTGATTTTAAACCTTTAGACCTCTTTCGTAATGTATACATATACTACATTAGCATTACTATGAGCATATCTCAAAGATTACATGTATTCTGATTTTCTGTTATTCAA
Source organism: Peromyscus eremicus (assembly GCF_949786415.1). NCBI lineage: Eukaryota > Metazoa > Chordata > Mammalia > Rodentia > Cricetidae > Peromyscus > Peromyscus eremicus. Next base: position 14,554,476 of record NC_081423.1, read on the forward strand.
TTTTTTTTAAAAAAAAATTTTTTTGAGATAGGGTTTTTCTGTGTAGTTTTGTTTGTCCTAGAACGCACTCTGTAGACCAGGCTGGCCTCGAACTCACAAAGCTATGCCTGTCTTTGCCTTCCAAGTGCTGGTACCACCACCACCCAGCAATTAAAAATATTTTAGCCGGGCAGTGGTGGTACATGCCTTTAACCCTAGCACTCAGGAGGAAGAGCCAGGAGGATCTCTGTGAGTTCAAAGCCAGCCTGGTCTACAGAGCAAGATCCAGGACATACACCAAAACTACACAGAGAAACTCAATCTTGAAAAAACCAAAAAAGATATATTTTTTTCATTTATTCTTTGAGGATCTCATAACATGTATATACAGTGTATTTCTGTATCCACCCTCTACTCATCCACAGCTTTCCTCAAACCCCACTCAGCATACATGTCCTCTTCCCACCTTCCTGTCTTCTTTTTCTTACTCTCTTGAATAACCCGCTAAGCCCAGTGAGTGCTGCCTGTCCACGTGCTCATTGCTGAGGCCCATCTACTGGAACTTGAAAACTACCAAAAGAGTGACCACTCTGTTGTCCGCGGCAGCCATCAACTGCTAATAGCTCATTGGCTAGGTGGGTCTTTTGAGTTTCACCCCAGTCTTTGCTTGAGTTCATAAGTCCATTAGTCATGTCATATCCAGGAGACAGCATTTCACAGGGCTCTTCCATAGCCTCCAGCTCTCAATTCTTCCTGCCCTCTCCTCTGAGATGTCCCTGGGTCTTGGGGATTGGGGACTTGATAAGGACGTCCCATAAAGGGATAAGCACTCAGTCACTTATTCTCAGCACTTTGATCAGTTTGGGGCCTCTCACCATTTCCCATGGCAAAAAGAAGCTTCTTTAACCAAAGTTACAACAGTTCAGATTTGTGGGTAGAAACATGAGTGCCTGGAAGGTAGACAGTATGACCACAAAAATGTCTTTATTGTCCTGCTGATTTTCATTTGAGCAATAGGTGATTCCTTTGAAGCATATTGCTTAGTTTTCAATTATTTGAAGATGTTCTTCACTCTGTAATTAAGTATAGTTTGTTGGTTTTTGTTTTTTGAGACAGGGTTTCTCTGTATGGCCCTATTTATCCTGGAACTCACTCTGTAGAGCAAGCTGGCCTCAGAGGCAGGTAGATCTGCCTCTGCTTTGAGGACTGGGATTTTTATAGGAGTGTGCCACTACACTCAGCAATTCAGCGATTTTTTTTTAACCTTTTAAATTCATTAAGACTGTTTTATGGTTCAAACTACCATGAACTTGACACGGGTACTTGTGTGAATTTGTGTTCCACTGTTGTGAAGAGCATTCTAAGTATCAGGTCAGAGCTAAGTGATTGATGGCGTTCCAGTAATCTATATTCTTACTGTTAGGTTGTAGAATTTCTTTTATCTCCTTGTTCTGTGAATTGACAAGAGAAAACTACTATAGTCTAGCTATGGTTAGAGCCTAGCCCTGGTCTCCATCTCTGTTCAGTCCTATCAATATGTGTATTAAATATTTCAAAGTTCCTGTCAAGTGCGTGAATATTTGAAATTACGGTATTCCTTTGAATTTACCTTTTTTATTATCACAAAATGACCCTCATGATCTGTGGTAATATTTTTTTTCTCTGAAAGTTCTGTCTGATAATATCTGGAGTTTTCTAATTACATGTATTTATTTGGGAGTGAGGTGCATGTGCCATAGTGTTTATGTGGAGGTCAGAGGACAACGTTCAGGGATCAGTTCTCTCCTTTGACTGAGGAGGTCCCAGGAATCAAACTCAGGTCATCAAGCTTGGCAGCAAGCACCTTTACCCACTGAGCCATCTCACCACCCCAGAATCTTTTTATTATGTTATAAAAATGTCTTTATATTTAAAATTGATTATTTCTAGAGCACACGCACTTATTTCTGCTCTATCAGAAACTTGATACCTTAAAACATAATGTATTCCCTTACGGTTTTAGACCTTACATGTCTGGCCTGGGTCCGAGTTAAAATCAGGATGTCAGCACAGATTTGTGTCTTGAGAGAGAGAGAGAGATAGGTGTCTATAGTCCTAGTCTGTGGCCCAGTGTCTCCATCATCAAAGGCAGCAGCGTTGTGCCTCTAAGAATTCTATAAAGACATCTTTGGGCTGACGTCTTTTCTTCTCTTCAGTTCTAAGGACCCTTGAGTTTACACTGGGCCTCCCATGAATAACAGCAGCCTTAATTCCCCCCTGTGAAGCCTCTCTGTTCAGTTTCTGGGGATGAGGCCATGGAGGTTCTCCAGCATGCAGAGATAGCAGGGATTAGATTGTGTAGCAGAGCTGACTTTTTCTGCCCTTTCAATAGAGTTCCAGGTGTGTGGTGTACCTCCCCGTGTATTTTGGGTCTGAGTCTGCACTGCTCATGTGTGTTTTCCCACCTGATCTTTGTTCTTACTTGCCTTTTTCTTCCATCTTTTGTTTAGATTGAAGCCTATACTTGTTTTAATTTGTTGGGTTTAGATCAGTAGAGGGGGTTTTTGGTTGATCTGTTGTTTGGTTAGTTGTTTTCTCAGACAACAATGTATAATCCATTCTGGCCTTGAACTTACCCTCTTCCTGCCCTTGCCTCTGAGTAGCTGAGATTGTAGGCATGCTACAACTTGCTCAGCTCTAGTTAAATATTTCAAATGAGCCGTCTTCTATCCCCCATGCGTTTATCAGCATGCCTTTATTTTTTATTGGTGCTCTATGTGTTTAAAATGAGCATCTTTAAATAATCTTATCAAAGTTTACTTTTTATTTGTTTGTTTTGGTTTTCGAGACAGTCTCCTCTGTAACTCTGGCTGGCTTAAACTCACAGAGCTCTGCTTGCTTCTGCCTCCCTAGCACTGGATTAAAGGCCTGAGCCCTCACACCCCACCCACTGCATGCTTTGAAAGAGCCACAGTCTGTGTGTCGGTTTACAGCCCTCAACTCCAGTTACACATGTGCTCTAAGCCTCTTGGTAGCCTGCAGCTCAGCTGTGCCCTTCTCCCCCTTCTTCTTCGTTCTCAGTCATTTCTATAGTGCTATGTCAAGTTCATGGATTTTTTTCTACAGTATTTAATCTATCAATGTACTTTTTATTCAGATATTATAGTTTTATTCTCTAGAAATCCCATTTCTTTACATGTGTGTACACACTGTGTGCCTGCAAGTGCACACGATAGGGTATCACTTTGTTGCCTGCACTGACCATGAGTTCTTAGTCTCCAGCAATCCCCCTGCCTCAGCCTCCTGAATAGCTAAATACTACAAGCTGGATCGTTGCACCAACCTCTGGTCTTCTCTGTATCTTCTACTCTCTTCTCAAGTGCCTGCTTTCCTTTAGTTGGATGTTATTATGAGAACTCATTTTAGATCTTTGTCTCCTAAAGTCATGTCTACATGGTTTTCTACTGATTTATTTTTACGAATCAGATATTTTCCTTATGTATGTCTTGATTTTTTTATTGGATATCAGATATTGTGAATTTTATTTTGTATAGTGTTTGATTACAATTTTGGATTTTGTTCTTTTAGTTGAGTGACTTTGGGGTTAATTTCGTTCATTTCAGCTGGGAGAGAGCATTGATTTTGGAGTTGTTGAGTCCCATACTAAGGGATAGCACTTTGGGGACACTGCAGTGTGTTAGAAGCGTCTTCAGGAGCTATTCCGGCCCTTTGTGATAATTAGGACTCTTTTGGCCTCCAGCTTTCAGCTTTGGTGAGTTTCTTCTCATGTTTGCAAGGAAGACACCAGAGAGACTCCTGACAGATCTCTCTAATTGTCCTCTTTGTGATTCCACTCTCTGGTACTTCATACACAACTGTAGCTGCCTCGGTCTTCCATATCTCAGTCTGTTACTCTCAACTCAACGAGACCTCTTGGCTGTATTTGGGTCGCCCTTGCTGTCCTGCCGTCTACTGCTTTGGGCAGTGTGCTCCAGCAATTGTAGGTATTACCCCATTCATTTCCCTCTCCTCTGGTTTAATAGTCCTATACTTCTTGTTGTGCAGTAATTGAAAACTGTGTTTCATATATTTTGTCCTGTTTCTGGTTGTTTATGGCAAGAGGGGAAATCCTCATAGCAGTTAATCCTTCGTGGGAAGAAGCAGGAGTCTTGTCTTGTGTTATTACAGTTTAGCTTTGACATTCTGTTATCTTACATCATAGTAACATTATGGGTTTTGAATCAGTTGCAAGCAGACGTTAGTCTCAAAGTCTAATATTCTTCAGGCCTGTGATCTGCATTTCAGCAAGGCTCTCTAGAGGCTCAACAAAACAGCATTATGAAGGGGTGCCGAACATCAAGTCCTAAATATCAGTCAACTCCATATCACTAATACACTGTATACACAGTGACAATGGACACATACTATGTGCCTGATTCTGTCATAGGGGTTTTTGTGTTCACTCATCTCATTCTCATGAACATCTTTATACCAATAGTGGGCAAAGTGTTCTAGAAGCACTGTTTGTCCTCATTTCCTGCTGGAGCATAAGCTTCTGAGGGGCAGGAGTAGTGTTTTGTTTTTTATGTTTTCTTTATTCTTTGAGAATCTCATACAATATGTTTTGATCATATTCTTATACTTCCCCCCAAGTCTTCCCAGATCCTCCCACCCCTCTCTACCCACCCAACTTCATGTTCTTTCTCTTTTACAAAATCAAACCACGCACACGCGCGCGCGCGCGCGCGCACACACACACACACACACACACACATCTACACAGAGTCTGTTTTGTGTTGGCCAGCTACTCCTGACATGAGGGCTGCACTGGAGTGTGGTTGATATACCAATATCACTCCATTGAAGAAAACCAATTTCCTCTCTCCAGCAGCTGCCAGTTGTGAATAGCTTCTTGGTGAGCAAGGGACTTTGTACCCATTTCCCTCCTCCACGCTGTGAGTTTCGTCTGCCTTCAGCTTGTGCAGCCCTTGTGCATGCTGTCATGAGTTCATATGTGTATCTGTTGTTCCCAGACATCATCTCCCTTTCTCCCCTTCTTCTGCATAGATCTCTGAGCTTTGAGGAGATTGTGTGATAATGACATCCCATTTAGGACTGAGCAGTCCAAAGTCTCTTACTCTCTGCACACTGTCCAGTTGTGGGTCCCTGTATTAATTACCATCTACAGCAAGAAGAAGCTTCTCTGATGAGGACTGAGTGCTACACTGATCTGTGGATATAGAAATGTGTCGTTAGGTGTCATTTTATTGCTGTGTTCACTTACCAGACTAATAGTAGATTTTCCCCTCAGCCCATGACCATCTCAGGTTCTCCTTCATTAACTATTTCTGGTATGAATTCCAGCTCATGGAGCAGTCCTTAAATCCAGTTTTTAAAAGTAGTTGAATATTCTTATAACATTCATACCACATTGCACCAGTGGGCCTTTCTTACAAGAAGATCAATATTGTAGTTCAAAGAGTTCGTAGATGGGTGAGCTTGGGGATTACTTTTCTCCTCTGGTAGCATGCACAAAGCTTTCCAACACTATGAACACTAGCCAGTAGAGATAAAGCTTCCAATTGAGCACCAGCTAGATTTCTAACAAGGATTTCAGAATTCCCATAACAGATGTCTCTTTGTTCTATCCATAAGTATGTGGTATCTTCAATAATGTGAACAGTCTTACCGTCAAGCTGTGGAATGTAGCCAATAGCATTAGGAATACCCAACAATATTTGGGGAAGGGTGTCTGCTGGACCCCTTTGGCCAATAAGGGAGCAGGGTCTTGATCACTACTTTATTTCCAAGTCCTATATAGCAAGTGCTTGCTAAATACTTACTGAAAGAATTAATTAGGTAATATTTTCAGTATATAGATGAGTACGGTATTGCTCAGAAAGTTATTTAGAGTCTTTCCTGTTTCTCTTCATCACACCTCCCTGCTACATCTATCTGATAAAGTTTGCAGCTTTGACAGCTGGGTACCTGATAGAAGAGGTTATCCTTGTACTTAGGTTTTGCCTTCAACCTCTTATATTGTTGCAACTTAGGTGGCTGACCAGTGAGTTAGACCCTGTGTCTTCAATAAAGATTGAATGTTGAAAGTAGCCGCTTGGATTTTTTCTCTCTTGGTATGATACCCAAGCACAGATCTTTTACAAGTATAGAGCAAGCCCCAGGCTTACAAAAAGCAGCTCTTAATGATTCTCAACTCATTTCTTCAATAATGAGCGCTCATACAAATGCTACATACCTCGGCAGTACTGAGAGAAATAAGACATGAAGCTTGTATTTTAATGGTGAGTGACAAACAATAAGTGAAGAAACACTCAGACAAGAAAATGAGGTAGTAATTCCTGAAGCAGTGATGAGAGAAGGTCGTGGAGACGAGCTGTGTGGTGGGGACAGGAGTAGAGGACAGCACAAAGTGCTGAACAGAGAATGACTGTGCTGCTTGGCCGAGGGTGGCTGAATAGCATAAGTACTTGCCTAGGAAAAGTGAGGGCAAGCAAAACGTTAAGTCAGCTACACATGACCAGACCTGTTTATTGTCAATAAAATGTATGTGAATGCCAAGGTATGTATGTCGCCATTTGTAACATTCTTGAATGGAACGTTCAGTATTGATATACTATTACTAGTGAAACATTGAAGAAATACTTTCGAGTTCTTTCCCACCACAAATAGTGCTAAAGAGAGAAGACAACCATGAACTAGTTTAATAGATAGGGCTTTGTGTTTAAGGGATTGAAAGTTTGGGAAATGCTTAGAAAATGAAAAAGGGGAAATACCCTATGGGGAGGGAACACTGTCACAGTCTCTACATGCTGCATGTCCTAGTGAAGCTTCACATGATGCAAGTATGCATGGACTGCATGCATACTGTGGAGGTGAAGGCAGTCTGCTTGCCTGTTTCTACAGCTCGTCCTCCCCAATAATCCTTTTGTCTTGGAAGTTGCCTTTCAGACTGTCTTTCCACTGCCTTCGTCCTTGTTTGGGCTATGATGAGTTTTGAGCTGAAGCCAGATTTCAACTGCACCCCATTATCATCTTCCTGACTCTTGTACTTGTGTTCCTCTTGTACACAGTTAACTTTTCAGAGCAGCTTTCCATAGTGGGTCTTAGTAAACAGGAGAGCTATTAATGATGCGTGTGCTTCCTGTGGCGAGCACATGGCTATCTCAGTACCAAACAGTGAGTTGCTGGAGAGGACAGAGTGCCCAATGGTGTCACAACACTTCCAGACTTGTCTGACTCACAGATGGAATCCTTTCCAAATTATCCTAAAAACCAAGAAGTAGCATAAAAGTTAAAAAGCCATGGTGTCTGCACATTCTTTGAGAAGTCATTCTTTGAGCCTCACATAATAGCCTCCTCTACAAATAAAAAAGAGGTGATGCTAATTAATGCGTTGTCTTCAGCACTAGTCATCTTGTTTTGGCAACTGCCCACAATCCTTATGATTCCACACATTTAAAACTACCTGGAAATAACATTTATCCTTTTCAAAGCCCCAACCATAAATCAACCATAATGGAAACCCCCGCTTTTATTGCAAAGCTGTGTGCTCCAACCTTTGAGTCTAAAGTGTTTACCTGGCTTTTCTGCAGCTGACTCAGTGGATTAGACCCTTTTAATGCAACTTGCATGGCAGTGTGGTCACCAAATTATATGAAGACTTTAAATTTTGTGCATGATTGATAGCTTATTGCTCTCTACTTAAATCTGTTTACTTTCATGATCAAGGCTTCAAATGTAGAAAAATGAAGGCGAAAAAGCAAGAAAAACAACTCAAGAAATGAATATTTGGTTCCTGGGCTGCCTCCCAAAGTTAGCAGGGGACAGGGTTTCTTCCTACAGAGCAGCCTTGGGTGTGGGGCGTAATGAGGAGTGAGTTAACCAGTACATAAATTCCATAGTTTTGAGAAGCCAGGGAATGCTCCTTTCTTAAAATATTCCTCCCAGTGTTGGTGGTGCATACCTTTAATCCCAGCACTTGGGAGGCAAAGGCAGGCAAATCTTTGTGAGTTCGAGGCCAGCCTGGTCTACAAAGTAAGTTCCAGAACAGCCAGGGCTACACAGAGAAACTCGGTCTCCAAAAACAGAAACAAACAACAAAAGGTATCTTATCCCAGTGTTTTCCAAAACTACTGTCCATACCTGTCTTTGGACCTTCATTCAACCTCTCATTGCTCGGGATCCTGTATGGGCTTCCATCACTCTGTCCGTGTCTCAGAAGCCCACAGACCTCCTCCTTTCTAGTTCCAGGGCCTTTTCAAGCTGGAGTGTTAGTTCACTGCTAAGTATTGCTAAGCATGGGTCATACCTGCTCTTGAATATTCTCTCAGGTTAGTTTAGCTCCCCATTCTTGAAGTCACTGTTTCACCTCTGATCTATCAGATGTTCATGTCTCAAACATAAGATGGATAAGAAGCTGTTTCTCAGCTTCCCCCACCCCACCCACCCTGCTGCCTTTCTTTTTGTTTATTTCGTTTAGTTTGACTTGGGTTTTGGTTTTTTGAGAAAAGAGCTCATATAACCTAGGTCGGTCAAACTGGTGATCCTCCTGCCTCCACCTCCCAAGTATAGGCTACTTTAGTTGCCATTTTCATTTCTCTTAGTAGTCAAAAATGGCCAGGAATGTGTCAACATGTCATCATTAACGAAAAATATGGGTAGTATCATTCTAACCATGTTATGATTCTAAATCACTGAAATGGGATCAACTAGAGAATTTCGGGGGTTTGGCCTCCTCTCCCCTCCCCCCTCCCTTTCTGCTTCTCCTCCCTCCCCTTACTCCAGGGCCTTAAACATGCTAGACACATACTGTAGTACAGAGCTGCATCCACGGCCTTTTCTCATTTTAAAAATGCAAACAATACCTGATATACTCAGTAGTTAGAGGTTAGATGAGGCTAGGGGTATGGCTCAGCTGTAGAGTTCTTACCTAGGATGCATGGTGGCTTGGGCCTATCAATCTCAGCACCTGCACTAAGAAGGTAGAGTCAGGAAAAACAGAAGTTTAAGGTCATTCTTGGCTGCATAGCAAGTCAGAAGACAGCCAGGGTTATTGCAAGACCCTGTCTCCATCAAAAACAAAGAACTTAAAAGTTGATCATTTTAGTGTACAAAGGAAATTATAAATGGTTGCATAGCAATTACTTGCTTAGAAAACTTTCAATAACATCTCTGTTGACTTTCAAATTAAATGTATCTCCACCTATTTTTGGATGCTCTCATGTAGGAACCCAACCTACTTTGTTAACCTTCTTTCATGATTCCCCTGCACATTTTTGAATGCAAACCAAAGTCTGATCCTCCAAAATGTATCATCGTCCTATTTACTGTGAGTGACAGCCCAGGAGTAACAGCAGTTTGAGTTCCGACTGTGGGGTTGTTGGTTGGTTTGGTTTGGTTTGGTTTCATGGGTGCCAAGGATCAAACCTCCAGGGCCTCATGTAATATAGAAGTACTCTGCCACAGAGCCAGCACCACCCCCATTATTTTAAAAACATTTGATGCTTGTATATATTTTTACTTAATACTTGATTTTAATGTAGTTATTGACAGTGCACATTCATGGTTCAACTCTTTATTTACTGTCCAACCTGATCTTAGCGTGCCCTTGAACAGGTCACTTAAATCTCTAAGTTTCACCTATAAAATGAGAATAACTATTACAGGACTGATAAAGGTTAAAAACAAGGGCAGTGATGGCACCACTGTGGTGGTATTGTGTTCCTGAAAATATTGTGCACCCTAATAAACTTTTCTGGGGTCAGAGAACAGAACAGCCACTAGATACAGAGACCAGAAAATGGTGGCACTCACACCTTTAATCCTAGCCTTCTGGAGGCAGAGATCCATCCAGATCTCTGTGAGTTCAAAGCCACACTGGAAACAGCCAGGCATGGTGACTCACGCCTTTAATCCCAGGAAGTGATGGCAGAAAGCAGAAAGGTATTTAAGGCATGAGGACCAGGAACTAGAGCTTGTTAAGCTTTTAGGCTTCTAGCAACAGTTTAGCTGAGATCCATTTGGATGAGGACTCAGAGGCTTCCAGTCTGAGGAAACAGGATCAGCTGAGGAATTGGCGAGGTGAGGTGGCTGTGGCTTGTTCTGCTTCTTTGATCTTCCAGCATTCACCCCAATACCTGGCATCAGGTTTGTTTTTATTAATAAGAACTTTTAAGATTCGTGCTACAGCACCACACACCTTTAATCCCAGCACTCAGGAGGCAGAGGCAGGCAGATCTCCATGTGTTCGAGGCCAGCCTAGTCTACAGAGCGAGTTCCAGGACAGCTAAGACTGTTACACAGAGAAACCCTGTCTTAAAAAAACAAAAACATAAACATAAAAAAAGATTAAAAACAATAATCCATATAAGACGTTTAATGCTGTTACTAACATGTAGTAAGCCCTTCGTACATTTCAGCTATTTACTGATGAAGTCTTTTTTCTCATTCAACTCTGCAGAATAGTTTACAAATAATGAGGGAAGTGAACTAGCACTTCCAAAGTAACAGTACAAGGGGGAAAGGTGGGATTTGAAACCAGAGCTGTCCAGCCCCAAAATCCAGGGTTCCCTCCATGTTCTCAACTCTTGTTATTCTCTACCTGAAAATCTTCCTCCTTGTATCACACAGAAATAACCTTTCCAAGCTAGCTCAGGCCATGTCCTCATCCAGCTCACTTTGACCACCATTAAAACATGATCTTTCCCTAGCTGGGCGGTGGTGGCGCACGCCTTTAATCCCAGCAATCGCGAGGCAGAGCCAGGCAGATCTCTGTGAGTTCGAGGCCAGCCTGGACTACCAAGTGAGTTCCAGGAAAGGTGCAAAGCTACACAGAGAAACCCTGTCTCAAAAGACACACACGCCAGCAGCAGCAGCAGCAGCAGCAGTATGTGACTGTGTGACTCCTTCATATATCGTTTTATACTGCGGTGACCTCTGTGGAAAGCCATGAGCTCTTTGACACCAGAGCAGGGTTTGCACCTATTTCCCCTTTGGAGCCATTTCCCCTGAAGTACTTTTCACTAAGTAGATGCTTAATAACCAGTCAAATTGAACAGAGGCTGTTCAAGTCCCAAATGGGGAATTCTGTCCAGTTCAGACCAGGAATCATTTTCTTGCTAGTGTTTCTCTATGCCAGACCCTGTAATAGACACAGGGCTTAAAGAAAAAAGCCAAACCCCTTCTCTCAAGGATTTAGCGTTTCACTGAAGTGCTTTGAAATCCTACCTTTTTAATAGAGAGAATAATCAAATGAGCAAACAGATCAGTAATGGGAATGAATTGTTATTGTTTGTCCAGATACAGTCGTCTCCTCCAGCTGCTGTACGAGTTTAGACTACATGGTCACCTACCTCTTCAAGCACATAGCAAAAGAGGGCAAGAAGCCACTTCAATGCAGGGAGTCTGTGCAGGCTGGTCAGAGACTGTTACACTTTATGCAACGAAACCCGGATGTGCTGCAGCAGGTAACTTCGCTTAACGTCTTTCCCAGAAGCTGTTCTGGCCCCTGAACTTACATAAATGTTTGTCAAGATGTTTAGCAGTGACTCCCCTTGATACTTTCCCTGACAGTGCAGAGTACACTGGCTTCAGGGTTACCTGTACATAAAAATCCCAATGCTGTTCATGGCACTGCAGAGTTCAGAAGGGATAGTTCTCCTGAGGCCTGAGGAAAGTGGATCAGAACTCAGACTTCCTGCGTGGACCTTGGGCAGCTCTCAAATGTGCAGTAAGGACATGGCTGCTGGAGCAGTTGTGTACGAGCTCCTGCTCCATGCGGACACCTTGCCAGGAGCTGTCCATTCGTGAAAGTGTAATTAGCAGTTGTTTTTAGCGTAAGATTACGAGTCACATGGTTCAGACCTTAGCCAGTGTTCCAAACAGTCAATTAATACGTGAGAATGCAGCAATTTGTTTTCAGTTGTGTTTTTTAAAAAGATTTATTTTTTCATGTGTTTTATGTATATGAGTACCCTGTCTGCATGTACACCTGCATGCCAGAAGTGGGAATTGGATCCCATTATAAATGGTTGTGAGCCACCGTGTGGTTGCTGGGAATTGAACTGAGGACCTCTAGAAGAACAACCAGTGCTCTTAACTGCTGAGCCATCTCTCCAGTCCCTAGTTGTGCTTTCTAACTGGCCAACACAGGCTAAGTCCAAGTTTATAATTGTTTTAAGTAACTCACTTCTGCCAATCTGAGAAACAACATACATAAGAAATGAAGATATATGCCAGGAATATTCCAGAAAGAATAAAGCCATTTTACAGATAGACCATCACTATGGCTGATGTTTGTACTTCCACAAAATTTGGGAAATATATGTATACCCTTTTCTGTTTTCTTTTGCCCAGGTATATCCATAATAGTCTGACTTGCAAAAGTCAATACCTCACTGACTATATTGTCATTAGTGAACAATGTCGTCTGAGTCAGTAGACTGTCTCATTGCACATGAACATGATGAGAATGGAATGGGAAGTTTGTGGAAGAGGTTTCCTTCCTGAATATAATGGTTTTACTAGGATCAAAATGAAATTATAAAAGTCTTATTTGTAGTGACATTTCAGTTAACTAGTTGCATTCCAAGAACAAATGGCATGAGTGTAATTCGTTCATATTTTGAGTAACTAGCAAAGGACTAATTACTACAGACTCCACAACAGCCTAGAAATGTGGTTAGCATCATCCCCAGTTTTACAGATCAATATTCTGGGTGCCTCAAGATTCGCTAGAAAGTAATAGAATTGGAATTTGAACCAAGGTCTGTTTAGCTCCAAAGCCCACATCCTTAAAACTCAAGCCACTGCTTCTCAAGGTATCTCAGAGTCACCTGGATGCCTGTGCAAAATACACATTCTGTCATGGTTAGGATGCACTTCTCTCGAGCACTTATTCCTGTAAGTCACTGCTGGACAGGTGGGGGTACACTGCAGCCCTGTGTGTTTTCCATGGAGAAGGCTGAGGACCTCTGACGTATAGCATGTCATCATTGAAGATAACAAATATTCATGGCCCTGCCTACCATGACAAAAGACAAGTCTACCACAAAATCATTCATGTTAGCAGTCAGTCATCATCACAGTATTGTCCCATCAGCTTTGAGCAGTCACTTCTAATTTGGTTGAAATTTTTAGTAAAAATCAGTAGGCTAGTAGTAAGACCGTGCAGGAGATGAGCCAGTGTGTCTTTACTCAGAATCAACATGAGTTTGTTGGTTTAAGTCATTTCTGTGTGTTAATAAGACTTGGTAATCTTTCACTTTATAGCATATGACTAAGTAGTGATATATCTTTATTAAGCAGTGGAATACATTCTATTTATTTGGGATGTAAGCTTTCAGATAACATTTTAAATATTAATGACTGGTCTCTGGTAGTCAGCATAAATATGATTTGCATTAGCACTAGGTTGTATCATCTTGAGTGCCTCTGATGTCAACTATTGGGTATAGTAATATCTGACATCATCTCCTTAGGTCACTGACAACTTTGACCTCTATTCTTATGCACAGTTTCTGTCGTCTCAAAAGCTCTTTTGAATTGATTTGAAATTTTGACTCTTCCCTTTATGAGGCAGTAAAATTGATAATTATTCAGATGGGAACTGAGCACTGAGTGAAAAATCAATTCCACCCGCTCTCTGCTGCGTATAAAATTACTTCTGAGTCTGCTGGACTGAACGGATGGCCAGAGTAAAAGCAGCAGGCAGGAGCAGTGGGAAGAATTAGCCGGACAGAGCTAATAGCCTGAAGGGATGGACCTGGAAAAGAGGGAGTGGGCCAGTTGGGGGTTATTATGAGCAGGGATGGGCCATTGATCATCTGTTTACATCAGCTTTCCAGGACCTTATAAATCAGCCCTGAAGAGTGGCAGAGCCAAGATTCAGACTCTTACCAGAGGGACTTGTATTAGATTATTCTCATTTTCACACTCAGATGAAAAGTGAGCCATTGATTATTCATTGGTTGCCCATTAAATGCTGTTTTTATAGATGATTTGCCTATCACAGAAGATAATGAACAAGGTTGCTGCTTCATAACTCGAGGTTTCAGTTTTCAAGGCATCTGTGTCGTTAAGTAATGCCTAACCCTATTAAGAGGAATGGGTTACAAATTGCTTAACAGTGCTGAAAAACTAGACCCTAATGACTAATTGTGCCTGGAGTTTAGAGAGGGCTTGTCAGCTCTTTAAACTAAACTGATGCAATGATACTGCAATTATTTACTGGTTTGAACTGTTTTCCTCCCGCCCTGGACATATTTGGCTAGAAGCATAATTGCATGGAGAGTGTCAGTTCCAAACTGCAAACGTGATCTCAAGCTTCTGCAGAAAATGAATGACCCTGGGTGAAGGGTTCGCAGCACCTTCTCAGGCCTTATCACTTGTGTGCCGCCTCTCACCTGGAAGTGCATTTATTATGACCTGTCATGTGACTATAGATCTTCCACAGTTTGTGAACAGATGTAACTTTGCAAAGACTAAAATTTATCCCATGTGAAGAGTCATTGAATTTAAGTGAGTCTGTTTGAGGTAAGAAATGCTGCCTCTCAAGTATTCCTTCAACTTAACATCTGAGAAAAACCCAGTTTGCATAAATTAAGGGAGAAGAATTCCTCAAGTATTTTTATGTCACTAGGAGAATGAACTAAAAACTTAAAAAGAGATGATCAGTAGTAGCAGTGGTCGGATTGCTAATCACCACTGATTAGTAATGGGTGAGAGTGATCTGCTGCAGGAATTTGGAGACAATGTTTATATATGATTTTTTTTCCGGTTTCGTTACTGGACATGTTATATATTTACATTCATAACCAGGAGATCAGCATTCATTCAGATACATGAAAAGACAAAAGCTGTGCCCAAATTAGGTGAAGGTTTGCAGAATCGAGGAGCCATTTTAGAGACATGATGAATTCTTTTTGTAATGATAAAGGCACTGATGCGAAACTGCATCAGAACCCCCTTAAATGTTCTAGAGAGAGTAGCACCTTGTGCAGAAAAAGAGCAGTACCTATGGACTGCCTCTGTCACGGAGTGGATCGAGCAGTTAGCGTGTTGATGAGGTGGTTGCAATCATAGTCATGTCCAAATACAGTGCATAGGAGAACCAGAGTGACTTTTACCTGGTCGAGTCTAGCTAGCTATTTGGCTCAAGTCAGCTCTACTAAAAATTCAGAGAAATTCTAATTAAGACTTTCTCTTCCTCTCCTCTTTTTTATTTCATTTATTTGTTTGTTTGTTTGGTAGCATGCCGTTTAACTAGAAATTGTAAAGAGCTGTCAGGAGCTATAAGAATCATACTTCAGTATGAACATAAGCTAAAAGAACATTCACCCTTTTCCTCAATCAGTCAGTCAATCAATGAAAATTGCTTTTGTATAGTGCTCTTCATGACATGTATCCCAAAGTGAATTACAGCAAAAGGGAAATCATCTGCTCTTTTTTCATCTCTGTGTTTAGACTGAAATGATATTGCTCAACATTTTGACATACTACACAAGACATCTTTCATACTTAAGATTCCATTCCTTAATACTAAATAGGAGAAAGTGTCAACACATACTTAACTGTCGTTGAAGCTCTGGTCTATGGAACCTTAGCAGAAACACTTAAGCAAATGAAATACATTTCTTATTTAACTCTTTAAAAATAATTAGCCATATTTTTTAATATTAATGAATGTAGAGTTTTCTCAGAGCCCATTCAGCTCCTCTCTGTGCCCACTTTTCCTGTCCTCGTAGTTTTAATAAGCTCCTATGCTTTTGACCTCATCTTCGTCCACTGGTCCTTCATCTTGCATCTTTCTTTCCTTGCTCCTGGCTCTGAGAAAACTCTAAAAATGAAATTTTTTCTCATGATCCTTAAATTGAAAAGGGGACCCTCCATTTGACCAGCTAGTTTGGGATGGTTGATTTACAACTTCATTACTGGAAACATGGCAGTAGACTGGTACCAGAACAGGCGGAAAGAGCATTCATAACTGGCCAAAGGACTCAGAGGAAGCTAAGGGTGTGTCATTAGACAGAGAGTGGGAAAGAGGCACTCAGATGTTGTGACACATGTTTTCACATATGTTGCCACACTCTTGGTCCTCTTCACAGAAATCCATGCATACACTGTGTTCTTTCTGGTAACATGTGAGACCTCACGGTATGCAGGTACTGCCTTCAGTTCATGTGTCCACAGTGTCGGACATAATCATCAAGTATCTCTGGGAGGGGAATTAGCAGTATCATTTCACAGATGTAGAAACTGAGGCAGAAAAAGGTCAAGTCTTTCCTGAGGTCATGGTCTGAACGCTGAAGAACTAAGCCATTCAGCCCTCTATTTTGTCTTTTTTCCTTTTTTTGTATATATTGGTTATACCTAGTAATGGGTTTCATTATGACGTTTTCATACATTTATATAATGTGTTTTCATCATGTTGCCCCCCCCCCATTACTCTCCTTTCCTCTCCCACACCCACTGCTCCCTTTTCTGAAGAACTGAAATTTTAATGAAAGTCTGTTTAACTCCAGAGTTCATGTACTCACCCACAAAGCTATCTACTCTCTCATTTGGTGGCTTCTAATCTAGGGAAGTATATTGTATTGTGTTTTGAAAACTAATAATAAGGCAAGTTGAACATTGTGAGTTCCACTGGGTCATCGCAAGGTAGAATGATTTAGAATGCTCATCCTTTAAAAAAAATTAAGTATACACGTGTGTGTGTGTGTCTGTGCGCGCGCGCACATGATGCGGTGCCTGTGGAGGCCAAAAGAGTGCACTGGATCCCTTGGAGCTGAATGATGGGTGGTCGTGAGCCACCTGACATGGGTGCTAGGAACAGAATTCAGGTATCCCTCTCATGTCTGAGACAGCTGAGCTTCCTCCCTTCTGGTGTAAACCCAACCCTTCTCACTAATTCCGTAGGTAGGTGATGAGGATGTAACATTTGGAAGGACGGTTCCGTGAGGAAATCAGTCTGATAGTGTGATTACCTCAGGATGTTCTTTGTGAGTTTTCCCTAGTCATCTTTGAGGTTGTTTTTGAAGTTTCCTTTTTTTCCTTAATCTTTTTTTTATTTTTACGCATATAGGCATTTTTGCCTTCATATATGCCTGTGTATCACTTGCATGTCTGGTGCCCGTGGAGGCCAGAAGAAGGTATGAGATTCCCTGGAATTGGGGTTACAGAAGGTTGTGAGCTGCCAGGTAGATGTTGGGAATCAAACCTGGAACCTCTGAAAGAGCAGTCAATGTTCTTGAGCACTGAGCATCTCTCCGGCCCACTTTATGGTGTTCCCTTTAACCTGGTGTCTCTAGGAGACTATCCAGACGGCAGCTGCTCACAAAGGTAAATGTGCTATGTAACATTCCCTTACCCCATCACATCTCTGTCTCATCCTTAATCTCAAATTGATTCAATATGGAATGCCAGTTTCCACTTCTTACTGGTAAAGCCTTTCTCCTCAAGGAACCTTTTACCAGTGATACCACTAGTCATTTTTTTTTTTTATAATTTAATCCAATTTTACATATCAGCCACGGATTTCCCTGTCCTCCCTCCTCCCGCCCTCCCCCCATCCCACCCCCCATTCCCATCTCCTCCCAGGTGGAGCTCCGGGAGTCCAATCGGTGAGAAAGAGGAGGGATTGTATGAGCGAGAATTGTTGAGACCATGATTGGAAAAAGCACAGGGACAAATAGCCAAACTAGTGGAACCACTAGCCATTTTTAAGCTCTGGATCTAATAATACCTGGTTGCTTTGAGTCTCTATATGCCTTTCCTGACCATTACCAAGTGTATTAGTCAGATTTCTCTAAATCAGTGGTTCTCAACCTGTGGGTCACAACCCCTTTGGAGGTCCCCTAAAACCATTGGAAACCATGGATATTTACATACAATTCATAACAGTAGCAAAATTACAATTATGAAGTAGCAACAAAAATAATTTTATGGTTGGAGGTCACCATACCATGAGGGATTATATTAAAGGGCAGCAGCATTAGGAAGGTTGAGAACTGTTGCTCTAGAGGAACAGAACTGATAGAAAGAATCTATGTACATGAAAAGAGGATCTATTAGAATGGCTTACAGACTGTGGTCTGGCTGGCTCAACAACAGCTGTCTCCCTACAGAAAGACCCAGAATCCAATAGTTCTTCAGTCTGTGAGGTTGAATATCTCAGCAGGTCTGTAACACTTGTTGAAACCCCAAAGAAGGAATGCCACAGCAGTGAGAGAGATGAACATTCCAGTGAGAATGAGGGCAGGCAGGCAAAAAGCAAGTTTCCTTCTTCCATGTCCTTTTATACAGGCTGCCAGCAGAAGGTTGTTGCCCAGATCTATGGCAGGTCTTCAGGCCTCACATGATCCAATAAAGAAAAATCCCTGACAGATATGTCCAGCTGTTTAGGTTTTAGTAGATCCAGATGTGCTCAGTTTGACAAGGTTGGCCATCACTTCAAGTATCACAAGCTAGGGTACCTCTCAGGCCAAGCAGGAAATATTAATGAAGACAGGAAAGAAACCTACAGTTGAGAATACGTCTGTCTAAAGGGGGTGGCCTCACCACATCTCCAAAACACAGCCAACCATTGTCTTGCTAGACACATCAGAATTTTATTTTATTTATTTTTGGTTTTTCGAGACAGGATTTCTCTGTTTAGCCCTGGCTAATCCTGAAACTCGCTCTGTAGCCCAGGCTGGCCTTAAACTCAGAGATCCACCTGCCTCTGCCTCCCAAGTGCTGGGACTAAAGGCGTGTGCCACCACCGCCTGGCTCAGACACATTGAAATGTGTCCTAAAGTAATTCAGAATTTGAATTTTTTTTTAATGTTGCCCACTGACTACAAATTAAAAACAAAACAACAACAACAAAAACCTCAGAACAGTGAGCGGGCCATGTATGTGAGTGTGGAGTATGTGACCCTCAGGAGTTCCAGGGCTGAGAGCTCCAATGTGGGGCTCCCTGTTGCTCCTAGCTCCAACCTGTAGCACTACTTTTGCTGGCATTTTTATCAAATTTTTGAAATATATTTTGTTTGTTGTTTTTTAATATAGTTATTTTGGTTTTCCTTATCTTCTTATTTTGCTTTTTTGTTATTTTAAAAATAACCAGGTTTGTTTGAGGCAAAAGTCAAGAATCTCTTCCTCTCTCTGTCTCTCTCTCTCTCTGTCTCTCTCTCTCTGTCTGTCTGTCTCTCTCTCTCTCACACACACACACAGACACACACACACACACACACACACACACACACACACACACACACAGATCTAACTGCTAAGGATGAAGTAAAAAATATGTAAGGCCAGGTCTAAACCTGTCTAGGTAACAACAAGGCAATAAAAGTCCACAGGGCGGCTGGAGAGACACTCTTGAGTTTAAGAGCGCTGGCTATTCTTCCGAGGACCTAGGTTTAAGTCTTAGTAGCCACATGGCTGCTCACAACCATCAGGAACTCTGATTCCAGAGGATCTTCTAGCCTCTGTGGACACTGAATGTACATGGCACACAGACACATATATAGGCAAAACACCTGTGTACATAGACTAATAAAATAATTATTTCAGTCCAAGAGAGAATAAACTCTTAAGAGTGAAAAACTCAGGCTGGGAGATGGCTCAGTCAGTAAAGTGCTTGTCTTGCCTCCTACTTGTAACCCAGCACTGGAGGAGAAGGACAGGTAGGCCCCTGGGGCTCACTGTCCAGCCAGCCTAGCCTGTTTGGCCTGTTCCAAGCTAGTGAAAGACCCTGTCTCAAAAGCAGACTAGTTAACACCTCAGTAATAATACCCAAAGTTGACCTCTGGCTCATGACACAGATGCACGCGCACACACACATACACAGAAAACATTGTGACCAAAGACAAGTTTTTAAAGCCCATGTTTTTAATTTTGAAAATAGAAAAGTAAGGGGCCCGTGAGATGGCTCGGGGGGTAAAGGTGCTTATGACCATGACTATTCCTTCATCCCTGGGACCCACATGGTGGAGGAAAGAACCAGCTTCCACAGATTGTCTTCTGATCTTCACACATGTGCTATGGTGTGCATGTGTGTGGATGGATGGATGGATAGTTTTGTTAAAGTGATATTTTAGAACAAATCATGTGTTCTTTTAGAACAATGGCTATTGTCTTAATCTTTTTCTTAAGTGTGTCTGCTACTTTAATTTTTGTTGTAGGTATATTTGTTGGATAACAATTTGAGCTGCAACATAGATGTCATATTAATGTAACTTACATAATGCATTTTTATGGTGTACCTCATTTCCTCTCAAAGATCTCCTACATCTTGGCATTTGTCCAGGCCTCTCAGCACAGCCTGATTCCTTGCAGTGGTCTGTGGATGTCTCTAAAGTAAATACCCAAAATATTAATTTTCAAAATATTGTCTATAGACATAATTTTAGCTCTACACCTATTGTGGTCATACACTGCTACTATAGAATAAGCCAGATGGTAATGCTAAGATTATATCTCAATATAAAATGGCCCTTCTAAAACTCCAGGAAAAATGTCTAGTCTACACATGGATCAGGAAAAAAAAAAAAAAAAAAAAAAAAAAAAAAAAAAAAAAAGCTCTGCCAGTATTGTTCAAGTTACCAGAACAGAAAGGATTTCCACCCCATGAGGATATGTGTTCTCACCTCTAAGCACAGTGGAAGGATACGATCCATTGATAGCATAACTTGCCTTATTAATTGAAAGGATGGAATCCACCAGATGTAGCCCAAGCCAGCAGAGAGTTGGGTGACTAAGCAACAGCAAAGAGACCATATTGAGCGAGCCAGAATTCAGTCTCCAAGTCATTTATTTCAGCCAGTGACAGTACATGTAAACTCCTGTGCCTCTGCAGTGATTGATGGTTTAATATCATATATAATTTTTTTAATGAAGGAAAACCATTTAAATATGTTACCATTTGCACTGGTATTCTCCTATGTACATAACTGCATTTAATCATTATGGGGATTGTTTTTATACTTGTGTAATTTGTATCCACGAAATAACTGTCAAAACCATCTCATGCTGTTGCTGGAAATGGTACAGTGTGCTTCATACTCAAATAGATTCATTCTTCCCTGCACATAATTAAGAGTGTTGGAGCTTTCACTGCACCACATAGGAATTCCGTGTTTACATTTCAGAGAGTGAAAAATAAGCCACAGTGTGTTTGCAGGCTCTTGTTTTCTGAGGCAGTGATAGTGAAGTGCCTTAGTTTTGTACCAGTATATGATTTGAAGGGTTTGATTTTAAGACTTTTAATATTAAAATACATAATAAAATTTTATTATCTAATTACAAGAGGGTTTAGCCTCTTATTAAAGTTGCTAAATCAGGCCTATATTAGCATTATAATGGCACAGTTTGACATGGAATACTCAAAAGTCAAGTTCAAAAGGGGGGTTGAGTTGTTGGGGAGGGGTCTTTTTGCCTTACCCCTCCTCACACAAAATAACAAGGATGAAACGCATGTATGGAAGCAAACAAGGAGCAATTTGGGATGCTGGAGAAGGAGTAGAGGTGTCAGCCCAGGATGGTACCCTTAGGCAAGGCAGCTGGTATATGTAGCCTTTTGTTTATCTGCTACTGGTTTATGTAGCCTTTAGGCCGGCACCAGAAACAATCACTCCTACAGGGTCAGCTGCTGGTCAGAAGCAAAGTAAGAAAAGATTTTGCTTCCAAACACAGCAGCCATAATTTCTGTACAGCTGGCACCTGCTACTGGTGCACAGCGTGAAGGTGAAAGGTCAAAGAGGCAGTTGTTCAAAACTCAAGAATGGCTTAAAGGGACTTGTAGATTAATCTGCTTTATTAACTTCTGTATATTAGATAACTATTGCTGTGAATGACAGTACATCTTTTTGAATAAGTCACATCTCTTTCTCTTTTAAATTAGCTTTTGAGTAATGAATATTAAATAGAAAGCATTTCAAGAGTAATTAAATGAAAGCAGAATGATGTCATTTTACAGTTTTGTTTGTGTGTTTATAGAATAGGGGAATTATGCTTTCCAAGAATTATGCTTTTTTTTCAGTCCTTTTAAAAATAAAGAAGGAAGAAAAAAGAAAAACAGTCAGATTTCATAAAGGAGAATTGGAATAAACAGGACAGCCACATGTCCACTAGCCTTTGTCTTCAAACTGAGAAAAGATGATGTCTCTTGTGCCGTAGCATGAAGTCATTGGGTGCCGGTGGCTGGCTTTGACATTCCCAGGGGCTCCAAATGTTTTCTTTATGAATTAAAGTGACTGCAATCTGTCATCGTTCTTTTATCTACAGTTTAGCACAGTCAGTTCTGCTATCAGTCTACAGCAAATGTTCTCAGAATAGTAAAGGAGTTGTGGAAAGTCAACAACAGACATTTCTTTTCTTTCACACTCATATAGAGCAGATAGAGAATGTTTTGTAAGGGGAAACATGTGGCTTTATACAGACTTAGCCCAGTAATAATTAGACAAGCTCTATAATAGTCTCTCACCCTATTCTGGCAAATGAGATGGTTTTTATCCTCTTCATTGGTCGTGATGTGCATAATTGGCTATCTGTAAGCTAAAACAGAAAGAACTCAGTAACTGTATCCTTTTTTAAACCTCTGCAAAAAATAAGTCACTGTAGAGACTTTCCATAGGTTAAGTACTGATACAAACTCTGGAAAGGTTTTAAACAAACTCTTCAAAAGGGATAGCTTTGTCTGTTGACTGACAGTGATTTTTCATCTTTGTTGTTTGTTTTAAGGCTTCTCATAAAATGAAAGTACTGTGGAGAACAAGTGTGTTTTGTGATAAGAGAGCACAAACAGCAGTGTTCATATATATTTCACAAAGAAAACTGTGCACCAAGTTTTTATACGAGTGCCATCTTCCCGCTCTGAGCAATGTTTCTCTGAAATACAAAGGTAGCACCTAAAATCATCTTACTCCACAGTTCACTGCCCAAAGTAGAGCCTTCTGATCTCTGCTTGAGGACCTGGCCTTGTTATCACCCTACCGGAACCCGGTTGTTCTATGTGCTTGCTGGGACTAAGAAGTCATTGTGAAAGGAGCATCTCAGACTCATCAGATTCTGTGCTGAGTGTGAGACAGACACACACAAATGCTGGGCGTGTGTATTGAAATGCGGGTTTGCAAACATGCTTCTATTTAAACCTCTTAACACTGAAGTACTTGTATGACCATTTTATAGTCTAAATGTTGGTGTTGGGACTCTGTGAAGTGTCTGCAGCTGATAAACAGCAGAGCTTGTGCTCTCACCCTGGAAACACAGCACAGTCCCCAACTGTTCGTTTGGTTGGTTGGTGTTTTTTTGTTTTTTGAGACAGGGTTTATCTCTGTGGCCCTGACTATTGTAGATCTCACTCTGTAGACCAAGCTGACCTGGAACTCACAGAGATCTGCCTGCCTCTGCCTCCTGAGTGCTGGAATTAAAGGTGTGAGTCATAAAGTATCAACATGGCTCAATCTGTGTTACTTATCTTCTACTGGGTTTGGTGGTTTTGTTTGCATTGCTGGAATCAAACCCAGAGTGTAGCTGGAAGTTTTCCTGTGTCCCACCCAGTCCCACAGCCACTCGGCCCCAAGTACACACACAGAGGCATATATTAGTTACAAAATGTAGGGCCTAATGGCTCAGGCTTCTCGATAGCTAGCTCTTACAGCTTAACTCAGTCCATTTCTATTAATCTGTGCATTGCCACGTGGCTTCGTGGCATTACCTGTTCTCTCACATCTTGCTCCTCCTGGTGGCAGCTCACAGTGTCTCCTGACTCCACCCATCTTCATCTCCATCTCCAGTTTGAATGTACGGCCTAACCTTATTCTGCCTTGCCATTAGCCAAACAACTTTATTTATTAACTAATGAGAGCCACGTGTATTCACAGCATACAGAAAGATCTCCCATAGCACCAGAGCCTCATATATGCTAAGCAAGTTCTCTACTACTGAGCTCCATCCCCAGTTCTTCCTTCATAGATTTAGAATCTGGCACTTAGATGATTGTCAACCTTTAAGTCTCACATAGGTTGAACACTTACGAAAAAGCCAAAGCACTCATTCCTTGCCATGTGCTTAGAGCAGTAGCTGGTCTGAAAGGAGAGAAGGAAGCAGGTACTCTAAGAGGTTCTCAAATGAAAGGCCAAACAGCTGTGGTGGAAGGACAGAGATGGAGAGAGATCCCAGTGGATGCCTTGTCTTATCTAGAGAGGCCTGACTTTTTTGCCTAGTCGGAAAGCAATACATTGTAAACCTGAGATCTTTTAGATCTCTCTATCCTCACATATTGAACTTTCTTGACTTAGATAGATACTAATGTAATGCAAGAAATCCACGGAGTCTATTTAATGAACAAGGGAGCTTATTAGGGGGTGACTCACTATAGGACAGGTATTTATTGTAGGGTCCAGGAAAGCCGAGCTATGTTCCACACTGATCTTCTTCCAAGATGTGCCTGGTCAGTCCCAGCATCCAAAACCACGAGGGAGGGAAGAAGGCGTGTGCACATATGTGCATCCCAGGTCTTAAGGGTCCTGGGCAGCCATGCCCCAGGGGCATGTACTTCAAGGTCATAGCTAGAACAGCTCCCCACTATACCTATGAGGACCCAATGAGCCAATGACTATAGACTCACCTAATACAAGATATTCAACCAATAATGTGACTTCATGTTTGATGCACAGCTACCACTAACCTTGGTTTGATGTTACTGCTTGCCCTTGAGAAAACACCTGTTATTTATAAACATCCTTTCTATGTGAGTCTTCTTTTTTTTTTTTTAAGATTTATTTATTTATTATGTATACAGAAGAGGGCACCAGATCTCATTACAGATGGTCGTGAGCCACCATGTGGGTGCTGGGAATTGAACTCAGGACCTCTGGAAGAGCAGTCGGTGCTCTTAACCTCTGAGCCATCTCTCAAGCCCCAGCCTGAGACTTCTTTTATAAGACCGTTTTATTTTGAAGCCTATGACATCAGGCAGATTATCAAGGTCTGCAGGTGTACCTGTATGCTTCGCCCTTTTAGAGTTCTTTCTGTGATAAGCATTCTCAAAGTCACACTGGAATGAGTGAAGGGATAAGATGGTATAGGTTTGATTCTTGGCCCAACATAACTCTTCTTCCTTATTCCTCCGTATTTTAGGCATCTCTCTGTAGTGGCAAGAATTAATGTAAACACCATAGTAACTCTTCTCACTAATACACTAAATACTGTCACATCTAAAATCTGTTGGAATCTCATAGCAACAGTAATGGGTGTGGATTCTTTAAACCTGAAAGTATCGACACACCAGAAGTAAACTTCGGGAGAAATGTGCAGAAACTCGGACTTGAAATAACTTGTTCAAAGTTGCACAGCCCTAGTGGTGCCTGATGCCATGGTGATGTATCTGTGTCTCCACATGGTTTGTGTCATTAGAAACTTGGTTCCAGGGTGGTGATGATGAAAGAAGGGCCTTAGAACATCTGACCCATGAAGCAGTTTGGGAGAAGTCTGGTCTTCCCTCTCTGCTTTCTGCTTGAGCTGTGATTCCTCCTCTGGGTGTGCCTGCTAAGTGGCACCATCCACCATTAGGCTTTCTTCAGAGGCTGGACCAATAGAACCCAGTCTAGGGCTAAAAACCTCCAAAACAAAAAGTTAAATAAGCCCCTTTTCTTTATAAGTAGCTTTCCTTAGGTATTTTATTAAAATGATGGATATAAATCAGTGGTTCTCAACCTGTGGCTCTCAACCCTTCTTGGGGGTCAAACAACCCTTTCACAGGGTCACCTATAAGACCATCAGAAAACACAGAGATTTACATTACAATTCATAGCAAGAGCAAAATTACAGTTATAAAGTAACAACGAAAATAGTTTTATGGTTGAAGGACTGTATTAAAGGGTTGCAGTATTAGGAAAGTTGAGGACCACTGGTCTAGATAATAGGTAGAATTGCTTGTTCCTAGATCTCATCCAGTTTTGACCACACAAAAGCTTCCCAGGCCCTTAACCTACCATTCCTTCCCAGCATTTCTTCTTACCCATCCACCCTTGTCCAAGAGAGACAGATGAGATTTCTCCTGCTGTTATTTCTCTGGGTGGCAGTGTGAAAAGGAATGAGAAGCCTTGGAGTTTCTTGAAGGAAAGCAGAGTTGTGGGAATGTGAGGGTTGACCCAGTGGTGACATACTTGTTTTTCAAAGATTACTGATTTTCAGACACTTGCAAGTTTTTCTGTGATTCCCAAAGTATATCACTTCGTAATCATTTGCTTGGTAACTCTGAGGCAGTTCAACCAGCAGCAGCCATTGATGGAGCCAAGTTCATATAGTACGTAAGGAAGACTTGTTTGTCTGCAGTCTGCCCACCTTTCATGAGTTAATCTCATCCCAGGTGCTCATGCAACCCATAAGAACTCTTGCCATGAATTCTGTATGCCTTGTCATGCTTGGGGGATATACTGAGTGGTCTTGGGCTCCTGAAATTCCATCTTCATGTAATGCCTTTCTTTGAAAATGCTCTATTTAATGAGGACTTGCATACCATGTGTCCTTGGAGTCATTTTCCCCTTTGAGAATCACACCACTCTACAGAGGAGAATTCCTAGGGTAATTGAACTGGCTTCTAGGATCAGTTGGCCAAGCTACTCATGTGGCCCAAGACTCACAATCTTAGAGTCTCTCCCATCCCATCATCCCTCAGTGTCCTACATCACCTGGACATGGGTACCAAAGACAAGAAAAACACCTCAGTATATACTTCCTGATGCTCCTGTGAATCAGGAATGTGAAATAATACACCACCATGAAAGATAGCAATAGAAAGTGCCAGGCTTGAAGAGAAGTGGCTTGGCCTCAAGGCAGATCACCATAAGGAATACCCAGAGCAAGAGCTCTGTTAATGCCCATACTTAATGTGGCCTCTCAGTTCAGATGGACACAGCAGTTCCACTCAGCAGCAATTAGAGATAAGTGCATTCAGGATGATTTCTCCAAGATTAGAAGGAACAGCTTGATGGGTGGACAATAAGAGATTAATAAATACATGAGCTCCTCAAGGCCTGTTATGGTTGACTATGAAATGGCCTCCACAGGGCCATGTGCTCACTACTTATTCCCAAATGGCAGCACTATTTTAGGGGTTCTTGGAAATTTAGCAGGTAAGACCTAACTGCAGGAAATAGGTCACAAGCAGCTGGTCCTTGGGTGTATCTTATGCCCGGCTGATCCCTGTCTCTCTGTTTCCTGACCACTGTAAGCTAGGAACCTCCTGAACCACATGGTCTGCCTAGGCCCTGAGACCAAGACACCATCACCTGAGCCCTCTGGAACCATGAGCCAAAATAAACCATTGCTCCTTTTAAGTTGTGTGTGTCAAAGCAGTTTAATCACAGTGATAGGAAGCTAACTAACAGAACGTCTTCAGCTCTGACCAGAAGTGTTCAACACATAAGAGCCTAGTAATTCTTTGAGCAGTGATTAAGTATGGGAAATAAAATGGAAGGGAAAAAGAAGAAAAATTCTGTAAAACAGTGCCTGGTATACAGCGGGTATGCAGTGTGTGCAGCATTTTTTCATCGAGTCTTAAGAAGATAGTAATTAAATGGTGATAACGTATGTGCTGGTGGTAGCCTTGTAGAGATAAGGAGCCATCATCCATCCCTACAGAGGCCCAGGCTGTTTTGGAAACTAGAAGTTCCATTCCAGGTGCATAATGTGCTCTTATCCCACAGAGGAAGAAAGGCTTCCACTCCCCCCCCCCCCATTGCTCTCCTCAGCTCCCCTGCATTAGAGAGAGGCAGGAGACAAATTGACAGAAATCTGGAGGGAAGTAACTCAAGTGATTTAGGAGAATGGAAGGGCTGGCTTATGGGGCCAGATTAAAGAAGCTAAATATGTATAGCTTGCCTAAGTGACAACTAAATGGGGCATTTGATAAGTCTATAAATACTTGGAAGATGTAAATGCCAGGAGGAAAGGGAATTACTTAGCATGGCACAATGGAGTATTGGCATAATGGGATAATATTAAGAAAGGGAGGATGAAGGTTGAACATCAATAAAAAGCTTCCTGACAAGAAGAACCATTCCTGACAGGGGACACTATTAGGTTATGTGCTGTGGGCCAAGGGAAATAATGTCAGTGCCCTTCCTCAGAGCACTGGCACCAGAGCCAGCAAGGCAGGAGATGATGAGCAGTATCCTAACTGGGGCACAGAAGCCAAGCAAGTGACCTCTGGCTGGGGCCTCCCTGTCTCAGAACAGGAAGAAAGCAGCAGCAGCTGCAGCTGCAGTGGTTATGCCAGACTTCATACTACATCACTGCCAGAGAGATGACACTCATTTTCCTGCAAGATGGAAATCTGCTTTCTCTTGCAGACACCACTAGGTCCTTCACCAGGTGCAACCCCTGCCTGGGTTAGCAGCCTCTCCTAACTCCCTGCACAGTCCACAGAGTGCGTTATTTCCCAGCACACCTTTGCTCTCCTCCCTCCTCCCTTCTCCATTGACAGCCTGTCAGAATGCTTGTTCTCTAGAGCAGATCAAATGGCCCCTTCTCTGAAGCCTCCCTCCCTGCCCCCACCCCCGTCCCCATCCCCACCCCCACCCCAGCAGAGTTGGGAATCCTCCTCTGGCCTCTCAAAGCCCTGGGTGGGCTTGTTTGCAGCACTTAATGTACTGTACTGTGAATCTCCTCCCTACTGGGCTGCAAGTCTATGAGAACTGGCACTGGCTTGTTCACCTCCATCCCCAGGATCTGTTTCAGAGCCTGGTCAAGCTATGGTGTCAGCAAATGTTGGAGTAGATCATGAAGGAAGTTCTGTTACCCACTCTTGGTCTCTCATGCCTTGGGCTCATGTATTTATTGAGGGAAAAAGCTCCCAACTCTCAGCATCTTTGAGCAGTCTCCAGGGGGTCTCTGGGCTAGTACAGTCAATGCCATTTAGACAACTATAGATAAAAGCCCTCCTTGTTCATGTCTTGTTTTGGAAGCCATGTTGTTGAGACTTCATGGATGTAGCCTCCTTGACATTTCTAGGAAGTGCAGGATGACACCAGTACACGTGCTAACATGGAAAGCCAAAATCTCACAGGGACCCAACCCTAGACAAAGAACAAGGGATGCTGAGAGCAGAAGAAATGATCTCCTCAGGGAAGAGCCCCCAGTGGGTTTTCTAGTACCACGTGGTCAGCCCTGAAAGCATATACATACAAGTAACATTATATGGACTGAGCAGGTTGTGTTTATATATTTAGGCAGGGGTGTGTGTACAAAGAAAAAGCATCCATGAATTTGAGACAGAGCAACAAGGAGACTACATGGGAGAGGTTGGAGGAAGGAAAGGGAAGGGGAGAAATTATATAATTTATTTTAATTTCAAAATATAATTGGGGGGACCTCAAGTCTGAAAAAGCAGAATGCCCCACTATGGTTTCAATGTAAATACTAGGCTAACACTTAATGGAAAGTGCCTTAAACACATTTTCCCCATATGAAAACATTTTTAAAATAAGTGACATAATTCTTCACTGGTGAGTGAAAATCCTTGGGGCCATCTAACCCAATGTCTTCAGGAAATGGGGAGAATGTACCATCAGATGAGATGCGGTAAAATTTTGAGTCTCCTCCTATAGGATGGTGACTACAAGGGAGGCCCTCATGCCATCATGCATATGTTGTTCTGTTGTGAAGTATGGTACTCATTGGGTAATGCTGTGGTGACTGATCAGCAAAGTAGCATGCTTTTCCTCGCTCCCTTTGATTCTGAGTGACCCGAGTCAGCACTATGTCCTCATGGCCCTGTACGCTTGTGCCGATTGGCAGGCTATTTCATGGCTGCTTGTTCCCAACTAGTGATTTGTGTGGCTGAACATTTCAGTCATTGTCTGGCAACCCCTTCTCTCTATTGAGAGGCTTGAATCTGGACATGTGTTCTTAGTTCTGAGTCTATCTGTGGTTTGGGGTTCCAGTTTTCTTTCTTAGGAGGATCCTGGCCGCCCTGGCTTCTGTTGCAGTCTTCCCCATCTTCACTGTTTCTCCAGGGAGTTCTCCAGAAGCTAAGCTGGCTGCCTGGCGTCTGCACCTGCCCCAGTCCCTCTCCCCAGCCTTGTCACTGCTGCTCTGAATGGCAGGCCCCATCTGACAGCCACTGTGTACTGGCCCAAACTCATATCTGTACTTAGCATGGCACAAAAGGTCGCAAATCGCTTGGGCCTGGGCCAGGGTCTCCTCCTCACCCTCAGCTCTGTTCCATGCCACCCTGAGCCTTCTATACAAGGGCTAGTCGTTCTTCAAACATGCCAAGCACTTGCTGTGTCCTGGGGGCTTTCTCATGTCATTTCCTCTCCTGAATGTGTCTGTGCTTCTAGGGGAGGCTGCTTGCAGGGTTAGGACTCAGCTGCCACCTGCCCTAGGCAGATAGGCTGGCCTTGGGAGCCAGGTGTGGCATATGGTCCTTCACTAGTCTCTCAAGCTGCCATTAGAGATTCTCAAAGGTGCTTCCGTGTTAGTCACCCAAGTACTTCTATGAACTAGAAGTAAGTGTCACTTGAAGGAAAACTAAGGGAAATGACACAGGTCTTCCCAATATTCCCACCCACAGGACATTTAGACACTGGTTTTGACAGGTGATGCTCAATTTAACATCAAATTGAAACAATTCTATCTGATGTTGGCAAGGGGTGTGTGTGTGTGTGAGAGAGAGAGAGAGAGAGAGAGAGAGAGAGAGAGAGAGAGAGAGAGAGAGAGAGAGAGAGAGAGAGAGAGAGAGAGAGAGAGAGAGAGAGAGAGAGAGAGAGAGAGAGAGAGAGAGAGAGAGAGAGAGAGAGAGAGAGAGAGAAGAGAGGAGAGAGGAGAGAGAGAGAGAGAGAGACCCAAATAGTGCTGAGTGGCAAGCCTGCAGCCTCCAGTACCCTGGGTTTTCTGGTTTAATGTAGCAAGCTGCTTTATGAGATCTGCAGCCACTTGAAATATGATTTACTACATGTAAAAAGTTTCAGATGGATAATGAAGATTCAGGATTGAGACTCACAGTGTAGTGTAGTCAATTTTCCTGCTGTTGCTCTCCAGTACATCTCTGCCATTGAAATGAATAATTTATTATAATTTATTTCAACCCTGCAAAATAAAACTGTTTTCCTTGTGATGTGTGCTATAGCATTCAGAATAGACACATTGCATGCAGTACTCTCAATTAATTAATCCTGAAGTTTCATTCTTACTTGACCTTCTCATAAGCTAGGAGACTGGCAGGTAATTCTTTCCCCAATAAGCCATGATTAAAATGAATGTTTTGAGAAGTAGGGACAAAGTTGGTAATGGAGAAAATTGAAAGAACAGCGAAGCTGGGTTGTGTTTTTCCTTAGATTTTACATTCAATGCAAGAGTTTTTAAATATTCTAGACAATTCATCACTTAGAGCAAAAGCATCCCTTAGCTTTCTGTGAGAGGCCTGAGGAGGGCACTGTCTGTTTCTGTGTGAGCAAGTGCTGCTCATTTATGACCGAAGCTAGCTGACCTCACTGGGCCTGAGGTGACTTTAAAGCACTTTCCCCCAATTTCAGATCCAAGCTAACGCTGTGTGAAGGCCAAGTAGACAGGACTCCCGGATAGCCTCTGGGGAGCCGGGCCACCCATAATTGATTGAAGGCTTGTTCTTCAGAAGAGGAGGCTCACCTCATCTCGTATTTCATCCAATTGTTTTTCATTTTAAATGCTAAATACTTCAATTATGAGACTGCAAAAATAATATCAGCATGTAGAGATTGCTTGATATGTACAGATATTTTAAATTTAATGTAACTTAGGTGATGGGCCTCAGTTAATCTGGAGGGGCAGAAAAATATAATGAAATATGTGCGTATTTATCCACTCTGTTCGTTTTTCATAACATCTACTAATATCACAAAGGAAGATGGCAGATGAAGGAACAATTGATTCTCCTTCCCTAAAGACGTCTAGTATCTAATTTGAGCAGGATCACATTTCAATATCTGCTGTGCATGTGGCCTCGGAACAGCACTCAGTAATGACAGAAATTCCCTTCCTCCAGTGCACTGAAAACCTGGAAGCATATCCACCTTCAGCTGTGTTCTGTCTCCCTGACCCTGAA
The DNA here is from genome assembly GCF_949786415.1 of Peromyscus eremicus. Classification (NCBI taxonomy): domain Eukaryota; kingdom Metazoa; phylum Chordata; class Mammalia; order Rodentia; family Cricetidae; genus Peromyscus; species Peromyscus eremicus. The sequence goes on from NC_081423.1 coordinate 14,586,529, forward strand.
CCTCTGACTGGGACAGGTGCTCTGGAGAACTGCTGTGGAGACAGGGAGATGTCGCTACTTTCTCAAATCCTATGCGTTATTCAGGCGGGTGTTTGGGGTGGGGTGCTTCGCTTTGTTTCGTCTTGTTTATTATTTGTGTTACTGGTAAGGTCCGTCTTCCTCTCCTCTCTCACTGGCCTTCTGAAAGGCTGGTGCATTCCCCAGGCGCAGGGTAGCTCTTAAGAGTTGGCTGCATTTATTATTAGTTGTTCCTCAGAACACCGCCAGTGCATTACCATAGTCAGGACAGTGTAGCTCGGCTGGGGTGTGGATTAACACACAAAGCAGCCTGTCCGCCACTGGACCCTTGCTTGTCTTTTTCAGTCTCCCTTCAGCCATCGAGGGCTAGGGCACAGGGCTGCTCTCTGCTCTCTCACTCCGTGCCCTGGCCTCGTTAGCCCTCCTTTGTGTTAACCAGAGGATAAAGCCTGTTTTCCACTTGCCTCACTAGCAAGGGGCCAGGGGCAGGGAGGAAAGAGCTGGAGTTCCCTAAGTAGACTGAAAATCTGGTCCCTGCAGGACCAGCACATATCCTCTCAGGACTGGTTTTTCTGTGGAATTCAAATGGGGACAAAATGGGAATCTTAGTTATGTTTTGTTTTGTTTTGTCTATTTCTTACAGCTTTACAGAATATGTGTTAGTTACAGTATTCAGCATGCTCAAGTGCCAGCCATGGAAACACTTACTTTATAGGAAATACTGTAACCCAGAGAAAATTAGCCTAATGTACTGATTTCTATGGTGTTAATTTAAATTAAGATACTCTCAGTGGGAGGAGAATCATTATTTTCCATGAAATGTTCAGTATCAATTTCCAGAGATATTCCTAAGTTTGCTATTTGTTCACTTTCACAGTTTGTGAATATATTAACTAAATTTGTAAACATTTTGGGTGGGAAGCAGAAAGATTTGCTAAAAATGTTTCAGAAGCCATGCCCTGGATTTTAATCACAGGACTTCAACATCTACATGACTCAGCAACCAGAAGCCACTAGAGCAGACAAGGGTGACATGTCCAGGAGGCCACTGAGGGTGAAAGAGTGAGTCTTTCCTGTCAGTCTTCTAGAAGTCTGCAGGAAGAGCCAGTCACTGCCAGGTGCTCTGAGCCTCAGAACAGCCTGAGGGGTGGTGGCCACAGGCTGGCACTGTGAATTCAGGCAGACCTTTGCACATGACCTGAATTAGCCTTTACATCCTAGCAGCACCTTGACCAAGTGAATTCCCTGGGACCTCAGGCCCTTATTGTATACAAGTGCAAGATAGATAATGCTCTCCCCAGAGTTAGTTGAGAATAGAGACATGCAAGTGCCTGGCAGTGTGCTGAGCGCCCAGCAGACTCCATAAATGATGGCGAGAAAGCTCACCAGTCACTGCGTACTGTGGGGTAAAAATGGTGATGCCTCAGACTTTTTGGCCTCTGTGACCTGAAACCCCAGCCACAGCCCTTCCTGGGATCTCCCGGCTTAGGGTTCAGTATGTTTTCAAAAACAAGATCCTTGGAAGTGAACTGTCTGTTATAGTTTAGATGTTTAACCATTTCATGTGTTAGCCATAAATTAAGGCCACAAGTTCAGTTTTCTGTGTAGTGCTCTTCACTTTAATTGACACTCACTGTCTTAGCAGGAAAGTGCCCAGCGTAAGCTAGCACTTGGCTTGTTTTACCTCAGCAAACAGTAGAGCAGGAGCAGCCAGCAGGAGAGTGTCTCTTCAGTGACTGCTTCGTGGCCCAGAGGGATTGGGGGGAATCTACTCTGCTCTGTACTTGTGACTCAGGCCCTTGTCAGGGTATAGACAGAGATCACACATCCTCACTTCTCCTTCTGGGCCATACATTTGTAATTTTGTGCTTAAATGTGTTTACATGATTGCAACAGAGCACTCTGTTCAAATCCATGCTAATACTGCAGAGAAGCAAATGGGGTACTTTCTGGCCTTCCTCCTGCTCAGGGTTATTTTTACAACTACAACCCTACATGAAGTTAGATAACTTTGAGGAGACCATAGTAATCTCCTTCACCTCTCTAAGCAAGATGTGAGTTGGTATTCTTCCTTGAGCCATTCAATTCCGTTGGCTTACACCAGAGGGAAGCTACAGTTTCAGTATGGGAGCATTATGTTTAAGGCATAGTATGTGGCAAACACAATCCAGATGTTTGGTTGTACATAGGAAATCATTTCTCACAGCATCCCTTTCACATCACCTGTCACAGTCCCTACTTTATATCTGAGGACATAAAGGCAAATGCCATGGGTTAAACAGCAGGGCCAGACTTGGGCTCAGTTCTGAGTCTAATGCCTGTGCTACCACATCATTGAACGAAATTCCAACCAAAATCTGTAAGGAGGAACCAAGTGAGGAATGAGGAATCAAATGAAGTCATGTAGAGTATGATTTTCCTAAGTAGACAGCTCCCCTTCCAAGGTAATCAATCCCATCCCTGCTTTGGCAAAACGGCTGCTTGGATAACATCAGTGGGTTACGTGTATGGTTTGGAGTATAGGCCCTGGCAAAGGCAGCCAAAGTGCATTTAAAACGGCCTTCCACCCATCCCTGCAGCAATATGGGGAGTGAGTAGACCTTGGAGAACTAGATACCAGCTACTGTACCAAGTGTTCATGGCACCTAGTGACAGGATGTGGGCTGGTGGGTGCAGAGCCAAGACTGTTCCTTTCAGTGTTGACTCATGGTGTCCTTGACTTGAGAGACCACCCATCCAAACCTCACACTGCCTGCAAGGGAAAGGGACTGTACTTCAGCATCGCACCCAGTATTCCCCCATTGGTGGGGAAGAGAACTCAGATGCCAGAGAAATTCGCCCCATTGGTTGGACTGTTTTACCACACTACTCTAAGACTATTAGAAAAAATAATTCTGGAAATTGGCTGCCACGTCAATGCCATTTAAGAAGATTACTAGGTACTTTATGTATTTCCAGAAAAGTAAAAAAGAAAAAAAAAATCCATTTTTGCCAACTTTATTTTTAGAAAAGTATTTTATTCAAACATCTCCTTACTTATTACAGACATAAATACATGCATTCAGACAAATGAATACACGAGAGGACCGTATAAAGTAATTGGCACATCACTCCAGGATGCTTTGTCAGTTACTGGAAGAATTTGGTGCCTCTAACTTTAATCTTCTCCATTAAAATATCCATTCTGCTTCAGATTGTGAAGCCCATAATATTTTAGACTGTCTCCGTGGATCTGTTAGTTTTGCTTGTCAATTTAATTTGTGCTCTATGACTTTGGGTGGCTTGCTAGATTGTTCATGGGAACTTGTGATCTACAAAGGATGCCCAGCATGGAGTTCTAGCCTGGAGTTCAGCATGCCAGGCATGGAGTTCTAGCCCCTCCGGAGAGCCTGGACGTGCAGTGTTTGTGTTTCTATATAGATTGGCAGATTTCGTTTGTAACCAGCCTGATCACTGTGATGGTGGAGGGGCTGGCGGCTGGCAGAGCTGCAGAGCTGCACATTACTGTTGGGATGCTGTGCCTGCAGTGTCTATAGCATGTGTGCTTTGCAACAGTTCAAACACCACCGCATTTAATTCTCAGAGCTTCCTTGGGCTGGATTATTTCCCTCTTCAGAGCTAATGAAAACAGACACAGCAAGAGCAGTTCAGTTACTTGCTGGAGATTATAGGATAAATTAGATCACCAAAAACTTTTGCCAGGAGCAGGGAGATGGCCCAGTAGGTAAGCACTTGTGCAGACACGGGGGCCAGAGCTCAGACCCCAGCACCTGCATGAATGCGTAAGTGCTGAGTGTGGTGGCCCGCCCGCCTCTAACTCCAGGACTTGGGAGGCAGGCACGCTGACCAGCCAGACTGGCAGTACCTTCAAGCTGTGGGTTCAGTAATAATTAACTTACTGCTTCAACAAATGATACGGAGAGTTTGAGGAAGATACCCAACTTCACCCTCACATAGTACACATATAAATACGCACGCACACCATTACACATATATTCTTATGCAAAAAAGAGAGGTTGCCAAACAATAACACCAAATGCATTCAAAGTAAACCAAGTCATCAAAGCCTAGTTGGGGTGGTGTTTGTGGGGTCTTGCCAGGTAATTGCCCTTTCATCTGTCCTCCCTGGGCAGGAGAGCTTGAGCTATGGGAGCAGACAGGCTGCTACAGTGGAAGAACTGAGCCCACTGCCTGGCATTTGCCTGGACTGCTGTAGTGGCCTTACCCCTGGCCTGTTGTGTCTCCTGACCAGGGCACACTCCACATGTCTCCCCTTGGTCATAAGCCCGTTGCTAGCCATCGGGCCTTCAGGATGAAGTCCAGATTCCTCAGCATGGTTTTCCATTCTAGCCACGGGGTCCCTTACTATTGCCGAGCCCACCGTGTTCATTCCCACCTTCCTTTTACCCCTTCGTCTGCTTATGAGGAACTCCTTAGATGTTACCTGCCCCGTGGCACCTCCCTGACTGCCCTTGAACAACTTAGAGGCATTCTTTCCCCCTCCACAGGCTGCTGCTCTTTTCCTAGATCTTTTTCCCACTGTTTCTCTCAGTGACTTCCCTAGAAGCTTTGAGGCCCTAGATAAGAAGAGACTGGTAGGTGCCTATGTCCCGTTATCTCTTCCATGGGCCTTACAAACTCGGAAGCAAAGAGCCTGGATAAGTATGTACATGTAGCATTGAGTGAGTCATGAAGAATGGTTTGAAAAACAGCATGTTTCCTGAGCTAGCAGGAAACATGCCATTCTGGGGTCACATGGAAAGTGTTTTATTCCACTCAGTGATGAGCTACAGAGAGGTATCCCTTCATAGCATGAACTGTTCAATGAGGTAAGGAGCAGACAGGAAGGTGAGCTGGGCATTTGCGTGGTGCCTAGTGCAGAGCAAAGCATATAAGGCTTGAAAAGTAGAGACTGAACCCCCTCGCTCTGGCCTCTGACTTCTGCTCACTAAGAAGGTTCTCACCAAGCTTTTGGTGGTAGACTCTTCCTCGGGGGAAGAGGGGATTTGCCCAGAGTTTGCATCGCCTCCCAGGCTTCCAGCATGAGAGCCACTGTCATCAGGAGGTGGAAGGGTGGAAGGAGCACATAGGAGGAGTCTGGATTCAAGCAAGCTCTAAGCCAAGGGTCCCAATTTTCATGTGACTCTGTCTTCTAGATGATGTCTGTCCTTATGAACACCATTGTCTTTGAAGACTGTCGGAACCAGTGGTCAGTATCCAGGCCTCTCCTGGGGCTCATCCTGCTCAATGAGAAGGTGAGTGTGCTTTCAGGAAGGGCCGCAGGAGGAGGGAGAGGCTCTTAGACACTGAAGGCCACGGGATGGGTCTTGACAACCTGGAAGGCCTTTCCCCAAAGGCTTCAGGTCTTCTTGAGTTAGCAGAGGCCACAGAGGCCTACACTGCACTGGCTGTGTGGATTGCTTGGCAGTATTTCAAAGTCACTTCACTTCCCTTGCCGTTCCAGGGGAATTCTGAGCAACAGTCCTTTTGCCTTCTCCTCCAGCCTCCCTTTATATCTGGGGACCCCAGACACGATCCACAGGAGATGACAGCAGCAGCCCTTGAGGGATTGTGCATAGGGCCAGTATCCTTCATCCGGGGAGCATGCACCTCGGTCTCCTCGGTGTTCTGGCCACCCGACCGCCTCCCAAGCACCCTGGCTTCCTTTGGAACTCGCCCTGGCCTCTCAGCAGTCAGTAGGAACAGTGCATTACTGCTTGGAAGAATGAATTGTCTATACAATAAGATAGTACTGGGAAAAAGACAGTGAGATTAGAGGCAGCCGCATACATTAAAATTCAAACTAAAATCCCAGCCTTGGAAGGAAACTAATAGAAGAAGAAAATATATCAAAAAGGGAAGAGCTGTCTCATCATTCACCTGTGCTGAAGTATCCAATTTTAGCCACATTCAATAGCACTGCCATTCATCTTCCCTCGGTGTTATTGGGATTTAAACCCAAGCTCTATGAAAGAGAGCAGTGCTTTTAAAATGATTGAGAGGGAATAAGGGCAAATTCGGTGTTTAGAAAAAGCTTATGACATCACAATATTATACTTTACTGATGGAGGCAATATTTCATGGTTTAGGGTGAAAAACTAATAATTTTCTATTTGGTATGAGTCACTGCATCATTATAAAAGGGAAAAATAAGTCGTTTTGTGCATTCCCAGTCTTGTTCAGGAAGACATTGTGGTTTAAGTATAATGCCTCTGATATATAGTATTTAAGTATTAGTCTGACTACATATTAATTATGTGTGTTTTTTGATGTGAGCTGTTTTAATGTATGATGGAAATTAAATATCATACAGCTTAGGCTTGAAGAGATAAACAAATGACTGGCAAGATGTTGTCTTTTGCCGAGAATCGGCTGTTTCCAGTGATTAGGAGCTCTGCTCAACATCAGAGCTTATTTTTGTATACAAGACCACAGACCCCAGCAGAAAAAGGTGGAGGGCTGAGCAGTTATTTGTGACCAGGTATGACAGATACTATTCGTAGTGCCAGAAAGTGCTCCCAGAACTAAGTAGGCCCTCTAGTGCCTGCCTCAGCAGAGCAGACCCATGTGACCCAGAAGGACAAAGTCGGAACACAGCCCGGAGCTCTTTGAGAAGTGATTCACTGAAGCCAGGAAAGATGATGAGGCCGAAGGGGAGACCCATGGCTGGGCCTTCAGTCATCCCAAGTGTTCCCTGGGCATTAAGTTAAGTCCTCCTCAGCCTGGGGCCCTTCTTCTTTCAGCCTTCCTGGGACAAGTAGAATTGAGACCCCAGAAGACCAGGTTCAGTCTCCCACAGAGGAAGCAAAGACTCCATCAGGCTAAGCAGGGCCAATACAGCAGTCACAGGCAAGAGACTCTAAGAGCAGGGGTGATACAAGGTACACCTAGAAATGCTTCTGCAGCTTAAGTTTTCTCTAAGGATAGAAAGCTCAGTGTGGACCTGGATGAAAACCCCTGAGCATCAGTGAGCGCAGGTAGAGCCCAGCTGGACTGGTCTCTTGCAAAGGTTTGGAGTTGGAACCTGAGCCCTGACACTGCTCTGTCTCCCAACAGTATTTCAGTGAACTGAGAGCAAGTCTGATAAACAGCCAGCCTCTCCCCAAGCAGGAAGTCCTTGACCAGTGCTTCAGGAACTTGATGGAAGGAGTGGAACAGAACCTGTCTGTCAAGAACAGAGACAGGTGAGCATTGCCCAGTGGGGCATCTCTAGGGGCATTCAGGCTTGCTGAAAATAATCGGACTGTAGTTAGCACAGCTCACAGATTGATGCACTTTTTCCGTTACACCTTGTGATCTTAGACCCAGGTCAGTTCCAGTCACTACATTTTGCTGGGTATTTGCTCATAGGTGCCAAGATTTTAAAAATACAGCCTTTGCCCTTAAGCAGTTTATAATCCAACAGGAAAGAAGTGAAAAATAATTAATTGGAAAGAGCAAATGAAGGGGAGCTCACATTGTCCATGGAGTTGAGGAAAGACTTCTGGCCTTTGAACAAGCACAAGCCTCGAGGGTGGACAGACCCCAGTTAAATGTTATCCCTGCATCTGTAAGCTGTGTGACAGAAAAGCAGCCACTTCTCTGCCACTCTCTTCCACAGTAAGAAGGAGCTGATGACGCATTGGCTGTCGTGCTTAGACAACAGACTGTCGTAAAGCATGGCTCTTCCTGTTAAGTGTTGGTTTCCTCCTCTGCCTGTCCTTTAAGAGTACCGATGGCGGCCGGGCAGTGGTGGCGCACGCCTTAAAATCCACTCGGGAGGCAGAGCCAGGCGGATCTCTGTGAGTTCGAGGCCAGCCTGGGCTACAGAGTGAGTTCCAGGAAAGGTGCAAAGCTACACAGAGAAACTCTTTCTCAAAAAAACAAAAAAAAAGAAAGAGTACCGATGGCATTGGCCGGTGAGATCTAACCAAACTCATCACTATGAATGAATCATTCATTCAGTTCATAAAACTGTAGGCATTTGGAACCCATGGTAAACAAATTGTTCCAAGTTCCTGGCTTCATGGAATTTACATCCTAGAGTCACTGGTAAGGAAGAAAATATGCTCAGGGAAAAACTACCCCCGCTGACCTTTCATCAAACACTATAGCATTTGTAGGACACACTGTCAGTGTGGCCAGATATGAGCTGTGGTAATAAAGCAAGGTCAGCTGGGGGTGCAGACACCTTCTCCCGGCCGTTCATCGAAGTCTCAAGTAATCCTCTCCCATCCAGAAAGGGACAAGCTCAGACACTGGAAAGGAGAGGCGGCTGTTGAAGTAGCATTCCTGAGCTGCTCTGTGAAGTGGTACAGCCATCCTCTCAGTCTTGTGAAGGAGAGGCCACATGGACGGGCTGTCCTCCTTATGCCAGCACTGTGTTGAGAGACTTTCAGGCATTGTCTCGTTGCCTTGATCAGATTCGCTCCTGCATTCCCTCAAGACAGTAGTTACTCACATTAGGTACCATGACAAGTGGTTATTCATTCAGGCTGCCTAACTGGTAGTGGTGAACCAAAATTTGGACCCAGGTGGTCTAACCCAGTGCCTCTTGTTAGGTTTTTTAACAGTGTTATATAGCCTAGGCTGGTCTCAAACTCAATATATAGAAAAGGATCATTTTTTTATTATTGCATTTATTTGGGGTTGAGGGTATCAGAGAACAGCTTGGCAGGAGTTGGGTCTCAGAGACCTAACTCAGGTCGTCAGGCTTGACAACACCTCTGTTCACCTGCTGGCCCTTCTCACCGGCTCCAAGGATAACTAAATTTCTGATCCGCCATTTCCTAAGTGCTGGGATTACAGGCGTGGGCCACTGTGCCCAGTGTGTGTAGTTCTGGGAGTCACACTGCCTAGTACACAAGTATTCCACCAACTGAGCGTGTGCACACACCCACCCACTGCACACTTGTACTCTTTTCTCCACAATAGTGCCAGCTCGCCTCAGACTGAAACTCGTGACCCTCTACCTCTGCTTTCTGACTGCTACCTTCACAGACATGAGCGACCACTTCCCACTGCCTCCTCCTCCTCATTTTCCATTCACTAAACTCTGTTTTAGTGAAGGCTCTAATACCCACCTTTGGGAAAATGAGGAATGATTAAAGTAGTCAGATGTAAGCTCAATCTAGTATTTGAGACATAGTGTAAAAATTGTTTTCATGTTTTAGATAGTAGAGCTTCAGATGTTCCCTCTCCCTAAACTGTTGAGAATGGATTTGGTGGGGACTCTTGTTTCAGGGGGGTGGGGATGGCGCTGGTAGCAGGAGAGTGGTGGCAAAGTGGGCGCCCAGCTCTGAGGAGCCTCCCTGCAGGAGGGTCCTGGGTCCTGAGCTCCACGGGGCCCTTCCTCCAGCTTTCACATGGCCTGCACCCTCACTGCTTCTCTTCCCACAGGTTCACACAGAACCTCTCCGTCTTCAGAAGAGATGTGGCAGAGGCCCTGCGCAGTGATGGCAGCACTGAACTATGCAGCTTGGACATGATGAGCTGACCCAGCTCCTGAGCACGTGCTGTGTTCCTTTGTCAAGAGACTCTGGAAGGCCTGGGGCCCAGACTGCGATGCTGGCCAGCCCAGAAGAGTGTATTTTTCAGAACAAGCAACAGAAGTCCTACATTTTTATAAGTCTGACCTAATTATAAAAATTTATAATAGTGCACATACAGTGTAAATTCAGTATTCAAAGCAGAACATGTTTTCAGTCTTATCTGGGTTCCCACAATGCCGAAAGGTCCAGAAACTATATTTAACCAAAGAACATAATAAACCAGGCTAGCACCTAGTTCATGGCTCTGAGATCAAGGTTGTTGATTTGAAGATTCAGCCCTCAGTGTGGGTCCTGAATTGAGACAAATGCCATTTGAACCTGTTGGATTAGTAGTTTTTACATCTGGAAAATGCCACATTAGGGACTCTGGGCTGTGGGCATTTAGAAGGAGCCTGGGAGTGCTATAAAGCATCCCCCAGGACTGCACATAGGCCTCTCTGCCTCAGCAACATCTGATAAAGTTGAGAGACAGTAACACAATTAAACGACTTACAAACAATGTTTGCTTTCCACTGGCATAAATCTGAAGTGGTTCAGTCTGGAAGAATTAAGCTGTGCGGTTGCTGTCTACAGAGAGATGTCCTTAGGATTCTGGAAGCCCCAGGAAGAAGTTCTGGGTGCAACAGTATCTAGCTAGTCCTTTTGAATCCATTTAATTGGAAGAGAAGCTGACGGTGGCATGTAGTGTTGGAAGCAGCCCTGCCTTCTTGGACCACCCAGAGCAGTTCAGGTTCTGGCTGTCGGGTTCCCAGAGGATGGAGTAGTCGCCCTCCATCCTCCACACTCTTAACCACTGTTGGATTGTGACTTCGTCCAAACACAGGAAATGAAGGCCTTCACAGTGTGTGACCGTCGTGACTAAGCTATTCATTTGAAACTGCCACTGTGAAGCGGGCCCCTATCTCACTGCTGTCCTCGTGGTCAGGCTTACAGTAAACACTGTGCCCATTATTTCTGATAAGACATGAAAGCTTGGCCTCCCTGTTGCAGGGAAGAAATCCACAGGCTCTTGTTGTAATCTCGTTTCTCAGACTAGTGTTTCTTCAAACGTTTCCTGATAGTTGAGTTTTGCAACAGGCTTGTCATATAAAATTGAGCCACCTAAGTTTATCTCCAAGTGATTGTCTTCCATGTGCAAAAGGGAGTCGGGGGAAATTATGGTCTGGATGAGGCTGCTTGTGGTGTTTAATGGCAGATGAGCCTGAACCTTACTCCACCCCACTCCGTTAGGAAATATGACTTCCTAGAGAAGACAAATCCTATACTTTGAAACATCAGCTTTCAAAGGAGCTTGACAAGAATTTCACTTTGTTTTTTGTTTGGTTTTTAATTTGCTTAGTTTTGGTTTTTTTGAGACAGAGCCTTGCTGTGTAGCCCAGGCTAGCCTGGAGCACACTGACTCTCCTGCTACAGCCTCCTCGGTGGAGTTGACCAGCATGGGCCACAACGCCTGGCGTCTTGGATTTGGGGTGTTTGGGCCAGGGTGGTTATAACTGCCCTTATTCTACAAAAACTACAAATGCTTATCCCATTCCAGTGCTGTTTCTTCACAAATGCCCAGGCTCTAGAAACACTATACTGTTTGCATTAAAATGTTCACAAGAAGAGGATGGTGCGTTTCCCGTTTCTTTGCCACAGAGCCAGGTATCACCTGGGAGTTCCAGCAGGTGGAGAGCCGCTTTCATGCTTGGCCTTAGAAAGCTGCTTTTTGAGACGCAGGGTCCGCCTCTGCCCTTGTGCCTCAGTGGACTTGAATGCTTGACTCACAGAGCACTCTGTGAGCAGCCCACTTAGAGAAGAGTCAGCAAGCATGGACTGCCTACCCTTACCCACACTACCTCCCTTCCCACTGTGCACATTAGGAAGGAAGGCCCAGAGATGCCTACAGCTACATCTACCCATCTACATCCAGAGTGAGACCCTGCACCGTGTAGTAATTTGAACAGCCCAGAAGAGCCCTCTTGGCTCCCTGGAGTCCCTTCCACTGGCATGACAGCCTACACATACCTTGGGATTGTGGTCATGGGAACCCCTTCCAAAATGCAAAGCTGGGCTGGCTTATAGCAGCTAACTGAGAAGACCAAATTGTCCAAGTGCCAGTGAAGCTAAACATCACACTGGAGCAGGCTGGTAAGGGAAACTGAAAAGACTAAATGACCTGTCACACTGCCCAGATGTAGCCAGGCTGGTACTTAGGAAGAAGCAGCACTTGAGAGCCACAAGCATTTATGGAGCCCATGGAGACAGAAGTAGGACTTGGGGTGTGGCTCTGAGGGAGCAGGTACAGGGGCCTGGGTTTCATCCTAGCACCACAGTTAGCAGGAGCAGAGCAAGAGTAGGAAGGAGCCATTTCGAGAGAATTAGAACCACTGTACTATATTGAATCCACCTGCTGGACCTAGCTTCCCATTAAGAATGTTTAGTATTTTCCCTGTTTGAGAGATGAGAAAACAGACTGAGAGATAAGAGAAGGCCACATAGCCGGGCCGGTGGTGGTGCACACCTTTAATCCCAGCACTTGGGAGGCAGAGGCAGGTGGATCTCTGAGTTCCAGGACAGCCAGGGATACACAGAGAAACCCTGTCTCAAACCCTCCCCCCCCCCAAAAAAAAAAGGCCACATAGCTAGACCCCCCCACTTAGTCCAAGAGTTCTGGTAAGAGGTGAAGGGAGTGGGCTTCACAGTCCACACAAGGCACGTCCTAACCAGCCCTCCACAGCTGCATGTTGTTGGTCAAGGACCTCTTCCCTGAAGCAATTGCCCTTCAAGTCTCATGGCCTCAAGCAGAGCCCATTGCCTGCGGCCATTTTTTTTTCCTCCACCTGGCATCCTGAGCCAGGAATCAAAGTTCGATTTCCTAATTGTACCTGTATTTTTTTTTCTACTTAATCCCAAATTGGGTCCTCTGTGGCTGGTACTAGAGAGGCTATCAAGGGACCCTTTGGGCTCCCCGACCAGTGGGACTAGATACCTCCGGGAGGAAAGCCAGTCTAATGAGACACTTGGAGCTGTGTCGGTGAGCTCGGCCATTAATTCATCCTCCTGCTGTACTTCATAAAATCGTTCTTGAGACCTTTTAATGTTTTATTGAGGTACAAGTTTACGAGGAAGCGAACCTTTCCAACTACAGCAAGAGTAACCTGCCTCCTTGGCATATTAAAAAATAATGTTAGTGTCGGGTTTTACGTCCCACAGTTTGGATTGCTGATAAGAGCGCTTCCCTTGACAAGATTCTTTTTGAGGTTTACAGAAAGCGTAATAAAATATGTAAGTTACATCTCCACAAACAAAAGCTATAACATAAGTTATTTATAAGCGTGAGATACAAACAGTATCACGATAAATAAGCCATAAAGGGTACCTGCACCATCCATCTTAATGTAATTTGCCCAACAAAGGGGTTGAAACAAAGTCAAATTCAGTAGAGAAAATTTGTCAGGAAGGAAGCAAAGTTGTAGAACACAAAATGGGGGAACTGGCTCGTGAGTGAGGGACAGAAATGGATGTGAGGTGAGGCTTGGAGGTCCCTGAATGAGTGCAGCATATGCTTGCCCAAAGGGACTGTCCCAGCCCTCCCCACCACACAGCCTGCCATCTGCACCTAGTCCCAGCTCCAACACCCCCAGCACCAAACAGCCCCTGGGAAAGGAATATCCTAGTCCCTTCCCTCTAGTCCTGTGGCCTCACACTACTGCCGCTCCCTTCTGGGATTAGCCCACTCAAGTCCATGGTCTGAAACTGACCAAGCCCCAGGTCCTGGGGGCCCTTCATCTGTTCCAATGGTTGTCATCCTGTGGGTTGTGTAAACTTTGGCAAACCTCTATCTTCAAAAAAAAAAAAAAAAAAAACCATTACAATTCATAACAGTAGCAAACTTACAGTTAAGAAGTAGCAACGAAAGTAATTTTATGGGAGGTCACCACAGCATGAGGAACTGTATTAAAGGGTCGCAGCGTTAGGAAGGCTGAGGACCACTGATCTCCTTTACTCATCCACGAATGAGACCAAGTCTCTGCCCTCACGGAGCTGGTGGGTTCCTTCGCCAGGTCGGCTGCAGCACAGTCCAGTGAGGACCGGAAACTGGGAGAGAGAAAGAAGGTCTGGGTCCAGGGGTGCTTTGGAGGATGAGAGAGCTGAGAGCTGGCCTGGATCTTGATGCCAAGGGTCCAGCCATGGATTGAGCTGGAAGAGAAGCCTGAACAGAGTCTAGAAATTCCTGGGCCCCAGTTCTCATCCTTTTTTCTTTATTCCCTCATCTACCTTAAGGAGATGCCATGGTGTCCTACCACAAATTTAATGACCCTCCAGTAAGCGAAGCCCTGCACTGAGCCCAGAACATGGACTTGGGTGCCCTAAAAGAGCTCCCAGGCCAGCAGGAGAGGCAGACAGCAGCCCCCCACAACAGCCCTCACCGCTACATCTGTCTCTTTTACCCAGACCACCCCAGGAGTAGAAGTAGTGAGTTAAGTCAAGGAAAAATGGGCCTCATAGTCCACTTGGTGCAAAGATGCCTAGCTCCAGCCCTCCCAGCGGCAGGTGCTGAACAAGCACCCCTGTGGTGAGGTCTTGCACACCCACCACCTAGGTCCCCTTTTCCTTCCTCCAGCTGGCAGCCTTGAGCCTTTTCCAATCCCCCAGGCACTTTCTTCCCAGAGCCCTTCCCACTGTGGAAAACTGTGATAAGGACTCAAATTTCACTGCTCCTACTATCAGAGAAAGTAAGTATGAAAGTCTGGATATCTAGGAAATTTGAGTATGTGCTCAGTAAATACTTGTTGGATAAATTGGGGCAGTTGTCATTTTCCACCCTAAAGACTAGAAGGACCCTAGGGCTCCTACATAGGATGTGTAGTAAGCAGGTCAGCAACTTGTAACATGACGTGTGTGCCGAAGCATGTGCTTATGCCTCTTTTGGAAGTAGACCGTAATATTTCCCTCAGTCTTTCAAATAGGATAACTGGCCCAAATACACTTAAGGGCCTTGATTCAATCCCTACTCCATTTTAAAGACAGGAAAATTGAATCCCAAATCACACAGGAAGTCGGTGGCTGAAGAATCTGAGCTGCCTGCATCCAGACTCATGGACCACTTGGAAATTGCAGCATCCTGCCACTCATTCCCAAAGCCCTAAACTTCCTGTAGGACTCTCAGCAAGACCACCCTTTCTCACAGCTTCACTCCCTGGGGACCAGGAGAAGATTCATGCAGCCTGCAAGTCTCTAGACCCCCAAGGATCCTGACCCCAGGTCCCTAGCTTTCAGAACCTGCATTTTTCAAACCTCTCTCTCTTCAGTGCGTGTACCCTGTCCCTCACTTCAGTTTGAATTAATAGCAAGTACAAAAGAGCAGCAATTTCACAGTTCCTGGAACACCAAATACAGATCAAAACATGCTTAGCCAAACCAAGCTCGAAGGAGACATTGCCTTGAGTGTGTTTATGTAAAGAGGGGGGAGGAAGGAATTTTAACAAAGTAAACTTTAAGCACAACAAAGAAGAAATTAATTTTTAAAAAGTAAAAGCAAGACAAAACGTATGGAAAAGATGACTCAAAGGAAAAAATTAACAGATAACAAGGGGTGGGCATGTAGCTCAATTGGTGGAGTGCTTTTCTAGCACTCACAAAGCCCTGGGTTCAATTCCTGGCCCCACATGAGCTGGGCATTCAAGAGGTAGAGGCCAGAAAGGTCTTTCTCAGCTACATTGCAGTTTGAGACCATCATGGACTACACAAGACCCTGTCTCAAAAACAAACAAGCAAAACCAGGGTAATGAGCCTGGCAGAGTGGAACATTCCTGTAATCCTAGCACTTGAGAAACTGAGAGTTAATGAGAGTTTGGGAGCCAGCCTGGACTCAAAATAAAAGAGGATAATGAAATGAAGCTTGCTCGTCCCCCAGTCCTGGAGATTGAGCCCAGGACCTTCCCCCATGTTAAGTAAGCCTTCTACCACTTAGCTATATCCCATCAAGGGCATTTTCCAAGACCAATAACACAGACTTTTTTAGCAAGTGTGACCCATAAACACAAAAATGTAAGAGAAGGTAAGCAGGAGCTGTCCATCCCAACATTTATTTCCTGCTACCTTTGAAAACTGAAAGAGATGTACAGGACTGGTTTCCACCAGACTCAGTAAGTGGCTTGTTAGCAGACTGCTGAACCCCACCCAGAGTTCCTGGCACAGGGGGCCTCCCCAGGATCCAAGAATGCCATTTCTAACAAACTGCCCAGTGCTGCAGACCCGGCTGGTTCAGAACCACTGGCCATGACTTCGACTGACTTACTCCTCCTCCCCGGCTGCCTAAATGCCCTCCTTTGTCCAAGGAAGAGTAGAAGGGGGGCTGTGATCAGCAGCTCAGAGCTCTGGGTGACTGAGGACCTGGAGCCCTAGAGAGGTGAGACAGAGCCCTCACCCCTGCTGGGCACCAGGCTAATGCTCTCCATCGGACCAGCCCTTGAGCCTGGTACAAATAAAGGCTGCTACACAAAGAAACTGAGGCACAAAGAGGCTCAAAGCTTCTGAGTAAACCGAGAGGTTCCTATACTTGCCCTGGAAGCAGTGCTGGCCATGCCAGCCACGTCCTGGTCATCTTGTTCCGAGGACCTTTGTCCTACAGCCTGTTGGGCATTTTCCCAGCTCCTGGAATTGGCCAGGCCTGGAACCCAAGGCTAGGCAGGCAGGAACGGAGATGCAGTGCAGTGCCAACACCAGTCCTCACATCTGGACCCAAGTGATCTGAGCATCACTTCCCTCAGCTAAGGCCCTGTCCTCCCTGAGTGCGTGGGTAACTAGTGCCATCCCTGCCATACAGAGTTCTCAAGGACAAGAGAGTCACCTCTGTCCTTAAAGGTACTATTATATAATCCGGAGTGTGACTGTCGGGAGTGGCATTTCTTACAGCCGCTTCCACTGCTGTTATCTCATTTTGCTCTCATGGCTACCCGGGGGGTTAGCTACTCCCCTCTCTGTTTTACAAATAAAGCAATGAGGCTGGAGAAGGGAAGCAAGGAGCCCACAAGTCCTCAGATCTCCAGCAGCGGTGCCTGCATTAGAAGTGAGAGCCCCCAGGGCCAGCACAATAGTGCCTCCTATCCAAAGGTCCTTGTCTCGGGCCAGGGCATCCCTCACTCCTAAACTCTCACTGTTTCCGGGCCTCCCTGCCCCAACCCAGCACAGTGGTTCTGCCAGGGCCAGCAAAGCTGCCCAATGTCACACAGCTGGCGGGTGACCTAACTGCCCACCAAGGCCTAGAAGAGTTACAAAGCCTGAGTCCTCTGGTTTGTTGAGAGCAATGAGACTGGGAATTTAAAAGCCCACTGCCTCCTTCCTGTACTCTGACCCCATAGGTGAAGAAATACACCGATCCAAGACACCTCTGCAAAATAAAAACTACCAACAAAATGAACATACCATAATAGAATACACCATCCATCACATTGGGCGTGGGGCTGGAAAGGGTGCTGACCGATTGTGCTGTCCTACTAAGTGCAGGGCTCTATGCTCTTAGCACTCTCGATATCTCTCTCACCGTGCACGAAAGCTCTGCATGCTTTACCCCATTTTACAAATGAAAATCCAAAGCCTAAAATGATGGAGTCACTAACTAGCTCAAGCTTACTCGGCTAGGAAGTGGCCTGCCCAAATCTGCACACAACTTCTGACCAATTGCACAGAGATCGCTTGGGGTCTACACGCTCTGGGAACGAGAGAAAGAGCCCTACCGGGAGGGAGTTCAGCGCTCTGAATTTACAGCCAAACGACTTTACGACCTGCGGCTAGGAAACGACTCTGGGTCTCACCTAGGCAAAAAGAAAGGTGACCGCGCCCCATATGGTGCTGGCCACGGTGCTGCCGGGATGATGTGGACAGTCCCGGAGGCGACAGCAGAACTTGGGGTGGTCAGCGCCTGGACTGAACTGGAGCTGGCAGGAGCTCGCTGCTCGAATTTCCTAAGGAAATGTCTCCATTTGCTCTAAATGGGAACTGCCCCCTCCTGTACCACTAGCGAACTGAGGTCCCCAAACCTGCTGACCCTCGGAGGGATCCCCAAGCTCTCGACCACAGCCTCGTCTATCCCGCAACGAATTTTGAGGGTCCGGATCCCAGCTCCCCACCAAATGACCTCGGGTCCCTAGTCCAGCTGCGCCCCGCACGCGTGGGCACCTGCGAGTCACCGCTCAGTCCTCCTGGCTGGGGCCAGGGAGCGTCTCCAAAGTGGCCGCGACTCCTCGTTGGAAGCCGGGGAGGGGGCGAATTCTCCCCACGCAGGTGTCCTCGGTGGCGTGGAGAACGCTCCGGTGCTCTCCTTGATCCACGCGTGGACAGCTCCGAGCTTGCACCTCACGAAGCGACGCTTTCGTTGCTCCGGCGGAGGGCGAGCGGCCCAGAGGCTTCCGCAGATTTCGTCGGACCGTTCTTGGGTTGCATCTCCATTGTAACTGAAGATTCATTTTGTTTGGGGTTTGCTCAGATGAAAAAATTTAGAAGACAACGAAAATCCCCGCGGCAAAAGCCATTTCCCTAGCAGCGCGCCTGCAGGCGGGTGAGGCGGCGGGAAGCGGCCGGGCCCGAAGTGGGGAGCGTCTGCTAATTGCAGCTTCGTTAGATTTCGGGTTTGAGAGGCTGCGGTTCGGGCGCTAATATCCGCCGCCCATTATCCCGGCTAATAAATTTGACCTATTGTTCGTTTGTTAAAATGATGTCACCTTGGAACAGTCCCTAAGCTCCTATTTCCATGAATTAGGCCTTTATTGAAAGCCGGGAGCCAATGAGAGGAGAGAGGCTTGTTGATCGCAGCCAATGGCTGCGGCGGGAGAGGAATTAGCAGCGGAAACTCCAGGTTCGGTTCAAGAAAGATGACACAGAGCCTGTCGGGCCCGCGCACTCTTGGCAAAGTTTCAGTGCGACTGGAGGCGCCGGGCGCTCCATGGCCGCGCCGTAACGGGGACCCAGCCGCCTCCCCGCCCAGCCCAGCCCAGCCCTTCCGCCCGCCCAGGATGGAGGCGCCCGCCAGCGCGCAGACCCCACACCCGCACGAGCCCATCAGCTTCGGCATCGACCAAATCCTCAACAGCCCGGACCAGGACAGCGCGCCCGCCCCGCGGGGCCCCGACGGCGCCAGCTACCTGGGAGGGCCCCCCGGGGGCCGTCCGGGCGCCGCGTACCCATCTCTGCCCGCCTCCTTTGCGGGCCTCGGCGCGCCCTTCGAGGACGCGGGATCTTACAGTGTCAACCTAAGCCTGGCCCCCGCTGGCGTGATCCGGGTGCCAGCGCACAGGCCGCTACCCGGGGCCGTGCCGCCACCACTGCCCAGCGCGCTGCCCGCCATGCCCTCCGTGCCCACGGTCTCCAGCCTGGGCGGCCTCAATTTCCCCTGGATGGAGAGCAGCCGCCGCTTTGTGAAGGACCGCTTCACAGGTGAGCAGAGCGGGCCACCAGGAGCCAGGCCTCGGCCCTCTGGGGGCCAGGGGCGCCGCGCCCTGTGCACTCCACTCCCAGGAACGATTTCAGAGGCCCAGGCATGGTGGAGGCCTCGGCTCCCAGGGCTCGGGGCGGCCGTGGAGGGGAGGGTAAATCGGAGAGTTGCGGGAAAAAGAAACCAGCATCCCCGGGAAGGGAAGGGTGTCCCTGCCTGGCTCGGTGCCGCCTGGGACACGCGGGACGAGCGAAATAGCGGAGCACTGTGTCCCACGGGGCTCCACGTGCGGCCTGAACGGTGGTGGGGCTGGGCTTCAAGGGGCCTCATGTGTCTCTGCAGCGGCGGCCGCGCTCACGCCCTTCACCGTGACCCGGCGCATTGGCCACCCCTACCAGAACCGGACGCCGCCCAAGCGTAAGAAGCCGCGCACGTCCTTTTCCCGGGTGCAGATCTGTGAGCTGGAAAAGCGCTTCCATCGCCAAAAGTACCTGGCCTCGGCCGAGAGGGCGGCGCTCGCAAAGTCCCTCAAAATGACAGACGCGCAGGTCAAGACCTGGTTCCAAAACCGGAGGACCAAGTGGCGGTGAGAGAGGCCCGGCCCTGCCCTTCACCTGCCCCGCCCTGCGCCGCAGCCCAGCATCCTGCCCTCTCCTGTGCTACCCCCTGCCCGCGCTCCCTGGACCACGCATCTCCCTTCTTTTCCAGATTTGTTGTCCTTCCTTCCCACCGACCTGTATTCCTCTCTCCTTCATCTCCCATGCCTCGGCGTCTACATTTCCAGCCCCATCTCGCCAGTGTTTTGTCTCGCCTCTTTTGCTCGTTTGGGTTCCTCCCACCTGCCCCCCACCACACACATCCCGGGCCTCCCACACTCTCCTCCCTCTCCCGATCCAGCCCACCCACTCGGATTTCGGATTGATAGCCAGGGCGGTAGGGTCCTCACTCCAACTCTGTTTTTTTGCTTTTTGTTTTTATATACGATCCTTGCTTCCATCCAACCCGTAAACGACGAAGCGATGTGTCCTTAGAGAGGGCTTCAAGACAGTGCCTGGGAGAATCTTATCAGACTGACCCCATCCGGGGCCGCCCAGCTGGTGGTGCACAGCCAGCCAGTCCACCCGTGGGCCCAAGTGACCCCACTGGCCGCAGGGCCGAGTCAGTTATACATTGCCCTGCCGTTGTTATCCCGCAGGGGGTAACAAAACACACACACACAAAAAAAAAACAAGATTTATTGTTGGCGAAGCCACAAAATCTGGGCGTGCAGGTGGACGGCGGGCAGAGTGCCCTCCCAGCGCCCCCGGGGTGCACAAACAAAACCCAGCGGTCCCACCCGCCCTTCCGCCCCGCGGGCCTCCCGGAAAGTGTGTGCGGGCGGCGGGCGGCTCCTCGCCTCGAGGGGCTAAGCTGCCCCGTTCCCGGGAGGCCTGGGGCCCGCTGGTGGCCTAGCAATGCCCAGCGCGTGACGGTGCTGTCCCTCTCCCTCCCTGGGTGCAGGCGGCAGACGGCAGAGGAGCGGGAGGCGGAGCGGCAGCAGGCGAGCCGGCTCATGCTGCAGCTGCAACACGACGCCTTCCAGAAGAGTCTCAACGACTCCATCCAGCCCGACCCACTCTGTCTGCACAACTCTTCGCTCTTTGCTCTACAGAATCTGCAGCCCTGGGAGGAGGACAGTTCCAAGGTCCCTGCTGTCACCTCGCTGGTGTGAGCCGCCAGCGCGCACCGTAGCTACGGATCGCCGCCCCCACCAGGCGGGGCGCCCGGGTCCCCCAGCCGGGCTGGGGAGGGAAGCTGGGCCGAGAGGGGCAGGGCGGCCCGGCTCGCGTGGGCCCTGGGGCGCGCCGCACAGCGCTGGCCGCGGAGGGGGCTGGGCCCGGGTCCGCGCGGCTGCACAATCCGAGCCCCCGCCCCGCGCCCCGTCCCGCCCCAGGCCCGGGCCTGACAAAGAAGCGCCTTACGTTACTCCGCCCCGCGCCCGCACCCCCGGGCTGGGCGCCTGTATTATACTTTGTACTTTTGCCCAAACGTGTAAATAATAAAAGTTTTGGCTTTTTTCTTTAGAAACCGGCCACCTGCTTCCCCTGCGGGGCCGCTGGAGGAGGGGCAGCCGGCCCGGCGACCGGGGGAAGCGCCCGGGGGCCGGGGGCACCCTGCGTTTAGGCTGGGGTGTACGCCTCTCCTTTTCCGTTCCTTTTATTTAAGTCGTTTTATTTAATAAAAAGTTAGCTATTTCACTTAATGCCGCTTTTATTTCGTTTTCGTTCCTCGAACGCTCGGCGACCCCGGCCCTTGCGCCCCACCCCTATGGCGATCGCAGCCGGTGTGCACGGGCGCGTCCAGGTCTGCGAACTACACTGGCTTCGCCCCAGCCCGAACCCCGGCCCGGGGCCCTGCGGAGGATGCGCCGTGCAGGTCAGTTTCAGAAGCCGGTTGCGGGATGGGGAGTGGACCTGGGATCCAGCACCGCGCTGCTGGGAAGGCAAAGTTCCGGCCTGAGCGGGTTCTGAAGCGTCGCAGGTCGAATCCACGTAGTGGGTGGGAGAAAGAGGAAACGCTGGACACTCTCATACCCAGCTTTGGGCTCTTTCCATAGCCGGGCGCCACTCGTGGACCCGGCTCTGAGGGATCTGGGCACCCTGCGAGCACAGGGCCCGGGCACGGTCCGAGCTTCTAATGCCTGGGATTTTCGCAAGATCCCAGGTGGAGCATGACGTTATACGACGTCACAACGATCTTTCACAGCATCACTTAACACGAGGGACCCGGGGCGCCCCAGTTCCCAGAACCCTAAGCCTGAGTGTAGCAGCAGCCTGTGTCCTCTCAAATTTCCAACGGCTGAACTTTGGAAGTTTCTAGATTGCGAGATCCAGAGCGAAGGGCCCCTGCCAACCACGATAAACATGCACCCCGTCCCTTGATTTTTTGCCCCTTTATAATTCTTGTGGTCTTTTAAAAACATTTTTATTTATATTTTCCGGTCTCTCCATTCTTTCTCTACCATATTGTCCGTTCTCCCCGTTTATCCCTCGTGCTCTCCGTACTCTGTTGTGTGTGTATGCCGTTGTTGCCGTGGTTTCTTTACGGTTTCACGCTTCTCTTTCCAGTTTGCCCTCTGTTGCCTTTAATTTCTCCGAGCGCATTTCTTGTTCGTGGCCACTCTTCCTCCCGATTCGACTCGGATCCCTTCTCCTCCTTTTCTCTTGTCTTTTTGATGTCCCTTCCTGCTTTCTCAGAATCTCTTCGCCTCCATTTCAGTCTTTGTCTCTTTTTCCTATTTTATCCTTCCCTTTCCTCCCTCCTCCAGACTCCGCTCCCGGTAGCTCCCAGCAGCTAAACACTTTGGGGGGGGGGTGTCCCCCTCCACCCCAGCAGTCCCACCCCACCCCGCTGTGTCTCTCAGAGCCAAGCACCACCCTGCGGGCTGTAGCACTGGGGAGTCTTCGTTATAAGCGGGCTGAGGAGTTGACAGCCCATACGAGGCTAAGGGAGCGAAAACCGGACTGAGAGGACGCCCTATCCCAGCTCCTGCCCTCACTCGCACCTCCAAGCCCTTCTAACCCTAAGTCTGCGCCTCTTGGGACTTAACAGACACCGGGGGGGGGGGGGAATTAGGGCAACTCAGACTTCGGGTCTCCTCCCGAGACGTTTTCTTGAAATGCTCTCATTTACTCTGCTGAAAATCTTTTGAGGAGCGTGCTCGGGTGGTGGGAAAGGTTGGCCCTTCGGCTGGGGAGGAGGCCCTTCTTTGCCAGGCCATCGGCTCCTCCCCCAGGGCTGGCGTCTCTGTCTGGTTCCTCCAGGATTTCCTCTATTGCGCTGTAATAAGGCCTACCGTTTTTACTTTTCTAAATTATGTGTATTGTTTTGACAGGGTCAGCCTCGATTCTTAAACCTCTGGGGGCACACACGTTGTCTTTTTCTTCCTTGCAAGCTCTCCGTCTTGCACAAAGGGCTCTGGTTAAGTAGCCCAAGGATCAGGTCGGGGACTGGGGTTCCCACACTCGTTGCCTTAGCCAGTTCGCGGCCTCTGAGTCATTTGCCCCAGCTAAGCCTTGCTGAACTAGATGTCGGCTACCAGTCTGATTGAGTTAGGAGACTAAGCCAGATCCCACGCGTGTGGGCTCGGGCGGCGACCATCTCTTGTCCAGCTCACCCAGAGCAGGGTGGGCGCCCCCAGCGGGTGGGAGCGATTGCTGAGCCGCAAGTGAGTGTTGCGCCTTCCACTCATGACCTGCCAAGCCCTAAACCTTCCTTTCTACTATTGTTGTGCGGGGTGAGAGACGGGATGAGAGGCGGAGGCGCGCCGTTGAGGGACAATGCTCTCGGTCTCCCCACTGGGAGGACCGTGGGTTAGGGTCGGAACCACGACAAGGGTCAGGCAAGCTTAGAGGTTGAGCTGAAGGAACAAGGGCTCGTGCTTAGCAGTGCTCCCTCAGCCTTAGGGCAGGCAGAGGCTCTCGACGCCAACGGGTGAGTGCGGCACCAGGGGCACAGGCCCAGCGGCTGCACGGGCTGCACGGCGGGAAGCAGCCACCGGCTGCACCGCTTGACGCCTCTTGACCCTTCTTAGTGACCTTGCTCGTTGCACCCATTTTGCAGATCTGAGGCTGCCTGGCTGGCTGAACCACTGGGTAGCGCAGGATCGCCCTGCGCGGGGTTTCGAGGCAGCACCTAGTGCCCAGCTGGGGAAGGCCGCAACCAAAGCATCCAGGGCCAGGGACAAGGCCTCCAGGACGCAGCCTGGAGCTAGGTTTCTCAGCTTGTGCAGTGTAGGATTGAGGGACGCAAGGCCACTCGGCCCCATCAGAGCCCTGCGGAGGGAGCAAGGAAAACTCCGGGTCAGACGCCCGCGCCTGCACGAGAAAAGGAGGCCCGGCAGGCCGAGCTTGGTCACGGTGGGCTTTACCAGGGCATGCACGCCCTCGAGGTGTGGATACTCTGCCCAGTTTGCTGATGAAAACACAGAGAAGTTCCGAAGTTAGCTCTAACCTGTGTAGCCGCGACGCCTGGACGTTCTTGCCCGGCAGCAACCGCTCTGCCCAGTGCTTGGCCTATGGAGACTGGAAAGGGCATGGAGCTTAACCTTAAGGGCGGGAAGGCGGTCTAGTGCAGCCACCCTGATGAGAGGTCCCCAGGTCTCGGTGAGGCTGAAGGGCCTTCCCACTTGCACTTGAGCGATGGACAGGGTCTGGGAGTTGAAAGGGCGCCCAGTGTCTCCGGCCTCCCAGCTGTGCCTGCCCAGCCATTTTCGCCATGCATGCACCAGTGAGGAAGCCACCCCAGGGTGATAGATCCAGCGACCGGCCCAAGCCCGGCAGCCAGAGCGTGAAGCAGGCCAAGCACAGGCCGGTCCCCCGCGCCAAGTGCGCCCCTCCCACACCCAGAAGGCGACCGCACCCGCCTCAGGGACGGCCAGACCTGGAGCCCAGGGTTAGAAGTCACAGAGTGTGACCTCCCAACTACCCCTCCACCCCCACGCGCGCAGAGACCGGCAAGCAGAGCAGGGCCTAAATTACAGCCACGTCACAATGTCACACAGAAGGTTCCTGGGAACCTTCCCCCCAAATCCTGATCTCAGCCTGGGCACAACTAAAGCCAAGGCCGGAGGAGACGAGCATTTGGTGGATGCGCCTGCATTCCGCCTAGGGAGCATTTCCGAAGGTCGTGGCCGTTTTCCTGGTGCAAAATCCACCCGCCCCCGCTTTTTCAAGCCGCGATCGGCGACCAAGGTCCCAGCCCGGGCCTCGCTGTCTGAACGCAGTCGTTCCTAGTGGAATCCATCTCCGTTCGCACCTTCCATTGAGACACACCCAGGCGAGGGGAAGCAGGGTTCTCCTGTCCCGTTCTGGGTGGCCCTGAGTGAGTGATTTCTACGCTCAGCGCCTGGTTTACTGATTTGGTTAAAAAACAGTCGGCGAAGACTGTTCGAGAAAAGCAACCACAACCATAGCTTACGGTACGGTACAGCCGTTCATAAAGTTCTCGCAAAAATAAAGGCGTTTAAAAATGCTTTCCGTACAAAACAATCTAACTGAACGTCTACGAACGGCACAGGGGCTTAATCACGGTGTTGCTCGTGGAGGAAAGGGCAGGCACGGAACAGCGTCCTCCCTGGCTGGCGACACTGGTGGGCATCTCAGACCTGGACAAGGGCAGGCTTGTCAGTATCCAGACATTGCGCATGACGGTGCCTCGGTGACTGTACTTGTCCTGCACTTCAGCTGAAACGGATGTTCGCTTGTCAGACAGGCTACCGGGTAGGGTAGTCGTTATTAAACCCCTTCGGTATGCTCCCGGTCAGTGTGGGGAGGAAGTAGAGAGGGAAAAGAAAAAACACGTATTTGAGCTTTTTTTTTTTTTTCCTTCCCACCATCCACCCTCCCATCTCTAGAGCAGTCTTGGGTTCCAGTTCTACCAGTGGGGAGCTGAGCTGACAGATAGAGAAGGCAGGGGACCAGAGAACCTCGCTCTGACCCCTTAACTGTCTGAACTACAGTGGTGCTTTGTACCCCTCGGCCCCACCACCACCTCGTGCTGGCCTTGGAGTCTGAACCACTGCTGTGTCCCTCACCACCAGAAATCGTAGCTGGGAAAGCTCCTCCGCAGTGGGGTCACTAGACAGGTTTGTGCTGATACACACTCCCCTGATTTTGAGAAGCCAAATTTTCACGTAGCGTGAAAGAAAGTCTTTGGTTGGCTTTAACAGCTTGCAGAGCAGGCCCAGCCCTGGATGCGCATGGCCGATTTCAAGCCCTGTTGAGGGTGTCGTTTCGATGAGCAGAAACTCTTGAGCGCCTGGGACCTAGGTGGACAACGGCACACTCTTTGCCACCTTCGCTGCCATTCGGGAGGGAGGGGGGCAGGAACCCTCCTTGCTTCTGCCAGCAAAGGCCACAGCAAACAAGAAGAATGCTTGCGCTCCTGGGAAAGACAGCGAGAAAGTGGCCCCCATGGCTCCCTGTGGGCTGAGTTCCCCGGGGCAGCAGAAAGGGGTGCTGGATTCAGACCGCCTGAGTGAATATGCTAAGCAGCCGCATGTTCGCATCTGCCGTTTGGGCACCACAGCTGGGGCACTTTTGTTCCTAGGACAGAGTGGAAGCTAAGGAAGATGGGGGCGGGGAAAGTAAAAAGGAAACCCAACCCCGGGAGGATCTGTGAGCCCCCCGCCCCCACCCCCCGGGCAGGGGTGGACTTTATTAACGCCTCCAGTTTCAGCTCGTTTGGGGCGGGGGAGAAAGGGGGGCTTCGAGCAAGGATGGCATAACGCCAGTCCTCAGCTCTGAGAGCCCCTTCAGGATGGCAGACACCTGTACCCTGGCATGGTAGATCCGGAGGTGGACTGGGGATGGCCAGCAGTAGCTGCGTTGAGGGCGCCTGCGCCATCTGACTAGCCCTCAGACAGCCCTGGAGGTAGGTGCATACACATAACCCCCATTTTGCAGATGAGAAACTGAGGGGCATCACAGTATCTCAGGGCCCCGCTGGTGCCAGGGCATTAATGGAAGCCAAATAACCCCAGTTCACCAGCTTTACGCTGGAGGGGCCTCAGACCTCCTTGTTATTAAAACTGAAGTCTTTGTGTGCCTGCCAAAGGGAATTCTGGCCGCTTTGAATATCATTATCTTTAAGCAGCACAGGATATAAACCAGAAAGTGTGGGTCTGTTTATAAACATTATCCCGAGCTTTACTCCAGCCTCCCTGTCCTTCTCTTTAGAGCCACTTGAAAGAGGTTGAAGGTGCGCATTTGTTGTTTGAAGGAGTTGAAGGACCCCTGGTCCACTCCTCCCTACCCCAGCTAAAACCAGGCTCTAGCAGATTCTTGCGGGTGTGGATGCCACAGGTGGAGGCCTCGACCCCAGACTTTTCCTTCCAGGTCAAAGAGTGGTGTGGTGGTGTGGTGGTGTGGAGGTGTGGAGGTGTGGAGGTGGGCTCTGAACCGCTCACAACACACGGGACTCTTTATTGGCCTGGCCGGACTTTGAAAGGTCAGTTTTTCTGTTCAAGAGAGTAAGCGGTCTTGTTCCGAGCATCCGCCTCTTTGTCTGCAGCCAGGACAACTTCACTGTGTCTGTTGTTAACCAGCAGGTGAATTCCCACATATGGAGGAGACTTTCTCTTTGCTCATACAGAGAAGCAGCAAAGCCAGGGACCCCCAGCCAGATGAGTTAGCCCTGTGTATGCCCAAGGCCAGCACCCTCACTTGCTTCAACCTCCGTGTGTAGCATCTCCCAGGAAGAGGACCTTTCCAGATAGATTGTTGATTGACAGTTCAAAGTCCACGTTATTCTAAGGGAGAGTAAGTAGCTAGGTCCTGGAGCCTCTTGTGGCTTGTTCCCTTTGGTTGCTGATGTGTGGCACACTGTAGGTGCTTAGTACATGCTTACTAAGCAATAATAGTAATAGTAAATAGCATTTATAGATTACCTACTGTGAGCCAGACACCGGACTAAGCATTTTACCCAAGTATCTTACACACTCAACCCTTAGAGCTAGCCTAGGAACTCAGCAGACATCAATATTTCATTTTGGAGGACAGAAACGTGAGGTTTGGGGATATTCAGATCTTCCTGATGTTGAATAGAGTAGGACATGGATTGGAATCCAACTGCTTTGACTCCAGAAAACAAAACTAATGTGTGCTAAGCACCTACTGTGTGCTGAGCTCTGGGCTCAAGATCTCACTTGGTCCTTAAATAATCTTACAAAGGTCTGAAGGCCGCTTTTCAGCTTTACTGTGTGTTTGCCCGGGTCTGATGCCTGCATCCGGCAGCAACCCATCTAGATCCAGCTGCTGACGCTCCAATCCGCTTCTAAGCCAGCTTTGAAGTCTTCAGTCCAGTCAGGCACTCTGGGAAGGAGCAGCTGCAGTGATGGGGGGGTGCCACCAGACAAAGCACCCTGCCCCCTACAAGCATTTCCTAGGCTCTGTCTGAGGGAGGGAATAGGAAGTGTCTGGAGAAATCAGGGTCAGGATGGGTAGGGGGCTGCCTGAGCCCCGCACAGTGAGGGTCCTTACAGCTGCCTCCTTGTCCCTCCCCTCGCCTTTCCTCCCTCCCCTCTTCCTCATCATTTCCTCTCCTCCTCTTCCCTGTCTCCTTCCTTTCCCCTCTCCTCCTTTCAAACCTCGCTGCTGCACTTTCTGGAATCTTCCCCACCCACCTCCATCAGGGGCTTCTTTGATGAGGCCTTTCATACAAGTCATGTCCAAAGCAGAGGAAGTTGGCATCTGTGCTGCCCCGTACATCTGAGATTTTTAAGATCAAGTAAGATGGACCGCTTTGTGGATCCTCAAATTTGTCAGGTGGAAGAGCCAAAGGCCTTGAACCTGGAGTTATTCAATCCTGGGGGCAGAGACTGGGCTGATGTCTTGGATTTCTTTCTTCCACAAAAACCAGTTTCTGCCAACCCGGCTGTGCACTGTTCCAGCCTATTATGGAGACTCTGTGATGTTAAGCCAAATGCTGTGCACTTAGTGGGTGGCTCTTGGAGTCTCAGTGACGTGCCACCCAGAGTGGGAGATCCACCTCGTGAGCTGGCTGCCTGCACTTGGTGAGTTGAGGTCAGGGTCTCCTGCTACCCTGCAAGAAGGTTCTGTGCGTTTGCTCGAGAGGAAGTTGAACCTGCACTGCATGTAGTTTAAAAGCAATTTGTCAGTGGCGACAATTTACAGAAATATATTCCTGTTGCAGCATCTCCCGATTGCTGGGATTTATGGCTTCATCTCTCAGCTTTGAAAGCATACTCGCATGCTCCAGCAAATGGAAAAATGTATGAACAATTTGTTGGCTTCTTTTTTTTTTTATCAAGTTTCCCCAAATATGTAAACTCTGAGAGCGCCTTATTCTTTTTAAATGATCATTCATTTGTCTCCAGACTCTATCTTTTGGCACAATTTATTATTCTCTATTTCAAAAAACTTAAATGCATTTTGCATATTAGCACGTAACTCTTGCTCCTGTCTCCTCAGTTGTGGAAAGGGCTGGATTGCTTTTATAAAGAAAAAAATGGCTAATAAAATTGGCCTCAGCACCATTGCTCTGCAATTCTTATGAACAGTAAAGTGGTACTTACCGTCATTGATGTTAAAAGCTATTTCTAAATTATGGTGCCATTTATTATCTCTAGTGTCCAAAGTAAGTTTAAATGATGCTTATAATTCATGTTTTACCAAATTTCCTTTTCCCCCCGAGGATACCTCTGATTAACTTATGCACATTAAAGCGCTTTTTAAATTCTTCTTTTATTGCCATTATGCTCTGAAAATCTCAGCGATTCTCAAAAATGGGTAATAAACTTGAGATAAAATGCTGCAGTTTTAGATCAATGCTGACATATCACTGTGGTGATTTCTTCAGAGCTAAAGTGATAATGCCTCATATTTACGGGATATATACTAGGTTATTACTACAGTATTACCATTTTGTTCTAAGATGAAATGAGTAATTTGCCAATTTATTAAACAGTTACATTTAAGTATTGCTTAGGACATTACCACCCCAATCTGTTTACTTAGCTTGAAGAGTCACCATTAAGATACCCTGTTTATTTAGGTAAAATTTGTAATCATCTGCCTTCCATTAACCAACTTATTTTTCTGCAAGGCTAATTGTCTGGAAATGAGTTTCTTCTTATTTACTGTGCTACATTCTGCTTAGCTGGCTAAAAATGTCACCCCAGCAAGAAGTGCTAGGGAAATTAATAATACATACAGAGAACAGTTTTAATTAGTATAATACCAAATGTTAATAAAAGATTTATGACGCCTTAAGAAAGTTCTAACAGAACAGATCTTATCAGCTTCAGGCTCCGTTTGTCCAGAGGGTTTTGCTGTGGCTACGCCCTCTAGAGGAGGTCAGATTTGGGTGAATCCCTCATTCTGCGGGGGGGCTCCCAGGAGCACATGCTAGAGATGGAGAGCTCCCCTTGAAAGGACATTTGCGGGGAGCTAGATAGGAAGGGCGTGCCAGGGGAGGAGTCCTCAGGGCCTGGAAGTGGGGCGTCAAGGTACCTAGTCTTCTACTGGAGAGGAACCACCCAGGCCAGCTGAATGGCCTTCTGGGCACTTCCTGGGGCACCAGTGATCTTTGGTCCAAATTAGAACCAGAACTTCGAGAAAGAAACCGGTCTGCTGTTAGTTCAAAAGCCAGAGGGAGCTAGACACACGGACACATGGGCGAAGGCTGAGTAATGGCTCCTGAGCTGCTGTCTGCACACACACACACACACACACACACACACACACACACACACACACAGCTGTTTTCATCCCAAGGCATGGACAGTGTGTTTTCCTCATCTGGGTAGGAGACGAAGTCTGAAGGGTCAGTCCCAGAGCTAAGGTTGTAAGTAGAGTAGTGGAAAGGGTTTGGACGGGGTGTGTGATAGCCTCCTGAGATGCGACCCTGCCGCCTGGCTGGTTGCCTGCAAGCCTTCCACATCACTCTGCCAAATGTAGGTCCAGATGGGGACACTGAGTCAAGCAATTGGTCTTCCTAATGGGTGAGCTGACGGTCCCTTAGCCATGCCATTTCTTCACGCCCACACTTTTCTTCCTGTGGAATGATCCGGGAAGTCCACGGGCCATTTCTTGCCTTCAGAGCAGTGTCTGGCACATAGTAGGCAGTGTTAGATGGTTTTTAGGGACCAAAGGAAAAAGGAAAGAAAAGTGGGTTCAGTTTGCAGTGTGAGCAGGGAAAGCCCCAATCCCCGCAGCTGCAGGAACCTGGGGCCAGCACAGCACACACCCCACTGGGTGAGGAATAAGAGCTTATTACTGCTGCCGGTTTCCAGCCCCCAAGGGCCAAGTCTCAGGAGCAGTGGGAATCTTGTGTACAGCGAGCTTTGTCGTTTTTTAGCACATATAATAAAAACTGACCAAGCCACCGACTTTCCTAAAATTCTCTCCAATTTAAGAAACTCCATCTCATGAGGCACTTGAGGGCTGATGCCTCTTTTATCTTACCCTTGATTAAAAAGAAACAACAAAACCAACCAAAGTTCTTGGAAAGAAGTCTTCCAGGCTATGTGACAAAACAGCATGGACCACTTCTAGGAAAAGAAAGACAATGGGGGCTGGAGAGATGGCTCAGCAGTTAAGAGCACTGGCTGTTCTTCCAGAGGTCCTGGGTTCAATCCCCAGCAACCATATGGTGATTCACAGCCATCTATAATGGCTCTATAATGAGATCTGGTGCCCTCTTCTGGCATGCAGACATACATGCAGACAAAACACTGTATATGTAATAAATAAATCAATCTTAGAAGAAGAAGAAGAAGAAGAAGAAGAAGAAGAAGAAGAAGAAGAAGAAGAAGAAGAAGAAGAAGAAGAAGAAAGAAAGAAAGAAAGAAAGAAAGACAATGTCTAAGACCTGAGCCACCCTGAGGAGGGTACAGGAGGCTCCCCTGTAGCTCCCTGCTTTTCAGGAACAAAAAAAGACAAACTGAGAGGAGGCTGGAGAGATGGCTCAGCAGTTAAGAGTGCTGGTTACTCTTCCAGAGATCCTGAGTTCAATTCCCAGCAACTACATGTGGCTCACTACCATCTATAGTGGGATCTGATGCCCTCTTCTGGCATAAAGGCATACACGTGGATAGAGCACTTATGTACATAAAACAAATAAATAAATCTTAAAAAAAACAACTTGTAATCTATTCATGCAATGGACTATTACTCAGCAATGAAAAGGAACATAGTCCTGAGACATGCCACAGCATGAGAGGACTTTGAAATCATGATGCCATGTGAAAGAAGGCACACACAGAAGGATGACTATGACACGATGACACCTGTGTGAAATGTCCAGAAGAGGTAGATCATAGATGCAGATGGGGGGGGGTGGTCTCAACAGAGAGAAAGGAAATGGGGAAATAGTGGATAATTACCTGCTGGGAAGGGACAGTTTCTAGATGATGAAGGCTGTGAAACTTGACATTAGTGATGGCGGCACAGTGTTACAGAGGCACGAAGCCATGAACTGAAGCTTGTGTTGATTTATCAGTCAAGACTGGAACTCATAACCCTCCTGCCTCAGCTTCCTGAGTGCTGGGAGTACAGGCGCGCATCTGGCCTGATGTGATGGGAATTTCACCTCATTTAAAAAACAAAACAAAACACTTTTTAGGAACACCAGTGTCCTAAGTCGCAAGTTCCTACAGGTTCATCTTAGCAGTGGCTGCAAGAATGGGAAACCGGAAGTGACCATACGCCCATCATTTTGAGGTGAGTCATTCAAGATCAGTCATTCCATGGCAGCTATGAAAACACTGGGAAAAATGGACAGATGCAACAGACAGTGGAACAGTTTAGCTACAAAACAGTTTGCATGGTATATGCCATTAAAATACACACACACACACACACACACACACACACACAGGCTGGACATGGCTCAGAGGTTAAGAATACTGACTGCTCTTCCAGAGGACCTGGGTTCAATTCCCAGCACCCACATGGCAACTCACAACATCTGTAATTCCAGTTCCAGGAGACCTAACACCCATGGCAAAACACCAATGCACATAAAATAATAATAATAATAAACATAGAGGTGCTCTGTGGGGGAAATGAGGACACACAGGACAAACATCTGCAAAGACAGACACCAAACTGATGTTCCACAAGGTCACAGCTGAGGAGAGAATGCTGGTACAGAAGACACTCACTTGGTGAACTGCGAAAAAGTTGAAGACTTTTTGAAAGCACGTGAATATATTTTTGGAGTAAATTTCAAAAGCATGTTTTTAATATTTTCAGTTATATTTGTGTGTGCCTGTGTCTGTGTGTGAGAATACAAACAGGAATACTGTACCCTGTGTCAGAGCCCCCGGGGCTGAAGTTAAAGGTGACTGTGAGTCACTCCGTGTGGATGCTGGACCCGGGACCTACCTCTGCAAGAGCATCAAGCACTCTTACCCAGCCAGCCATTCCTCCTGTCCAGTGTGAATATATTCTCAGTAAGTCATGAGTTATAGTAATGTGCAAGATGCAGATGGTAATAAGGACAAAAGAAAACAGCCACCATCCTGCCCCGAACGCTGCAGCTTCTGTGATTCCTGCCTTTGTTGGTGGTGCTTTCGGTGCAGAGACAAAGGCCTGGTGCATGTTAGGCAAGTGTGCCTCCACTGAGCTCCATCCCAGCCATGGTGGACTTTTTGGGACACCAAGGTTTGAAGAGTTTTTTGTTTGTTTGTTTGTTTGTTTTGGGGGGGTTTTTTTTGGGGGGGGGGACACCAAGGTTTGAAGGGTTTTTTTGTTGTTGTTCGTTTGTTTTTTGGGTTTTTTCTTTTTATTATTATTATTATTACTATTATTATTATTAATTTAAAAAGTAAAAAGAAAAGAAACAACCTTCCTGCATGGCCTCCGTGTCTTGTGTTGGTTCAAGGCTTGAGATCAGAAGCTCAGGCCCCAGCCGTGGAGTGTTTAAATGACCTACATTTGCCTGCAATTTTCAGAATCCAGAGTAGAAACTCAGAACGTGAAATCCTCACGAGGGAGTGGCTGTGCCAC
Organism: Peromyscus eremicus; assembly: GCF_949786415.1. Classification (NCBI taxonomy): domain Eukaryota; kingdom Metazoa; phylum Chordata; class Mammalia; order Rodentia; family Cricetidae; genus Peromyscus; species Peromyscus eremicus. Next base: position 14,620,005 of record NC_081423.1, read on the forward strand.
TGATCACAGTACTAGGGAGGACTCAGCTAAGCACCCAAGCTGAGCACCTAAGGAAGTGCTTTGTTACCATGGGGAAGGTGTTTTTACCCTGAATGATTGGCAGGATTTCCTGTCTTCCTTTTGTCTTGCCTAGGTCTGCAGAGTGGCCGGGAGTTCAGGAAGGGGACCAATTACTTGAACTAAATGTTCTTCCAGGAGCCTAATACCAACTCCTGTGATTTTTCAGTTTGTTTTTCTACGGCTTATTCTCAAACGTCATTCTTTAAATGACAGAATTCTTAGACATAGAGGAACGGAATCAATGGGCCATGTGGACTTCAGTGTTTGTATGTTTCAGGTATGTGTACTGTGTACATCTGTGTGCATATGCCGTGATGGCCTGGTGTCAAAATACTCAAGGAGAAGAGAGTCAATTTTTCTCTGCTGTTTTCAATGTATTATTTTCTCTTAGATCTAAATAATTAATAAGGAGGCCCTTTGCCATAATTAAAATGGATGTCCCTGCATGTCAACACCAATAGCTTTTCCAGTAATGAACACATTCAGATCCCCATTAAGTATGGCTGCTCCTCAGCCTTGGTGGCCACACTGCAGAGTGCTGGGGGATTGCAGTGGGTGAGGGAAGCCAGATGAGCTTGGTGGAGAGGAGGCAGAAGCCTGAGAGCTGACTCCAGCTTGGACCAGATGGTGAGCCACGCACACAAAGGCCGTGCAGGGGCAGGCAACTTGAGGACTCAGGGTCTCTGGGTTATGTCTGCTTCCCAGGGTCCTCTTTCTCAGCCAGAATCTGCAGTGAAACCTCTCACTGAAAGATGAAAGGTAGAATCTGGAACCTTCTAGGCACAGTTAACCAGTTATAAATACCAAAGCCAGCTGGGTGGTGGTAGTGCACACCTTTTATCCCAGCACTCAGGAGGCAGAGGCAGGTGTATCTCTGTGAGTTCAAGGCCAGCCTGGTCTACAGAGTGAGTTCCAGGACAGCTAGGGCTCTTATATAGAGAAACCCTGTCTCAAAAAACCAATATATATATATATCAAAAGCTCAGGGTCAAAACACAATCTTCTCCTAATCTGTGACCATAAAAAACAGCCCTTCTTGGGGTCAGGGCTTTAGCTCAGTGGTAGAGAGCTTACCTCCAATACACAAGGGCCTGGTTCCATCCCTAGCCCCACAGTGAAGGGTGAGGGGAACCCATGGTCACTGCAGCACACTTCCCAGGAAGCAACCTAAAGATTCATGAATGGAGGCATGATGAAGAAAATGTAGTAGACAGATTCCTGTCTGGAAAAGAAGGCCGTCCTGTCTTTTGTGACAGCCTGGGTGCACCTGAAGGGTCGTCTGTGATGTCCTGGGTGGGTGCACCTGAAGGGCATTGTGTTAAGGGACTAAGCCAGACACAGGGAGACAGATGCTGCGTGATGCTGGCTGAACTCATGGAAATAGAGTGGACTGGTGGGTACCACAGCTGGGAATGGGGACTGGGTGTGTCCTGTCAGTAAGACAGCCTGAAAACTTGAGTGCTAGACTCACAGTAGGAAGGCTGCTGTTGAGTCGTTATGTTTACATTTCAAAATTAGGAAGGAAGAAATTTCAAATGCTTTGGTAGCTGAGATGGTAGACATGGAAATTCATTGGTTTATCATGCATGCATATATTAAAACGGCAATTGTACCCCATAAATACATATAATTAGCATATTTCCGTTATAAAGATAGGGCTGGAAACATAGTAATAGAGTGCTTGCCTACCACCCATAAAATCTTAGGTTAAGGGGCCAGGGGAGGGACACAGTGGGGCAGGAGAGATGGCTCAGCAGTAAACAGCACTTGCTGCTCTTGCAGAGGACCCAGGTTCAGTTCCCAGCACCGACATGACAGCTCACAGCCATCTGTTGTAGACAAATTTCTGAACAGTCTTATTGAATAAGAAACACAGAGCCAAATACAGGGGTGAAAGCCATAGAGATCAGAGAAATAGTGATAGCCACCAACCAACCTTAGCTCACCACGCTGCTGTAGCTTCCCAAGAGAACCAGCTTCTTCCTGTCTGACCTGTGCCTTTATTGCCTTGCTGTTCTGCCTTCTCATTGGCTCTTAGCCCAGCCACCTCACTTCCTCATCACTGCCTGTCTGTACAGACCTCCAGGTCTCCATGGTTGGTACTGGGATTAAAAGCACGTGTCACCACACTTGGCAGTGTCCTTGAACACACAGAGACTCTGCCTGCCATGTGATCCGATTAAGGGTATGTGCTACCACCACCTGACTTTTGTTTATGGCTGGCTATGACCTCTGATCTCCAGGCAAACTTTATTTATTAACATACAAATAAAATATCACCACAATCTGTAACTCCAGTTCCAGGGGATCCCATTCCCTCTTCTGACCTTCGCAGGTACCAGGCATGCACATGGTACATACATATGCATACATGCAGGCAAAACAGTCACACACACTGTGGTAGTCTGAGTGAGAATGGCCCACATATGCTTATATAGGGGAATGCCTGGTCCCCAGTTGGCTGGAACTGTTTGGGAAGGGTTAGGAGGTGTGGCCTTGTTGGAGGCATGTCACTGGAGGTGGGCTTTGAGGTTTCAAAAGCCCATGCTGTTCTGAGTGAGCTCCCACTGCCTTGGGTTTGTGGATCAGGATGTAAGCTCTCAACGATTGCTCCAGTGCCATGCTGCCTGCCTGCTGCCTGCCTGCTACCATGCTCCAGCCATGATGGGCATGAACTCACCATCTGAATCTGTAAGCCCTATAAACTGTTTCTTCTATACGCTGCCTTGGTCGTGCATGGTGTCTTATAACAGTGGTAGCAAGGTAACTAAGACAGACATAAATTAAAAGAAGTAAATCCTGAAAAAGGAAGAATGGCACACACATCGACACCTCTGCGGTGGAGAACTGGAAGTAGGTCCTAGCAGACACATGTTGATCAAGAAAACAGAATGTCCAGGGACTGGGCTCAAGAGAAATGATGGACAGAGTTTACAGGCCAACAGTGCTGGTGCCCTGGGATGGGAAGAGACAGGGATGGCGTGTGTGTGTGTGTGTGTGTGTGTGTGTGTGTGTGTGTGCAGAACCGGGTGAGAGTGCTGTGGTCAATGGTGAGAAAGGATGCCGCCCTCAGCGAGGGCTGATTCCTGAGTCTAGGAGCTAGGAGGGCTTCTTGTATGCAATACTGCTGACTAATGGATTATAAGCCTGGAGTGTGGAAAGGTTTGAAATTCTCTAGGCAAGAGCCAAGCATGGCTGCACACACCTTTAATCTGCACCTGTGAGGCAGAGGCGGTCTCTGTGAGTTCAAGGCCAGCCCGATCTACACAGTGAGTTCCAGGGAAGCCAGGGCTACATAGTGAGATATTGTCTCAGGAAAAAAAAAAAAAAAAAAAAAGGAGGAAGAGGAGGAGGAGGGACGACAGACAGAAGACAGACAGACAGATAGACAGACATTCTCTAGGCAAATCTTTCTTGTGGCTACAAGGAACAGGCCTGAAAGCAGGACCACAGGGCCTGGGCTGTATAGCAAGGGTTCCAGACAGGCTTCAGAAGCCTCTAAAGCAAGCCAATCCAGGGCTTGAATGAAAGGAGGTAGCTGGTCTGCAGGACAGACAATGGAACTGAAACAGAGTGAGGCATGGCCCAGACCTCATGACACTCAAGTCACCCCTAACAGGGAGGCAGAGGAGAGACCCAGTGCTCCCACTGGGTATGCCATGACCTTGAGCTGGTCCCTTGCCCTGTGTGGAGCATAGCCTTTGCTTCTGTAATATGACCACATGTGTGTTATATGTTTCTGCCAGCACTTCCTCCATGAAGTTGGTAGTGGTGGTAACTGTGATCTGTCTGACAGCATAAGCCAGTGACCCACAATGCACCTGCAGAGGGACACGCACAGGGAGCCCTGCCTGGATCCTGAGCATGGGAAGCGAATCCCAGACACCCTTCTGATGGAGAAGACTTTGAATACGGGAAAGAGGGAAGCAGGAACTCCAGTCTAGATACTTGTCTAGCAGACTCTTGTTGAAAAAGAGAAAAGGGGGCTGGAGAGATGGCTCAGAGGTTAAGAGCCCTGGCTGCTTTCAGAGGTTCTGGGTTCAATTCCCAGCAACCGCATGGTGGCTCACAACAACATAGTGAGATCTGGTGCCCTCTTCTGGTGTGTAGGTATACATGCAGACAGAATACTGTATACATAATAAATATATAAATAAGTCTTTAAAAAGAAGAGATGAAAAGAAAAGAAAAGGAAGTCGTGGTGCAGTGCGCTGGAAGAAGTCCTGGGTGTCCCGCCTGCTCACCTATCCACTCTCCCCACTGTCTACCTCCCTGGACTTGTCACCTGACTCCAGAGGAGGCAAGCGATGATGGAGCAGATGAACCTCAGGCCAGGATGGAGCTATGATCTTAGAAGATGACTGCTCCCTCTGCCATGCTGTCCTCTAGCTCCTCGGAGCTAACAGGCGTGGTGCAAATATGCCTGTTTACAGCGTCTGAGGAGCAGACATGCTGAGACACTAGAGAAGCACATAGACTTGGTTTCTTCCACACGTTCAACGTCCCATGATTCCCGGGAACTCTTTCGTTTTGTATTTTGTTTTTTGCCGGTCTGTATGTCTGCAGCACATGCATGCAGTGCCCTTGAAGTCCAGAAGAGGCTGTTGGATCCCCCAAGACTGGAGTTGTGAACTGCCAGGTGGGTGTTGGGAGTCAAACCCAGGTCCTCTGGGAAAGCAGCCAATGCTGTTAACTGCTGAGCCATCTCTCCAGCCCCCTGGGAACACGTTTGGTTTGGTTTGGTTTGGTTTTGTTTTTTTGAGGCAGTGTTTCTCTGTGTAGCCCTACTGTCCTGGAACTCGCTCTGTAGACGAAGCTGGCCTCAAACTCAGAGACCTGCCTGCCTCTGTCTCCTGAGTGTAGGGATTAAAGGAGTGCACCACCACCACCTGCCTGGAATGTTGTTTTTTGTTTTTGTTTTTGTTAATCATTTATGGGGCAGGGAAGATGGCTCAGCAGTTACGAGGCCTTGCTGCTCTTCCAGAGGACCTGAGTTAGTCAGCTCCCAGCACCAACCACCTCAGGTGGCTTACAAGTATCTGTAACTCCAGCTCCACAGGACCCAATGCCCTCTTCTTGCCTCCTTTGGCATCCGGACACATGTACTCACACCCACACACACAGATACACTAACATAATTAAATATAAAAAGCCGAATCTTAAAAATATTTACATTTGCCTTTCATCCCAGCACTCAGGAGGCAGAGGCAGGTGGATCTATGAGTTTGACACAGAGAAACCCTGTCTAGAAAAACCACACACACACACACACACACACACACACACACACACAGTGGATTTAATCCAAGTGTCTAATGCTTTCTTTGAGGAAAAAGCTCAAAGATAACTTACTCCCACAAAAGAGAGTTGTTGGGATGTGGGGATGGGGTGGGGGAGGGGATGGGTGGGATGGGGAACTGCAGGCCCTGGCTAGGAAGGGCTTTTCTGGTGGAGCCTAGTGGTACTGCACCAGCGTTGGAGAACAAGATGAGAGTGGCCAGCTGTCCTGGCCAATGCTTTTGCTTTGCTTGACTTTGGCGTTCGTCACACAGTCTCATTATGCTGCCCACGATGGTCTAGAACTTGTGATCACCAGTCATCTTGTCTCCAACCTCCTGAGTGCTGGGATTACAGATGTAAACTACTAGGCCTGGCTCAAAAAAAAAAAGAAAGAAAGAAAAAAGTGCTTTGAGTCAGCAGGAGGCTACAAGTGTTTTGCCTCAAAAGAGAAACTGTAATTAAGGGGGAATCCCAGAGGCTGTACCTCCAAAGTTGTGTGTAATATATGGCCTATTTGCAAAATATTGCAAAAGAAATCTGGCAGATTGCTGGACGCCCAAGCCCTGGAGCTACCACACCACCACCACACACACACACACACACACACACACACACACACACACACACACACACACACACGCTGAGTCTCCGTGGGGCTCTTCTCCTCCAAAGTGCACATTGTGAAGTATTGAGAAGGCTGAAACCTAATCCACCGTGGGTGGCTCTTAGAAGTGAGGATCTGGGAGGCAGTTAGACCCACTGATGCATGCTGTCCTTTTGTAAGGGAGACCAGAAGACACCGTGCACTCTAGTGCCCTGTGGCACTTGGGACTCTGCCAGCAAGAAAGCCAAGACCAGATCCCACCCCCCTCCAGCTCCCAACCTTCTCCCCACCCCCCCACCCCATCTCCCCACACACCTTAGACCAAACGTGAGCCAGTTGGAGCTTTCCAAGTTAACTCTGCAGGTCAGGTCAGGTTGGTGGTAAGGCTCAGGCCCGCCCCCTGTGGCGTCTTCTCGGGGCCTGCAGGATTCATGAATGAATCCTACCTGGGCCACACTAGGCAGCCCTGAGAGCTGACTCAGCCTCCAAAGCAGCCCGAGCCAGGAAATCTGCTTGCAAGCCCTAGGACACAAGCCTGTACCCTGGGTCTGCGCTGAGGGTACTGTCTGGAGGAATTGCTAGTAGGGCGCCAATCCTCTCAGTCACTGTAGGTCAGTGCAGTGTGCTGGACAGCCACAGCCTTGTCAACCCTCCCTCCCTCCTCCGACACAGACTTCTTGCCCGCTCAGGCCTCCCTCGCTTCTCGGGTTCCCCCATCCTTCTGGAGTCTGCTCCCCCACCTCCTTGGCCCAAACACAGCGGGCTGGGAGCTCCAGGGCTTTAGGGGCGGCTGCTCCTCACCCTCTACCAAGCTGGGCGGAGAGCTGGAGGATTAAACCCCACTGCCTGGCCCCGGTGGCAGGCTGTCTAGAAGCCCGCAGGAGGTTAGCGACCCAACCGCCCCTCCGGAAGGCGCTTGCACGGGTGCCTGGGCTCCCGCTTACCCTGCAGTGCAGGCCTAACACAGCGCTTGCACCCAGAGTCCTCTGACCCACCAAACTCGGCTTAGCCACACCGAGCCAAAAGCTCGCCATAGCGAATTCTTGGGGCCTCGCTAAAAATTCTGCGTGCACAAACTGGGCGTACCGCGCTGCCCAAAGAGCACATCTGTTCCCCATGTTGTGAAGCGACAAGCTGTGAGCGCGAATGTCCTGACAGTCCTCCTTTCCACGTGTTCCCGTCATGACAGAAGTCCCAGGCTTGTCATTTCTAATGATTGCCTGGCATTCCCTTGCTGGTTCCGCCCTGTGTGCAAGGCCAGCTCAGTGGCTGCCCCCAGTGCTCAGAGACCTGTTATCATCTTGAAATTCCTAGTGGAGCAAGGGATTTCACGCTTTCATATTGCTGTGGGTTCTCCCTGGTACCAAGTCCAGAGGACCCGGGCTTTAAGCATTATAAATGGGGCAGTGACAACTATCGAGAAAGGGATAAACAAAGATAACACAGCAATAACAAAAGATTATACACTGTGTTGGCAAGAGGGACCACAACAGACACCCTCAAATCCTGTGGACAGGACAGTTAATTGTTCAGCCTTCTGTAGTGCGATTCAACAATGTCTTTACCGACTAAAAATGTTCATTGTCTTTAAAGGATTCCACACTCAAGTTTTTAGTAAATAGATGCACTTCTCTGCTTATTCAAGGAAGTATGTACAAGGTAACTCATTACAGCATCATTTAAAAAGCAATTGATTGTAAATGGCCTAAGTGAATCTCAATAGGGACTCATTTAATAACACAGATTACCTATGTCATGAAGTCCTTTGTTAACCATTTAAGAAAGGGTCTGATAGGAACAATCTCTGGATCTGTGGCAAAGGGAAAGCCAGGTACAGAGTGGCACACTTACATAAAAGTGTGAGAGGGTCTCCATGCAGAGGTAAGGAATGCACAGATCAAGTCTGGAAGCACGGACGAAGAGCTGGGATCCTGACTGTGGTCTGTGACCACTAGTGTTTGTATTTTTTGTTTGTTTGTTTGTTTGTTTGTTTGTTTTGGTTGTGAGCCTATCTTTTAATAGCTGAGCCATCTTTCCAACCTGATAGCTACCCTTTAAAAAAAAATTTATGGGCTGGACATGGTGGTACAAGTCTTTAAACCCAGCACATGGGAGGCAGAGGCAAGTGGATCTCTGTGAATCACTGTGAGTTCAAGGTCTGGTCTATGTAGCAAGTTCCAGGACAGCCAGGGCTATGTAGAAAGACCCTGTCTCAAGAAAAAAAAAAAAAAAGATTTATTATCTGTCTATGTGCATGGGGGTATATCTGTGTGTGTGCACAGTGTGAGGATGACCAAGGAGTCCTCAAGGGGTGTCAGATCCCCAATAGTTACAAATGGCTGTGAACTCCCTGACCTGGGTGCTAGAACCTGAACTGTCCCCTCTAAGAGTAGCAAGGACTGTTAACTACTGAGCCGTCTTCCCTGTCCAAAAGCCACCCTCTTTCCATGGTTTTACTTTCCAGAGCTTTAGTTACTTATAATCACCCATGGTTCAAAAATACAAAATGGGGAGGAGGGCTGGAGAGGTGGCTCAGTGGTTAAGAGCACTGGCTGCTCTTCCAGAGGACCTGGGTTCAACTCCCAGCAACCACATGGCAGCTCACACATGTCTGTAACTCCAGTTCCAGGGGATCTAACACATGCAGGCAAAACACCAATGAACAAAAAGTAAGGATAATAAATTACTTAAAAAAAAAAAGGCCGGGCAGTGGTGGCGCACACCTTTAATCCCAGCACTCAGGAGGCAGAGGCAGAAGGATCTCTGTGGCCAGCTTGGTCTACAGAGTGAGATCCAGGTCAGCCAGAGCTGCACACAGAGCTGTCTTAAAAAACTAATACAGGGCTGGAGAGATGGCTCAGAGGTTAAGAGCACTGACTGCTCTTCCAGAGGTCCTGAGTTCAACTCCCAGCACCCATATGGTGGCTCACAACCACCTGTAGTGAGATCTGGTGCCCTGTTCTGGTCATACATGCTGTATACAAAATAAATAAATAAATCTAAAAAAAAAACATGAGGCTTTAATTAAAAAAACTAATATATATCATATATATTAATTATATTACATTAATATATTATTAAATGGAAAATTCTAGGGAAAAAAGTTTGTTTCTGTTTTTTGTTGTTTTGGAGCTGAGGATCAAACCCAGGGCCTTATGCTTGCTAGGCAAGCGCTGTACCACTGAGCTAAATACCCAACCCGGGGGTGGGGTGTGGGGAGTTTTATAACTTTTTCTTTCTTTTTTTTTTTTTTTTTTTTTTGGTTTTTCCAGACAGGGTTTCTCTTTATAACATTGGCTGACCTCAAACTCACAGAAATCCACCTGCCTCCACCTCCCAAATGCTGAGATTAAAGGCATGCGTCACCACCGTCAGGCACATTTCATAACTTTTAAACTGTGTACTTTTCTAAGCATGCCATCCCATTGCCTCCCACTTAAAATGTAATCTTTTCTTGCAGCATATCCATGCTGCATGTGCTACTTGGTGGCCGCCGTGTTGGTTGTCAAATGTGGGTACGCCTATTTGATTTAGGATGGCCTTAAAGTGTAAGGGTGGTGATGCCGAGGTGACCCCTTACAGGAAGCAGAGAAAGACAGGGCACTGCATGAAAATAATGCAGCAGATCTAGGGAAAAACTTAGGTTTGAGAGTTCGGTGCTATCTAAGGTTTGGGATGTCTGCTGGTGAGAGTTCAGTTCTGGAGGTCGTATCCCCACAGACAGTGGAGACCTCTGTACCTAACCCCTCCTATACATTCACACTCCTTTTCCTTTTCCTGTGTGTGCTTTTCATAATTCCACACATTTAATCCTTAAAGATGTCCAATTAGAACAGAAAAACTGTGCAAGCAGACTATCAGAAAAGCAAGGCTTCCAAAGAGCGCGGCTGGGAGCTGAGGCTTCAAGTGTGGACTGCCATGATGACATTGACATTTCCCTCTGGGGTTGCCGTGGTCACAAGGGGGGATGCTTGTTGAATTCAGGGCAAAAGAAAAACCTCTTCTTGAGTCCATGTGTTCCCTACGTTTTGAAAAGAAGAGCGTAAAGCGACTGTCCTAACTCCCCCGCCAGCAGGCAGGACACCCAGAGACAAATCCAAGCATAATACTGCTCAGTAGTTGGTGTAGGATTTTCTGTTCCCTGGACTTGGTTCTCTCTTTCTAGTACATGTTCTTTGTTCTGGCTTCCTTATTTTTATTTTACATTAGATCGATTTTATTGTGGATGAGCTAAAATAATATTTAGGATTTTCAAAGGATTTATTTTCTTCCTTACATTTCCTTGTCTCTGCAGCAACCCCCACCCTCCACCCTTATTCTCTCTCAGTTGTCAAGACCAGGTGGCCTTGCCTCAGGGAAAGGATGTCACTGTAGAAGGATGAGAAAAATCTCGTGCATTTCAAAGTCCAAGCCCCAGGGATGAGGGGCTAGAGCAGCAGCTTCGAGAAAGAAGAGGTTCAGTCGGGCTGGAGGAGAAGGAGGAAAGGAGATGGGAGCTAGGCAAGAGCAGAAACCCAAAGCCTGTGGAACACAGCAGACCTAGGACAGAAATGGCTGTGTGGTTGGCCCACAGCACTGGAGACCGACTCTCAGAGCTCGCTGCACCGTGTGTGACACAGGAAGTCAGTAGGATGACTGCCATGAGCCAAGGTAGAGCATCAGGAATTGCTCAGAGCCTTCTGGTTGAGAATGAGGACCACCCGGCAGCATCCTTTGTCTGTGGTCCAAGGCTGAGGTGAGACCGTTAGTCATCACCAGATGCCGGCCATCATAGACAGTGGTGAGAACCAGTGAGTGTCTCAGGCCCCAGGACTTAGATCAACTCTGAGAATCCAGAGCTCAACTGAGACAAGGAGGTAACCCTGCTAATCAGAGGAACTGAGTTGTCCTGTAGAGAAATACAGATTTCACAAACCTGAGTGGTTCTACAGCAAAACCCTCGGTGGAGTGGAATGGACCAGAATGTGGAATTAGATCAAACAAAGAGCCTTATCCTGAAAGGGATCATTCCTGGAACCTTCTGCAAAAGGATACCCCAGGATAGATTGTCCCTTTGGGAGCCACATCAGTGGACTCTCTGCTGAGGATAGAATCTCTATACTTGAGACACAGCTAGAACAAATGCTTTCTGCATCAGCCAGGGGGACCTGGTCCTGCATGGGGTGAGGCTTCACGCTTCAGGCAGAAACAACACTGGGAGGGGGTTCTGTGGACTGCCTGGCTAGTGCCATTTGGAAATGTTGTTTGGAGTAACAGGTGACTGATGCTCTGGTCTGGAAGCTTCTGCTAGCTGGGCTCCCTGGCTTTCTGTCACTGCCGGAGACCGCTTTTGTCATCTGCCCGGGGTTGTCTTATCAGTCTGACCGTTTGTTTACCTGTCTTTCAAATAAGCGTAAGAATAATTTCTTCGTGGGGGACTGGCGCTGAACAGATGTTCGCAGAGCCCCCGTAGGATCGCCGTGACAGGTCCCTCAGTAGGAATGAGATCGTGGTTATGTAATAATTTCTCCTTCTAGTTTTGATTAAAAAATGATACATGCGCATCTATGTGCACAAATGTGTCAGTGCTAATGGGGACATGCGCACTGGAACCAGCTGCATACATATGGAGTAGAAGGACGGTGTCCCCAGAGCAATATCTCAGAAAAATCGCTTCGCATCAGGAAAATGGTCAGGAGAAATCGTCATTGTAAGAAGTTGAGATGTTTGCGACCTATGTGCACCAAACATTCGTGGTGACGGAGACCTGTGGCCAGGACAATCAGAGGCCGCTGAGCCTCACAGAACCCTTGAGCACGGCCATGCGGCAGTCTCTAGTGCCCTCTGCTGTAATTCGGGAAACAAACGCTTCTTTAGGGAGCGGTAAACATTGCTGCAGGGGAGGAAAGCCAATCGTTCTCTCTCTTCTCACAAGTTTCTACCTGGCTTGTTTCACTTACCATAATATCGTCCTCTACAGCACAGCGGGGCGGCTAGAGTTTATAACTTATATATTTTATGAAGAACAAGAGGGAGGTATTTGGCGGCTCCCAGTGCAAAGAAGGGACGAAAATGCCAGAGACAACCATTACACGTTGTATGTGGGCACTGGATTATTCATTGAATTATGTATTATACATGTGAAATTACTATATGCCAATCTAAAAATGCCTCCACATGGACTTGACCTTACCTTCCCACTGTTTTCAGTTATGTGGGAATGGGGCTGCTTTTCTTGTTGTCTCAAGGATGGAGCCGAATAGGAAATGGATCAAATACCAGCGTCAAAAAGGTTGGAGTCTTTTGGCATCATCTAAGAAGGGAATCAGGGTAATTTTATATAATCCCACACTGTTGTGTTCTAAGGGTTCCTTCTAAAATTTCTTTTCATTTCATTTTTTTTTTTTTTTCTCATCAAGCAGCAGAATGCTTGTATTTGGTCCTACATGGAGCATTCTTAGCTGGCTTGGTCCCTCTGCCTGTGACTTTCTGTCACACCTGGGTATGGCTCCAAGATAGAGTGCTCATTTAGTCTGTAAGTGAAAAGGATATTTGCCCATTAATTTCAACTCTGGCACTCCAAGCCCCATATAAGGCACAGTTAATATAATCTCACTTCAGATGACACTCGGAGGAGCAGGAAGACAATTTGTGGGGGGAGAGGAATCAGAGGCAGCGCACATTTACCAGGAATGTTAATATTTACTCCTGCACGCTTGGTATCTGGGAGACGGCATAGTCACTAAGTGGGGATTACATCTTCAATTAAGTAGTGGTGGCTGGGGACCCGGTGATGTTTCACAGAGGGAAACTGCCGAAATCATACTTTAAGGAGAATAATTTTTTTAAAAGCTACAAAAAAATTGAAAGAGAAGCCCTAGGGGGAAAAATAGAGGGAACATTTCTGTTTGGGGAATCCTAATATTTTGGCTGAACACATTATGTAAAATTAAATACTATTTTAAACCAAGGAGATATGATATCTAATTAAGTTTTTGTGGTTGATGAGCTTGGAGAGGGTTGTGAATGTTGCATCCATCGAACCACAAGAAGTAGAAAAATTAAATAACACAGTTCTATAGCGACTTCAGCCAGACATCCAGGCAGACTTCCGTGTTCTCCCTCCAGTAGGGCCCCTCCTTACAGCTCATCAAAGACAGAGAAGATGAGAATGTGTACAGTGAGCTCATTAGATCCCAGGACAGCCCAAGGAGGGTGCGTCCAGGTTGTCAGCCTCATTTCCGAACTGTGATATAGACTCTGGAGGCCAAGGGCTGCCATCCCAGGTCATGCCAGAGGAAGAGCATAAAAGGAACCAAACCACAGGCTCCCAGCTCGTTCGCAGGAAGGCACTACGGGAAACCAAGGCTGCTTCTGTGATGAATCAAGCACCAGACAGTGCGAAGGCTAAAGGATCTTGGGAATTCTGGACTCTTAATGGGAGGCCTGAAAACACGAGAGGTATAGGATTAGGTTAAAAGACTTTGGCTCCTTAAAAATTATGTTTTGAGAAGTTGAGTTTTTTATTGTTGTTTGTTTGGGGTTATTTTTTGGTTTGGGTTGGTGTTTTTCTTCTTCTTCTTCTTCTTCTTCTTCTTCTTCTTCTTCTTCTTCTTGTTTTCATTTTTGTTGTTGTTTTGTTTTTTGGTTTTTTTTGAGATAGGGTTTCTCTGTGTAACAGCCCTGGCCGGCCTGGAACTCGCTTTGTAGACCAGGCTGGCCTCAAACTCACAGAGACCTACCTGTCTCTGCCTCCTGAGTGCTGGGATTAAAGGTGTGCACCACCACACCTGGCTTGAGATGTTGAGTTTTAATGAATGACCACATGAATGCATGCTCAGGCACTTTATACAATAACTTTTAAAGAGTAGGAATCAAGAAACTACCATGTAGGGCTCGAAAGATGGCTTAGAGGTTAAGAACTTTACTGTTCTTGCAGAGGACCTGGGTTCGGTTCCCAGGCACCCACGTGGTGGCTCCTAACCATTCATAACTCCAGTTCCAAACAACCCAACCCTCTCTTCTGACCTTCGTGGGCACCAGGCACATACATGTACATACACGTACACGGAGGCAAAACCTCATGCACATTAAAATAAATAAATCTAAATAAAACAAAGACATCTTTAAGAAAGGAAACTACCATGTGCCAGTCCTGGTAGTATTTGCCTGTTCTCTCAGCTACTTAGAAGGCTGAGGCAGGGGGATCACTTAAGCCTAGCAGCTCAAGACCAGCCTGGGGCCCAGCATGGTGGTGCATTCCTTTAATCCCAGCATTTGGGAGGCAGAGGCAGAGGCAGGTAGATCTCTGTGAGTTCCGGACCAGCCCGGGCTACAGAACAATTCTGTCTCAAAACCAAACAACAGGAACAAAAAGACCAGAAAGCAAGGAAGAGAAGGAGGGTGGAATGGAGGGAGAGGGAGAGGAATAGAGAGAGGGAGGAAGGACAGTGTCCTGGCTGGTTTTGTGTCAACTTAACATAAGCTAGTCATCAGAGAGGAAGGAGTGATCCATGGGGGAGAGCCCAGTTCATTGTGGGTGGTGCCATCCCTGGGCTGGTGGTCCTGGGTTCTATAAGAAAGCAGGCTGAGCAAACCATGATGAACAAGCCTATTGGTTAAAATATTAAGGCAACTCCACGTAGCTAAAAGGGAGGTTTATTTTGTGGGGTAACTTACAAGTGAAGGGATAGGTTACAGGGTCTGGGAAAGGTGTGGCGCAGTCCGGCGGTGTTCTCTGGAGAACTCTGCTCGGTCTACCTCCAGCATCCAGGGTCCAGGAACCAAGAGAGCTCCCCCATCTGGATCCCGGGTCTTCAGGGGTCCTCTCTCGGGTCCTCCTTATAGGCGTGACAGTTACCAAAGCCTCAAAGGGGGTGGTATTTCCAGGTCAAAACTGGAACGGCTACCCACTACATCTCCCCCTTTTGTCTAAATAAGAAGGTTCTAACCTAATACAAGACTATATACAATAGGAATGATTATCAGATATTGTCCAGGAGTAAAGAGGGATAATGACCTAGATAAGATGGAACTACAACCAACGCGAACAATATCAAACAAGAGACACATACTAAAATCCAGAGAAGTCTGGAGCATAGGTAAATGGCATGTTACAAAGATCATTCCAAAAGGTGTCCTATCCTAAAGAACCTAAATCTAATATTATATTAGATTTTATAGATATTAAATATATAGATATTATATATATATACTGCGTTGTAACTATAACAGCTAGTCTTCAATCCCATCAAAGACCTGAGAAGGAATATAATGATACCTGAGAAATGGAAGATGGATGCAAGCAACTTTCAGGAGTCTTGCAAGAGTAGACAGAGACAGCTGGCAGCCTGGACAGTCACCTAATGTTTCTCAGCATTGTTGGTGCATTTAAACTGGCTACAGGCCTAGCATATCTGACAGACCATTTTCAGAAGCAGGAATTCTGAGAGACCATCTTACCCTGTCTTGGCAGAGTTCAGTAGTCACTTTTCCTTGTGTCCTGATTGTCCAGAAGGACAGCATTTGTGCTGTCAGCAGTCGAGGCAAGGGCAGTTCTTTGCCCAATAGGCCATTTTGTGCCAAGAAGACAAACTTTTAAATGGAAATGTCTTAGAAGCCCAACGTTCTCTCGGGATCAAATTGGTGCTGCCAGGAGCAATTGTGTCTCACGTCAACAGAATTCTAAGTCATTTAAATGCCATATTCTCCAGGTCTATGAAGTGTTTGAAGATTACCTGTCCATCCGACCTATGTATCTGTAAATCTGGATAACCTAGCTAACATAACTATAGAGATGACAAGCATAGGTGACTATAAATCTATAAGTCTTATCTACTGAAATAACCTAAGGACTAAGGCTTTACATAAACAAGGTAGACAGTCTATAAGCAAGTGTATGGTAAAGAACGATGACTTCAAAATTGTGACAATAAAGTCTTGTCAACATTTTAGAAGACATGGAAGATTCCTGCTACACAAGCCAGTAAGCAGCCCTCTTCCATGGCCTCTACATCAGCTTCTGCCTCCAGGTTTCTGCCCTGCTTGAGTTCCTGTCCTGACTTCCTTCAGTGATGGACAGCAATGTAGAAGTGTAAGCCAAATAAACCCTTTCCTCCCAACTTGCCTTTGGTCGTGGTGAGTGGTTTTGTTTTTGTTTTTTGTGTTTTTTGTTTGTTTGTTTGGTTGGTTGGTTTTTCGAGACAGGGTTTTTCTGTGTAGTTTTTGATGCCTATCCTGGATCTCACTCTGTAGACCAGGCTGGCCTCGAACTCACAGAGCTCCACCTGCCTCTGCCTCCCGAGTGCTGGGATTAAAGGCATGTGCCACCACCGCCCAGCCTTGTTAAAAAGTTTTAGCTTCAGTATTATCTATTTGCTCCCTAGCTCCTGATATAAAAAAAAGCAGGGCCAGCTGGGCAGTGGTGTCACACACCTTTAATCCCAGCATTTGGAGGCAGAGGCAGGTGAATCTCAGTGAGTTTGAGGCCAGCCTGGTCAACAAAGCCAGTTCCAGGACAGCTAGGACTGTTACACAGAGAAACCCTGTCTCGGGGTGGGAGTGGGGTGGGGTGTTGGGTTGTGGGGTGGGAAACAGGGCCATATTTAGTATTTGATGGAAAGGAGGAAAAGAAGAATTCTCAGGACATTATTCACACGGACTTGACAGAAATTTGGTCAGAGGGTTCTCTGAAATTAGGATACTCAGATTATATCTTGACAGTGGGGAAGCTGTTTTGAGCAGTTACAAGAGAGAGAGCTCTAAGAGGCTGCTCTTCCCTGGTCTATCTTGTTCCAAAATTTGCTGTGACCGAAAGGGGTGTAAAAATAGATGGCCAGGGCAGGCAAGTGTCACTGACAGGCACTTGGACACTCCCAAGTAGGATTCTAGAAATGCCACTCATTGAACAAATTGCACCATTAAAAGTCGTAATAGGCCTAAAAGCCATTCTTGAAAGAACTTACAAAGTAATTTGACCTACATAATCGCCTTGTTAAATTCATTTGATCGCATCAGACCGTTAGTGAAATATGCATAGTGCATTATATTAAAGAGAAAAGTACCCCTCAATTGGTATCTGATGTGCACTTGGCAAAAGTAGCTATTAGTTGCCTATAAAACTCCTGGACATGATTTGATTACCGTGAGGTCATTTTACTTTGTAACGTATAGGGGGAGGGTCATTGCAGGTCTGCCTCTGCTTACTAGGAAATATTTAACAAAGAATGTTTTATTTATTAGCATAAAGAGACACTGTGGGTTACTGGGTGATTGAAGTGATGATACAGCTGCCACACTCGTCAAAAATACAGCTGTAATTCAATAGCAAGGCGACAGCCAGTCTCTGTCTTGATCTATGCTCCAGCGAACTGGCTCTGAAAGCAGGACATTGCCTTCTTCAAATGATCTTCACAGATTTCGGTAATTGAACATTATCAAAAACAAACAGCAACAGCACTAAACCCACAGAGCGATTTCTCAATTATGAATTCATTTTCTATCTGCGGGAGCCCCAGGATTTTGTCTTTGTATTTCCCACATTCCAAATCAATAACCAAGAATGATAGTCAAAGTCTAATCTTTGTGGGCAACACAATTCTCTTTTGGAAGGGAGTCAGTCGATGTACATGAGGAGAAGAAAAATAAGTGGGATGACGGACAGGGGTCCAGTGGCCTGAGTCCATCCTGCGGCCCTGACAGGAGCTTTAGGTTCAAGTGAGGGAAAAACAGGGGCTAGGGGGTCCTACAATAAGGAGCAAAAGGGAGGGGCCGAGGCAAGAGGATTGGGCACCTGAGGCCACACAGGACTACCCTGCATGACCTTGTCTCAAAAACCAAAACAGAACAAAAAGTCAGAAGAAATTCAATAAAGGGATCAAAGACCGAGAAGAATCATCATGCCTCGTTCCTAAGTGCTGCGTTCTGTACCACTCTCTACTTAACACAGAAAGCCGAAAAGCGAAAAAAGAAAAGAAGCTTGTTTTTTAAAAATGTCAAATTGAGCACGATTGTTATTATTTTGTGCTTTGTGTCCCTTTGGTTTGTGCCAATGTAACCTGCGTTTGTCAGAACCACTTCATGTCAACATGAAATTTACTGTTCTCGCTGCTTGTTAGGGAAAGCATTTAGTGCAATTCCACTCTCCATACTTTAATCTGCTTTTAAGAATTTTATCACTTTTTTTTAGAAGAGAATATCTGATGAGAATTATACCTTGGACATGAAATATCCACCCCATAAAACACCAGGTTGTTGCTTGATCCTTTTTATAACAGGTTTATAATCACAAGCCACAAAGAAAATAGTCAATTTGTTCCTTACTCTTCCAGACTGTGTTCTTTGCCCTTCAGGATAAAGTTGGTGATATTTCAAGGTAAAACATTTAGATTCTGCTTTACTTTAAATCCATGCCAGGGCCGGGTGGTGGTGGTGCACGCCTTTAATCCCAGCACTTGAGAGGCAGAAGCAGGCGGATCTCTGTGAGTTCGAGGCCAGCCTGGTCTACAAGGTGAGTTCCAGGACAGCCAGGATTACACAGAGAAACCCTGGAAAAGGAAAAAAGAAAACAAGTCCATGCCAGGATATGCCACAGACCCCTTTAGGAGGATGCGGGAAACCGGTCCCGCCGGTTAGCCCCACAGCGCCCTCTGCTGTGACTGCCGGGCTTTGCTCCTTCTAATGATGCAGCCAGACAAACCCGTCTTTCAACAAAGGGTCATTGCAGGCCAGGGGCAGGCTGTCAGCTTTTAGGACGATCACGAACGCTGACAGTGAGCTCAAATCCAAGCCAACTTGGATGTTCCCTGACTGAATCCTAGGATTTCCTATCCTCCCTTCTGGCTGCCTGTGTTCAGCCTGTACCAGGCTTTCCTGCCCATTTCACTGTTCCCTGCCCAGTCAGGATTTACCTCCTGGTTGTCTTGTCTCCAAGAGGGAATTACCCATCACTCAGTTGTTCAGCCCAGACCTCGGAGCTGTGATTTCTCTCTTTCACAGGGCATGGAGGAGACAGTTCACAAATAGGTATAGAGGACTAAAGAAGCAGGTATAGAAGGCAGAATATAGTTACTACAGAAAATGAGAAACACTGATGAAAAAGAGAAGTAGGTACCCTTTCCAGTGGGTAGCCCTGTATATGGAGAGGGGCCAGGATAAGTTTGCACTGTCCCTGACTCGTTTTAGGGGAGGAACATATCATATTTTGACCCCCTCAACCTCTAATAGGCAGGACAAAGAACAGAGGATCCTGTTTTAAATTTCTCCGATGCCTGGCTCTGATTTAAATAATATAAATGACATACATTTGGACAGCACATGTACAATTCAAAAATTGAACAAGCTGGGGTGTGCTCAGGATAAGGATCTTCTGCCCTCCATGGGCACTGTACTCACATACAGATATACCCACAGGCAAGACACCCATGTACACAAAAAAAATATATGCAATTTATTTTATTAATTATATGTCTATGTGCATGTATGCATGTATTCTCTCTCTCTCTCTCCGTGTGTGTGTGTGTGTGTGTGTGTGTGTGTGTGTGTGTGTGTGTGTGGTATTTGGGCAAAGAATGTGTTTGTTTTTTGCCCTTGTCCTAAAACTCTGCCCGAGGCTAAATTGAAGATTTTTGGATTAATGGCATCAGCAGAAGACATTTCAAAGCAGCCTAGTATTAACTGTGCTGTGTAGTTATTGGTAATCGCTCTTATGCAGACCTATAATGAAAAGGAGCAAGCTGGGCAAAGAGAAATACAAAACGTACAGTTTGAGGAGAAAAGGAGCCCCAGAGCTCACGGACATAAAAAGTTTCAAGAAAATCCTGAAGCTAAATGGAATGGAGGGAGTGGTGACCTCGGGCCAAGACCCCACCTGGCTAAGCTCACGATTTGTGAAGTGGAAGGAAAGGCAAACTTAAACAGCGAGGAGCCATCTACAACAGAGAGCCGATGCAGGAGGAATTGAAGGAGGAGAAGGAGCCCTAGTGAGCACCAGAACTGGGCAGCTTCCAAGCCAGGCGGTAGTGGCACACGAGTTTAGTACCAGCACTCAGGCTGATCTCTGAAGTTCAAGGCCAGCCTGGTCTACAAAGTGAATTCCAGGATAGCCTAGGCTGTTACACAGAGAAACTGTCTCGAAAAACAAACAAAACAAAACAAAGAGATGAAAGAAAAGGGTTGTGAAATCTACCCCTATGCCCAAAGAAAGCCACTGAGGCCAGGCATGTGTCAGGGGTGTCCCTGCATGAAAGCCTAGGCAATCCATTACATGAAGTGAAGCTGGAGCCTGGAGTGTGTTGGGGACCCCATGATGTTGGAGGTGCCAGAGTCATGAGATACCCGTCAGGGAGAGCTGCAGACAGGGAGTGGAAGCAGCCCAACAGAGAGAAGTGTGTTGCAGTCAACAGAGCCGAAAGGAGTTGGAGATCTGAAGAGCATTTGGACATCAGATGTGGAGATGCAGAGTTTAGAGCTGGCCCTGTTGGTTTGAGGTCTTGGCTTTGGTTTGTTTTGTCCTCACTACGCTCCGTTTGCTTCTTTTGGAATGGTAATGTATATTGGGCCATCGAATGTTGGAAGTATGTGATCTTTCGACTTGACAGGGGGTTACAGTTAAGACCGCCACAAGTCTCAAGAGACTTTGAACTTTGGACTTTTAAACAGTGTTGAGACTGTGATAGACTATGGGGACTTTTGAAGTTGGACTAAATGCACTTTGCATTACAATATGGCTACAAGCCCGTGGGGGGACGGCAGGGAGTGGAATGTGGAAGTCTGAATAAGGAGGGCCCTATAGCATCACATATTCGCATGCTTAGTCACCGGGTAGTGGTGTTGTCTGAATAAATTAGAAGAATTAGGAGTTGTGCCCTTGGTAGAAGGAGTGTGTGTCCCTGGAGAGTGTCGCCTTTGAGGTTTCAGAAACCCATGTCAGGCCTGCTTTCTCTCTCTTGGCCTGTATATAGATCAGTATGTGGCTCTCAGCTACTGCTCCAGCACCATGAGTGCCGCCATGCTCCCACCATGCTGATAATGGACCAACTCTTTGAAACTGAAAGCAAGCCCGAGAGTAGCCTTGGTCATGGTGTCTCTTCACAGCAGCAGAACAGTGGCTAAGACAGTGTGCACGTGGGTGCAGATTTATGTGCCTGTGGGTACGTGTCTGTGTGTGCGTATGCCTGTGTGTGTTGCAGAAGGCTGTGAGCCACCCAACCTGGGTGCGAACCGTGGCAGTGGGGGTGTCCTCATACTCTGCCTCTAGAGCGCTAGGATTAAAGGTAAGTGCTGCCACGCCCCTGGCTGCCTCTGAATTCTCTGTGCAGCTGAATAACCTTGAATTCCTGAACCTTTGGCCTCCATCCCCACCCCACCCCCAATCCAGCAAGTGCTGGGATTACAGGTGTACACCACCATGGCCAGCAGCAGTTTGATTTTTAACTTCTGAGGAACTTCCACAGTTTTCTACAATGGCTCTTCTACTTTACATTCCCACCAGCAGCATGCGAGGCTTCTTTCTCACATCTGAACAAGTGCTTGCTACATTTTGCCTTTTTGGATGCCCGAGACAGGGAGCTCATTGTGGTTTTGATCTGTTTCCCCATAAGCTGTTGAACATCTTCTCAAACGTTCTCGGCTTTTAGAAAGTCTCTTTCAAAGCCGGGCGGTGGTGGCGCACGCCTTTAATCCCAGCACTCGGGAGGCAGAGCCAGGCGGATCTCTGTGAGTTCGAGGCCAGCCTGGTCTCCAAAGCGAGTTCCAGGAAAGGCGCAAAGCTACACAGAGAAACCCTGTCTCGAAAAACCAAAAAAAAAAAAAAAGAAAGAAAGTCTCTTTCAGAAATATTCATCAGGCCCTTCGCACAACTTTGAATAGGGTATATATATTTTTTCTATTGCTTAGTTTGTAACTGTTGGAGTTTCTTTTCTGGTTTTTCGAGACAGGGTTTCTCTGTGTAGCTTTGCGCCTTTCCTGGGACTCACTTGGTAGCCCAGGCTGGCCTCGAACTCACAGAGATCCGCCTGGCTCTGCCTCCCGAGTGCTGGGATTAAAGGCGTGTGTCACCACCGCCATGCAAGTGTATTTGTTTTGTTTTGTTTTTTTGTTTTTCGAGGCAGGGTTTCTCTGTGTAGCTTTGCGCCTTTCCTGGAACTCGCTTTGTAGACCAGGCTGGCCTTGAACCCACAGAGATCTGCCTGGCTCTGCCTCTCGAGTGCTGGGAATTAAAGGCGTGCGCCACAACCGCCAGGCTTGGAGTTTCTTATATATCTTGCATATTAACTAAAAAAATTGAAATTTGTGAGTTGTTTCTTGACTGATCTAAGTTTTCCTTTGCTGTGCAGAATGTTTTTAGTGTGCCCCAGGCCTTTTTGTTTATATTTGTTGTCTTTTTCTGGAATAATACCTCTCCCCACGAATGTTGCCGAGCTGCTTCCCAGCCCCTCTGCAGGAACTAAGGGGTCAGACTTTGGAATAACATAGTTTTAGTTTAACCGGTTTAGAAAGTAACAGATCTTGGCTGGGGAGATGGCCCACTGACTGCTCTTCCAGAGGACCCAGGTTCAATTCCCAGCACTCACATGGCAGCTCAGGACTGTCTGTAATCTTAGTTCTAGGGGATCTGACACCCTCATACAGACATACTGTTGTTTTTTTGCGACACTCTTACCCTGCGAGGAAAAGTCACAAAACACAACAGAATCCACTAACAAGAGTTTTATTAAGATAAGGGAGAGGGACAGATGTGCACAGGCCTGTGGAAAGACACATGAGTGAAGGGGGCCTGCGAATCATGATTATAAAGGCTGGGCTGCGCCTGTGCACACAGGTCCATGTGGCTACTCTACGCATACGCATAGATCACGTGGTTGTGTTATGCTCTTTACACAACTGCGTAAAGCCACAGGGTCCTGGTCATAGAAGATGTCTGATCCGGAAATGACTAGGTGGAAGTGACTCGGTCCCCGCCGGGCATGCGTGACCATGCCCAACCGTGGGGGCGTGTTGTGAATTCATATCATCCCAGACTCTTTGTTTTTGTTTTTTGTTTTTTTAAATGGCAGATGAGTGGGTATGGGGCGTCGTTTCTCTCAAAGACTGCTTCCGGCTGACTGGTGGACGTTGGTTGGCTCTTGGGGGAATGGGGAGGGGAGTTTCTGAAGTCCTGGGATGATGATGGGCCTTCCGTCATCCGTTGCTCTGGAGCTGTCCATCCTTCGTGGTGTGGCTGGGAACCTTTTGTCTGACACGATACTGGTGACACAGAAAATGCTTAGAATCATTATTATTTTATTTTTGGAGTGTTCCCAGACCAGAGGAGTTGGCACTTATCTGAGGTAGATCCGGCCTGTCCAGGTGGAGACCTGTTAAGAAGTGGCTGTGAGAAAATTTGTGATTATTATGGTGTTTTAGTACTCTGTTTAATTCTTTACCTGAGACAAGCTTTATTAGAGGTAGTTTATTCAAGGCACCTGTTCCCTTCACATACTTTTAGGACAAAAAACACCAACACACATAGCACATGAAATTAAAAAAAAAAAAGGTAACAGATCTACTTGGTTTCATCCCATCTCTGTTAACTGTGTATCAGCCTGGTTTACAAAGTGAGTTCCAGGATAGCCAGAGCTGTATCTTGAAAAAACAAAACAACAACAACAAAACAAAACAAGAAAACCTCGCTGATCTTCTCTATTGAAAAAGGACATAAACTGGCCGTGGTGGCTCAGACTGTAATCAAAGAACTGGGAAGCTAGGACAGAAGGGTTCTGAGTTCGAGGTTGTCGGGGTTACATTTTTTAGGGTTACTCCTAGCTCAGTCCTAACTACCTTTGAGAGCCCGCAATGCTTTGTGTTGTAGTTTCTTGGTAAGTTTTCACACAGGACATCGCAGAGAATGGCCGCCTACCAGACGCAGTCCTTACATCCACTGTGTACCAGCACCCCAGGTGTCAGCTGATCTCCACAGCCAGCACGGAAGTTCCCATTGTTCTGAGAAAAGCACAGGAGGAAGTGGGCAGCCGCCACACAAGTATGCAACCAGGATTCATGAAACCGGAAAAAAATGCAAACAGGAACAGTGAAAGTAAGAGGAGCCGCTTCGTGCTTCCTGTTGTCTCATGAACTGTTGTTGTGAATCTCAGGGGAATCACTCCTGCCTTGGGATCCGAGAGCTCAGTAAGGCCCAACGTTCAGAGGGTGGGAATCCTGGCTGTACACTGGTCATTGCTCTGGGGGGGCAATACTTCATCTTGAAGGGTGGAGCTCTAGCCCAAGAAGACACCATCATCCAGCTGGAAATGTAAACGAATCTTTACAAGGCCCCAAGTTCTATGAAGGCAGATGCCTTTTTTTTTGTTTGTTTTTTGTTTTTCGAGACAGGTTTCCCTGTGTAGCCCTGGCTGTCTGGGAACTCCCTTTGTAGACCAGGCTGGCCTCAAACTCAAGAGATCCATCTGCCTCTGCCTCCTGAGTGCTGGGATTACAGATGCGTGTTACCACCACCCAGTAAGGGTGAATGTTTTGACTGGTGAATTCTGTGGGCAGGAACCCATCTGCTATAAAGTCAGAAGCTGATAGTGAAATCCACAGAGGGAGAGTTTTGGCAGGAATATAGGTAGGAAGGGAGGAAGGAAGGAAGGAAGGAAGGAAGGAAGGAAGGAAGGAAGGAAGGCAGGCAACTGTAGTCACAAAGTCTCTATTGAAGTCAGGGCAGGCAACCATCCCTTCTGATATGAAAGTGACCCGCTGAAAACAACCCCCTTTGGGCTGCTTGAGCCTCTGAGGAATGGGCTGCACGGAGGCCTGTGGTTGATCTTTGCGTTGGTCTATTCGAGTCCATATTGCTAAACTTTTGCAAATCTTCCATTTCTGCCACTGGCTCTTTTTCCCCCCCAAGAGTTTTGAAGGCAAGGGTGGAAGTCACTGGGGAACGAGGCTGACTGAAGATGTCAGAGCGGGTCATCTTACCCCCATGATGATTATGATTCTTCTCTGTTGATGCAACTCTGGTAAGCAGTCTCACAATGCAAGGACCTTGCATACTCTGCATCTATTCAGAAGGGTTTGTCACAGACATTACCCAGAGCTCCTTAGCACTTATTTTTCAGTCGTGTGCGTTCCAGGTCCAGCCCATCGGTCAGTTAGTTACTACCCATGGATCACTGTAGATCTGTACATCCAGTCATCACTTTTCGTAGGTAGAATGAATATCCATCATAGTGCTCAGGGTTCTGTCACGAGAGTGTGTCCCTTCCATGGTCCCTTGGGATGGTAGACAGAGGTAACAGCTACCTATCGCTAACTGATCACTCTAAAATTAGTAGCTCAAAGTAGCAATGAGGTGTTTTACACCCGAGTTTACTACTGGGACAAGGCTTGGCAGAGAGGGCTCGTTTTTGTTCTAGGTGGTGGCAGCTGGGAAACTTGATCAGGATCTGAAGGATGGACTTTCACATAGTCTCAATTATTTGGCTCATGATTTGAGGGTAGAGTCTTTCACGATAGGAAAGGCATGTGGAAGACAGGCAGATGGTCAGGACCACAGAAGGGAGGCTGCTTGCTCATGACTCCGTAGACCAGGGAACAAAGCTGGAACACATGTGAGGCTGGGAAAAGAAGCTGCAGCATCACCCCTGTAGCTCACGTGGGACTGGCAATAGTTGGCAATCCCACCGTCAGAATGGGCATGCCTCATCCCACCCAGTGCGAGAGCTCAGAAGGGTTCAATAGTAGATGGAATCATCTCTAGATTATTGGCTGCTTTCAGTCTACCTTCAAAGCATAACTCATAGAAAGTTAGACTCACTCCAAAAGCTTATTTATGTGTTAGAACAAAACTTAATAGCAGGAGATGGAAGCATGGCTTAGCTCTTGCTGAGGACCAGGGTTCAGTTCCCAGCATCCACATGGCCACTCACAATATTCTGTAACTCCAATTCCTGGGAACCCGACACTCTCTTCTGGTCTTCACAAGAACCGCAGGCACATGGTACACAGACATGCACAGCCTGCAAAACACACATACCCATAAAATACAAATACATATTTTAAAAATACTAGCAGTTTTGAAACATACGGCCATTAAGAACTAGTAATCTGTCATCCAACAACCAATCTCTCACTTTCTCTTTCTTTGTGGTACAGGGGATTGAACTCAGGGTCTCACACATGCTAAGTAAATGCTTTACCTCTGAGCTACAAGCCCAGCTCAAGACCCTCTCTCTCTTTCTCTTTTTGAGACAGGGTTTCACTGTGTAGCCCTTGTTATCCTGAAACTCATGGACCAGGCTGGCCTTGAACTCAGAGATTAAAGGCATGTGCCACCATGCCCAGCTCTGACTCTGTCTCTGAAAAAAAAAAAATAAAAGGAAGCTGGGCAGTGGTGGCATATACATTTAATTCCAGCACTCAGGAGACAGAGGCAGGTGGATCTCTGTAAGTTCTAGGCCAGCCTGGTCTAGATAGTGAGTTCCAAGACAGCCAGGGCTACACAGAGAAACCCTGCCTGGGGGAGGGGGGGTATAAAAGAAGAAAAAGAAAAGAAAAAGGAATCTCTTATGAGAGAAGACAAGAGAGAGGATAGAAACATATTTCAGATGACAACAGCTGTTTTCCTAAAATGGATGAGAGTAAATATCTAAACTCTAGGAAACTCAGTGAACCCTGAGACAAAAGAAACATGAGGGGACATGTACCAAAGTACATCGGAGTCCACATGCTCAAAATCAAGGGTAAAGAGGGACTCTTTTCCTTCCCCCCCTCTTCTTCCCCCGGCCCCACCTCTTTGGACAAGGTCTCACGTAGCCCAGGCTCATCCTGAACTCTGATCCCTCTGTCCCCATTTTCTCAAGTACTGAGATTATAGGCAGGCCACACTAGTCCGAGTGAAACATCTTACACTCAGCCAGGGACACCAGACCTGATCCCAGCACTCAGGCTGAGGCAGGAGGACTGCAAGTTCAGGCTTGTGTTGTGTAAGGACACCTGTCTCAACTGCCATGGGGGCGGGGCAGGAAGGATAAACCAACACACATGCAAGGTGGGGATGCGGGTCAATGGTAGAGCATGCGCTTGCCTGACATGCGGGGCCCTGGGTTCAATACCCAGTACAGGAAAAATAAATCAAAACCAGACCAAAGCACAAACAGAACTTCCAAACCTATAGATCAAAGCAGACTTTCTGCTTGGAGAAAAACAAAAGCCAGGGATAAGAAAAAAAAGTTTGAGAGAGAGGAGGGGGGAGAATTTTTTTTTGTTTTTTGGCTAAGCAAAGTTGGGTTTTTTGTTGTTGTTGTTCTAGGCATAGTGGCACAAATCTGTAGTCTCAATACTGGGGAGGCAGAGGCAGGAAGCTCCAGGCCAGTACAAGCCCAGCCTGGTCTACACAGAGAATTCCAGGTCAGTCAGGGCTACATACCTTGTCCCAAAGAGGACAAAAACAAAACAAGACAAAAACAACAAAAAACTCAAAATGAAAAGCTTCCATCGTTCAAAAGTTTTTGTTTTGTCTTTGTTTGTTTGTTTGTTGTTCTTATACAGGATCTCTCTACATAGCCCTGGCTAACCAGGCTGGCCTCGAACACACAGAGATCCGCCTGCCTCCGCCTCCTTAGTGCTGGGATTAAAGGCGTGCACCACCATGCCTGGCTCTTCACAAGGTATTGTTAATAAAAAAATAAGAACACCAAAAGCTGTCCAGAGAATGAAATGGCAAGTTACAGGCTGGGAGAGTAGTTACAAACCACAGGAATGGGAAAAGATTGTGTCCTCAATAAGAAACTCCTCCCCTAAGTCAGTGTAAGATGAAAAATAAATCTTAGGACTGTGGGGGCTGTAGCTCAGGTGGAGAACAGAGAGTCAATATTTTATTTTAAAATGATAAGAGAAGGGCAAAAGACGAAGAGACGTCAGCAGACATGTGGGAGGCCGGGGAGATGGCTGTCTGTAGAAGCAGGAGGATCTGGTTTGAATCTCCGGTATCCACATTAAAAATTCTCACAAGTACCTGTTACCCCAGCACTGAGGGGGCAGCTCCAGGTTAGTGAGAGATTCTTTCTCAAGGGAGTAGAGGAGAGAGTAACAGAGTAGGACACCAAAAGTCCTTTGGCCATATCTGTGCACATACCACGAACACACACACACACACACACACACACACACACACACTTTTTATAAGAAGAATATGATATACATACAGGAAAAAGCATGGGAAAAGACACTCACCAGAACCAGGGATCAGGGAAGTGGGAATTAAAAACCTAAGATGCACGTACACACGCCCACTAGCCTTTCTAGGCTGAGACTGTTGCCAAGGATGTGCAGGTTGCTCTCGGCTGCTGCTGGGGGCAGGGCAAGGGGAACAACTTTTGAAAATAGTTTGGTAGTTTCTTGAATTCTTTTCTTTTCTCTTTTGAAACAGGGTTTTCCTGGATAGTCCTGGCTATCCTGGAACTCTATAGACCAGGCTGGCCTTGAACTCACAGAGATCCATGTGCCTCCACCTCCCTAGTGCTGGGATTAAAGGTGTGTGCCACCACTGCCTTAGCCTTTCTGTTCCTTTTTGTTTATCTAAGAGAAACTGTATGTCTACATGACCACTGCTGCTGATATACCCAGAAGCTTTGGGGAAAAACATTTCTCTTTTCAATTTATTTTTAATTGATGTAAAATGCATCTATTTATGATTTATGACATGCTTGGGAATATGTATACTGCATGGAATGGCCCATTCAATGTGAATCTGGGCATTTCTTCTCATATTTCTGTAGTCATGTGCTATAATATGAAATACAGTTGTATAGTTGTCCCTTTGGTGTCCACAAGAGATCAACTAGTTCCAGAACTATCCTCATGCCGGTACCCAAATCTGCCGATGGAAAGTTATGTACTAAGTAGCATGCTATATATATATGATAAAACTGTTGAAAGAGGGTTCTATTTTTATGTTTTAAAACATGCTCAATCTACTAATAAAAACCTGGGATCATAAAAAAAAAAAGAGTACATTTTCTGCCCTACAGGAATATTACACAACTCCTGCTCATTGCTGCTCAGTATGTTATATCATGCAGAGACATCTAAGGC
Source organism: Peromyscus eremicus (assembly GCF_949786415.1). NCBI lineage: Eukaryota > Metazoa > Chordata > Mammalia > Rodentia > Cricetidae > Peromyscus > Peromyscus eremicus. The sequence continues at coordinate 14,649,001 of NC_081423.1, forward strand.
ACAGGACGTGGGGGAAGGCAGGAAGAGCTCCAGGAAAACATGGCTCTCCTTTTGCAGAGTAAGAGGTTCTACACGGACATGTACTGACGGTTTCTGCCCTTTTACTCTGAAAGTCCATTTATGTTTGTTTGTTTTTCAGGTCTCTGGGCTCAGAGTCCAAAGCAGGCCCTCAGGAAGCATTAAAAACATTTCCTTAGAACTATACCTATGAGCTGGGCGGTGGTCTTTAATTCCACCTTTAACCCCAGCACTCAGAAGGCAGAGGCAGGCAGATCTCTGTGAGTTTGATGCCAGTCTGAACCTGATCTACAAAGGAAGTTCCAGGCCAGCTAGGGCTGTTACACGGAGAAAACTTGTCTAGAAAAACCAAAAAAACCAACGCCGCGCCGCCGCGGCCCCCCCCCCCCCCCCCGGGGAAAAAAAAAGCCATCCCTATGGGGCTTGGGAAATGGCTCAGTGGTTTCTTATGAGCACTGGCTGTTTTTGCCAAGGACTGGGTTTGGGTCACAGGACCCACACGGCAGGTCACAACAGCATGTAAACCCAATTCCAGGGAATCCAATGCCCTCTTCTGATCTCCAAGTGCATGCATATGGTGAACAGACATACACTCAGGCACACACACACATATAATAAAATAAAATCATATTCAAGAAACTATATGAACAGATACCAATTATATGAGTTATTGGGACTCACTGTGCCATTCCCACATATGTACACTTTGTATGCATGCACCACATGCATACAATGTACCACATGCATCCACCATTCAACCTTTAGAAATCTCCTTCTCTTTCGTCAATACTTCCCACAGCTCGATATGATGCAGTCTCAGAAATGGACTTATTCAGAACTGATAGATGAGCTTGCATCAAATAAAGATTTTCTGCACAGCAAAGTGATAGCCGCATAACTAATTTCTTAAAGATTTCTTTTCAAGGGGCTGGAGAGATGGTTCAGTGGTTAAGAGCACTGACTCCTCTTCCAGAGGACCCGGGTTCAGTTCCCAGCACCCACATGGCAACTCACAACTGTCTGCAATTCCAGTTCTAGGGGAACTGGCAAAACACCAATGCACATAAAACTTAAAAAAAAAAGATTCCTTTTTGTCTTTCAGGATATCCCTTTTTTAAGTTCCTACATAGGAAAGAAAATACAAACTACTTGCACAGTGTTTTCTAGTTCCATGCATTTTTCTGCAAGGCCCAGGACTATATTCTTCTTGGTGGTTGCATAATACTCCATGGTGTATATAGACATCACATTTTCTGTATTTATTCACCTAATCCCATTGTCTTAGCTACTGTGAATAGCAACACAATAAACATGGACACACAGGCATCCTAGGGTATGCTGTTTTGGGCTCCTCCAAACATATACCCCAGAGTGGTGCAACTAAATCGCTGTAAATTTATTTTTGAAGAACCTTCAGATTTCCTTAGTGGCTCTACTAATTTACATTCCCAAAAAATATATAAATGTTCATTTTGCCTATATCTTCACCTACATTAATTTTTTTTTTTACAATAGATATTCTAACTGGAGTTAAGAGACTTTCCTTGTGATTAAATTTTCATTTCCTCAGTGGTTAATGATACTGAGCATTTTCGTATATTTATTATTTGTATTTCTTCCTTTGAGAAATATCCATTTAGATGACTCATTCATTTTGATTCACCTATTTTTATTAAGGTCTTTTTTAGTTTTTATATATTTGGGAGATTTATTGTTTGTCTGATGAAAAGCTGGCAAACATTTTCTTTCATTCTGTGAGGTGTTTCTCTGATCTGGTAATTGTATGGCCTTTGCTGTGCAGACAATTTTTATTTTGATACAAGCTCATTTGTCAATTCTGAACAAATCCATTTCTGAGACTGCATCATATGAAGCTGTGTTCAGATATTCATAAGGATATGTGTACAAAGATATCTACTAAGGTACAATTTGACTTTGTTTTTCTTTTGTTTTTTGAGACAAGATGTCACTATGTAGCTTTGGCTGTCCTGGAACTCACTATGTAGACCAGGTTGGCCTCAAACTCATAGAGCTCTGCCTGTTAAGACATAATATGTATATATATATATATAAAATTAATTTTTCTCCCAAGACAGGGGTTCTCTGTGTAACAGCCCTAGCTGTCCTGTAACTAAGCTCACAGAGATCCACCTGTCTGCCTCCTGAGGGCTGGGATTAAAGGTGTGCACCACTATGCCTGGTTGACACTATTTTTGCTCGTCTGTCCCGTCCCCCCCCCCCCCCCCCCCCCCCCCCCCCCGACAGGGTTTCTCTGTGTAGCTTTGTGCCTTTCCTGGATCTTGCTTTGTAGACCAGGCTGGCCTTGAACTCATGGAGATCCGCCTGCCTCTGCCTCCTGAGTGCTGGGATTAAAGGCTTGTGCCACCACCACCCGGCAACACTATTTTTAATAGGAGGAAAATTGATACAATTTTAGGCTACTAATAGAGGAGTGAGCAGTTGAATTATAGCATATTCATATTGGGTAAGAATGTGTGGTGAAGGCCGGGCGGTGGTGGGGCACGCCTTTAATCCCAGCACTTGGTTTGTTTGTTTGTTTTTTGGTTTTTCAAGACAGGGTTTCTCTGTGTAGCTTTGCGCCTTTCCTGAAACTCACTTGGTAGCCTAGGCTGGCCTTGAACTCACAAAGGTCCGCCTGGCTCTGCCTCCCGAATGCTGGGATTAAAGGTGTGCTCCACCACCGCCCGGCAAATCCCAGCACTTGGGAAAGCAGAGGCAGTCGGATCTCTGTGAGTTCGAGGCCAAGCCTGGTCTACAGAGCGAGATCCAGGAAAGGCACAAAGCTACACAAAGAAACCCTGTCTCGAAAAACAAAACAAAACAAAAAGAATGTGTGGTGAATGTCCAGAACAACATACTAGGTTGTGGTAGTGCAAACCTGTAATTCTACCATTTGAGAGGTGGTGGCAGGTTCAAGATCATCTACTGCTCCACAGGAAGTTGGAGTCCAGCCTGGGATTCAGGAGACCTTGTTGCAACAATCCAACCAAGAATAAAATCCTAATTAAGTAAGTTGAACAATACTCAGCCACATCAAAATACACACAAAAGCGGGATGGTGGTGGTGCACTTTTTAATCCTAGCACTTGGGAGGCAGAGACAGGCAGATCTTTGTAAGTTCAAGGCCAGCCTGGTCTACAGTAGAGTGAGTTCCAGGACAGCAGAGCTGTTAAACAGAGAAACTCTGTCTCAGAAAAACAAACAAACAAAACAAAACCAAAAAAGAACACACACACACAAAGCCTCCAACCCTATATTTCTTTGTTTGTATATATGCTACCTTTAAATAAATGTGGAGAGATATTTCTACAATTATTCTGTGGTTAACCCAAGGAAATGGAAACTGAGTGATAGAAAGGTGTGTGTGTGTGTGTGTGTGTGTATTCAATTTGCATAGGCCTATATAATTGCAATGAAAAAGACAGTAAATATTCTTTTATGGTTATCTTAAAAACACAGGTTTTGCCAGGCGGTGGTGGCGCACGCCTTTAATCCCAGCATTCGGGAGGCAGAGCCAGGTGGATCTCTGTGAGTTCGAGGTCAGCCTGGGCTACCAAGTGAGTTCCAGGAGAGGCGAAAAGCTACACAGAGAAATCCTCTCTTGAAAAATCAAACAAACAAACAAACAAACAAACAAAAAAACAAAAAAAACCACAGGTTTTGTTTGGTTTTCGAGACAGGGTTTTTCTGTGCAGCCCTGGTTGTCCGGGATCTCGATTTGTAGACCAGGCTGGCCCGGAACTCAGAGATCCACCTGCCTCCGCCTCCCAAGTGCTGGTATTAAAGGCTTGCACCACCATTTTTAAGGCTGGCTTAAAAACACATTTTTAAAAAACAAAACAAATACTTGATTCTGATACAGTGTAGGGGTCTTGATTAGGTTCATTTTCTCTGCCAGTTAAAGAAGTAAAGGCAGGCCGGGCGGTGGTGGCACACGCCTTTAATCCCAGCACTCAGGAAAGCAGAGGCAGGCTGATCTCTGAGTTTGACGCCAGCCTGGGCTACAGAGTGAATTCCAGGAAAGGTACCAAAGCTACACAGAGAAACTCTGTCTTGAAAAACAAAACAAACAAACAAACAAACAAACAAGAATTAAAGGCAGGAAAAATCTGAATTGCAAGAGAACTCTAAAACTTTGCAGAAAGGCTCAGCAGTGGGTGGTGGGCTTACTGGGGGTGAGGAAGCACACACATGCAGAGCCACACAGTGCGAAGACCGCCTGTGAAGCTGGAAAACCCAGCCTCTTCTTCAGGGTTAGGGTTTTAAGTCTCTGACGAGTTTCCCTCCCCTAATCTAGAGTTGGTCAGTTTGAAGAAAGTTAGGACATGCTGATTGGCCAGCCGTAGACTTGTTGAGCCTGTCTGTCAGCAGGAAGAGACAAAAGGCTTGTAGGAGGTCAAGTTAGGAGGTTAAGGAAGAAGCTGGCCATCTTGGAGATTGATACCTTTATTATCTTGCCTTGTCCTCTCTCCCTATTTGTCTGCCTAACAGGAAGTCGTTGTAATTCCTATTCCCTCAATTCCATGAGTGTATATTTAGACAAGGTTCCTGAAATATTTCAAGTGTGTTAGTTTACGTTAATGATAGCTCCCAAATACTTCAGTATCTGCGTGAGTTGCGTTTCCTTTATTTATTTATTTTTTGGCTTTTTGAGACAGTTTTATCTGTGTACCCCTGGGTGTCCTGAAACTCGCTCTGTAGACCAGGCTGGCCTTGATCTCTGAGATCAGCCTGCTTCCACCTCCAGAGTAAAGGGATGGGTCACTACTGCCCGGAAATCCGGAATCTAGGATGCAGGGATTAAAAGTGTGGACCACCACTGCTCAGAAGGGGAGAATCTAGGAAACAATGAAGTAGTTAACTTTGACCCCTACTGGCTCAAAGAACATCCTAGACTAGATGCTTTCTCATTTTGAATGGCCAAATTCTGTTCACTTGTGGTTTTCTTTTTTCTCGTCTATCTCAGTTTGTTTACAGACAATACTTCCAAGCTTCAGGATTTTCTCTAGTAGTTGTAAAGTGAAAATGCACTGGGCCCCATTCACATATTGATGCTGATTTTTTTCCCCCAAATTTAGGATTTGGTTAATAATTGGTTCAGGTGCATTATATATAGCTGGTCTTCCCAACTGGACCATCTCTGGAGGGAAGAGTCTGGAAGCATGGGTTCCTCTCAATAATCCTTACATTTGCTAGCTATGTTGAGATAAAAAAGATAAGGGCCACTCTCAAAAGCACCCAATGGTGAGGGATGTTTGTCAGGGTGCAGTTTAAAACACTAATTCCCAGCCAAAGATTCAAATTAAGGCTCCTGTATTTCTTAAAAATTATATGTTTTCATTTGGAATGATGGTGATTTGCGTGTTCTCAATTCTGCACATTCTTCTAAACTTTCCGAAAGATGCTCTTTGGAGGTGACTGACTCGGGCCCCCTTTGGTCCCCAAATGACATAAAGCTGAGAACTTAGACTTTGGAGACGCTGCCTCAGAAAAGACATAAAAAGCATGGCTGACTAGTGGCAAGCAGAGAATCATTCTCCTCAATGACTGGTCCAGTCTGCCTTTGGTTCCTGAAGCTCTATGGGAAAAAGATGAACTAAGATCAAGCCTTCGAGCAAGTCAAACCCTGAGGAGATGATGCCTGTTGCAGGTCTACGGGGAACCGGAGGGCGGAGAAAAGAGAAGGGAGCCGCTGTCTGGGTCCCTGCTGGCAGCCGCCATCTTTCAGGGTGGGCTGCGCAGCCTCTCCGCACGGCGCCCGCGTGCAGAGGCCCAGAAGACGTGGAAGCATTGGAGGCCGGGAGCGCGCTACAAAAGGAAAGCGCGCCTGCGCTAAGGCGGCTGCGCTGGAGGGGCGGGGCCAGGAGACAACGCGCGTGCGCATTGCGAGCCCGCCAAGCACCTGGAGGAGGTGGGGGGGCGAGGTAGAGGGGCTTGGGGTAGGAGTGCGCTTGCGCAAGAGCGCGACGGTGCGGGAAGTAGGGGATCCGGAGCTCGCTCGCGGAGGCGGGACTAGCGCGGATCTCGCGAGATTTCCTGCGGCCATATATACGTGTGGCGAGCCCGCGTCCTTTCCCTGGCGTGATTCCGTCCTGCGTGTCTGTTCTGAGGAGCAGTAGGCAGTTTCCTCCGTCCGCCTTCTCTCACACCGAAGTGCGCGCCTCCACCTCATGGAAGACTCGATGGACATGGACATGAGCCCTCTCAGGCCTCAGAACTACCTTTTCGGTAACCGCCTGGCGGGGAGGGCTTGGGCAGGGCCTGGTGGTTGGGGGGGCGGGAGTCCAGCCGAGGCCTGGCGTGTGGAGGACGCGGCGTGGGTGGAGGCCGGAGGGCTGGGAGGGACCGCCTGGGCCGCGGGGCCGGGATGGGAAAATCGAGGCCCGGGGGCTGAGAGCGGCCCTAACCTAGGGCGGGAGCGGCCCAGGCTCGAGCCTCGGGCGTTGAGGGGCGGTCGGCCGAGGGTGCGAACTCGTTTGCGGCGCCAGCAGGGGCTGCGGCGGCACCTCGTCCTCGAGCGTGGAGAAGTCCGCAGGGTTTGCCTCCAGGCAGCTGTTTTTGCTTGCCGGGCCCCAGGCGGGTGGCCCGGGCGAGTGGTGACTCTAAAGAGGCCTGCGTCGCCTTGGAGGGACGCCACATGTGCAGTCCGCTGGGCTTTCCCGGGCCTCGGCTGCGCTCGGGTACATCCAGGGGGTTCGGCCACTACCGGGGACTCGGCCCAGCAGGCACCCTGCTGCGGAGGGGGCCGCGACCCCTGGGAACACGTGGTTGCCACGTGGTTGGGGGTAGGGAGGGGGGTGTGGGCTCTACATCCGGGCTCTCTCGGTGTCTTGTCAACCCTGAGCCGTGGGGTCTTGCGGCTTAGTTAAGAGTGCTGGGCGGGAAATGCTTAAGTATTGGTTTTGAAGGTCTTTGTTCAAATCGTTTAGCATCCACCGTGATGGTGGTGATTTTTAGGCACCCTTTTCTGCCTCTACGGTAGGTGGAGTCATTCCTACGCTGCAGATGACTGTACTGATGGTCGAAGTAACTTGATGTGAAAGAGTATCACTAAATCGAAACCATCCTTTTCTCTAGAACTGGTGATTTTTTTGTTGTTGTTGTTGAGGTCGGGGAGAGAGAAGTGCTGTGTTGAGCAGATCTGAGGTTGACTTTGGAACCTGGGCTTCTGGGGATCCCACCTGAACACTGCCACCGCACAGTCTTATTTTGGTTTTCAGTGACTCAAGATTTGGCTTATTAGCTATGTTGAGATTCGTTTACAGCAGTAAACTATGGCAGTAACAGTTTTTTTTTAATACATCACATTAAAGTTTAAAACAATCCCTTCCCCCATGTTTAGTCCACACTAAACATAAAGGCTTTATACCTAGCCATTCTAGATAGCTACACGTAAGCTTTCCCTATGGTGATGTGTGACCACTCTTAGTTGGAATAATTTCCTTCAGAACGTAGGTAAATTGGCTTTGTGAAAATAATGAGAAATAATGGTATGTTGTGTTTAGCTTTAGCCACTATGTAAAGTTCTAGAGTTTTTTTTTTAGGACATTGAACCTACTTTGAAAAATGGTAATGGTGCCTCATTCATTGTTGACAATGAAATACTATGAGAAAATAGAACTTTTATGGGCTTTGTGTGTGGAGAGGAATCCATGGAACTTTGTTTAGTTGAAAAAGTAGGTAAGTTAGCGATTGTTGTTCATCTCTTTGCTAGGTTTGCTTTTTTTTCTTTACAGGTTGTGAACTAAAAGCTGACAAGGATTATCACTTTAAGGTGGATAATGATGAGAATGAGCACCAGTTATCACTAAGAACGGTACTTAAACTTTCATTAAATTATAGCCACTGGGTTCTTACTGTTGTGATTTATGTCAGGAGTTCGAGCTTTCTTAACTGCTGGAAAAAGTTTTTATAACTTAGTTTTTTTTTTAATGTAGCTCAGGTATGCACTGGTAACAAAGAACGGGGCATCTTTGTCACTTAAAAGTCTTTTGTAGTCCTGGTCACTGCTATAACTAATTAGTTGCCTAGTAAAGCTCTGCAGGAATGTGATCTTTTAAGTCTGGTGGCTTCATTATTGGTATTTCTTGGGAACATACAGTCTTTCTATTCATTTCTCAAGTATATTTTCTTTCTTTTTTGGGGGGGCGCTGAGGATCGAACCTAGGGCTTTGTGCTTGCTAGGCAAGCGCTCTACCACTGAGCTAAATCCCCCAACCCTCTCAAGCATATTAAATGAGATGGTTAGTTATCTAGCAGTAGTGGGGAAAGGCTAATTAAAATTTTAAAGAGTATTCATGAACAGCGGGTACTTGAAAGTATCTTTTCGTTCACAGGTTAGTTTAGGGGCAGGGGCAAAAGACGAATTACACATCGTAGAGGCAGAAGCAATGAACTATGAAGGCAGTCCAATTAAAGTAACACTGGCAACTTTGAAAATGTCTGTACAACCAACAGTAAGTACATTTTTAAACATGGGATTTCACATTGGGTCTCTTAAGACTAATTTAAGATACATAAAGATGCTTCAAAAAGCTACATCTTCTGTGACTGAGATTTTGTGCTGCTTCTAAATAGGTTTATTGATGTATAAGTTTGCTGGTGATACTTGGTGCAAAATATTCTTCACAATGTTTAATGATTGAAAATTGCTCATTTGTAGGTTTCTCTTGGGGGCTTTGAAATTACACCACCTGTGGTCTTAAGGTTGAAGTGTGGTTCAGGGCCTGTGCACATTAGTGGACAGCACCTAGTAGGTATGTTTTTGTTTTCATTTTTAAATATACTGTGGTGTTTCCTGCTTAGTTTCCAATTGGAACTGGCTTTTTTCTTTTAAACGTTTGTGTGTTGACACATGTTCCATGGAATGTATATCCAGGTCAGACAAGACAATTTGCCTAGAGTCTGCTACTACCACATGGATCCTGGGGATTGAACACTGAGCAGGTTTAGCCACAAAGGCCTTATTACCAGTTAGGCTGACTTCCCAGATCTCCAGTTTGGACTTTGTAAAGCACGCTTTATTTAGTTCTAGTTGTCTTATGCCAAAACGGGAATCTGGTAATGTGTGTTTAGAAAGGTCTGATTTTTGCTTATTAAAACTGCAGTGAACATTTATTTTAGTTTCTGATCCTCATTTGCTACCTTTAATGGAATTTTTTCGTGTGGGGGCTGGAGAGATGGCTCAGTGGTTACAACCATTGGCTGTTCTTCCAGAAGACCCGGGTTCAGTTCCCAGCATCCACATGGCAGCTCACAACTGTCTGTAACTCCAGTTTCAGGGTATCTGACATCCTCACACCGATACACATAAATTACTGGAAAAAAATACCATGTGTTATCTAATGTTAAGTTCTGAAAAGTATATCTAATTTTATTTTAGCTGTAGAGGAAGATGCAGAGTCAGAAGATGAAGATGAGGAGGATGTAAAACTCTTAAGTATGTCTGGAAAACGATCTGCTCCTGGGGGTGGTAACAAGGTTCCGCAGGTAAAAAGATTTTTTTTGAAGTTAGAATTCATGTGTTCTGGCTCTCAATTTGGTTAATCACTAAGGAATGGCTCTTGCTCATAAATATCTCTTTTTCTTTAAGAAAAAAGTAAAACTTGACGAGGATGATGAGGATGACGACGAAGATGATGAGGATGATGAAGAGTAAGTATAAAGTAGTATTGTAGAAACAACATTACATATACAAAGGCTTTTAGGAAATGGATTTGCCAGTAGACTCTTGTAAAAGTGATTATATGATTGATCTTTTGAAGGTAAAGATTTCCTGTGCCTGTAAGGATTTTGGCCTGTGACTTTCCTTATGACAGGCTATTATAAATGGGACATTGATTTTTTTTTTTACTGAGTTTAAAATATGGTTAAAATAAGTTTCATTATGATCAAGTGGTATCAGTAAATAGATATGAAATCTCCCCCACCCCCCCCCCATAGGGTTTCTCTGTGTAGCTTTGCGCCTTTCCTGGAACTCACTCTGTAGCCCAGGCTGGCCTTGAACTCACAGAGATCCACCTGCCTCTGCCTCCCAAGGGCTGAGATTAAAGGTGGGCCACCACCGCCCAGCCATGAAATGTCTTAACATGACAATTTGTTATCTTTGAATATATTCTTAGGAGTTCTGGATTGGTCATGTATATTTGTTGAAAGAATATTATGTATGAAGATTAAGAACTGTTCCAGGAAAACAAACTTGGGATGGTCTTGAAATAAACTAGTGAACTGGGTAATGGATGATACATATATCAGTGGTCTCATGGGATGATACTGGATAGTGATAACTTTCATAAGTATGAAATACTTGGAATAAATCATTTTTAGGTAATGCATGACATTACCTAAATACCTTGTATGAAATTACATGGTTAAGAATAGCTGAAAAGATAACTCAGTTTATGGAAATTGGCATTGTTTGTGGTAACAAAGTAGTTCAACATTAGATTCTGAAGCCAGTGTCCTGTGTCTCTCCCCTCCCCCCAAAGGGTTTCCTCTGTGTAGTTTTGGTGCCTGTTCTGGATCACACTCTTGTAGACCAGGCTGGCCTCGAACTCGATCTACCTGGCTCTGCCTCCTGAGTGCTGGGATTAAAACTAAAACCAGTTTTATACTAAAAATAGTATTAAAAAATCATTAAAAACATTGGGTTTAACCATGTGACTTTGACATGGTATAAATTCTAACAAGACAATTTCCCCCACTACTGAGAAGGTAGTTGTTACATGAAGTTCATGCTTCCATTTAATGAGACTACTGTGGAAAATCTGGCCACTGTTGGTAGAACTTGTGGATTAAACTCAGATCCAAATTAACTTTGTGTACTTAATATATACTTAATGAGTACTTAAGTGGTCTTACCTAGTAATGTGATTCACTCCATTTTATTTTATTTTTTTATTTTTTTTAGATTTATTATGTATACAGTGTTCTGTTTGTATGTATGTCTGCACGCCAGAAGAGGGCACCAGATCTCATTACAGATGGTTGTGAGCCACAATGTGGTTGCTGGGAATTGAACTCTGGACCTCTCTGGAAGAGCAGTCAGTGCTCTTAACCTTGGGCCATCTCTCCAGCCCCATATTTCACTCCATTTTAAAAAGCATACTGTGTGAAGAATATTTTGTACTTAGTATTCCTCCTATAGCAAGTGCCATGTGGATCCAGATCATAATCTTAGATCTAGATTGTGAAAGTGAGAAGCATCTCCTTTTTTGAGATGTTAAATAACACTCAAGTAGTTGGAGGTGGATTGTTCTGTTAATTGCAATCTGGCAGCTTAATTCTAATGGCACATATATCTTTAGGAAGAGCCAATAAGCCTTGCCAAACACTGCACACACATTGGAATGAAGAAGTGTAAAAGCAGAGGAAAGCTTTGATTGTCCCAAGGAGAAGCATTAAGACAACAGGGGTAGATTCAGGACAGATTTAAAATTTTTATTGCATATTTGTATTCTCTGCATTTATTCTCCCACACCAGCATTTCACTGTTGTGTGGTCCTGGCTGTCCGGGGTCTCATTGTGGACCAGGCTGGCCATGAACTCAGATCCACCTGCCTCTGCCTCCCAAATGTTGAGGTAAAAGGTGTACCACCACAGCCTTTACTTTTCTCCTGCCTTTACTCTTCTTCCTTAAGCTGTAGTTAGCTACTTGTGAATTTTGTAGACTGGCCATTTCAAAGTAATAATTCACATAACAGAAGATGGTTTCATTTGCCTGGCTTCACTGATTTTTACAAAAATTGATTCTTGTACTCTAACTTTCATAGGATGAGAAATCTTGGGGATATGCTGTTGCTGTGGACATTGGTTACTGTCGGCAGTATATGGGAGTTCTTCCTAAGTTACCTAAAGAGTAACTTGGAAGTATTGTCTTCATGTTTGGTGTACATTCCCTAGACGACTAAAATGATCATCTCATGTTTACTGACCATATTTTTATTCCTTGCACAATTAGATACAAGCATCTTTGCTCTTGTTAGGGGCCTATCAAGCAAGTTAATTCGTAAAAAGCTTGGGTTTCTTTATTTGATACAAAATGTAGAAACTTACCGAGTTTACTGTTAATGAAAATTAGCTTTCAAGTTTTGTAGCTTATTCCTTATTGAGACCAAGTATGAGAAAAACTCTTTGGTTTTTCCTTGTGCAGATAATTCTTTTCTACTGAGGTTCCTTGAATATCTGAATTTTTTAGGGCTAATAACTACAAATGAATAATTTATGTTCTGAGGAGTGTTGCCATTTTAGCAGTATTAACTCCACTGATTTTGTTGTTGAGCTATTTACTACTACAGCAAAACCAACATTTTATAACTCTTAGTTAACTAGTATTAGGAGTAAAATACTATATATTCTTTTGAGTACTTGAATTTTGCTTAATAATTGGTTGGGTTTTTATTTCATGTGCATTCTTGTTTGCATATAAGTGAAGGTGTCAGATCCCCTGAAACTGCAGTTAGCCAGTTAAGAACTGGCATGTGGGTGCTGAGAATTGAACTTAAGTACTCTGGAAGAGCAGCTAGTGGTCTCTTAACTGCTGAACCATATCCACCCCCCCTTGATTTAGCTTTTTAAATGAGTAACATTGTTTTGTTAGATTCTTAAATATTTTTGGTTTTTACAGACAAGGGTCTCTAGCCCTAGTTACAGGCTGGCCTCCAACTCAAGATTGCCTGCCTCTGCCTCCTGAGTGCTTTGATTAAAGGTGCTCCCTAAATCTATTCAAATACTGGTGCTGTTTTACTTGTCTATTAAAAACGTGCTGAAGGTGGCTTCTTTTGTCAAATTGACCAAATGTTCTAAATGTCTTGTTTTTATAGTGATGATGATGATGATTTTGATGATGAGGAAGCTGAAGAAAAAGTTCCAGTGAAGAAAGTGAGTACATAACATGCCATGAGGTTGAGGTGTCAGGTATATAGTTAACAATAAAAGAGCTTGGAATTTCTTAGTGCTAGTGGTGAAGACTGACTTAGTTGGTTTCATATTAAAAATTGGTCTGAAATAAATAGACTTAAAAAGTTTGAAAGTGAGAAAGTTTATCTTTCCAACTGTTTCCAACAATTCATTGCATATACTAGTTTAGGAGACTGTCTATTTGCTGGAGGGGGCCATACTGATTAAGGCCATTCTCTAATTGCAGTCTGTACGAGATACCCCAGCCAAAAATGCACAAAAATCAAACCAAAATGGAAAAGACTTAAAACCATCAACACCAAGATCAAAGGTAAGCTCACAGGAAACAAAACAGATAGCATTACTGTATAAGAAACTAGTCTGCCTAAAATTTGGTAGGTGCTTGAGGAACTTAACCCTGGCTTCATAGTGCAGTGTTAAAATTCCCCAATACTTAACTCTGAAGAATATGTTCTAGGGTGGGCTCTAAGCATCAATAGTGAGCTCTTGCTTCATTTTGTAGAGCTATTGAATTCTGAGCTTTGAATTTATAATTTCATTTTTTTTGCTTGTGTGCATACATATGCCCACTGCATTTGTTTTATAATTCAGGCCAACACACAGGAGTTGATTCTCTTAAAGATCCTTGTCAGGCCCCCCACCTCCAAAGCCAGATGGTGGTGACATGTGTTTTTTTAAACACTCGGGAGACGCAGGCTGGTCTAAAGTATTCCAGGACAGCCAGGACTGTTAAAAAACATGCTTATCAGGTTTGTCAGCAAGTGCCTTTACACTAACCTTGAGGCATCATTTCTGACATGATCATTTTGGCTTTCTGAGAGTCATGACAGGCTTTTTGAGTAGCTACAATCATCCCTCAGCCTTTCAAAGGATGAGAATAAAGGTGTGAGATAGCCTGGCTAGGAACAATCTTAAAATTACCACAAAATTATATGAAGTTATGTGTAAGGGTTTTTTTTCATTCAATAATTATATTTTTTTATAAAGTTTTTTTTATTTAGTGCCAAATGCTGTTTATTGAAGGAGGAAAAAAGGTCTTAAATACAGGTTTACAGTACAATGGGAGAACCCTGGAGGGCAGAAGTTAGCTACAGATGTTTTACAGTCTTGCATCTAAGCTGTTAACACCCATTATGCAGGATACACAGACAAGGACCTTCCCTTAAGCATTCAGGAGGGTGGAACCTGGGAGGGAATTAGCATAGGGAGGATATCAAGATCAAGGTCAGCAAGCAAGGCAACAGTTACCCAGTACAGGGGCCAGGACCCTACAGGTCCCCCTTTTACTAAAAAAATGAGCTTCTGACTTAGGTTGCTTGGGATATCAGGTCACCTTACCCATCATGGAGATGCCTGCCCAGGCCACACAGGCGCTCTGTCGTCTTAGGTTGGTGAGCGCCCCACAGGCATTACCCGTCTCTGAATACTCATTATCATACAAGCTCAATCGTGTGAGTTGCAGAGTTAACTGCTGCCAAGATCTCAAAGTGGCACTGGGCTTGCAATCTGTGTTTGACACAGAAAAGACCAACAGAGGTCCTATCCCACCCATAGCCAGGAGGCTAAAGGCAGCTGAGCCATTCCCTTCCTTAATGAGCCTTACTGCAAATTGGAGTCCTTGTAAGATGGTATCTCAAAAGCAAATGGAACTTGAGTTTATAAATTTATAATTTTCAAAGCCAGTCGAGATGTATATAACTTAAATTTATCATGCCCAATAGAATGAAAGATTAACTGTGGTAGCTACTTTTGCTGCCAGGGTCTCCACTGTACTAGCTGTAGTAAGCAATTATGAAATGGTAATCCCAGAAACAGTAGCAGTGGTGGTCGCCACTGCTATAACAGCAACAATGGCAGCAGCAATGTCAAATTCTCTTCTGGAGCGTGTGGACATCCACTGGTATGGATACAACTCCAGGAACACGAACCACCAAGGCCCATTTCTCTTGATCCCTGCATGACTTAAGCTGGCAGCTCTGCAAAAGAACAACTAAGAACCATAAAGAAAAAACAGGCAGCTCATAAGGAGCATATATAAGGTCTATATTAGCAACTTTTCCATACTTGGTCTATAAAGGATTGTAAGAATAATTGAGACATCATGATAATTGTTACTTAATAAGAACTATACCTTTAAACTTTTTCCAGGGTCAAGAGTCTTTCAAAAAACAGGAAAAAACTCCTAAAACACCAAAAGGACCTAGTTCTGTAGAAGACATTAAGGCAAAAATGCAAGCAAGTATAGAAAAAGTGAGTAAAATTACCTTTGAGTGGATTGGTCTTTTTCCCCACTATGTATAGGAGGTTGGGTAAAAAATAGATTATAGAAATAGGTGTATTCATAATCTTTTCCAAATATAAACTGTTTTAGTAGAATAAAAAGTACAAGGATGCACGCTGATCTTCTAATTTAAAACATAAGTGAGAACATGACCTTTTCTGGGGTTGTGCTGTAGAACCAGCAGAGGGCGTTTGGGTTTGTTTCTGAAAACAGCTGGAAAATTAAGACTTTAAGACTTTGGCTGCTTGAGATTATAACTAAGAAAAAAAAAGGATCACCTTTAAGTATTTCCCAGCAACATGAGTAATTTCTGTGTCCTCTATACCAAAACATCCTGAGTCTATGACCTGGAATTTGTATGTGGCTAATATATATCTAGTCTTACATATTTATCTTTTGCTGCTTGGCTGGTACTAAAACTTTATGTAAAAATTGGATAATCAGTTCAAATGGTTTTTTGAGAAAATTCTCCCAATTGTGATTCTAACATGCTAGTTATTAGGAATAAATGTGGAATGATAAGGAAAAATTGCACTTTTCCATGTTTTTCCTGTCCCGTAGACCTCACATGGCTTCAGAAGATTTTCTTCCTTTGTGCAGCCACCAGTGGATTGGAAATTAGCACTTTAGTGCCAGCACATACAATATTTACACTGAACTTTAGCTTTCCTGGTGTCACTCACTGATTTATTTATTCCTTGCATACACCGCTAAAATGGTGCCCCTCCCCCCCATTTTAATGTGGTCCTATCTCCTTGGTTTAATTGCAGGCGCATTGAACAGTCCTGGGCACTACTGGTAAATTAAGCCCAAAGATGGGGAAAGAGGAAAAGGAGAAACAAATATAGTCCATACTGAGTACCATCAACAATCCAGACTGAAGTCTTCTATTTTAATCTCAATCCCCTTTCCTGATTGGCCATCCATTCCCCCCTTGCACGCTGGAAGCAATCTCTTATTTTCCTAAAGCATTTTTCTTTCACTCTTGTGATGCAGAGAACTTTACTGCTTTCTACACTTGTGCATATGCCTCATCTCTGACCATGTTTTAATACCTTTGTATCCTTAGCTGCTCAATAAATTTTTGAATGAATCAAATAAGAATGTATGTGACAATACTTTAAAATTACTGTAGTGACTTACTTTCTAGGTGATGGAGGCAATTGTTTCTCACATTTGGAAGGAAGCCTTACTTACTCTTGGCTAAACATAAAACAATGCAAAAAGCTAAAAATTTGGTTAACCAAATGATGCATTTAATGAAATGAAACAAGGGATGATAATTTGTAGTGTAGTGGTACTTATTTTTATACTGACAAATTAAGGTATTTAGGTAGTAACTAGTCTTAGGAATTTTGATGACAAAACCTTACGTATTGGTGATACTGTGTTAATTGCCTATATTCATAATTTGAAACAAATGCCAAATTTGTGTTATTTAAGTAAGATAGTTAAGAAATTAGCTACTATTAACTTCAATTTGTTTCTAGGTAAATGGTGTGCTATCCAAGGTTCTTTCTTGGGAAACACTTAAAGTTCTTGATTAACAGATTGGATTGAATTTAGTTTTGGGTGATAGAGGGTGATAAAACTAAAATATTGCATAATATGGTTAGGTACCCAAATTGACTGTATTTGTATTCCTGTAGAATTACCTGTAGCTTGAGTTGGACTTTCAGCAATTGAAAGACCATAGTCAAAATGTGCTGCATCTTAGGTTCTTTCTGGGCCCCAATGATGACATTGATGTGTTTAAAGTTGAAGGGACAAGGAATGACTTGTTCATGTAATG
Organism: Peromyscus eremicus; assembly: GCF_949786415.1. Taxonomy (NCBI): domain Eukaryota; kingdom Metazoa; phylum Chordata; class Mammalia; order Rodentia; family Cricetidae; genus Peromyscus; species Peromyscus eremicus. Next base: position 14,666,031 of record NC_081423.1, read on the forward strand.
GCATGCAAATCTGGGAGTTTTCTAATGAGATCTCACAATTTCTATGCTTATCCGTAATGATTCTTTTTTTCCTCAATAGGGTGGTTCTCTTCCCAAAGTGGAAGCCAAGTTCATTAATTATGTGAAGAATTGCTTCCGGATGACTGACCAGGAGGTAACTGAATTTCCTGTGGACATAACAAAACACCAAACTTTTCATTGTGATTTATGATTTTTTTTAAACTTTTAGTCTCCTAAATTGTTGGCTTTGTGTAAAAGGTTCCTAACCACAGACAGTTCTTAAATACATGGAAAGAATTTAATTGGCAGACTGAGTAGATAATTTTTTTAGTACACATTTTTCCCAGCTTTTAAATAGTTGTTAAATTATCTCTTGGTTACTGAACCTAGTTTACTCTTGGTAGTGTGTTGGCTAAGAAAATAGGCTGTGGTTTTCCTTTGCTCCATTTGGCTGCTTTACAGTCTGAAACTTGCTCTCTTGGGAGTGATAGTATCTTCTCCAGATACTAGATGGGTTAAATTTGGAGGTAAGCATCTTAAAAGCCCTTACAAGTGAGGTTTTATGTAAATACCAGAAAAGATGTTTATTTTTATGGTGCTAGATAGAATTCACTTGGACCATGCAAAGGCAAAGCGCTGCCAGTGTCTTCCCAGTGGCATGAATTTCACCTTTTTTTTAATCGAAGCTAGAAGTGGGAAAGATAAAAGCAGTTAAACTGGTTGCTAGATCTTGCACAGACCCTTTAATAGATTTCATCAATACCAAGTTTCTAACAGGTTTCTATACTTAACCTTTTTATATTAAGTTAGAAAAATTTGGGGTAATTAACCATTTGTATTTAAACATTTCTTAAATTCTGAAGACTAAAATGTTGAGCCACAGGCTGAGGTAACATTGTCTAGGTAGCTAACTCCGTTTCTATGCTTACTGAGTTAAGGGATCTTATGCTATAGTGGAGTTGGTAGAATGAAAAATAGTGAACTGATGAAGTATTATTGATTTGTATACTTAGTTTTCTTTACCTTTTTTTCTCTTTACAGGCTATTCAAGATCTCTGGCAGTGGAGAAAGTCTCTTTAAGAAAATGGTTTAAACAGTTTGAAATAATTCCGTCTTACTTAATTTCTGTAACAGTTGAGATATCCGGCTGTCCTTTTTATAATGCAAAGTGAGAACTTTCCCTACTGTGTTTGATAAATGTTGTCCAGGTTCCATTGCCAAGAATGTGTTGTCTAAAATGCCTGTTTAGTTTTCAAGGATGGAACTCCACCCTTTACTTGGTTTTAAGTATGTATGGAATGTTATGATAGGACATAGTAATAGTGGTGGTCAGATGTGGAAATGGTAGGGAGACAAATATACATGTGAAATAAACTCAGTATTTTAATAAAGTAGCACTGCTTCTATTTGCTTATTTAACTGTTCCATACTTTGAAGTTAAAAATTTCAGTGACCTCAAATCATTCATGCCTCCCCAACTATTCCTGATCAGTTTTGGTCCAAGTTGGACCTAACCATTGTGATTTATCCTGGTTTGCTGTGGTATATTAACACAGTATTGTCACAATGCATGGGAGAGTCCTTATGTACTTGAAAACAAAACTCAGTGTCTTTAGGAGGATTTTCAGTGTACCCCCATTTTACTGGTTTTAAGTGTGTTTTCTGTATGATATTTTTCTCTACAATTCAACAATTGTAAGTAAGTAAGCAGTTCTGGGAATTTTCTTAATTTTATTTTTAACTCTGTAAATGGTTGTTGAGTATCTGGTTGGTGATTGAGATACTGAAGTTATCCAGAAGGTCAAGTATAGTACTGTTTTGTCTATTCCAAATCATTTTAAATTTGAACATTTTATAACTTTCAGTCAAGGGCTTTGTTTCTCATAACCTTTTACTGGGTAAATTTTAAACATACAGGTACACAACAGGCACACAATCATGACATTTTTAAATTTGGTAAATATACAATGAAAATTAAAGTAAAATTTTCATGGATTGCTTGATTTCTGCATAAAGGATACTTGGCTGAATATTGGTAAATTATAGGGTGATTATCAATATGGAGAATACCATTTTAGAAATAAAAATGGTAAAAGTATGTTTGAGGCATTTCAGAAGCCCAGAACTATCCTAATTGCAAGCCAAACTTGAGTTACCAGGATGAAGCTCAAGTAAAGTGTTTTCTCACTATCATCTAAAGATGTTAAGTACATGCTGAGGAAGGATAGGAAAACATTAATTCTTTTAATGTGGGCCAGTCACCAGTTTCATCAGGTAGTGCCTCACACAGTATGGTAGGCAATTAGTGCTGATAATATTTTCAGAAGTGGAGTTAACATTTACCTTTTGAAGTATTAGTGGAAGGGGAGAGGTCTGAGGTGTTAACAGATGAATTTGAAGCTGCTTTTGTCTAAAATTCACTAGGTGAAAGGAACATAATTTGTTTCCATCTTGTTGAATTGAAAGCAGTTTGGTTGACAAAGTTCCATCCTTAAAAGTTCCACACAAAACTTGTTTGCTAACTTTGGGTTTAAGATCGAAGTACATAGAATATAAAAACATCGAAGATTTCTGTGTCTCAGCATATTGGGGATGGATGACTGCATCTGCAACTTCCATTTGTGCAGTGTGTATAGTACAGGTAAAGCAGCATTGGCTGGAGTACAGGCTGAATCTCACCTGCTAGATGCGCATGTCCACATAATGCCATTGCTAGTGCTTTGTGAGGCACCAGCAATAGGTATAGGGGCTTGAGCAGGATACGTTTTATCTTTTGTCTATATAGTATGCAAGACTCCAGGAATGTTCCTATACAGGTTGTCTGTTTTGTTAATAAGAACAGTCATTTAAATACCATATACCGTGTTCACAGTTCTACAAGTGCTTGGGGATAAGTGAAGCAGGACTTAACATTTTATTGTGTACACTGTTGATATTCTACCTACAAAGGTGTGTAGCTTTATTAGAGTAAGGGATTGAGTGCAGGACCACCACATACTGGAGATCTGAACAGGCTAGACTTGTGCTGCTGTTTTACTTTTTGTTGCACTGAGCATCCGACCTAGTTTTCTCATGTATACCATCATTACATCAGCTCTAGTCCTCCATTTTATTCTGTACTTATCAGAAGTAGTACCTGGTTTCTGACCTCTCAGTGATCAAATAAATGTAGCAGCAGATAACTAGAACAGGATTCCACTGGTGGAATGGAAAGAAAGGATCTTGTCCTAATGGACCATTGTTGGCGGTGATGTTTGTACATAGGTGGGTTTGTCAACTGATGCATTAAACTCAATATAATCCCTCAAAGATTATTCACTACATGATTCCTTATAAAGGCCTCCTGCCTGCAAGGTACTGGTTCTGCTCTTTACTGCCATCTGGTCACCCAAAACCATTACACTTTGCTTTCTCTACCTTTGGTCTCAAAACCTACATGTTACCAAGGTCTTTGGACTACTGTTCTGCAGTTATAACCTCCCCCCCCCCCCCTTTTCAGGATGCTGGTTTAAAAAAGAAAAACATCTCTTATTCAGCTTCCCCAGGAAAAGTGGATTTATTTATGTTTGGGGTATGCTGTGTGTCTTGCATATGCATGATTGTTAACCTACATGTGGAAGTCTGAAGACAAGTTCTCTTGCCTTTACATGGGTTTCAGGGACTTCCATGGAGTCATCTCACTGCCATATACTCCTTTCCCCTATTTTAAGCTTAGGTACCTTGTCTCAGCTAGGACAGACAATAAGGTAGGAACTCAAACAGCAGTGGAGTAAGTTATCAAATGAGCACCGTTAAGTGCCGTCTTGAACATCTTTGATGCGTATGCTTATTGTGAAACTGGGCTTCAGGGTGTATGTTTGAAGTCAACATTTTGCCTCAACTGTAGAATGATCTTGTCTATGAAGTTGAGTGATATGAAAAGACTGGAATTAAGGTTATTGACAGCTCAAATCTTTGGTTGTCTTTAGTATGTACCAGTTCTCATTGTACATTCAGCCGCTGTATTTTGTAGGTAAGAACGAACACTCGTCTAGGACCACAGGTGTAAATACCCTAAGCACTTAGCCCACTGAGCCAGCTCTACAGTCCCCATCCCCTTTTGTTTGGAGACGATCTCATGTACCACACCCAATGGCTGAGCCCAAGTATAAGCCTGGAGTGATCTGCAGCTTCTACCTCTGGAATGACAGGGATTATATTACAGACCTGTATGCTTTTACCCCCTTTAAGGGGGTGTTGGGAATTGAACTGTGGGGTCTCCACTGAGCTACATTCCCAAGGACTGTTCAGAATGCCACTGGATTTTGGGGGTTTGGGACTGTCTTGAGAGATGTATGAGGCCATCAAAACATTGTAGGTTAGGACAATAGTTAACCATTGCAAAACTAATGAAAACTAGAAATAGAAATGCAGATAGGAAGGAATGCTTAGCCAGAAGATAAAACCTGTACATTACCTCCCAGGGTGTGTTGTGTGTGTGCACACCACACACTTTTGAGAGTCTGTAAAGCAAGGCCAAAGGCATTTGGGTTCATTACTATTTGTGGCTTGTCATTTTACTGTCTTCAGGATTGGTTGGTTCATTAATCTCCAAATTTAGGAAGTTACTAATAACTTTGCAAAGTTCTGGCTGTGTAGAGAATGCATCTACATAAAACGAATCTATCCTCACGCAAGAACTACCTCAAAGCACAAGCTTTTGCAAAGGTTTTTAGGATTTGTGTAGTGCGGTGTCCCATGTCATCCATCCCCTCCCCCCCCCTGCCCCCCAGGGTTTCTCTGTGTATCCTTGGCTGTCCTGGAACTGGAACTTTTAGAAATCTGCCTGCCTCAGCCTCTTGGGAGTGCTGGGATTAAAGGCCTGTGCCACCACTGCAGGGCTCAGGATTTGTTTTTAATACTGTCTCATTAACCTCTGCTTTGAAAAGGAACTGAAAGTTTCTGACAGGGAGTTCTAGTACTTCAGCAGTAACACCACTGAGCAGCCTCTCTACTGTATGCTCCAGGGGACAGCAATAGCAACCACAGCTACTGACCAGGTTTTAAACCAAATAATCTGAATTCCTGAGTTTTTCATTTTGAGCTTGTTCTCTCGTTTCTTGCCCACTGTGACCTGTTTGCCTTAGCATCAGTCCAAAGCAGAGTTTCGCTGACCCAGGCTCTAGACAGAATGAGGCAGTGCTATGACAATATCTACGTTTTGGGCTTAATGGACAGAAAAAGTTCAGGATTGGTGATCAAGGGCAGGAAAACAAGCTGCTTAGTGTGCGAACCAAAGAGGGCCTGGAGTGAGCGCTGACCAGAGTCCTGGCTACTCAGGCTTGTAGCCATGTCAGCACAGCAGCTCTTTCGAACCGCTAGGTGGTAGCCGTGTGCTTCCAAAAACCGGGTCACCTAGTAGAGAACGCAGCTGGAATCCCTAGAACCGACCTTAGAGTCCCAGAGCGGGGGAAGGGAGAGAGACTCTCCTGAGCCCTTTCCATCTCCCATGGCAAGAACGGAAGAGAAGGCTTCACTTAGTGTAGACATCCCATAGTGGGGAGGGTGTGAGGGACTATCTTGCGTTGGCCTCAGGGAGAGGGTAAACGCGACTTTTAGTTGAGCCACTCCAGCTGGTGGGCCTCGCCTGTCCTCGCCCTGATTCCGAGCACTAGTGGAGGATATGAGTGGGAACAGCAAATGTGAGGGAGGCAGGACGCTCTGCACCTAATTGCATTCTTTGGAAACCCGCCTCCTCCATTCGGCCAATATTAGCGTTGTGACACAGAGCTCCGACGGCTCCCAGCGCTCACCAGCTCCAGCCTCGTGGGTTCTGCCCTGCTGAACGGCCAGTCCCGTCGCAGACAGTCTGAGTGCCTCCCCTCCAGCCCTGAGCCGCCAGAAGAAGGAGGAGGCAGTGGAGAGGCCGCGGCAGGCAGGCAAGCAAGCAGGGCCGGCTTTGATGTGGGCGCGGCGCACCCAGCGGCTCTGAGCGCCCGTCCGGCCGCGCCCCGAGGGGGGAGCCCCCGGGCCCCGCATCCTCATTGTGCCGGCGCGGGCCCGGGCCCGCCCCCGGCCCCCCGCCCCCTCGCCGCCCGCGCGTAGAAAACGCCCGGGCCGCCGCCAGCGGTGGGAGGCGGCGATGCGCACGGCCGGAGAGACACGGAGGAGGAGACATGAGCCGGCGGGCGCCCAGACGGAGCGGCCGTGACGCGTTCTCACTGCAGCCGCGCGCCCCAGCCTTGGAGCGCTGACCCCGGCCCCGCCGGCCCCGCCAGCCTCGCGCCTCGGCCGCGGGGCCCTAGCCGCAGCCCCCGCCGTGCATGTTGACCCTGGACTGAGTCGGCAGCCCGCGTCCTGCGAACGCCCAGACGGCCCTCCTGCCCGCCTCGGACCAGCTTCCCCGGACCGGCCGGGCGCCTCCCGCACCGCGGTCGCCCCGCAGCCCCCGCGCCGGCTCGGAGGGCGCAGCGCTCGGGAGGAGCCGCGCGGGGCGCTGATGCCGCAGGGCGCGCCGCGGAGCGCCCCGGAGCAGCAGAGTCTGCAGCAGCAGCCGGCGAGGAGAGAGCAGCAGCAGCGGCGGCGGCGGCGGCGGCGGCGGCGGAGGCGCCCGGTCCCGGCCGCGCGGAGCGGACATGTGCAGGCTGGGCTAGGAGCCGCCGCCTCCCCCCCGCCCCGCGATGTATTCAGCGCCCTCCGCCTGCACTTGCCTGTAAGCGCCCGCCTGGGGCTGCCCACCCTGCCTGGATGCCTGTCCCTGTGCGTGTGGCTCTGTCTGTCTACTCGTCTGCTCGCATGACTTTTTGCCTGCGTGTGTGTCTGTCTATCCATCGGCTCCCTCTCCCTCGGGTCCCACTGACCACCTCTCCCTCTTTCTCCCGCAGGTGTTTACACTTTCTACTGCTGTGCTTCCAGATTCAGGTACGTGGACTCCAGACTGAGAGGTTCTCCCCCTCCCCCGCGCTCACTCTTCCTAGAGGTTCGGGCCGACCCCCCTTCCCGGGACCGCGCCCCCTCTCGGTGCCCCACCCCTCCTGGGCAACAAGCCCAGTGCACCTGTTCCCAGGGCTCGGAAGGGCGGCTTCGCGCGCGTCCTGCGCTGGCAGTGTTGGGCCAAGGGCTAGGAGCTGCTGCGGGGCTCGAGCCAGTGCGGGCTGTCGGTAGATTTTCCAGAACCCAACGCCTCAGCCCAAGCGCTGTGCGGGACTCCAGCCCCCGACCGCAGCTGGCGAGGGGTAGGGACCTAGGGGTTTTTCTGCCAACTGTCCCTTTACAGCCTGCTTCTGCTTGCAGACAAAAAGGTGGTTTTCAGCTGAGTGGATTTTGAGTCCAGTGAGAGCTTTAGTTGTAAATTACTCTGTGTGTGTGTGTGTGTGTGTGTGTGTGTGTGTGTGTGTGAGAGAGAGAGAGAGAGAGAGAGAGAGAGAGAGAGAGAGAGAGAGAGAGAGAGAGACTGCTCCCCATCCTGCTGCGCTCTGCTCCACATGTCCTTGCCCAAGGTGGTGCAGCCCAGGGCTTGTTCCCTGCTTGGTCCCCGTTCGCTCTCTGTGCATCAGAAGAGGGGTTGGCGCTCAGCCTGGAAAGCACTTGCTAAAATCTGATCTGTTACTTCAGCAGCTTTCAGACTCGGGAAGGTCTTGGCACACAGACAGTTGGAATGCTCTGGCTTCCAAAGCCGTGGAAATGAAGGAAGGGGGGGGGGTAGGGAGTCGACTTCAGCCCCGATTAGAACCAGACCAGGGCTGCCTCAGCATGGTGTGTGTGTGTGGTGGTGGGGGGCAAAGGGAATAGGAAACACCAGCTGCCCAATACCTCCACCTACCTACAGCTACAAGGGAGGGGACTTAGGATAAATTGGACACAGGCCAAAAGAGGATTATCTGTCCCCTCCCCCTCTCCATGAAAGGCAGGTGTCCTTGCTGGGCTAGTGGGAAGATGCTTGGTCGGAGCACTCTGAGTTCCGGAGATGTCTGGAGACAGCCCTGTGCATGGACCAGAGGTGGTTCTCTCAGATTTCTGGTATAGGAAGCTTGTGTGTAACTGCTGCCTGGTCAGTGTTCGCTATTGGGTCTCATGCATCTCTTTCCACTGGTTGGAGAAGACTGTTCCTTGGAACAGGCATGGACACTCAGGGCAACCAGTTGAGACTGGGGACTGGAAGGCTACATGGATGGACAGACTGATGGCCTCTTTCCTTCTGCTGGCCAGGCTGAGGTCCCCAGTGACTCCTTGAATCAATACAACTGGAGTCAGTAACTTAACGCTGGCTGTTTGCCAAAGCAGATGTGACCCTGTGTGGTGAAGCGGGTGTGTGTGTGTGTGTGTGTGTGGGGGGGGGGATGGTCGATTTTAGAGAAAAAGGCCAGTGCCAAGCATGGGCTGCTAGTTTGTCTGCAGCTGAGTCCCAAAGCAGAGGGCAGGTTCCAGGGTCACTCCAGGGGGTCTTCTTGTCTGGTTGGTCCGAGCCTGGGCAGGAGCTGAGGAAATGGGTGTGGAGGCAGAAAGGAACCTTTGGATCTTGCTGCCCAAACCTGCGCATGCTTGCTGCTCCCGTTCTTCTTTAAGTAGGGCCCGGGAGGGGCTGCCGGGTGGTCTTTGTGTTCTCTGGTGGGAATGTGAGGGAGAGAGTCTGGACTCTGCTTCCCACCTCCACCTCCTGGCCAGAACTAGAGCCAGCTCTTTAGGAAGGAGCTGGGTGGTCTGCTTGGGTTAGGCCAAGAGGCAGGATCTATGCAGGTGAGGGAGCCTCCCCTCCCTCCCTCTCTTCCACCCCCCTTCTTTGACCCTTTGTCCCCTGCAGCCTCTCCACTTCGGAACTGCATAGGGCTGGTGTTTTAACCCCTGGTCTGTATCGTTGGGACTGGCTGGGGGTGTCCTTGAAGATCATTCAGAAAACAGTGTGCAAATTTGGTGTGTCTGGAAGAGGAGTCATAGCAATCCACATATATACACATATATATAAAACCTAATGTGTATGTGTATATATATACATATATATATACATATATATGTGTATATATATATATATATATATATATATATGTACCCAGGATTCCTAAATGGTAAATAAATACCAGGGGGAATAATTAGTAGGCTCATGGTCACTTTAGTTCCGATGCAGGGATGGAGTGGCCCTTAGTGGTAGAGATGAAGATGGCTTCAGCTGTGTGGATTGCCATGAGTCTGAAGTCCGAACCCTGCAGAGGCAATTTTGTCTGATGCTGTGAAAGCAGGTGTAGTCCTGGGCAGGGTGCACAGGGTCATCGGCAGTAGGAGTGCCTTTGGTGCAAGTAGACCAAAGGCCTTCCTTCCCATGTGAGGGAAGGGCCCAGGGACTTGGCAATAGGTGATCTCTGCCGGACCCCAGCTTCAGTGTGCCCTGCCGGGTGGTGGTTCTGCCGCAGTTTGAGTTGCATCGTTTGTGAAAGGTGGCCCTTAAGTTGAAGCGCTGTGTGACGGGAGCAGAAGAAATGTTGCTGATTGTGACCCACTCAGGGAGGCATGTCGGCCAGCTGAAAAGCCGGTGTACTTCCATCTTTACTATTTTAGGGGGTTTGGTACAGTTTTAGCAATGGAATTTCTGGGTGCCTCCCCTCCTCCCAGCCCTCAGTCACCAGGCCTCAAATAGATTCCCCCCAAGTCAGGTTTCCATGAACACAGTCAATGCCAGATACTGTCCTCCGCCCACCGCCAGTGTGGTGAGCCCCGCCTTCACCCACTGGCCACCCTGGGAAGTGGGAAGCTGGGAATTTAATAAAACCCCTTCATCCTTTCTCCACACGACTCAGGACACCGCAGATAGCTCAAATCAGAAGAATTTTAAAAATTTCCGCGGGGAGCAAGCAGCGTGACCAGTAAATTGCTTTTCTGCACTTGGCTGAGCTCTGACAATGACACCGGGCCGGCTTTTCACGACGCTCTGCCGGCACCTGCCCAACATTGTTCCTGCCGCCAGGCTCCACTAGGTCCTTGCCTTCCTGAGACAGGCTAGTATAAGGCAGGCCAGTGCGGGAGGTGTGTGTGTGGGGGGGGGGGCTCCCTGCAGCCTCTTGTCCCTCCTGCTAGCCCCTTGTTCTTCCCACAGAGCTACTTCCTGCCTCACCAGGAGGTGTTGGAGTTTGGAGTTCTAGTCCTTCCCCTGCTTAGCCTGACCACCCGCATCTAGCCTCCTCACCGTTGGACGGCACTTTTAATAACTTAAAGCACCATCATTCATTGGTCCATTCAGTTGAGTTTCCCTTAACACTCAGCCTGCTTCTTGTTGACCCTGGGGGTGAGACCTAGACAGTCCCTGGCCGCAAGAGTCTTCCCGTCTAGAGGGGGACACTGCCAGATGCTCCAGCATTGTGACATCTCTTCCACTTTCTGGGAAGTGACTTGCCTGGGTGCAGAGGGAGGTTGCTTGTAAGAATGTAAGACATGTCATGCAAGGAAGCTGCTTTCAGCTTTCTACAAGGAAGCCAGGTAGGATGGAGTCACATTGCTGCTTCACAGAAGGAGGAAGCCGGATATAGAACTAGCGAGGAAGGGATTTGTTCAGGGCCATGGCTACAAGCCAAGAATCTGGATTTAAGATCTTGTATTAATTCTATCTCTTCTAGAAGGGGAAAGAGTCCCAGGAGGCAGGCATGCTGGGGGTCCTTAGTGGGAAGTCCTGTTTAGTGTCTCATGAAGGTAGGAGACTCTAGTAAGACGGATTCCTCCTTGTCCCGGTCAGGAGGCTCCACTCTCCTGGGAAAGTGCTGGTCTTTGAGGCCCCCGGAGCTAGATGTGGGTGCCTCCTTCCCAGGGCAGAAAGAGGGGAGGGGTGGGGCACCCTGCCAGCATTCCTGCAGCCAGGGAAGGTCACCCACTTGCTTTGAGATAAGGAGGTGGATTTTTAAAATTTCTTGCGGTTGGCACAGCCAGTGTCAGTGGACTGGGGGCAGCCTGTCAGAGTCACAGGCGTGGCCTCCTCCCTGCACTGGGGCAGCATTGCGGTTCCGTAGGCTCCCAAAGGAAGGCTGAAAGGGAACAGGGAAGAGGCATCTATCCCAGGACAACTTTGGGGTTCTGACTTGGTCCTGTAGCAGAAAAGTTCTGGGGGTGCCGGCCCACAAGGCTGCTGCCAGCAGCTCCAGCCCACCGTGTTCCCTGGGTGTCGGGCATTGTCTTACACTCTCCCGGTTAGAGCTCACCACCGGCCTGGGGTTAGGGGATGCTGTAGATGGAGAACAAGAGCCTCCACAGGGCACACCAGCCTGTCTGGTCACACAGCAAAAGGGAAGCAAAGCTGTGGATTCGACTCTGGCTGCCTGCCTCTGGGGCCCAGGCTAAAAGGCAACTGAGGGCTTTTACATTTGTACAGCCTGGTTCAAACTGTGGCTCTGCCTTCTGTTTGCTGTGTGACCTTGGGGCAAGTTACTTAACCTCCCTGGGGCTTAACTTCTGTATGTGTAAAATGGCAAAAATACCACTCTCCCCTCCAAACAAACAAACAAACACCTCAGTAAAATAGTGGCTGTCTTCTAAGGGAAGTAGATGTCTAGGCCTGAGGGCTGTGTCTCTGGTCCAGGAGGATTCTTGCCTGCCTCTGTTGCCTGTTGTGTATAGCAATCGCTGCTCCCTCCTGGTGTGTGTGTGTTGTGAACAAGGGCTGTTCTGATGAACCTGTGTGTGTCTGTGCTCTTGACTGCTCACTAACAAGGGCCTGTGGCAGACCACTGGAGGAAAGGGCATTAGGACATTTCTCCCCATAGGCCAAGGCAGGAGGAGAGGCACCTGGCCTCAGGATGAATTTAGGTCAGCTGCCACACCACGGACCTGAGTGTGGGAATTTGTTCTGGAACATCAGTGGGTAAGGGGCCTCTTAGGCTGTGGGCTGGCTGGCTAGTAGTTCTTATTCTCTGACATCTAAGTGACATATAAAGTGTTGCTGTGTTGACAAGGGGGCCAGGGACACTGTATATTGATCAGCTGAGGGCCACAGAACAAAGACCCCAAGGTTGCATGATGAGCCTCTGCCTTGGCTCAGTTCACCCTGGGCCTTTGCTCTACTTGGTTTATCCGGCTGGGTAGGAGTCAGGCACTGAAAGCTTCTGAAGGGCCCTGTGCACCGGCACCGGCATTGGCACCAGAGAGGCCTCGGTTTTGATTCCGCAGCTCTTCAGCCCATGATCGGTGGCCTTCATCCACCTGTTCCTGTCTTCCCAAGATCTGTAGAGTGGGTCAATGTGAAGCACCTCCCTAGGGTTAGCAAGAACTAAATGAGCTATTATATGGAGAGCAGCCAACACTCAACCAATAACTGAGTGGTTGTAATTGCCTGGCCAATTATATGCTGTGTCCTAGGTACACCATGTGCTGCCACGTGCTAGAGAAAGCAAGGGAAGATGTGTTCCTTGGATGAGTGACAGCAGGTACTCTGGTCTGTTGGGAGCAAGGGTCTGAACTCAGGGCTGTGTGTTGTTCCACCATTCAGGTTGCATGGCTTTGGGCAAGACCTTCGAATCCCTTGAGTCACTGCTTCCTCATCATCTATAAACAGGGATTAATTACGTTATTCCCAAGGCTTTGCCTGGTGGTGCTTACCTGCAACTCAGCACTGGGGAGACTAAGGCAGGATATTGAGTCAGCCTGGGGCATATAGTGAGAACCTGTTTCAAAAAGTCAAAACGGCCCCAACAGAATTCTCAAGCATTCCCCATAATCACTGATAGGTGTAACGAAGGCCATATCTTGGGTATGCGGTATGCGGTAGACACTCGTAAACAAATGACTAACGAGCATTTACGAGATACCTGCTGTATTCCTGGCCCCCATGTGGATTTGGTCTTCAAGGCTTCAACTTTCCCTCAGTGTACTATATGAGGAGGTAACAGACACTTTGGGTTGATTCCCCTCTCCTCCACTTCCTGCCTTAGAATCCCACGGTTCTTGTCACTCTCTTTGACCAACTGCATTCTTTGCAGGGACAGGAAAGAGCCTGGGGTCTGAACTCAGTTTACTGGTCACACCCTGTCTTGGACACTCAGCAACTGTGTGACAGATAGGATTGACTGCCCCTCTGTACTCATCATTAATGGAGCACCAGGATACAGCATCGGCCCTGGGGTTGCTGGGAGGGAGACTGTGGTCCCCGGGGGAGCCGTTGGCATGGAGCCAGGCTTTTCAGATGTTAAGTGAAACAGCTCTCAGCTATGGACTTCTTTTTTTTTTTTTTTTTGGTTTTCCGAGACAGGGTTTCTCTGTGTAGTTTTGCGCTTTTCCTGGAACTCGCTTTGGAGACCAGGCTGGCCTCGAACTCACAGAGATCCGCCTGGCTCTGCCTCCCGAGTGCTGGGACTAAAGGTGTGCGCCACCACCGCCCGGCAGCTATGGACTTCTTGAAGCCTGCTTCCCCACCAACCAGCTTGGACTTATTCCTAGAAATTCAGGGGAGGGCAGACCCTCGCTGCACGCTCTGGGCACTGAATGGACCCTCTCAGCTTGAGCGGAGAAGCTTGGGGGCCTGGACCTGGACTGAGTGAGTCCCTGTGCCCACTGTCCCTGTGCTAGGTGCTGGACCCCTAGGAGATTTAGACCTGGCCCAGCCCTCAGGGAACAGGAACTGAGGGCTGTTGTTGGAGAATAGAGCTTGGACCCTGAAACCAGACCTGAGCCAGAGCAGTGGACCAGATGAAGAGTGTACTGTGAACCTGCACGTGCATGTGTGTGGGCTTGTGCATGTGTGTGTAAGGTCACCGAGGCACATGGAACAGGCTACCCGGAAGTAGGGAGCAGCATTATGTGTTCAGTGTGCTGCAAGGCCTTTGTGGTTGCTGGAGCATCACACTCAGGAATGGGCTGATAGAAGAAGCCCTCTTGGGCACTGAGCACCAGAAAAAAACTTGTCATCTCCTAGGCATGATGGCTACCCCTGCCCGCGACTTCAGGGAGATGGAGTGATATTGAGATGCTGGCAGTGGGAGAGACGAGGGAAAAAGAGCTCAATCCATCCAAGTCCTGTCCCTATCCAGACTAGCTCCAGGATTGACTACCTGCCTGGTATTGACAATCTGTATGGAGGAGGCTGATGTATGGGCAGAGGGAGGCTGGACCTTGGACCCAGCCCCCATTCTGCAGTGCCCCACCCATGCTGATGGCCTGGCCCTGCCAATCAATACATTGATAGCCCTGGGAGCTTAATGGACAGGCTGGGGGTGGGGAAAGGCCCTTTGCGGCCATACTGTCTATCCAGGCTGCAATGGGTGTGGGGAGCATGATGCAAGAGGCCATAAGCTTGGGCTGTCGGGAAGATGGGGCATCAAAGAGGTTGAGAGGGGGCACCTTAGTCCCCTTTTTATGAAGCAGTGCCAGTTAGAGAAAACTAATGCTTCAGGGCTGAATGTGTTAGATCTTGGCTCTGCTGTGTCCTGTGTACCTTGGCAAGTCTCTTCCTCTCTGTACTTCCCTGTGTCACTGGAAATACAGGGGTAGTACAGCTTACACTTGCTCATGTTGGGTGGGGAGTGAGCTGAGGGCCCCTGGGCGATGCCTGGGAATTCAGAACCACGGTGAATTTCACTCTTAATGTAGCGGGAGCTGACTCCGGGCTGACTTCTGCCCTCGAGGAAGCATTTGGAGGGCTGCCTTTTGGAGTGGAGAAGGAAGCTGACTTTACTGGGGTTCACTCTTAGAAGGCCTGAAGTCTTGGATTTGAACCCAGAATTTGGAAGCGCTCTAAAAGCCCTGGCCTCCTGCTGCTGCTTGAAGCCTGTGCGTGTCCTTGAGACCAGGGAGACTCTTCACTCCTGGGCAGGGTACCTAGCGATGGACATGGATGACTGAGGGTAGCTGGGACAGATCAGTGGGACCCCGTTTCCCTCTTGCCCAGAGGACTTCAAGTTTCTAGCTCCTCCGTGGATAGTGTCCCTCTCCCTCAGCCATGCCATAGGTTCTGATCTGGCTCCTGTCCCGGAGGAGCTGTGTCCTTCTACATGCATGGTACATGTTCAGATCTCCCAGGGATGGCTACCCCATGTACAAGCACTGAGATGCTGAGTCAGTACACCTGAGAGCCTAGATGGCTACTAACACCTAACAGGTGGGTAGCAGATGCAGCATGGATACGTTGGACAAAGAACAATGTGGGATTTTATCATACTGCTCATAACAGCACTGAACTAGAAACATTGTTCATGTTTAGAATTTTCCATGTAATATTTTTGGCTCTTAGTTGACCAGATATAGCTGAAACCAAGGATAAGGGGGCACTGGTGAGAAAGAGGTGATGAGAACAGGGGGTAGGACTTGTGGATGAAGTGGCTGGCTTGAACTCTAGATGCATGGGAAAGCTGTGTTTGACTCTTGAGTCCCCTCCTCACTAATTCTGTGACTTAGGACAAATGATGTGACCTCCCTCACTTTCCCCAGCTCTAACATGGTAATGATAATAACTCCTGCTTAGGACAGCACTCTGTGACTGTGTAGGATCAGTCACCCACAGGTCTTTCAAAAACCTGGCTGCTGAGCTGGGGAGCTGGCTCAGTGAGTAAAAGTGCTTTTTGTGCGAGTGTGAGAACCCGAGTTCAAATCCCCAGAACACACATAAAATTGAGCATGGCAGTGTATGCCTATCATCTCAGCTTTCCTATGGCAAGACAGGAGGTAGAGTCAGGAGGACCTCCAAAGCTCATGGGCCACATGGCCTGGTGTATACAGCCGAGAATAATAACAGAAAGAGATCCTGTCTCAAAGGAGGTAAGAGACAAGGACTGACATGTTCTCTGACTTCCATACATGCACCTCAGTATATACCCACCCCCTCCAAATAGGCACACATACACAAATGCACACCCAAAGACTGGAAACCCCATGACTGTTTATAAAGCAAGACTTAAAAAAAAAAGAATGTAATGGCTGTTACAGTTACTAATGGAATTTTTCAAAGGTAAATGTTATAAACAATTCCCATTTTGCAGACAAGAAAACTGAGGGTAAAGAGCTCAAGTGAGTCACCTATTGTGGTTAGAGCCAGGTAACCTGCAGGTCGAACGTTACTACTTTTTATCCTGGTGTCAGAGGTTCATGTGAGTGACCTGGATCTTGATGGAGTTCTTCAGGAGATGGCAATGTGCAGGGTCTGAGAAGAATGGGGATGCTCCCAAACATGCTTCTCAGCGTCAGGGGGGCTGAAGCCTTCAAGGAAGCACAGGTGGTTGGTGGATGGCAAGAACCCCTGTGGAACAGGACACCTTGGTTGGTCTCTGGAAGCTGGCAGAGCTCCCTTTCATATGGATCAGGTTATCTCCAGGATGAGGGCGGTAGGCTTGGAGTGCATGCAGGGGCTGGATATTGTGCTTGGGAAGCTGGGGCCTGGCAGGCTTCTGAGCAGGAAGGTGCACCCTTCCCTGAACTGAGAGCACTCTAGATGAAGACAGGATGTAAGCCAAGGCGCGTGGCTCTGTCTACTGAGCACCCTATTGGCATTCCTAGGCTAAGGCTTTGGGAGAGCCCAGGATTGGAGTGAGGTTCGAGCCTATAGGGTCCTTGTTGCTCAGGTGCAGCTCCTGGACTGAGGAACAAATATTTGGGAAAGGGGAAGGGCAGGTTGGGAGTACTCGGGAGTCTTAGGATGCATGGACAGTATCAGTCACCCACTCTGGAGGGTCCATTTTGACCAGGGATCACCTGTGAGTGTGGCATTGCGGGAGGTGGGGCCATTTTGTCTATGTATTAGATCTTCTGGCTTTCTTGTGTGTGTTGTGGCTTTTGGCTCATCCCAAAGCTTTTCAACTCTTCTGAACACTGTGCACCTGGAGGGGTGTCATCCAGGCAGACCACTCTTAGGCACCATAGCCAAGAGAGCTGCCACTCACCCAGCTAGAGAGCAGGGGCAGTGACTCTCCCGAGGCAAGATTGCACTGCATACGGAGTTTCGTGTACTCATACCCAACCTATGGCTCTTGAGAGGTGGCCTCAAAGTCCAACTTGGGGAAATGGTTTCTCCCTGGCTCCCTGATATTCCATAGCTCTGGAGCTGATGTCCAGGGGCTTCTTAGCAGGATTCCTGGAACAAAGTGATGTGCAGCTCCCATAGTATGGCATCCCTTGCCTCTCTGCCGGGCACTTTAGTTATCTGGATGGAAAGATAACTAAATCTTGCTGCTGGCCTCCAGGTGTCCCTTATTCGTGGCCAGTCATTTGGCAAGCACTGCTGATTGCTTCCTGGGGACAAGCTGATACCTAGGGATGAGCCTGGTGGTAACTCCAAAGACAATAGCATGTCCAGATCCTGCCCTGTGAAGGGATCTCTAAAGCAGTCTTCAAATGGCAGGTAGAAGGGGCTGGTGCCCTGAGCCCACCAGAGGTTTGGATAGGAAGTCTAGGCTATCCAGCCTTTCCAGAAAAGGGGCCCAGTTTCCAGCAGAGGCCACCAGCTATTTCCCTAGGGATTGACCTGGTGAGAGTATGGCTTAAGTGATGGAAGCTAGGCAAGATGGATTGTGCCCCCACATCCTGGTGCAGGGCCACCCAATAGACCTTGCTGACCCTGGGTCACTCTGCTACTTCTGTCCAGCGGGCCAGGAAGAAAATCATTATAGAAGGGCAGCTTCTAGGGTAGGGAAGCGCCCCTTGGGAGCTGGGGGTGAGGAGACTGGCTTGACCTCTAGTCAATAGGGTCTCCTGTGAGAGGAGGAGCGTGAGAGGACAGGGATGCTGTGCCTACTTTCGGGGGAGGGGACAGGACTAAGCTGACTCCAGGAATCATTCCAGAAAGGTCAATGGCTCCAAGTGTGGGGTCTTCCTGAAAAATACCCCCCAGGTGTGGGCGCCCCTGGATGTCAGGGTGGGAGGAGAGGCAGTCCCTGGTGCTGTGGCTTGGCCATCGTGGCTGGTGGAAATGGAAAGAGACACATAGTGGCTGCAGAATGGACATTTGTGAACCTCGATTTCTGCTTAGCTGAGCTTCACTTGGAGTCTTGTTAAAAGTTCTGACGTTAGCTCAGATGTGGAAGGAACTGCTGTGCTACCCTTTGTATTTAGTCTTCATAGCAACCCCCAAGGTGGGTACTGTCTTCATCATGTTCATTGTGAAGAAACTGAGTCACAGAGCCTCGTAGTTAGGGCTGAGACCGATACTTGGGCTGCCAGGGTCCAGAGAGCTCTAGCAATGGTTGGGTGCACAATGCTTTTCTGGGAATGGGGTCTTGCATGCTAGCATTGTGCTAGACTTGGTGGGTCCACAGAACAAACCTGTAATTCTAACCATTACCCCGGGACATCTTGCTATAATTCTAACCCATGCTTCAGGACTTGTTAAGACGGGATGGGCCATGTATCTAACTAGCAGGTACAGGTGAATATAACTTAATTCTTAATGGCATGGCAGGACTTTATCTCTTCATTCATTCATTCATTCATTCATTTACTCATTTGTTGAACAAGTGCTTGGGTGTCTGTGCTGGGGCTGCAGGGCCAGTAGCACAGGAGAGAGAGAACTCTGGCTTTCATGGTGCCACCAGTGTAGATGGAGCAGAAAGACAAAGACTGAGTACGTAGATGGTATGTTGAGTCACACAGCTAGAAAGACTCTCATAGCAGAGTGGAGGCATGGAGACTGGCAGGGATAGGGCAATCCCAGGAGGCCTGTTTGAGGTGACATCTGGGCAGAGACCTGAGAGAAATGAGTGCAAAGAACTGAGAAAGCTTGAGAGCAGCAGTGAGAGCGTGTGCAAAGGGCCTGAGGTTGGTGTGTGCTAAGTACTAGGAAGGTTCCAAAGACTTTAAAGGTAAGGTAGTGTGGCTGGCATGAAGGAGGAGAAAAGCATCAGGGGCTGCCGCTCGGGTCTAGAAGCCTCAATAAGGACTTCTGAGTGTGAGGAAGCCCTGAGGAGTGTGGACAGGGAGGACTCTATGGGAGGGCTTTATTTGGTGGAGGATGGGTTATTAGCAGAGCAAACATGGACGAGGCTGAGGAGGAGATAGGTGCATACTGTTCAGGCGAGGGGCTGTATTCTTGAAGAGGTATGGGAGCAGTGAGTGTGGGTGCAACCTAAGAAGGCTTCCTGGAGGGTGTGGCTGATGAACTAAATGGCAAGAGGTCCGCAAAGTTACCGTGGGGGATATAAATTGGAAGATGATACAAGTAGTGAGCTGGGACATGGGCCAGTACCGTGGAGTGAGTGGGAGGGTCCCTGTGGAGATCCAGGAGAAGCGGCATGCTGGAGGCTGGCCCAGTGGCCAGTATTTGAGACTGCTCGTCCTATCCCTTCCCTGCCATGTGTCCCTCCGACTTCTCCCCAAAGCCCTGTGGACATTAGTTCTCTTCCTAGTTGCTCAGGCCCTCCTCATAGTTCCAGATGTCATTGGGATAGGGGCCTCTGTACTAAAAGGAGATCAGAGGCAAAGCAACCTGAGTGCCGAGGTCACAGAAGACCTTGTGCCGGCGGGTGGGAAGATCTATATACCCAGGCCTGATTCTCAGCTTTATTATCTCCCAGTTGCCTCAGTTACCTTGTCTGTGAAATGGGGCCTGGCCAGAGGTGGTGTAGAGGAGAGACATGGCTGACTCACCATTTCTCCTCCCCTTGCGTAGGTGTTGGCAGCCGAGGAGAACGTGGACTTCCGCATCCATGTGGAGAACCAGACGCGGGCTCGCGATGATGTGAGTCGGAAGCAGCTGCGCTTATATCAGCTCTACAGCAGGACCAGTGGAAAGCACATTCAAGTCTTGGGCCGTAGGATCAGTGCCCGTGGCGAGGACGGGGACAAGTATGGTATGTGCCAGACCCTACCCATACCCCTTGTCCATACTCTTCCCAGCCTTGGAGAGTCCTCATTCAAATCCTGGCTCTGTATTGGGCTGAATGCATGGTCTTGGACCTAGTGCTAGCCCTCCTGGACCTCGGTTTCTCAGTCTATAAAATGGGGACTCATTAGTGAGTCCTTAAGACACTCACTGATGTAAATAAAAGTGCCCGCTTACATGGTGGTTTGGGTGGGAATGCCCAAATGTCAGTGGCTACTCCCTGTACCACAGCTCCCTCCCTCCCAGGTTCAGCTGCCCTGAGGGATGGAAGCCTCTGGTCATGCACTATGGATGCTCTAGTGGCCATGGAAGTCATCTTCATGGATGCGTATGGGAGTGTGCCTCTGTGTGTATGCAAATGTGCATGTGTGTGTTTAAGCTTGACCTTGTACATCCGCAAGACATGGGTCCTCACAATAACTTGGGCCATGGGCCCTTTGACCTTCTCTTGGTCCTGGAACAGCCCAGTTCTCCTGGAGGAGCGGTGCTGAGGGACAGTTACAGCCTTCCTCTGCTGCAGAAGTCAGAAGAGGGACACTGGGACTTTTTCTCTTCCTAAGCTCCCAGCCCACGAAAGCCCAGGGCAGTGAACAGAGCAGATGTAACTCCACCTCCTCAGCGCTTTGGGGAGGATTCAGCCAAGATAGATGCTGGGCAAACACTGAACATGCAGATATTTTATTTAAAATTGCTAGACAGGGCCGGGTGGTAGTGGTGAATGTCTTTAATCCCAATACTTGGGAGGCAGAGGCAGGCGGATCTCCAAGTTCGAAGCCAGCCTGGTCTACAGAGTGAGTTCTAGGACAGACAGGACTACACAGAGAAACCCTGTCTCAGGGTGGGGGTCGGGGGAGAGAAAGCAAAGTAAAACAAAACAAAACACCAACCCACTTTTTAAAAATTGCTAGACAGGAAAGGCCCGGGGCTGCCAGGAGGCTTCTTTCTGGTCCTCACCCATCTCTGGGATGCACTGGTCCGGTCCTCAGCCTACTGCTTCCTTGAGCCCAGGTTCTAGAGGTAGTGGCTGGGGGCAGGGTCCTGCATGTGTCGAGCCTGCCAGCTTCGCCTGTCTGGGATGGTGCCCTACCGGCCCCTGCCCGTTGCCATCAGGACATGACAAGAAGACGAATAATTTCTTGGACCTTTTATCTTGGACACCATTTATTTTCCCACAGCCCCAGGGCAGGACTGACCTCATGGTAGGGCCCTGAGTGAGGCAGCTGCACCGTGCTGGGGGCTGGGCCAGGCTGGGCAGCATGGGCTGGGTCCCGGGCCCCGGCACCTCCAGGCCAGCTGCCTCCTCTGCTTCCTGCACAGTTATTCTTTCTGGCTCCTCTCCTTTTCCCCCCTTCTTCCTGTTTCATGCCCCTTTCCCTCTTTGTTTGGGTCCATCTCTGCTCCTCCCTCCCCAAGGTCTTCCTCTGTCCTTCCTTGCTCTGACCACAGCGTCCCTCCACGCAGGTTTCAGGCCCTCTGGCTCTTGTGGGGGGCACCCCCAGATGCTGGGCTGTGCAGGGCAGACCCAGGTGGTAGTTTTCCCTGGGATCCTCTGCCCAGTGCTGCCAGGGAAGGGGCAGCTGGCTGGCCAGGCGGGAGGAGGTGCCCTCCTGGGGTGTCCCCGGAGCTCGCTCTGGCCCCTCCAGGCTGGAGAGTACAAGGGGGGGTCAGACGCTGGTTGAGCCATCTGTCCACACCCTGGGAAGGGAGGCAGGGGCTGGGGAGGGAGAGGAGCCCAAAGTGGCCCACACTCTCTGCAGACCGATAGTCTCTGCCTCGACTGGGCCACTCTGTTACCTCCACCCAGCGCTTTGCCTTCTCTGTCCCCGTTTCTCATCTGTACGGTGCCGTTAACACGCATGTGGCTCTCTGAGGGAGGGATCTAGTCAAGATGTCCTCGTTGATTCGTGGGTGTCCGGGTGTGGTCTGAGCTGCTGCCACTCTGACCGGCACCCAGGTGGTGCTGATGGAACCCCGCTTTGATTCTAGAACCGGCCTGGCTTGCTGCTCTCCTTGGCCTTCATCCTCTTTCTCAAGGAACATGTTTACATGCTCTTCCAACCCCCCCAACACCCAGGGCAGCATGGGGCCTTGTGGGCTGTCGCTGTTCCATTTGAATGTCCCATTAGAAACGCAGATGAGGCTGGGAGACCCCATCTGTGAGCCCTGGGAGAGAAAGTGAGACAATGGGGCCCACTGAGGCTTCCAATCTAGATGATCAATACAAATATTATTGGGAGGGTGATTTATGTGACCACGCAAGGCAGGAGGATGGGCCGCTTCTCTGCATCCGGAGCTGCCTTGCTGGGGGAGGGGCAGCAGGATGCAAGGGCACTTGAGAACCTGCTCTGTCTTCTCGGGGCTGGGTCGGGCCACCAGAGTCTTGTGATACCCACTTGGCTTCACGGCCTTGTGTCATCTGCTGAACCAGATGAAGTGCAGCAGATGGCAGGGGAACGCTTGCCATCCTCAGCTTCGGGTCTGTCGTCCAGGGCCTGGCCTCTGTACTGGGTCCTCTCATCTTGCTGCTTCTTTGTACTTCCTAGTACTTTCTAGAAGGCGGTTTGAGCCACGAGCAAGGTTCTTCTGGACCAGCCATGGCTGAGGCTGCAGGCCCCTGTTCTTATGGCTCCCTAGTCTCTGAGTCTGACCCCTCGGTCCATTTTTCTGTCCACCAGTCCGAAATGCCACACTGTTGTTCAAAGACTCATGTCACTTAGAACCTAAGTCCTTGGGTCTGCCAGAGGCCTGGGATGGTTCTGCTCGTGAGGCACCCCGTCCCTCCATAATCTCAGGCAGCATCACCTCTCCTTGAGTACTGGGCTACACCAGGCATGGTACCTTGGTCAGGCCAAGCACATTTCATCTAAAGGCCTGGGACGCTCTCCACCTACACATTCCTGAGGCCCGCCCCCTCACTTCTGCCCTCTCCTTGGGGACCCCATCTCTGCCCTTCTACTGGTGTACTTTTCTCTTATGGTCCGGCATCTTGTTATACGCTTCCTCACGCTGTCTCTCAGGAGATGCTGGGCTTCTGGGGCTGTGCACAGCCTCATTCTCGGTGC
Organism: Peromyscus eremicus; assembly: GCF_949786415.1. Lineage (NCBI taxonomy): Eukaryota > Metazoa > Chordata > Mammalia > Rodentia > Cricetidae > Peromyscus > Peromyscus eremicus. The sequence continues at coordinate 14,688,843 of NC_081423.1, forward strand.
TCATAGCCAGCCACAGAGAGGTGATCGGGATTGCCCGAGTGCAGGGACCCCTCCAGTGTGCACCTAAGACTGAGGACATGGGAGTCACCCCAGGACCTCAGGGCAAAAAGCTTCTTCCACACTCAGGATGCTCAGACCCAGTGCTCAGGCAGGCCCTTCTCCCTTCCTCCCATCTGTTTTTGTCTTGAGAATACAAAGATGAGCAGACATGGCTTCCCCTAGGAGCCCTCTCATCTGGCATGGGGTCTTTGCATTTCAGTTTAAGCCTCCCATTCTCGGCCTTGCCTCTGTCCCCAGGGAGCAGTGGCCACCCACGCCTTGTGGATCCCACGTTGAAAGGGCCGTGTTAGCGCTACAGCCAGGATCCAATATAGTTTCTGATCAATCCTATTGATTTTTTTTTTCTTTCCCTCTTCCTTTCTGGTGAGTCTATGTGGCCTGCAAACCTCCCCAGGGACTTGTAGAGAAGGGGAACTCCGGGCACCTGAGCATGCGTATGTAACAGCAACCGAGTAATGGCTCCAGAAGACAGCTTTTCAGCTAGCCCACCTTCGGAGGAAAGGGAGAGCTGACTGGTGACCCTTTGGTGCTTTTGGTGGCAAGGACATGTCTTCATGGGAGGGTACTGTCTAGAGAGACCAACAGCTCTGTAGTGTGGGAACGTGTCAGCCAGTCCCTCATGCACACGGATCTGCCCAGCCTTTCCCCAGTGTGTGTGTGTGTGTGTGTGTGTGTGTGTGTGTGTGTGTGTGTGCAATAGGTCCTGGGGGATTTCCCTGGATAGGGAAGTACAGGGAGATCTAACCCATCCTGGCTTTCTTCCTGGATTGCCTCTCACCGAAGCAGGCTCCCAAGCCTTTCTGTCTCCATTGCCTTTGTATCCCCTACCATTTCCCACCCTTCAAACCCAGAGTCTAAAAAAGCGGAGGCCCCGAATCACTTTTGGGAAGGCCCGCTGGGGACCTACACTTCAGTGTCCGTCTGTCCATCAGGACCTTTCTTGATGTTTGAGGTCCGTCCTATTTGCCCAAGCTCTGCCCGTGCATCTCAGGTCCAATCCCTGCCTGTCACCGTGAGCTCTGGAGTTGCAGTCTGTCCTCATGTTTCCACCTTTCAGTGTGTCTCTGGGCAAGTGGCTCAGTGGTTCTGCCAGCTGAAAGGCCTCAGGTTCTCCATGTGTGAACTGCTATCACGGTCCCTGCCTCACATTCCATGTTCTGACTCCCAGCCCACTTATGTGATACACATGATAGGTACTGCCTGTTGTTATCAGTCTCTCTTATTTTTGAGATCAGGCGGGCCTTGAACCTGTGATCTTCTGCCTCAGCTTCCCAGTCTGGCTATGGGTGCCATGTTTTTTCTCTAGGCATGTCAGAGAAACAGAGGGAAAAAGACAGTGGGCTGCTTCATAGAAAGAGCTTTTGTCTGCCCTTCGCCCTGCCTTCTTGGAGGGCTTGGGGAATCCTCCTCTTCTGTCTATGGCCTGAGTTTAGCCCTGAGTGCTCCCATGTTGACTCCAGGTGTCCTCTTAAGGTGATCTGAGGACTCCTCCCCTTTCGAGGTCGTCTGCATGGGAAGCTGGGAAAAGGATGAGTCACCCCTGAATTCTGTCTCAGGAAAGCAAGGCCGGAGGAAGGAGCCCCACTGCTCCAGCCAGGGCTCATTCACCTGGGAAAAGGTCCGAGAGGGGAAAGGGGGTGAGAGGCTAAGACCAAGACTCTGGGGCTGGCCTGCTGGGGATTGCTTTAGCCTCACTGTGTGCGCCGTGGGAACCCGGTTTCTACACCTGTGAGGCAGGGACAGTGACAGTGGTGCTGACGTCATAGGGAGGGTGCAAGGGGAAAATGAGATAGTGACCCAGAGCATCACAAGCCTGACACAAGCGTGCGTTTCTATCTTTTCCTAGAGGGGCTGACGCAGAGGAGGCCTCAGAGTGACTTTTCCCTGACCCACGTACTTCCTTTGACACACAGCAAGGGAGTTTTCCCTGTCACCGTGGCTGGGGATGTGTGGGTAGGAGTCTAGAGTTCTAACAAGGCATGGACAGTGTGGGGAGTCACAGCAGGAGGAACTAGAGTGACAAGGACATTGAATCAGAGGCTGATTAAACTTATCATCGCCAGCTCTGTGACATGTCGCTTCACCATCTTGAATCTTCCTTGAGCTCTTGAATCATGCTTGTCATCACCTACATCCCGAGGCTGTCCATGAACTTATGTAATTTAATCAGTGGCCATTTACTATGAGCCAGGCCTGGGCTGGGCACTAAAAAAAAAAAAAAAAACAGTGGGGAGTAAGGAGAGCTGGCCTGTCTTCCTGGGGCTTACCCTGCTGGTGAGGAAGGACACACCATGGACAAGGTAACAAATTGTGTTAACTTGCTATTATTATAATAAAATATCTGAGGTGGTCAAGTTAAAAAGAAGTAAGGTTTATTTTGGCTCAGGTTTGGAGGCTCAGTCTGTGATTGGCTAGCCCCTTGTTCCTGGGCCTGTGGCAAGTCAGAATGCTATGGCTTGAGTGTGTAGAAGAGGAGGCTTACCTCCTGATGGCCGGGAAGCGGAAAGAGAGACAGGAAGGGGCGTGTTACCTAACTTCCTCCTCTGGACCTCACATCTGAAAGGACCTAGTAATGCTGTAAGCAGGCAACTAAGCCTCCCACACATGGGCTTTGGAGGGAACATTTAAGATTGAAACAATATCAATAAACAGTTGTAGAGTGCTTGGAATACACTGCAGAGTTGGCTCAGCTGTTTAGAGCATTGGCTGCTCTTCCAGAGGACCTGGGTTCAGTCCCCAGCACCCGCATGGCAGTTCACAGCTGTCTGTTCTAGTTCCAGGGGATCTGACACTCTCACAACGACATAATAATACTGCACAGAAAACAAACAAACAAACAAAAAAACCAAAAAAAAAAAAAAAATAGAGTGCTACAACGTGGCCTGGGAATCGGTGCGTGTTGGGTTGGGGAGGATGGTGCTGATATCAGACAGTTACAGTCAGGGAAGGTATCTCTCTTAGTAACTCTTCTAGTTGGTAAAGAGACACCACGACCAAGGCAGCTCCTATACAATAAAGCATTTAGCTGGGGGCTTGCTTATCGTTTCAGAGTTTTAGTCGGTGATTAGCACGGCAGTAGGCATGGCAGCCATGGTGCTGGAGAAGTAGTTGAGAGCTTTATCTTGATCTGAAGGTAGGGGTGGGGGGATGGGAATGAGAGAGAGAGTGTCTCTGAGAGACTGGGCCTGGCATGGGCTTTTGAAACCTCAAAGTCCACCCTCCAGTGACACACTTCCTCCAACAGGGCCACACCTACTCCAACAAGGCCACACCTGCCAATCCTTCTAATCCTTTCAGGTAGTGCCACTTCCTGAAGAGTAATCATTCAAATGTAGGTGCCTATGGGGGCCATTCTTATTCAAACCACAGCATCTCTAAGGAGATGCTGTTTGGCCACCTGGAGGGATGAGACTCAACCATGGGAAGGTTTGGGCAAAGCAACCTCCAGGAATGCTAGCAAGCACAAAGGTCCTGCCGCAGGAACTAAGTGTGTCAGAGAGATAGCAAGGGAGCCAATGTGCTTGGGAGGCCGGGAAGGAGGGACATCAGGGGCCCGATGATGTGGGTCCCCGTGAAGAGCTTGCGTTTTCTCCATGCTGCTTATGAACCCTGGGAGGTTTTTCAACAGGGAAGAGATGTAATTTTTTTTTTTTTGGTGTGTGTGTGTGTGTGTGTGTGTGTGTGTGTGTGTGTGTGTGTGTATAGAGGTCAACTTCATATGTCTTCCCTCAGTCGCTCTCTATCTTTAATTTTGAGAAATGGTCTCTCACTGAACCTGGAGATCACAGATTGGCTTAGATTGGCTTAGTCTGGCCCATGAGCTTTGTGAATCTTCCCATCTCTGCTTCCCTAGCACTAGGGTTACAGATGTTCTCCACCATGCCCAGCTCTGACATGGGTTGCTGGGGATCCAGACTCAGGTACTCATGCTGCATGGCAGGTACTTTACCGACCGAAGCACCTTCTTAGCCCCATCAGTATTTCAAAAGGACACTTCCAGCTGATATGTGGAAGGAATCCCGGGTGAGAGTGGCAGAGGGAGGTGGCCGTTGAGCTGGACTGGACGGGCTGGTGGGGGAGGGGTGGCAAGATAATGTCATCCCCCAGGCCAGCTGCAGGCCCTGCCAAGGGAACTGAGCCAAGATGAGGCTTCTGCTCCTGAGAGCTGCATCTTTGGAGCTTGGCTGTCAGAAGCGGGTGGAGGATGAGGAGGACCAGGAAGGCTCTGGAGCAAACCTAGCTTGGGTGGAGTGTCTGTTCCTCTTTCTCTCCTGCTGCTGCTGCTGCTGCTCTGTTACTCCCCAAAGACTTTACATAATTCTGGCCCGACTCCCGCCTCATTATGTCATTCTCTGAGTGGAGTCTAGGTCACTCCACTGCATGCTGTGGTCAGGGTGGGTAGGAAGAACAGACTGCTAGTGGCTAGCTCAGACCCTGCCTGGGCTGGATGGGGGTGGCTTGGCCTGTGGAGGGTGGAGTTGAACTGAAGCCCTAGCCTCTCTACCCCAGGCCCTTTGGATGTCCCCACCCACCCTGGGGATGCGGTGGGATGAGGGGGATGGCCAGGGTCCTTGCTGCTGAGAGGTGGCGCAATGTTGGGAGTGGCTTTCAGAGCCAGCCAACCCTGCCGTTAGTCCTCCCGCTGGGCTGTTGCTGGGCACCTCACTTCTTACCCTGGGAAATGAGGACGAGGGCCCCTTACTTCATGTGGATGTGGGGGGAGCTTTAACTGTATCCTATGGAAGCAGATCTTGTCCATGGAGGAATGGGGGTGAAGATGGGCCCTATCCCCAATGCTTCTCCCATTAATGACAGACTCCCTATTCCCAGGTGAGTCTGCTCTTCTCCTAAGCTTGACTCCAGGGCTCCAGAGAGAAATAGAAGGGGGCCGAACTCTACCCCCTTGCACTAGGGAGGAAACTGAGGCTCAGAGAGGGATGTGGTGATCCGCTCAGGGTTCAAGTCATACAGTGTGGGATGGCACCAGACCGGTGGTCATTGTCAGAGGCCCTCTCTGGTGTGGGGTGCCTGTGCCTGGAGAAGGCTGAGTAGGTTCAGAGCAGGAGCAGGGGCAGGGCCTCGGGAAGCAGGCTCCCTTCCACCCGCATGTGAGCATGTGGGTTTGGCCACTGGGCGCTCTTTTCTTCCAGGAAAGGTTAAACTTTGTAGCTTTTAGGAAACTTAAAATGAAGGTTAGTGAGTTCCCCCTCTGGCCCTCTAGAAGGAGGCACTCTCATGCTACAGGCCCCCCAGGCCCTGTTGAGGGTCAGGACAATTCTCCCCAGTTCACTGGTGAAGACCCTGTGGTCCAAGGCCACACAGAGGTCAAGTAGAGCCTGGGGGTCAAGTCCATGTTTAGGCATGCCAGACTCTTGCCTTCTCTACACACATGCAGCTCCCACTGAAGCTTCTAGAACTTTCTCACTATGGGAGGCCTGAGTTCTGCCAGGAGACGGTAGAGCAGCCTGGGGAGCTACTGTGAATTTCCCGAGCTAGTGAGCAGCGAGAAGGACAAGGGGTTTGAATGAGGGCACGCAGCGTACATAAGGCTAGTTCACGTTCCTAACTCAGTGTTTACTGGGGGGCGGGGGGGGGGGGACGTGGAAAGAGGAATGTGCCCCACCTTGCTCCCAGAATTACAAAATTCTTGTTAGGTCTTTAAATTTTATGTAAATTCTTTTTTTAAGGTGGGAATCATATTTTAATTAGAAGTGGTGTCAAAGGAGGGTTAGATTAATTACGGAAACCCCAAGTTCCAGGTGGTTTCAATTTTCACAGCAGGGCACCAGGGCCTATATTTGTAAATGTTTTTTATTAAAATCATACCTAGTGTATTTTAGAGGCACCGAGGTACACTCCTTGTGGCTCCGGAGATACTGTACTCAGGAATTTGGGCCTGTGATTATGGAGAAGCAAGTCCCTTGTCACTGAAATGAAACTTTTGTAGCCGAGGGAGGGGCAGGTGCTGGAAGTGAAGGGTCACAGGCAAAGAAAACAGCCATGGGGGAGGGGAGTGGTAATGGAGAAGGTCATGGGGGTTCAAGACCAGAGAGGAGTGAGAACCCACCCCAGGTCACACTGAATCCTACAGGGGGAATGTGGACTGGCTAGCAGGAAGGTCACCGATGCCTTTGTCTGACAGGGGTTTTGGGGACAGTGTGGATACCTCCATCCTGACCCTGAGGCATTGGGGGGGCTCTGGTCCTGGGGATGGGAGAAGGGGGAGACTTGGGTCCTGACCAGACCTCTGTGGTCTTGAAAGTTAGTTAGTTACCCATCAGTCAGGAGGAGGGAGATTCTGAACATAGACTCTTTCCCAGGGGTGCAGCACCTTCACCTCTGTGTCTTCCTGTGTCAAGTGGCCAGGTCAAAGGTGCCACAACTGCATCAGTAGGGAGGCCAGATGTTTGTCCTTGGGGAAAAGGACATCTGACCTAACTTTTGAAGGAAACAGCATGAGGTCCCGACGGCTCTGTGTGTGTGTGTGTGTGTGTGTGTGTGTGTGTGTGTGTGTGTGTGTGTTTCTTTGGTTACTTCTCTGGGTATTCTGTGTGACTGTTGGTCCCACTTTGAGGAGGTCCCGACGGCTCTGTGTGTGTGTGTGTATGTGTGTGTGTGTGTGTGTGTGTTCCTTTGGTTACTTCTCTGGGTATTCTGTGTGACTGTTGGTCCCACTTTGAGGAGTGGAGTTGAGGGGCTAGGAGTTGTGTGAGGGGGAAGGGCCACAGACAGAACTCCTCTCAGACTGGATCATGGGGGAAATAGGAGCAATTTCTCTCTCTCCCCCTGTCCCAGAGTCAGGGTGTTCTCATGGGACCTACCAGAATCCTCTTCCATGCTTGACTTTGGGGAAGTGAGGGGCCAGGGGTAAGGTCAGGGAGCATGTCACTGGGTCTCTAGACTATACCATTGCCTCTGGTTAAAAAGCTTGTCTTATTCTCCTTCTGCCTTTCGAAGCCCAGCTCCTAGTGGAGACAGATACCTTCGGGAGTCAAGTCCGGATCAAGGGCAAGGAGACCGAGTTCTACCTGTGCATGAACCGAAAAGGCAAGCTCGTGGGGAAGGTGAGTGCTGAAATCCTGGGTGCTTGGGAGTCCATTCAGCCAGCTTTGGAGAACTGGCAAAGTATATCCAGGGTCCTGTTAGTCCTACCTGGAACACAGGTCTGGTATATATACGTGGATGAGGGCGATCAGCACCTGATGGCATCTCTCTTCCAGTCATCGAGGTTTTTTGTTTTCGTGCCTGCAGCAGCCAGGTTGAGATATTTATGGCTGCCACTTGGTGCTACAGAGCCCAAGACTCTGCTGGAGAAGGATGTGGAGTTCTGGCTTGCTCTATAGGGAGGAACCCCTGGGGCATCCAGCTCCTGTGCTCATGGTGTCTGGGAACAGGGAACCTGCAGCCCATGGGCTGTGACTGCAGGGATCAGCTTAACTATCCTCAGGGGTTGGCAGCAGCCACAGTCTCCGGAAAGTCACTCAGAGCTGGGGCCCACGGTTCCATCAGTTCAGGAAGATTTTGTTACTTTGGAACATGCCAGAGAGCTGCAAATGTCGAATTAGTGTTTTTGTGTGTGGTGTGTGTGTGCACCAGAGAGAGAGAGAGAGAGAGAGAGAGAGAGAGAGAGACAGAGAGACAGAGAGAGAGAGACAGAGAGAGAGAGAGACAGAGAGAGACAGAGAGACAGAGAGAGAGAGAATACACCCACTTGCCGGGCTTGGATGCTCTCTGAAGGCTGCCCTACATCTCTCTTCTTTATATTCTCATGTGCTTGTTTGTGAGGGTCATGGGCTTGTTTCTCCCAAAGGTTCAAGAGGAAGATGTCACCCACAGAAGCTCTATAGTGAAGTCACCTCTCTGTCCTCTGCTCTTTTGAGGGACTCTCCCTGCTTCTAAACTGAACTGAAGGTGGAATCTGTCTGGACAGGTGGTGTGGAAGATGGGCCTCTGCTTAGGAACAAGGTCCTGGGAAAATTGCTTCCACTATACCTTCTCGGCATAAGCAGGGAGTGGTCAGTCTTGTGGAAGCAATTTTTGGTTTTTTGAGCCTTTTGTTCTTCCCTCTGTCCCTTTATCCCTGGGTGGAGGACCAAGGAATTGACACATGAGTAATGACGACTTTCTCTAATTGAACACCTACTGTCTCACAGACATCGGGCAAAAAAAAAAAAAAAAAAAAAAAAAAAACCCTTACAGATGATTTTGGCAGGTTGGCATCACGACCATTCCCATTTCACAGGTGGGAAAGCTGAGAGCTGGCCACATTCCTGAGCACTGATCCCAAACTCCCATACTAGCGCTAGGCGGGATTCAAAGCCGGGTTTGGAAGGGAAAGATTCCAGCCACACACCCATACCAACCCAAGCTGCAAAATAATAGTAATCCGAAGAGCACTGGGATGCCGAGGAGTGGTTTTAATTAGTGATTCACTTCCCGCCGCCGTCGCAGGCCGGCCGGCGAGGGGGTCCCTCAGCGGCTGGGGCGGCGGGCAGGGGCGGGCAGGGGCGGGTGCCGTGTCCCCTGGCCCAGCCCGTCCGTCCCGTCTTGGCCAGCAGTTTCCTGCGGCGGCGGCCCGGCCCAGCCCCGCGTCAGGCGCTTTGTTCTGTTGCCCGCCTGGGCCTCCTCCCAGACCAACCTGCTCTGGGTTTGAGCCTCGGTTTTCCCCTTTGCTCCCCCTGTGCCCAGTGTCTGCGCCGCCCGGTGCCGCCTCCCTGCCTGCGCTCTTCCCGGCATCCTGACCCCCAGGAGTGCCATCATGGGGTCAGGAGAACGACAGGTCCCCTCGGGCTGGAGCCCTGCCGCCTCCCGCCGGCTGGCCGCTGAGTCACTGCTTCCACAGGAGCCGGCTCCGATTTCCTGCCCCCTTGCCCTCTCTCCCGTCATTAATATTGGTGACGGTTCAGCTGGCTCAAGGCACCGCCGCGAAGCGGGCCGGGTCCCCTGTCTCCACCTCTGCGCCCTCCTAGCTCAACAGCCTCTACCACCCTTCTGGGCCCAGGGGCTTGGTGGCCCCCCTATCCACCTGTGCTGGGTGGGGTGGGAATCACGCTTTTGGTAGGCTCCTGCTCACTCAGGCTGGGTCCTGCGGGGGAGAGTCCCCTCTTTAATGGCTGGGTGTGTCTCCTCCTTACAGTCTCAGCGCTTTCCAGATATTGTCGCCCCAAACTTCGTTGCCTTGCTTGGGAAGTTTCAGGCCTCATTTGAGCCTTCCCCTCCTCCCCTAGACCAGCTTAGGGCTCATTCAGCTCGGCCTCTCATATTCCTGGAAACCTATGCTCCAGGCTCTCTGAACTGCTCACACCCATTCCCTGGATGTAGATTTAGGGCTCCGTGCTTCCCAGCCCTATCCTGCTCTCTCCATGGACCCTTCACGGACATCTCTAGATGTCCCTGGCCCCTAGTTAGCTCACTGTCTGCCCACAGCTATACCTCCTCTGGCTCACCTGGATGTGACTCCTTGCCCTCACTCACTCAGGTCTGCATTCTCCTCCAGGCTGGGAGCTCGTGCAGAGCCTGGGGGGCGGGGGCGCGCGGGTGGGGGTGGGGGTGGGGGTGGGGGTGGGGGGGTACCAGCACAACCCAGAAGCAGGGATATTGGCTCTTGCTTTCTGAGATAACTCAACCTGCTGCAAGAATGATGCCTACCAGACCAGGGAGCCTGGTGTCCTGGCCCACTAGGTGTCCTGGCCCACTGAACCTTGGAGCCTTGTCTGTAAGGGGGACTCATGCAGACATTTAAGCAGGCTCTTCCTCCTTCCCCTTTCAAATACAGGCTTATTTTACTTTATTTTTTGAGACATGGTCTCCTCCCTCGAGGGCTGCACTGGAACTCTGGAATTCCCTATGTAGCTAAGGATGACCATGGACGTCTGATCCTCCTGCCTCTACCTTCTGAGTGCAGAGATTAGAGGCATGCATAACTACCCCGATCCATGTGGTGCTGAGAATGCACCCTGAGTTCTGTGCCTGTCAGGTAGGCACTATATGGACTGAGCTACACCCCCAGCCTGAAGCTGGCTTTGGCATCACTGCCAAACCCCTGGGCCCTCTGGCCTCTGCTGCATTGGAGTGCCTGAGCAGGATGCTTCCCTCTTTCCTGTGGGTTATAGGTATCAGCCCTTGCACATCTCTGGCCGGAGCAGGGGTCATGCATTGAGCCCTGAAAACAGCTATTTCAGATGCACTAGCCATTGGCTGGAGTCATTCCCTCTGTCTGTCTCGGAGCCCTGCATGCTCTGGTAGCCTGCTCCCAGCCACCTCTCTGAACCTATCCACTTGGCCAGAAGGTAGCATAGCCCAGAAAGAATTGCTGAGCATCTCCTATCAAGTGCTAATCAGAATCTCCCCTCTCCGCCTGTCCTTTGGGGAGTAACAGAGCCTCAGAGTCTTTCAAGGCAGGGGATTAAGGCCACTTTGGTTGTAAGTCACTGAAAAATTCAATGTTTTCGGCAGAAGGGGATTTTTCATCCCTTATAGATCTAAAATCTCTTGGTGTTAGGTGAGGTGTGATTTAGTGATGTTATCAGGATACAGGTCACATAGAAGGACTGTTGGAAATAAGGGGGTGGGAAGTGGGGTTGGAGGAGAAGGCTGATCTTTACTAACTTTCCAAGGCTCTGAGGTTACACTCTAAAAGCTGATGCCCCTGTTTGCCTTAGCCAGCAGAGTCTGAAGTTCTGAGCTGCAGCCCAAGCTTTGATTTTTTTTAAAAGTAATTTATTTATTTATTTTTTAATGTCAGTGTAAGTGACTTATGGTCATAGAAGGGGTCAGAAACAGAGGTAACGGTCAAGCTCAGGTGTAGCCTGCTATTATATTAGCCTCTTGGCCTTTCTGGCTGAGTCCATGGTGGAGAATCTGTGCTCGTCATTGGCTCCTACTAGTTTCCAAGAGCCCCTCTGTGCCCATGTGGTGTTGGGACCAAGCCAGAGCCCAGCTTCCCAGCCCTCTGAACATGGAAAACATAGACATGTACTGAGCCTACATGCCTGATCTGTGCTAGACCAACATCTTACTTTGTGCCCACGTTTTACTATGTGCCCGTGGTGGCTCTGTGAGAGGTGAGGAGCTCTGGTGGCCATCACTCACTCTGCCTCTTCTCGCCTCCCCACGGACTTCTCCAGAACTGGACATGAGACCAGGATGTTAGGGGCCGTTGTCAAGTGCCATGACCTTGGGCAAGCAAGCCCCTTGGCCTCTTTGAGCTGTTCCCTTTCTCGAGGCCGAGTCAATCTCAATGACTTAAGAGAGCGAAATGACATAATGGATGTGGGAATGTCTGGCCTGTGGTCAGCAATCAATAAATACTGAATGAATGAGTAGGGAGACCAAGTGGGCCAGGAGAAGGCTCAAGCCCTCAGCTTGCTCTGTCTCCTTGAACAGCAAGTCCTTCTGGAAGGACATCTGAGAGACACTGTGAGGGAGTCAGAAGGTAGGTTCTCTTTTTTTTTCAGGCTCGCTCTTGTATCACCCACTTACTCCATCCGTCTTGGTAGGCTCTCATTTGTTTGACCACAAACCCCGTCTTGGGCTAAGGCCTGTGCTCAGCTCCTAGAGTAAGTCAGAAGCAATCCTGGTCTCAGGGAGCTCTTGGACTATGGAGGAGGCAGGTAGATGCAGAGTAGAGTACTCTGTTGGAGCATGGGGTAGGAGAGAGGTGGGTATCCAGGGACTTCCAAAGATAGAGTGTGTGAACTAGTAGAATTCTAAGTGCAGATGCTCAGTACATGTCTAAATTTAGTTCAAAGGACTGGGAAGCTGGGCTCTGGGCTGGTTCCAGCACCCCAGGACACAGAGGGGCTAGGGAACCGGTGGCGGAGCCTATGATGAGCACAGATTCTCCACCATGGACTTGGCAAGAAAGGCTAAGCGGCTAACAGTAGGGCTGCACCTGAGTTAGACTGGTGCCTCTTGAGGGAAGTGGAGACGCTGTCTCGAGAGTGAAGCAGCAATCAAGGGGTGCTTCCCCCAGGAGGTAAAAACAGAGCTGAGCTCTGAAGGACAGAGAACTAGGACTGTGTTGTCTAGCTCTTGTGCCCGTTGCTTTGACTTTGGTGAAGATCACGTAAAGAGCTGGAAGAGGAGCTTCTAGACCTTTCCACAAGAGACCTAGAGCCAAGAGATCACTGGCCTCAACCGGCCTTACACACGTTTTTCTGCGTTCCTTTATAATAGTCTTACTACTGTCTCTGCCCAGGTTGTCCTCTGGGTATCGTGTGTGTCTTGAACCTGCCCTCTGTCTGTTCTGAAGCTGGCTTAAAAGACAGCATTTCCCAGCGAGTTTCTCTACCCAGCCTTTCTGCAGAGTTCAGCACTCTGTCTGCAGGGACTAGGTTTGCCCTCCTCTCAAAGGTGAATGTCCCTGGAAGCTCCGGCCAGTTTTCCACTTCAAACAAAAGGCTGGAACCCTCACCTCAGTCTCCACACACAGCCAGACCGCTGGGCTTCCAACTTGGCTGGGCGGCCGTCCGGAACGAGGAGTGGGCCCGGCCTAAATTTGGAGATGTTAGCTGGAAACTTGTGCTGCTAAGTCAGCCCGTCCAACTTTGTGTTTCCCGTAGTCTCCCATGAGCCATTGCTGCTCCAGGAGGAGGCCGCAAGGTCTCCCCACCGTCTGTTGTTCAGGGTAGTCCCAGCAGAGCCACCTGCCCTTTTAACTTGAGGTATTTGTAAGGTTGAAATGAGGCAGCCATTTTACCAGCCTGAAAGGAAATCCTGCTGAGTAGCAGTGCCAGAATGAAGAAACCACGAAGCCCTGGTCACTACACTTGGGCTGTGGACCCAGCTCCATCTGCAGGTCACGTGACCTCACCACCACGTGGGCCAACAATGTCTCATTTCCTTTAACTCAGCTGATGTTTTAGTCCATCATTTGTAAGAGAAATGGGTCTTGGCAGGTCTGCACAAAATCTACCGTGAAGTCAGCCGTTCAACTCTTCTGCGATACAGTTCAACACACTCTGTACTCAATGTGGGATGTGGCACACTTTACTACTTGGTATGAAGCGAGCTAGGAACCATCCAAAAATAAGATGTAGCATGGCCAAACTCCACAGGCTGCGTCAGGGGGTCCTGGGGTCTCAGGTTCCTGAATAGATGTTCCTAAGTCTTGAGAGACTAGATACGCAGGGCAGAGAGCACTGACTTTGGAGCCCAAAGCCAAATGAACCCTAGCACATCTGGTGACCTCAGTGTAGCCGAGTCCTCCTCCAAACCTCAAAATCCAGGCAAAAGAGTACAGTGACTTCTGCATCATAAAGACAGGCGAGGAATGACACTTGTAAATGAGGCTGATGCACAGGGAGACTCTCCAGGTTGGCTCTGCTGGGACTACCCTGAACAACAGACGGTGGGGAGACCTTGCGCCCTCCTCCTGGAGCAGCAATGGCTCATGGGAGCGAGTGGGAAACACAAAGTTGGACTGGCTGATTTAGCAGCACGGGTTTCTTCTCTGTGTGTTTTGTTTTGGGCACTGGTGTTTGAACTCACATAGTACACTGATTGGTGGGCTTGGGTCACATGTCTGGGAGGGGCTCCTATTTGATTGGCTAGATCTAGGTCTGTTGCTCAAGTAGGGATGATATGGAGCCTGTGAGGAAGGATCTTAACGATGGTGTGGACTTCTGCAAGACAATGGGACTCTGCTCCCTGCGTGGAGGACTGAGCAAGCTGGGAGGGCCTATAACAAAGAACTATTTGCATCTAAGGTTAGCCGAGATTAGCCCGTTTCTGCTGTGGTGTCCCAGCCTCAGCCACATCCCAGCGCCCACTGGGAGCTTCGTGCCTCCAATGTCTTTTCCCTTTATTTTCTCCTGCAGGCAAAGGCTTCCTGCCGGGCCATCCTTACAATGCTTGTGAAGTCTAGTTTTAAGCAGAGCCCTTTTTGGTATCTGATCATCTGCCATGTCCACAAGGCATGTGTGCTCCTGCCTGTCTTCAACCCCTTCCCCTGGCGAAACTACACTTGCTGGTGCTGTGAGGCTGGGAGCTGAGTGAAGCCTCTCTAGACCTGGGGGGACCTGGGTGCAATGAATGGGCCCCGGTGCCCACTCCCATCACTGTGGTTGTGTGTAATGTCCGCTGTAGCATACTTATTGGGGGATTATGGACTCTCCTTTCTTTGACGCTCCTTCTCTCTCTCCTGCAGCCTGATGGTACTAGTAAGGAGTGCGTGTTCATTGAGAAGGTTCTGGAAAATAACTACACAGCCCTTATGTCAGCCAAGTACTCAGGCTGGTACGTGGGCTTCACCAAGAAGGGGAGGCCTCGCAAGGGTCCCAAGACCCGGGAGAACCAGCAAGATGTGCACTTCATGAAGCGTTACCCCAAGGGACAGGCTGAGCTGCAGAAGCCCTTCAAGTACACCACGGTCACCAAGCGTTCCCGGCGGATCCGCCCCACTCACCCCGGCTAAGTCTGGCCACACTCACCCCTAGAGAACTACATCAGAGGAATATTTTTACACGAAAAATAAGGAAGAATCTCTATTTTTGTACATTGTGTTTAAAAGAAGACAAAAACTGAACCTGAAGTCTTGGGGGAGGGGAGGGGTGATAGGATTCTACTGTTGACCTGAACCCCATGACAAAGGACTCCCGAAAGGGGACTGCTGTCAACCCACAGGTGCTTGCCTCTCTCTAGGGGGTGACAACTCAAAACGCGTCCCCAGAGGAGGACTTGAATGAGAAAACTGACCACTGCGAGAAACCAAAGTCCTTTCCCCAAAGGTTCTGAAAGCAAAACAAAAACAAAAACCAGAAAGGAAAAAAAAAAAAAAAAAAAAGGAAAGTAGTGCCCCGCCCCTCCCCACCCCTCTCCCTGCCCTAGACTCCAACAAGAATCCCTCTCTGGTTTGCAGTCATTTATTTATTGTCCACTGCAAGCTGTCCCGCGACACCGCGCAGGGAAGGCGCCCCTGAGAATTCTCCGCGCCTCGACCTTCCGACGACAGACGCCTCGTCCAATCATGGTGGCCTGCCTTGCCCGCAGTTCTGGAGGATGCTGCTATGGACCTTCCGTGACTCACGTGACCTAGTACACCAATGATAAGGGAATATTTTAAAACCAGCTATATTATATATATTATATATATAAGCTATTTATTTCACCTCTCTGTATATTGCAGTTTCATGAACCAAGTATTACTGCCTCAACAATTAAAAACGACCCACAAATTATTTAAAAAAAACCGTGAGGAGTGTGGTGGCTGGGGACCAGGCTCTGGCGGGACAGTCTCTGTGTGCTTTTTCCTCTTGGTCTTTGTGCTGAGGGCTGGGCCACGAGCATTCGTTTGCTACCACGGCTGTGTGCTGGGGGCACTGTTCTAGGCACTGAACAGGCAACCTCAGAGCACATGGGAATCTGTTTCAGATTCAGAGAAATCAGTGTCCTTGATGCAGGGTTGGACTCAATCATTTGTTCATAGGCATTGACATGGCCTCTAGTCTGGTCTGGGCTCTGGGGATTTACCCCAGCCCACAGGGAACTTCACCTTTAGTAATTCAGATGCATTGCTTCATTGATGTGTGTGTATCCATTCTCCCTTGATTAACTATTTTTGCTAAGTGTTGGGATCAAAGAACAGTTTATCAATTCCACAGTGTTTGGTCAAGCTCAGGCTGGATTTTGAGGTCTGTTCCATCCTTGGAGTTTCTCTCCTACATGTGAGTCTGGCTTCGGTGGCTTGGAGGACCTGCTCTTCCAGGTGATCCCAGGGCTGGAAGCGGACTCCAGGGAGCCCTTTTCTTGAGGCTTGGGTGAGGGCATGCAGCCACGTCCTTCCCTCCTGCTGCCCCCAGTCCAGGCCTCATCCTTGGAAAACCAGCTCTGGAAGGTGGGAGGGGACCCCAAGGCCCCTTGTCATCCTCCTCCTTTGAAACTTACTCCTGCAGAGACTGGCTAGAGGGGTCCTGTGTGGGGCAGGGATTGGGGAGAGAAGTCTTCTGGCCAGGGAAGGCCTTGGGGGGCTTCTGAAAAGTTGCCCTGGACTCTGGACAAGCAAATCTGCATTGTGATCTGCCCACCACCCTCACCCCTCCCTCACCCCAGCTCCTGCCACTTGGTTTGCCCGCCTGCCAGGTGCAGCCTGTGTCCTTGAAATTTTGTGAGGCCCTCTAGGTGCCCAGTGGGGTGGGAAGTTCTGTGATTGTTCCATTTATAGATGATGAACTGAGGCTAAGAAGCATAAAACTGCTTGGCCAAGATCACTAAATAAGACAGAGGCAGGGCAGGCCCCTTCTGAGGCCCACTGCCTCCTCCCACATCTGACACAGATACTCCCAGGCCCAACAAAATCGTCTACTCGATCAAGGCCTCAGTGAAACCCTTGGGGAGAACCCTAACGTGTGGGGCCTGGATGCACCACAAGGAAAGTGTGTGGCAGACCACAACTGCTATCATGGCCACATCATGGCCAGGAAGGAAAAGAGGGAAAGGGCACTAGGCCTGGAATCCTCTGACCACTTTCTTTTTTCTTTTTCTTTTCTTTTCTTTTTTTTTTTTTTTTGGTTTTTCGAGACAGGGTTTCTCTGTGTAGCTTTGCGCCTTTCCTGGGACTCACTTGGTAGTCCAGGCTGGCCTCGAACTCACAGAGATCCGCCTGGCTCTGCCTCCCGAGTGCTGGGATTAAAGGCGTGCGCCACCACCGCCAGGCCCTCTGACCCCTTTCAAGGATGCATCACTGGGGATCTTCCACAGGCTAAATCGCTTTCCAGTAAAGTTGCCCCAAGGACCAAACTTAACATCCGACCTTTGGGAGACCCTTATTCAAGCCATAGTGCCTAACTGCCGGGCACCCTTCTGTACCTGTCTCCTCCTCTCTGCTTTTACTCTTTTGAAAACTGGAACCAGAACTGAGGTATCCATTCACTCACCCAGACCATACCATGCTCACTCTTGCTGGCTGCTGCTGTCCCAGGGGCTGGTGACAGCAGTGAGCTGAGCCGTCTCTAGGGATGAGGAAATGGCTCACGGGTAAAGAGCTTTCTGGAACAAGCATGAGGACCTGAGTTCGGGCCCCCAGCACTCAATAAAAGCCAGGATTGTAGCACTGGAGAGGGGAACCCAGTGATAGACTGCCTCTAGGGCCACAGTGGAGCTGAAACGTGAGATGGAGATTCGATGAAAGACATTGTCTCAAAGAGTCAGGTGGAGGACAGTAAGGGAAGACACCTGGCACTGACCTCTGGCCTCCTTATGAACATACCTGGGTGTGTGCACCCATACACATAGGTCCGTGTATAACACACACACACACACACACACACACACACACACACACACACACAAGTGTGGACTATGATGTTAGGTACTGGGGAAAACTGGAGAAGGTAGGGGGAAGGAGTAGGGCTGCCATTTCAGAGTGGGCAGAGGAGGTTTCTGGAAGGGATTTGTTCGGGCCTGAAGGACAAGAAGATGCATATCTACACCAAGGGGAAGGGCATTCGGCAGAGGGAGCAGAGGGTATGAAGGCAGGAGCCCTGTCGTGAAATAAGAAGGCAAGTGGGGCCATGAAGAATCATGGAGTCAGGGTCTGGAGGCAACTAGACTTCGCCTCAAGCAACTGTTTGATGTGAGTCAGGCAAGGAAGGGCCTTTAACTTTGCCGAGGAGAATGGCAGATTCCAGTCTGAGGCCGTCCCAGAGGAACCTGGGCTCTCACAGACTCAGGGTGTCCAGAAACAGCAACCCTGAGATGGCTCAGGCCTCTGAGCTTGACCCCCAGGGTGCCCTGCTTCCATTTCAGGCTCACTGGGCCTGAGGTGGAAAGACGCGGCAGATGTGGCCCAGCTTCTTTTTGCTCTAGACAGCACTTTCTGTACATTTCCGGAGTTAGGAGAAATATGTGAATGATAAGCACAGTGGGCTGGTGAGACGACTTCCCTGCGTGGATGATGTCTTCTTAGGAACGCTCACTCTAGGGAGAAGGTCAGGAAGGGCTCCCACAGTCCAGCTGTGCAGAGAACCTCAAGAAACACAGTCACCATGTTGAGAACGCATGCTGTGTGCCAGGATCCACCACGAGCGGCTTCTTGGGTAGTCATTGTCAACTGTACTTTATACATCTGGATCAGAGAGGAGGAGTCCCTTGCTTGAGGTCACACAGCTTGGAAACAGAGAGCTAGGATTTGAGGCCAGCCCTATCTATCTCTAATGCCAAGCTTGACCCCAAGTCTGGATGCTTGGAGCTGTCTATATTTGTCAGAGTTCCAGCGTCTTCACAACTCCAGACCCATGGTTCAGCCTTCGTTGGGAGCAGAGGGACCTTTGAGTGAGTGAAGTCCTCGGGTGGGTGTGTGTTGTTGACACGAACCAGTCCAGGACCAAAGCCTCAGACCCATGGGAAAATGGCAAAGCCTTCCCCCTGGGCGAGGCTCAGAAGGACGGCAAAGCCTTCCTTTGGTTTGCATGCAGATGTTGACAGTGTGTACAGGAAACATCCACTGCAGCTTTCTCTCCCTGGATGTTTATGGCCTGCAGACTACCTCTACAGGGATTGGCTAAACTTGCCTCCCTGTTCAACTGTATATGATAAACACGCTGAGCTCCCAGGGTGCCACAGCTTCTCCATTCAAGAGCCCAGACCAACGGATGCCAGCTTTTCTGGTGTGTCTGTCATTTCTTCATGCCCTGCCACCCCAGTGAAGTCAATCCCCAGAGCCCTGAAGGCTGCAGTGTGCCTTGGCGCTCATTATGCCCCTGCCCACTCCCCGTCCGTGTCCAGCCTCCCATGCCCAGTATTGCTTTTCCTACTCTCTAGACGGAACCTGTGGTGGGGTTTGACTCATCCACTCTGCCTCACCGTGTGACCTCAGGCAAATCACGCCCTTTCTAGGGTGGTTTCTTTCACATCCCGATGGCTTTGTCCTCATGGGGCTGATGTCTTGTTCTGCAGAGACAACAGGGGACACTCCTGTTGGGCAGGAGCAGGGACGCTCTATTTCCTGGTCTCTTTAGAGACAGGTATCCCAGACCAGGAGAGGAGCAGGGCCTCTCGGGGCCTTCCAGTGACTTATGACCCAGCCTGCTTGATGGTAACAGACACAAGGGCTATGGCAGAGGAGGTAGTGGGAGTTCGTGCAGTGAGTGAGAGGGTCGGGATGACATTGTCATTGGCTAGCCAGGCCCACTAGCACCCTCCTCTATCTGTTTCTCTGATCTGAAGCAGGGGATAGCGAGGGACTGCTGGAGGGGACACTGGCTCTTGGCCCTACACTCACAGTGGGGATGTGTGCCTGGGCATTGGACAGGGGTACAAAGGGGTCTGGGCATAGCATTTCAAGGTGATGGCAGGAATGGTATGGAGAACACCAAATCTGGGCTAGAGTGAGTTGGAGGACAAAGTGCTTTTGACAGCCACCCAGGGGTGCTGTCTAGATGGAGTCTCCCTGCAGGCTCTGCAGCAGCACATGTCTGATTCTGACCTGTGGTTCCAGCAAAGCCCTTGGTATCTCAGCTGTTACCATATGGAGCAAGATGTCACATAGTCTCCTTTATAGATGGGAAAACAGACCAGAGAAGAATGGTATTGTTTCCAGGACCCAGGCTAGGAAGTGACCGAGCTGAGATTTGAACCCAGATCCCTGATCTCACGTCTCACGTCCATCCTGTGTTTCTTCCCATTCTCCACTTTTTGTGGGGGTGGAGTGGGGCATAGAGTCAAGGCCTGGGGCAGGAGGCTAGTCTGGTGTTGGGGGCAGCTTAGGGCTTGAGCTGAAAACCAAGGATGCTCTCCTGGCCATGGGGCCTACTAGAGCCTTGCCAGATCAGACCAGGATTCCAGGGGCTTAAAATCCCTGTAACAGGCATGTCCCTCTCTTGCAGGCAGGGAATGGGGCTTCCAGAGAAACAGTAGTGAATTAGGTGCTAAAGATGTCCAGGCAGTGCCCCAACCAGGCAATTAGCTCAAGGTCTGTTGCAGACATTAGGCAGGATTGGGGACCAGATGGCTGCCAGGCTCAGCTTTGTGTGCTGTCCTGGGACAGGACTTGCCTGGCCTTCTGGCTGCCGTTTCCAGCTCCGGCCAGGAGGGAAGGTGGTAGGTAGCCTTGGGTGTGGCCCCCTGCTGGGAAAGCCAGTTATTAGGCAGGCTTTCCCCCTCTCCTGGCAGTGTGCAGGCCTAATTAGCACGGGGAGAATTTCTGTCCGCTGCACTGCGGAGGGGGGCGGGGCTCCCACCGTCGTCCGAGGCTGAGGGCCTGCTGGTCCACCCCATGCAGGCTGAGGTGTCATCGGGCAGCACATGCTGCTCATGTGGCCCTCTCTGACTTTTCTCGTCTGTTTCTCTAGTTCTCCAAGTTGCTTCTTACCAGTAAAGAAACGGAGGCACAGGCAGGGAAGCTTGCCGGCTGGAGGTCAGTTGTCTGATTTCCCCAACCCTGCACGTGTTTATTAAGCCCCTTCCCTTCCCTTCCCTTCCCACCACAACAAGTTGGTGATTTTCCTGGCTGCCCGGAGTCACACAGTTTAGTGAAAAAGCCAGGATTTGAACTTACGTCGATTAGCCTTAACTCTCCCCCAGCCTCTGGTTCTCCCTGTGATGTGTGAGACTCTTTGGGCTGTAGGACACACAGGACACCAAAGCCCAGGAAGAACCTTATTCGTACGTATGGCAGAAAAGCGAGCTGGCAGCTGGCTTCAGCTGTAGCTGGTCCAGGCGCTCGATGTCTTCGCGCTCCATCTTGCTGGGTTTCCTCTGATTCTCGGGAAGAGGTTTCTTGTCCTTCCCACCTTCCATCCAACCAGATTTATAACTTCATCCTTCTCAGAGGCTCCAGCCCAAATCCTGCCGACTCTGATCCGATGAATCTCTCTCTTTTGTGCTTTTGCACCAGTCACTGGGGACACAGAAGCTGATGTAGCCAGGACTAGATCCAGGGGATCTAGGTTGGGATAAGGAAAAGCCAATTCCATTGAACTATAATCTCTGAAAGTGGGACCAATAATGGGTCACAGCATGATACACCAGGTGAAAAGCCAGGGCCTGGCAGGGGCTTTCACCTCAAAACATATTGCAAGCCCAGAGACACAGGTTGCCGGGACCCACCTAACAGGCTCACCTTCAGAAGGCCTGGGGCCACTCTTGGCTTTATACTGCTGGCAGGTTCTGAGGATCCTGATACTACAGGTTCCCATTCTTCTCCTCTTGTGTTCTGACCCTCAATGCATGCTCCTGTGCCATGTGGGGATGTGTCCGCACACCAGACCTTCAACTTGGGATGCACTCACCTCAAGGCATGTGATAACTTCCAAGAGGCTCAGGGACCAGCACTCATTTCACGGGAACACAACACTCATCTCACGGGAATGCACACACATCTTCAGGCTCCCTCAGGGCTCTGTGCTAGCTTGGCCTCCTGCACATGTCCCAGGGACCAACAGGATCTTCTGCCCTCCTTTTCCCACAGTGGCCCTTCTCCACTTCACTGGAGAAGGCGGCAGCTCTAATCACAATGCATTGCTCTTTGGGCCTTGCCCTGGGCTGTGGAAAATTCTAGAGCATGGAATCCAAGGTAGGGATGCTGAGTCATGGTGCCTTCATCCTGTGGGAGGGACCTCTGCCTTCCCTGCTTGTTATCCACCAGCTCTAGAAAGACAAAATATGGCTTTTGTCTTGGCCCAGTTGGGCTGTTCTGAGCTTAGGCATAGCTGGGCAGCAGAGTGGCAACAGCTTGCTTTGGCTACCTTGTCTCTCTTGTTCTCCAAACCTTGCCTTGCGTTGCAGTGAGTGGTAACAGAGGGTTCCTCATACGGAGAGAGATATTGATGGTAGTAGAAGCTTGATTCTGGAGACACAAACTCAGGGCTAAGTACTCAGTCCATTTGACCATCAACACTTTTACCTTCCCATGCAGATGCCCATCCATCTACCTGTCTATCCATGCATTCGTGCATTTTTCCATCTGTCCATACATCTATGCACCCATCCATCCACTCACCATCCATCCATCTATCCACCCATCCATCCACCCATTTATCCATCCATCATCCATCCATCCACCATCCATCCACTCATCATCCATCCATCTATCCACCCATCTATCCCCTCATCATCTACCCATCTATCCACCCAGCTATCCACCCATCCATCCACTCATCATCCACCCATCCATCCACCCATCATCCACCCATCCATCCACCCATCATCCATCTATCCATCCATCTATCCACCCATCATCCATCCATCATCTATCCACTGACATCCATCCATCTATCCATCCATCTATCCATCCATCCATCCATCCATCCACTCATCATCCACCCATCCATCCACCCATCATCCATCCATCTATCCACCCATCATCCATCCATTATCTACCCACCCATCATCTAGCCATCCATCCACCCATCCATCCAGCTATCTGTCCATCCATTGGCACACTCACCTGCCTATCTACCTACATACTGTGTAAGATTTGGAAAAGGCAAATCCCGGATGGGGAGCTATGCCACTCTCCTGTCCACTACTGTCATAGCCTATGTCTCTGTGAATTCTCCGTCTCTCTCGGTTTCAAAGCAGGAGTGAAATGTTCCCAGCTTACCTATTTTTTAAAATTACATTTATTTACCCTGTGTGTGCATGTGTGTGAGTGCCGCGGTACATGTGGAGGCCAGATGACAGCTTGTGGGACTCAGTTCTCTTCTTCCACCATGTGGGTCCCTGGGATCAAACTCAGGCTTGGTGGCAGATGCCTTTGCTTGCTGAGCTATCTTGCCAGTCCCAAACTCACTTTCTGCAGATTGTCCAACGTAAAATGCCATGCACTGGTGCTTAGCATGTTCCTGTCGAACACTTGTGTCCTCACTTAACTTTCATACAAACATTACTAGATTCTATAAATATACTTTCTGTTTGGCTTTGTTTTGAGACAGAGTCTCCCTATGTATCCCAGGCTGGCCTTGAACTTTCCATGTAGCCCAGGCTGCTCTTGAATTCCTCATCCTTCTGCCTCCACCTCCTGCATGCTGGATTACAGACATGTATCACTCTGACCAGGCCCCGCCCCCTTCTTTTTCCTCGCACCTGAGGGCACATCTGTCGTTTGCCGTCTCTTGTCATTGACATGGATTTGTTCAAGATCTAATGAACTTGGTTGTGTGAGATATAGCTTCTACAGAGTAGCTGTGATTTTCAAAGTTACTGACAGGGTCTCATGAGCAAAGTAGGTTAAGGCTATCCTAGCCCAGCTGGTACACATACACAGATAGGCAGTCTCAATCGTCAACGTTCTTCTGGCCTCTGGCTGCTTACACACCTTCCACATAGTCCCCTAGGAGGACACTGTGGGAAAGCCTGGGCATACACCAGCTTATAAGGCGTGGGTTTGCCTCCCTGCCTTCTTCATCTCCTCCACTTGTAGTGTTTCTGAGGCCTTACTCTATCCTGGGCTCCTTGGAACCCCAAAGTGAGCGTCACACATGTGGCTGAAAAGCAATGTAGTCAATAGCAACCATCGTGTGATAAAGCATCACCATGGGAAGGACTGCACACCTGCAGTCAGAGAAGCCTGCCTGGAGGAAGCCACACTCATGCTGAAGAGAGCAAAAACTGGAAGGGAGAAAAGGGGTGGGATTCTCTGTGGGACGTCTACCCACCAACCCCACAGCTCCCCAGGGTTTTCTTGAGTATGAGCAGCAGGAAATATTAGATAGAAGGATTTAGATTGTAGAGATAAACAGATAGGAAATAAAGGATAGCCTCAAGAGGGCCTGAAACCTTTTCCAACAGGCCCTGACTGTCTCTGGCCCAGGGTATTATAGAGACACCAAGGGGTGGAGCAAAAGACCTCCCCCCAGCACAGCCAAGTGCAGACCATCTCAGACACCTGCACTCAGGCCCGTGGTCCTAATCATCCTCTCTATGTAGACCTGCTGGGTAAAGCCATGAGGAACCTGAAAATGGGCTCCCACACTTCTCCTAGGAGGACCTTGTATTGGAAACACCTGCTGAGAGAGTGGGTCACAGACTCTGGGTGGCCCTCCTTGTGTCTTCCTCCTGCCCACCCCCCACCCCCATCTGTTCAGTTCCACCATATCAATGTGACTGGCATTTGTTTACCTGGAACCTCCAGCTGGGCCAGCTTGGATCCCAGAGAAAATCCAGCCCATAGAAGGGGCTCACAGGCTAGTGACAAAGTCAAGCTCACAAGCAGGTTGATTATTACATTTTGGAGTGGAGTGTGGCTTGGCGGTAGAGTGCTTGCCTAGTATTCAAGAGGCCCTGGGTTCTAGCCCCAGTATTAAAAAAAATGTGAAAGAAAACATGTATTTCATATAAGTGTAAAGTAATCCAATGAGACTAGACAAGACACACACAAACATGGCGGGGGTGGGGGGAAAGAGAGAGAGAAGAGAGAGAAAAGAGAGGAGAGAGATTGGACGTGGAGGGGTCTTTGTGCATAAGAGGCTAGAAGGGGAGACAGATGAGATGTTTCAGCCATTGTCTCTGCAACTTCTGTTGGTCATGGCGCTTTCCCAAGTTTCCTGAAGGTAGATTCTAAAGGGAGAGTGCTGGGGAGAGTGGGCTGATGTCTCAGAACACAACAGTCAGCTCTGAGCACCCAATGGGGAAGGGGCCTCAGAGAGGCTGCCCCCACCCGAATCTGTGCGATGAGTCTAGACTTCCCACATCCACCATGCCAAGGTTCCTTTTGCCAGTAACTGGGTAGTGATCCCACTCTGGCCAATGAGTTATAGAGGTGGGGACTCTTTTCTAGGGAGACTTCTTAATTCTTAGACAAAAGGGAGAGGCATAGTGACACACCCCTGCAATCTTCACACTTGGAAATCAAAGATAGAAGGATTGTGAATTTAACGTCAACCTGGTCTATACAGGAAGACCTTCTCTCAAAACAACAGCAACAATAAAGTCACAACTCTTTTCTGTGAGTTTGTTTTTGTTTTGTGAGGATGCAATGGCTGGAGCTATTGCAGCCATTTTGCAACCGCCAGGAGAGGAAGTCACTGCACCAAGGAGGACGGCAGAGCAAAGGGATGGAAAGAACGAAGCCACGTGGGGTCTTGTCAGCTGAGGTGATGGAATTTCCTTGGATCTGCTTCTCAGTTGGGTTTTATGGTGTGTGCTGCTGAAAACTCAACCAATAGAGAAGAGGAGGCGAGTCCTGAAGAGAAGGGAGGGTGGTCCAGGAAGGGGACGGAGTCCACAGCAGTGCTGAGAACACTGGATAACTGGGAAGGGCAGCCAGTCCCAGCAGGTCCTGAGGTGAGGTTGCACAGGGCTCAGCCAGACAAAGCAGCAGCCCTGAGCCCTGTCCTCCGAGGCTCTCGCAGGGCTCCCCTCCTCAGCTGCCCCCTCCAATCCACCTAGGAGGGCCGTGCAGGTAGGAGCCATCGAGGCCTGGGTGCATGTACCAGTCTCTGTGCCAGCCCCGCACTGGGTTGAAAGGGTAGACTGCGGCTCCCCCCCCCCCCCCATAGAGCTCCCAGACGGGGTGCGTGCTGGAACAAACCTGCTATAAACACACGCTCAGCCTTCAGAGGGAAGTAGCAGCTGGCTCCGGGACTAACATTTGCTTCCTATTTTAATGTTGGGAGTATATTTGATGATCAATTTCTATATATGGAAGAAACATAAATTTCCCTTTTAAGTACATATGAGCAAGGGCAGAAAGAGTTAATTAAAGGAACAATAAAAAGAACGTTACAGGTGGCGTGTGAATGTGCAGAAACGCGTGCAATAAGAATTTAACAGATGTGGGTACTCAAGCATATGTGTGCATGTGTGCGTATGTGTGTGCATGATGTGTGTTGCAGGGATGTATGCATATATGTTGCATGGATGAATGTATGTGTATATTCATGTGTGAGTGTGCATGCATGTGTGTGTTTCAAGAGTGTGTGAGTGTGTGAATGTGCATGTGTATATAGTGTGTGCATGTGCATATGTGCACATATGTGTCACATGTATGTATACATGCATGTGCCTGTATGTGTTGCACATATGTGTGCATGTGCGTGTGTGTGTGTGTGTGTGTGTGTGTGTGTGTGTGTGTGTGTGTGTATGAGTGTTGTTTATCTGCTCAGTCCTTCCAGGCCTGTGACAACAGGTTCTTTTAGAATTACTGTCTGAGTTTTTAACATGGCTTTCCCGAGAGATGCCATGTACATGACCACGGCTCTCTGCTCTTCTGTTGCTGGCTGGTCCTGAATTTGTATCCAGAAAGGGTACCCCACCCCTGGAGACAGGGCTGGGACATACAGGGCAGCTGCTCCCTACCCCACAAAGGACTTGAAGCCGTGGTGAGGAAGGCAGGATGGGCAGCTAACAGGGAGCCTTGCTGTATGATGTCATGGTGAGGCATCTGTAAGCTGAGAGTTGCCTCTTCATCGATGAATTGGAAAATAATTTACCTTTGGCATGTTCCTTTTATTTGTTTTCTATTGGTATTTTGATACAGGGTTTCTTTGTGTAGCCTTGGCTGTCCTGGAACTCTCTTTGTAGACCAGGATGGCCTCAAACTCAGAGATCTACCTGCCCCTGCCTCCCAAGTGCTGGGATTAGAGGTGTGCGCCACCACTACCCGGCTGGCATGTTTCTTTTAAATACCTTATTTAATACAGTCATTAGCAATGGACACACAAGCATTAGATCTATAACTCCTGTTGGGATACAACCCACCTAACATGTCCTCTCTCCCTAAGGCAAAATCTTGACAATTATAAACATCAAAATCACCAACCAAAGGCAAAACTGAGCAAACTTTGCCCCCAGATGGCTCTTTAAAAAGATACTTCGTTTCCAGTATGAGAAGAGAGGGAGAGAGGGAAGGCCAAGGCTTGCCTTGTTTGATGCTGGCTGGAAATGTTTGCATCAGGTGATCTAAACATTTATATCACTCTGTGTGTGTCTGTATTTGTCAGGGTCTCTACAGGAACAGACCCCCCAAAAATAAATACATAATGCAAAGGGAATTTAGCACTGCACACTGGAGAGGCTGGAAACCTGCTCAGTCCACAAGGCTGGGCACTGCAGCAGTCCCAGCCTGCTCTGAGGGCCTGGGGGCTACCTTGAAAGCTGCTGGCCTTCAGTTCACATCGGAAAGTCCGAGCATCTGGGGCCTGATGTCAACGTTGGGTGGCAGCAGCAGCAACAGCAGTAAGATGGATGCACTCGTTAGCAGGACACAAAGGTGGACAGGCAAAAAGAGCATGGCTTTTCCTTCAGAGCCCCCTAACCCTGGGCTGCTTGCTCTGGGGAAAGGGCTTCTTTTGTCAGTTAATCCTTCCTGGGAATGTCCTCATATACCTACCCAGAGGTTGTGCCTTTTACTTGATTCCAGATCCGGTCAAGTTGACAATCAATATAAACTGTCACAGTGTCCATGACTACCTGTCAAATGGCTATGGATATTGATTTGGGCACTGTGAATACATTTTAGTAAGTTGACAAATATTCAGTCACAGATTCAATCAATCAACCAATCTATTATCTACTTATCAATCATCATTGTCATCTGCTTATTATCTATTTATCTACATCTCTGTCTCCTACCCACCCATCTATCCATCCATCCATCCATCCCTCAGCTCAGTGGGGTATCATCCATCAGTCACCGACTCTAGTTGTCTGTCCGCTCTGGCTTGGGTTTCAACTTCTGTTTGGTTCTAGGAGCGATTCCAAGGCCTGTCCCGAACCCACACCTTTTTCTTTCCTCCTGTGCTGATCAATAGCACCAGGCCCCCAGCCGTTCTGATCTAGTATATGAAGCACACAGCAGGTCCTCAGAGAGCTCAAGTTCCTTCTTTGAAGGATTGCGGGGCTGACTAGTGAGAACCAAGTGGCCCCTGTGGCAGAGAGAAGCGGCCATGAGAAGGTAGGCCAGGAGATTAAAGGTAGGGAGACCCCAGTCTCCAGCTTTCTCTTCCACCCTCAGCAGCAGCCATCATGACTTGCTGGGTTCCAGTACAGATGGAAGTCACTGGATTACAGACGGATGGCAAGCTATTTTTGGTGGAGTTGTGTGTGTGTGTGTGTGTTTGTGTGTGTGTAATGTACGCACTGAGGTTCTTGGCCAGCGCCTCTGTTTGTATCTGCTGTCAGCAAATCAGAGGCGCCATCCACATTTGTCATAATTCATTACACTAATTAGCCACGTTTGAGAACTGGGCGCGGGCCAGCAGGATCAGGAGGCCACCGCATTGTTGTGTCTCAGCCTCTTGGGTCAGAATTTCCACGGTCTGATGGGCTGCCATCTCCTGCACATGTGTCCCCTCACACGAGGACCCTGATGAAATCACCATGCTTACATCTGGGACTGTTCGCTGCAGATGATGCCCGTGGCAGGAGGCCAGAGGCAAAGAGCATTCCAGAACTTGGCTCTAGAGGCCCCATGCTGTACCCAAAGGAGTTTGGAATTACCCTGACATCGGATACCAGGCTGAGCATCCTTCTGTGGTCTGTCCATCCCTGACTAGTCTCCTTGGCCCAGGCTTTGAGTAGGCTAAATGGCACTGGCTGCATCAGACCCATTGAGACCCAGTTAGGGTAAGCTATTTTCTCTAGTCCCATTGCAGTGGGCACAGCCTTAGCCACTTCTGCTGTCAGGCCTGGAACCTTTGGTGGCTCTGCACTTTTGCCTCGTTCAAGTCCCGTGTCCTGCTGGGTCCCCTTCTTAGTGTCTCTCAATCCTTCATCCCTGTGTGGGATTCCGTCATCTCTCACTTGGACAACAGCAGTGGCCTTGTCTTAGCCTCTTTCTCTGACCCTTTTTCCTGCAGCCAGAGGCTTCTCTCTCTCTTTTTTTTTTTTTTTTTTTGAGCTGAGGACCAAACTCAGGGCCCGTTTGCTAGGCAAGTGCTCTACCACTGAGCTAAATCCCCAACCGAGGCTTCTCTTAAATGCAACAGAAGCAGCGGGTCCCTCTCAGGGACATTGTGACTGTTGACCCTCCCTGACCCGGCCCCACCAACCACCTCCTGTTTCCAAGCCTTGATTGCCAGCCTCCTCAACACTTCTCCCCACCTGTTTCTTTGACATAAGTCAGTGTAACGGCTAATCTTGACTTCTCACCTTGATTGGATTAATACATACCTAGGAGATCAGTAAAGCACAATTCTGGGCATGTCTGCAAGGCCCTTGCTAGAGATGATGGTGTAGATGGTTTGGAACCAACAGATTCAACACCTGAACAGGTAAGGAGGGGGTGGGACTTGGTTGAAGGAAGCATGTCACTGGAGCTGTGTCCTTGGAGACTGTATCATAGCCCGCTTAGTTTTTATATTCCTTTACTTGTTTCCTGTCTGCCATGATGTGGGCTCCTCCATGCTGCTTCCTGTCCATTGTGGATGAAGATTCTTTCTCATCACCTCCTCCCAATGCCATGATGTTCTGTCAAAGCCAAGGAGTCAAGAAACCATGGATGGGGCACTCTGAAGAATTCTTCCTTTGAAGTTATTTATGTCAGATGTTCCATCGGTGACAGGAAGCTGACAGAAAGGATTGGTGTCAGGAGGGCTGTGTGTGGTCATTGTTGACCTTGCAGTCTTTTATTTTTGTGAAATTTTAATTTTTGTGTATACGGTTGAACCCGAGTTTGTTGATTTGACTAGGCCGGTGAACTCCAGGGACTTGTCTCTCCCTCCCCAGTGCTGGAATTACAGCCACACCACTGAATGCTACATGGATACTGGGGGTCAGTGTCCATCCCCCCCACTTCCTGCTCACCATGAACTGAGCAGCTTCTGTACAGACTTCTGCTGCCATGATGTTCTGCTTGGCCTCAGTACAGGTCCAGAGTCAACAGAGCCCAGGACCGTGGACTGGAATCTCTTAGACTGTGGACTGAAACACAGCTTTCATACTTTAAAATGGACTCATCAGAGATTTCATTACAGCAATAACAATAGCAACACAGCTTTTGCTGCATGTAACCAAAAAAAAAAAACGGATTCTTGAATTATCAAAGCTAATATTTGTTCTACGTGTCAGGTCAAGGGCAATTTTCTTTATTTGTTTTGACAAAACAAAGCCCTCGGTTCTTCCCATGTGCTCAGTGAATGGGCCACGCCTAAGTGTTTAGTCACCTAGTCTTTGCTGTGTAGACACCAGGTGTTTGGTGACATTTAAGCTACTAGATCAAAACCTACCCGAAGTTAATGCCCAAACTATCCCAATGTCTTAAGTCAACACATTGTCCCTACTGACCAAGCTGTTTTGAATTAAGTTTTCTGGGGTTTTCAAGTTAAGGAAGACGTCAAATCACACGCTGTGTTTGGACACAGCAATTGACCGCCTTCTGCGGGCTGTGACGCGGGGTCGGGTGGGAATGGGGGGTGGACCTGATCTTTGAATCATCTAAAACTCTCACCAACTTCTTCCCTCCCTTGGTGTTAAGGACACCCTCTGCCTCTCATTTATAGTTTACAAAGAACTCATATCCACTATGTCATTTAGACTACAGACAACCCTGAGGTGTGCGCAGATTGTTTCCATTTTACATAAGAGAGAAGGAGGAGGAGTATCAGAGAAGCCTGCCAGAGACCACACAGCAAATGAGTTTGAATCCTGTTCTCTAATTCTAGACCTTTCCCTTCCCTTCCCTTCTTAGGTCTGGAGATCTGGACTCAGGTTTTCATGTATGCCAGGAAAGTACTCTACCCCTGAGCTATGTTCTCAGCCTTAGGATTTATACTCATTCAGTTATTTAAGAACACCTAAACTGCCAGGCAGTGGTGATGCATACCTTTAATCCCAGCACTTGGGAGGCAGAGGCAGGCTGATCTCTGTGAGTTCAAGGCCAGACTAAGTTCCAGGACAGTCAAGGGATACACAGAGAAACCCTGTCTCAAAAAAAACAAAACAAAACAAAACAAAAACCCCAAAACAAACAAAAATAACCCCAAAAAAACCAAAAGGAAAAAAAAAAAAAGCAAAACAAAAAAGTGCAGGTAAATTTGTTGAATGCCTACGGTGTATATAGACAGCTTGCTAAACTTCAACAGTACATCAGTGAACTTGGCAAGGTCTCTATCTATCAAGGGTTTGAGGACACAGACAGACAGTTGCAGTGACATGAAAACAGATGTGATGGGAGGTGGGTAGGTGGCGGGAATTGCCTCTTTATTCTGAGCTTGAACAATAGGGCCGCAAGCCACCACTGAAATGAACAAAACTCAACCACTTCCAATCTATGTGTCTCACTGCTCAAGATTCAGATTCTAGGCTTGAGTGTAGGGGGAGCAGGTGAGGAAAGACACAACGGAAGATGTGTAATGGGGACTAGGCAACTCCCCAGGAGGAAGTTGGGAAGTTGTCAGGAAGCAGGATGCTGATAAATGTCTGCTGTAGTTGAGGATGCCCTGGCTGCGGACGGCTCTGCCTATACAGTTGAGTGATAATAATCACTAGTGTTGCTGCCAATTCTAAACTGGCTTTTATCAAGTAGAAGTTCGATTTTTGTCCTCCTGGTTCTTCCAGCTTACTTAGCCTCATCTCCTGTGCCTGTTTGCAAACATTTTAGGGGAAGGTAAAGATGACGAGAAGGGCCAATCTTCATCATAACTTTCAGGAACGTAGATGCCTGTTGTGGGCTCTCTGCACCATCAATGGCAGACACAACTGATGATGGATTCTGGCATTCTTTCCCCTTGAGCCCTGATAACATCTCTGTGCTTTCACTGGCCTCCATGCAGCCACAACCAATGGCTCAGAGTTTGCACATGACCTGATGCCTATTGGCCAGTCCTGTTTTGGAGACATGAGGTCTTAGGATCTCATTTGTCCCCTTTGTTAAATAAGGGCCCAATGGATGTGTCTATGGGTTCTGAGCATCTGGGTCAGGAAGGTCTTTCAGAGACTGGGTGAAGGGTCACCTCCATGGAGTCTCCCCTTCCCCTTCCTGGAGCTTCAAGATTGGGTCATGAGTGGTGATCAGACTTGCTGGGGAGCAGGGGGTGTGTTTTTCTCCTTGTCTGTCTTGGCAGCTCCCCACAATGGCTAGGGCCATCACACTAATTAGGGAGTTCCTACTGTGCATGCCTGTCCCACCTCTCAGCTGCAAGTGCTAAGCCTTTTTACTGATGAGGACACTGACCTTGAGTAGCATACTTACCCAGGCACCAAGAGAGAGTAGGGTCTCTGTTGCTTCTTGTGATTTGCCAGCTGTAGTTCCATTTAAGCCACCATCCCCACACTTCCCAACAGGGGTGTAGATTAGATCATATTTTCTAGAAGCATTTCAGTTCATACAGGGTTAGTTTTGCTTCTCAGTTGCGACACACACTTGCTGATTACCTGTGAAGACTGTCTCTTCATTTCCCAGTCTCTCTTGCAGGTCAGTGGTAGAAAGGGTGGTTGTTCCTGGCCAGAGAATACAGACAAGGGAGTTGTGCAATTTCTGGGCCACGAAAAGGGCCTTGGTGGCTTCCCTGGGGGTAATCACACACCTGGCTGAGACGAGCCAGGCTACAGTTGGAGGCACCACCTTTTGCCTTCCTGGGACCCTGCCAAGAGCTCTCCTTGCTGGGGACAGACAGTGCTGTACAGAGCCACAAGCAAATGAACAGCTTTCTAGTTCTCAGGCCTCCTGTTGTCTCTCCTCACTTCTACCTCACCATCTCCTTGTCCTTCAGAAAAATGCTCAGCAGCTTGGAGCTGCTTTGGTGACTGTCGCTTGGACCTCAAGACCTGTGGCTTAGAGGACTGCCACCTCCTGGAGAGGACTTCAGAACATTTCCGGTGCTGGGGCCCAAGCTAAGGGTCTGTTACACCCCGCGCAAGGGCTGTATCACTGAGCTCCAGCTCCAGCCTCCAGATGAATGTTCAGGCCTGTGACTTTGCTAGAAGTGCTGGAGGTTCCTGAGGAGTGGGACAGGGGCAGCATTGGACGGTTTCCCCAGGCCTGAAGGGAGGGTCCTATCTGGAATTATACATAACTCCCATAGGAAAATTAGAAGGGAAGGTGCCCAGTGAATGCTGGGAAACTCCTGGGGGGAGTGGCCTGGTGCATCGACAAGGACCACACTAAAGAAAGGGTAGCCATGGGTGATATGCTTCTCTCCACTCTCAAATACCCATGTTTTTGACCTCCTTTCCCACTACTCCTGCTGGTTGCTTTCAGCTACCTTACCAAACCCTATTCCTTCTCTGTGTGGCTTCAGCAATGACCACAAGCCTCCTCCCAGCCTCGGAGTTGTTCCCTCAGGGTCAATCCTGCTTTGACTGGGGGATGCCTGAGAGCAGGGTCCGGACTGTGTGAGGGAATGAATGACAGGATTTATGAGTGTGCACCAGAGTGAATCTGTCCTTTTAGGAGTCATGGTGGGCTAGGGCTCTCTGTGAGCCCTGGGGTGGTGGTGGTGGTCACGGTGGTGGTGGCCCCAGTAGGGAAAGAGAGGGAGAGATGCAGCTGCTGGGATGGGGTTCTTCCCCTACCTGCCTGTCTTCTGGCTCCTGCTCCCTCAGCTTCCTCCCCATGCTGTGATCCGAGGACCCTCCTGGCCCTGCCCTTCAGCTTTCTTGGCTGGAGTCCTTCAGAAGCTGTTTCTCTTGGATGAAGCATCCCCTCCCCAAATCCCCATAAAAGGGTCAAAGTATTTTCTTTGACTCAATAAAGCAATGAAAGGCCAGAGATGTCTTGAGAGCTGAATTTGCATTTTTCCTGGCTTGTTCAGCCTTGAGCCCCGAAGCCTTTAGACAATCGTTCAGGGAAGCCCGCGTTATTGGATCAGCAAGCACAAGAAGAGGAGAGCTATTCTGCTAACCAATGGCAGGCACAGACTTGACCTTGGGTGTCTAGACTCAAATCTTGGGGAGGCCATTCTCTTCTAGGTGGCCTTTCTGCTTGGTGTTGATTCCCCTTTGTGATGGCACAGGGATGGCTTGGGGTGGGTTCTGGGAACCCAGACTCTCTCTGCAGCAAAGCAACGTTGTGTCTCTGTGCACTCTGCTGGGCAAGGCCACCTGCAGATAGAAAGATGGCAGAGAAGAGGGGAGAGGATGCCTCACAGGGATCCCTACTAAGTCCCTGCCAGGGACTGCGAGTCTGGGTGGGGATGCAGAGCCAGCAGACCTGTAGAGAGAAGTATGCACCAACTGAGTGCAGTCTGATGCCAGTAGCTCATTAGCTGCCACATGGACCTCACAGCCTTCTACATGGATACCAGGTGGGTACCATCATTGCCATCTTATGGATGAGGACACTGAGGCCAGACAGGTGACCAGTGGTGGTCCTGGACTGACATCCAACATTTATCAACACCCCAAGCACAGGTTTGGATTCCTCCTAGTTTGGAGGAGATTTGAGGTGAGAGGTGGCAGCCCCAAGAGTGGGAAAGCATCGGGTTGATAGGCACCCAGTGTGGTGGTGCCAGGCAGACCCAGTGCTCACCTGGGCTTGTGGCTGTGTGTCTTTAGACGGCTAGCAGGTGAGGTCTTTCTGTTCTTGTGGGGGTCTGGATTCCCCCTGGCCAGTCCGTTCTTCTGGAAGCCTAACCACTTTCTCAGTCTTCCGTGTACACAGCTGATCTCACCTCACATTCCCCCTGGTGGGCAGACCGGCTCCTTGGGAAAGGGGGTTCCGTTTTTCGACAGTCCAACCCTCCGCCCTCCTTTGCACTCATTGGCCTTGGCCAGCCCCCTGGGCCCAGCTTGAGAACAGCCGCTCACCCTCCTGCCAAGCACGGAGTGGGAAGGGAAGGGCTGTACAGCCCAGCCAGGAGTCCCAGCCAGGGAAAGATCGGCTGAGATGACTGTGGCTGCTGAGGGGCCAGGACCAAGGCATGGGGACTTGGGACTGGGAGAGGCAGAGGGGTGGCTGGAAGGTCGAGGGGTGAGCAGAGGCTCTCTCAGTCCAGCTCAGCCCGGGTGCAAGAGCCCTAGATTCACAGCTGCAGCTGGAGGGGCACAGGGTAGGAAGTGGCCTCTCGCCTTTCTTCTTAAAGGGGCCAGCTAGACCTCTGAAAGAGGTAGGTCCTGGGCTTAGCTGAGAGGTCTGAACTGAGGGCCTCCCCGCTAGTGAGTTATCCTGCCAGGAAGACGCACATCCAAGCCTCCTGCCTGCTACCATTACAGCATCCAGCAGGCTTCCCCCTAGTCGTGAGAACAATGGAGTTGGGCCCCTAGCTGCTTTACCCAGAGTGCCTAGTCTTACATCTGTCTCAGAGAGGTGCTTCAGAGGTGGCTAGTGACCGGATCTGGTCAGGGATCCCAGGTTCCAAGAAGAGCCCTTCTCAGTCTCTCTTTGTGGTTTGCCAGGCCAGGAGTCTGTTCAGTCCCTACAGATCCTGACAGGGCCAGGAGTGCCCCACGCAGCCTGTTCTGAGGCCCTGTCACCTCACTCAAACCCAGGCTCCCACGTGGAATGCTATTCACACGTCATGAGTTAAGAGTGTAGTTTAGTTCGTGGGACCATAGAGCAGTCAGTGGTGGGGCATATGAGGATTCCAATGAGTGGGTGCAGCCCGAGCAACTAAACATGACCCGATCTCGAAGGGTTCAACCAACGGCAGCAGTTATTATTCATTTATTTATTTATTTATTTATTTATTTATTTATTTATTTATCATAAATGCTTTCTGCAGAGGACACTACTCGCTGCTTCAGGAAACTGGGCAGCTGAGATGCAAATGATGTGCTTAAGGTCCCACAGTAGGTGCACAGCAGAGCTGGGATTTGAGACCACTTCCTTCTTGTCACCGTGCATTGCTTTACACTGCTTTTAGCCCCAGGAGTACATAGTTCGGAGCAGGGCTCTAGGCTGGTGATTGCTGATGTACAAGATGGCTCTAGCCTCTCACCAGTGCCTGGGGCCAGAGGGTGACAGATTTCTCATTCCAGTTGTCTGGTTCTGTGGACCTCCGGGGAGAGCCATGGACAGTTGTGCTGGGTAGAAATGGCTCGGAGTCCTGAAGCCTCTCCCTCTTCTTGTCTCTGCTTCATCTCCATCTGTATTTTGGAGTCATCTCACAAAAGCGTGCGGAGTCTTTTCTGAGCTTCACCCTGTGAGAAGGCTTCTAGGACACACGGCACTGGAAGGGGGCCTGTCCAGGGAAAGTGAGCTATCCGTCGGTGCAGTCTCCAGCCTGTGGCCTCAGCCCGCAGCTGGGCCTGGCCTGCTGCTCTGCCCCCCCCCCCCCCCGCCCCCCATGAGTCCTTAGGGATTTTTCTGCTACAAACTGACCCTTTCTTGCTGAGGAGGCTTCTATTCCCTCACCCCCAGCTACACACACTCGGCTGCTTTGGGGTACTTTCCTGTGGTGGTGTATATGTGTGCTCGGGTGGGGGTGGGGGTATCTCTCGGATTCCAACAAGGCAGGATGCTGAGCACACGCTGTGCCTCATGCATGGAGCCCCTGTGAGTCAGCCAGGACTGGCTCAGCCGTCTTTCCCAGAGCCTCGCAGTCCTCCTGGCTGCCTTTGCCTGCAGATTCCCGGCGAATGGTGCTCCTGAGACCTGCTGGGCCCAGGCCGCGTCATTCCCACCCTCCCTGAGCCCAGGGACCAGCCAGGCAAGGCTCCAGCCCTGGGAACTCCGCCTGCAGCCTTTTCCCCTTCTTCGAAACTTTGCTCCGTGATTCAATGAAACATCTCGGCTTCCTGTCGCCTGCTTGGAGAAGCTGACCTTGCGCTGGAGGGCAGAGAGCATGGCGCTGGAGTCCAGTTGCTGGCGGGTCTAGTCTGCCTCCGATGTCCTAGGAGACGATGGAGAGTCTGCGCAACCCAAGTCTGCACAACCCAAGCAGAGCGTGAGGATGGGGAGGGTGAAGGTGAAGTAGAGGAAGGACGAGTGAGAACTGCCTTTGGACCCCTCAGGATTCCCCCAACCACATGGTTTGTTCCTCCTTGAAGAGTGCTCTAGAGTTCCCAGGGGCCCAGACTGTTCTACTGTCTCTCTGGAGTAATGTGTACACAGATCGCTGCTCCTGGACTCAGCTGTTGTGGTTCTGAACTGGGACTCACCTCTTGCCCTAGGAAAGCTCCGGAAGAGCTGACCTACTGTGGTCCCTTTTCAGCCAGGCGCAAGGCAGGCTAGGGCACCACCACTGGGAGGGGCTCTACCACTAGAGGGCGCACACCCCCAGTGCGACTAAAAAAACAAAACAGCTTACCCCAGGTGAATTCCGGACCAGCCTTCATTGAGTATTTTTTTATGTTTATGTACTCCTTCCACCCCCTTGGGACATCAACGGTGCTCTTACTCCCTCTCACCACTGAGGTCCAGAGAAGCGACATGACTCACTAAGTTCATTCAGCTTCCGGCGACAGAGATGGGACAGACATCCAGGCTCAGAGTGGAGGAGGCTCAGTGGCTCCCAGAGTCAGCTGTTGCATCGAGGGGTACTGTGGCTGGAATGTCTGAACCCACAGAACCAGAGGCCACCAAGCAGATGGGTCTTTTGGTAACTACAGCAGAAGGGTAAGACTAGGGAGCGCTCACCAAGCGCTAGCATGCTATCATGTGCTCTGCATATATGAAGTCGCTTAACAGAGTTGTGCCTCTGTCTACAGGGGATCACCTTCTGATACCAGTCCCTGCATATGATAATATGTGAGCACCCCCCTCTGTACTGTCAATCATCTTTCAATGACTCATACTGTCTATTTAGTGGGAATTCTAGGTCCATAGATGCTATACTATATTGTTTGGGGAACAGGGTTAGGAAAAAAAAGTTTGCACATGCTCAGTGCAGATGACAATTTTGTTTTTCATTTCCTGGTTGTTTTAATCTGCAGTTGGATGAATGTGCCAAAGTGCAGCCCTTGGGTGCAGGGGGCTGGCTGCGCCTGTAGCAACTTGATTGATGGACTCGGGTTCTAGGGTTGATTGAAGTCTGCAGAAGGGCTCAGCAAGGCACCCCTCAGCCCCAGCTTACTCGCTCACTGGAACCCAGGCCTTTTGCCTCCAGAGCACTGGATTCTTAATCCTGACACTGTGCTGTTCTCTTCTTTAGATTGCAGCTGGAACCTCTGCATGGGGTGGATGGAGGTGCAGGTGGCATAGGCCACGGGTGGAAAACCCTGGATCAAATACCCGCTTCTTTTGGCAGAGAAGAGCAGGAGCTTGTCAAGAACTGGTGAATGTAGAGCAGAGCTGGCCCTGGCCCCTGGCCTGCTGCTGGCTCACACCATGTGCCAATCACACTGGCATCTATCTAAGGCAAGGTCCTTTAGAAACCACATCTGGAATGCCTGGGTCTGACAAGAGATCTTGGGACACATGGGCAGAGACAGCCAAGGGATGGTTTGGGAGACACATGTTTACGTCCCCATAATTCCTATCAACCTCTCCCTCAAGTATCTCACTTAAGATCTCTATTTTTCCTCTGAGCAGTGTGCTATTCCAGAGGTGCTTCCATGTAGGAGAGAGTGGCCTGTGGCCTGTAGGCAGGATCCTCGTGGCAGTGAGTCCCCCTTGGGAGGATTGAGGGGTGATATGGACCCCAGTCTTCAGGAGGTTCTCCTTTGTACAGGTTCTGCCTAGGGGTCATCCTGCTCCTTCACAGATCAGTCTCTGGATTTTCTGATGTCTCCCGTGAGCTGGGGATGATTATCGGTAGCTGCCATGTACTCCTAACTTCCTGCAGCAGGAGAGTGTCATCAGAGGCCCCAGGTGATGCTGGACACAAGCATCCAGTGGGACCAATGCTAAGCAAGTTCATTCCAAAGGATGCTGAGAGGCATGCGCTTTTAAATAGAAGTGTAGAGAGGCTGAGTGGGTGCCCATGGGTGCACAAATTCCCTTAGCTGTTAAGACAGTGCTGGGCCATACCCTGGTCAAACAGGTGTTATCTTCATGGAGTCCTCGGAGCAGACTGAGACTGGTCCCACCACACAGTTAATATTCATGCTCGTGGGTAGATCTTACACTGCCTCTTGTCCTGCTTGTTCAATGGGACATTAACAAGCCTGGTGCAATCAGAGGCTTAAAAGGTGTTCCACTGGAATCCTTGGAAGTACAATAAAAAGAGTTCTGAGTATCCTGTTAGAGGAGAGGAAGGGAAAAGTTATCCGCTGCCTTAGTGGGAATAGCAGCTATCTGAGTAGTAGAAATAGCAGATGCCTTAGTGCCAATAGTAGATCCATGAGCACAGATACTGTTTGTGTGTCTCAGCCTCAGCAGATGCCACAGGAGCAGAAGAACCACCCAGCTAACCCAGTCTTGATGCTGTTCTCAGACACTGAGTTGTGAGTGATTTGCAACTGGGCAGAAAGAAAGACATCTGAACCAGTCCCTTCTGGGGTTGTCAGTAAGGCTGGGGGTAGGATTAAAACTCAGGCTGCATTTTAGCTCCTTTCTCTGGAAAGAAGAAAACCAAATTTCTGTGAGCTTGGCACAGTTCCCTAGGAATCCTTCTTGAGCAGAAACAAAGGACAAAGGACAAGAGAGAGAGGGAAAAGGAGAGGGAGAGGGAGAGAGAGAGAGAGAGAGGGAGAGGAGAGAGAGAGAGAGAGAGAGAGAGAGAGAGAGAGAGAGAGAGAGAGAGAGAATAAGTTGGAGGCTAATCCATGTTTGTGTTCTATTCAGCCCATTTCCTCCTCCAACTTTTCTTTTCAATCAAGATGCCATGTGACCAGTTGCCAGGATGTAGGCGCCCTCATTTTATTTAAGATAAATTATAGGTGTGAATGTATTCAATTATCTTCCAAAAATGTTGACTCAGTTTATATTTTCTGCAACATGAGAGAGAAAAAATGTGTTTGTTCATAACCTTATAGCAATCTTCTAAACATTTTCAATGAGTAAGGCATGAAATGAAATGTTTTCTTGTTTGTTTGTTTGTTTTGAGACAGGATTTCTCTGCATAGCCCCTGGCTCTTCTGGAACTTGGAGATCTGCCTGCCTCTGCTTCCTGAGTGTTGGGATTAAAGGTGTATACCACTACTACCTGGTTATGTCTTCTTGTTTAAATATGGAATTAAAAGAAACTTTATATATTTTTTAAAGATTTATTTATTTATTATGTATACAGTGTTCTGTCTGCATATACACCTGTAGGCCAGAAGAGGACACCAGATCTCATTACGAATGGTTGTGAGCCACCATGTGGTTGCTGGGAATTGAACTCAGGACCTCTGGAAGAGCAGCCAGTGCTCTCAACCGTTGAGCCATCTCTCCAGCCTGAAACTTTATTTTATTTTATTTTTTTTTTTTTGGTTTTTCGAGACAGGGTTTCTCTGTGTAGCTTTGCGCCTTTCCTGGGACTCACTTGGTAGCCCAAGCTGGCCTCGAATTCACAGAGATCCGCCTGGCTTTGCCTCCCGAGTGCTGGGATTAAAGGCGTGCGCCACCACCGCCCGGCCGAAACTTTATATTTTTAAAGCGTGTGTGTGTGTGTGTGTGTGTGTGTGTGTGTGTGTGTGTGTGTGTGTCTATGTGGAGGCCAGAAGCATTGGATCCTCTGGAGCCGGAATTACACGTCACTGTGAGTCACTTGGCATGGATTCAGGGATCTGAATTTGGGTCCTTTCTAATAGCAGTACACATTCTTAGCCACTGAGCCGATTCTCCCGCCCCTAAATGTGGAGTTTTATGGTGACCAACAAGGTGGGTCTTCCCACATGTTCATCACACTTACATCATCTTGTGTCATGGTTACACACGGAAGCATAGCCTTGGGGTTGCAGCTATCTGTTTTAACACCCGCTGAGAGCTCAGCATGGCTTTGAAGGCATGAGTGAGCCAGAGAATGAATGAATGATTGACCCTGCACAGCCACTTTGCTCTGAGAGATGAGAGAGAAATCCCCTTCCCCATCTGATTTCATGACTCAAAGGTGAGTATCTTGGGCAATTCTTGGTTAGGGTTCCTATTGCTAACACAACTCCACAACCAAAAGCAATTTGGGGAGGAAAGGGTTTATTTCAGCTTACAACTCTTAGGTCACACTGACTAGGAGAAGTCAGGCAGGAACTAAAGCAGAAGTCATGGAGGGGTGCAGCTTACTGGCTTGCTTCACATGGCTTGCTCGGCCTGCTTTCTTATATACACTGGACCACCTGACCAGGGGTGCATCACCTGCAATGGACTGGGCCCTCCCGTATTAAGAAAACAAAACCAAAACCCTCTAATTAGAAAGATTCCCCACAGGCTTGCTTACAAGGCATTTTCTCTATTGTGGCTCCATCTTCTAAGATAACTCTAGCTTGTGTCAAGTTGACAAAACAAACAAACAAATAGAAACAAACACCAACCTAGACAATTGATCCCCTTGTCAACTTGACACATAAACACATCACTATTAAACCATAACCTTGCCTTTTTTTTGTTGTCCCCAAGATGTCATATTAATATTATCATGACAATAAAAAACATTCTAATTTTTAAAAGTTTCGGTCTTTAAACATTAAAACACTTTAAAAGTTCAGTTTCTTTAAAGTATCCAAAGTCTCTTTCACAGTTCAAAGCCTCTCTATAATAACCAGTCTCTATAAAATTCCAAAGTCTCTTAATTGTGGGCTCCTATAAAAAAAAAAGTTAAATACTTCCTTATTCCAAGAGGAAAGAACCAGGACACAGAAACAATCAGACCAAAGCGAAACCCAAATTCAACAGTGTAAAAAGTTCGAGGCTTCCTGTCTAAGACCCCCTCACCATCCTCTGGGCTCTAAAGGATGCTGGCAGCTCCGCCTCTCTTGCTTTACCACCCACAGCCCATGTGAGCCGCCTTGTGACTCAGGCCAGTTCACTCCACAGCTGTTGCTGTCCTTGGTCATCGTTCTATGGATTGGCATCGTTAAAATGCCGGACTTCCTACTGCAACTAGATTGTACCTTCAGCAGCATCCTCTCTTGGGTTCTCTTCAGGGACTCGGACCTGCCATGTGGTGTCCAGCTTCAGCTTCTCTCCACGACCCCTTCAATCCTGGGGCTTCTACTGCAAATAAGGCTACACCTTCACCGAGAGCCTCTCCTGGCCTCTCTTTAGGGACTTTAGCCCTGCCACACAGTTTCAAAGCTCAGGTGTTCTCCATCCCTCAACATCAAAACCACATGGGTGACTCCTCCACATTACCAAGTTCGGTGCCAGCATGCAATGCACCTTTGGCTCCCTCTGGACTATATTTTCTGTGTGCTGACCCTGAGAAAACACTTCCCAGAAGATTTCTCCTCAGTGATGCTGGTCTCTTCTCAATCATCACTTATTGCTCAGCTCCAGCTAACCAGCATCAATTGTTCCAGCAAAGCAAAAGTTTCACTTTATGTGCATTGGTGTTTCGCCTACATGTACATCTGTGTAAGAGTGTTAGATCCCCTGGAACTGGATTTACAGACAGCTGTGAGCTGTGGGTGCTGGGAACTGAACTTGGGTCCTCTGGAAGAACAGCCAATGTTCTGAACGGCTGAGCCATCTCTCCAGCCTCCAAAACTGTAGTGGTCTGTTCTCTTGTTAATCACAATTGATTCTC
Source organism: Peromyscus eremicus (assembly GCF_949786415.1). NCBI lineage: Eukaryota > Metazoa > Chordata > Mammalia > Rodentia > Cricetidae > Peromyscus > Peromyscus eremicus. Next base: position 14,731,265 of record NC_081423.1, read on the forward strand.
CAGCCTCAGGTGCCCAGAAGTACAGATTCTTAATTCAAAATATCAAATGTCCCTAATAGAATATTTAAGAGACTCTCAGACTTCTCTCTGAAACCTCATAAGACAGGCCTTCATCATCTGCATTACTCCCCAAATCCTTATCTTCCAAGATACCACAGAAGATCCCACTGAGCTCTGAGCACTCAATGGCTTTTCTAGTCCAAAGTTCAAAGGCTACCACAACCCTCCCCAAAACACATGGTTAGGTCTGTCATGACAATTTCCAATTCTTGGTACCAACTTCTGACTTAGTTAGGATTTCTATTGCTTTGATAAAGTATCATGATCAAAAACAATTTGGGGAGGAAAGGGTTTAGTTCAGCTTACAACTCCATGACTGAGGGAAGTCAGGGCGGGAACCCAAGGTAGGAACCTGGAGGCAGGAACTGAAGCAGAAGCAATAGAGGAGTGCTGTTGATTGGTTTGCTCCTCACGGCTTGCTCAGCCTGCTTTCCTATAGCACCCAGGACCACCTGCCCAGAGGTGGCACCACCCACAATGGACTGGGCCCTCCCACATCAGTCATTAATTAAGAAAATTCCCCACTTGCTTATAGGCCAATCTTATGGGAAACATGGAGTGAGAAGATGTCCATGCACCCATGTGCGAAGCAACATGGTTCACAACAGCCCAAAGTGCAAGAAGCCGAGTGGTTATTGACGGATGAGAAAGAGGACTCTTGCAGGACAGTGCTGTTCTCTCAGAAATGAAGGAAACTCTGACGCATCCATAGAGATGATCCAGAAGACGTTCTGCAGGATGAAATAAGTCACTCATCGAAGACCCATGCTAGAGATTCCGCTTATGAGTTGCACCATAAGGATTCGAGTTCATAGGGATAGTTGGACAAAGTTCCCGGAGTCTGAGTAAGGGATGGTAGAGGATCGTTTTACAAAAATAAGAAATGGTTGTGATAAGCCAGCCAGGCCTGTCCCCTGAGTCCCCTGAGGCACGCACTACTAGCCTCCCTTGAACAGTGTTCTCACCATTATGGCTCCACTCGCCACGAGGCCCTCACTAGAGCCAAGTGGATGCTGGATTACTCTTGAATCTCCATGATGGTTAGCTAAATAGTGCACCCAGCCTCAGATATTATGCTATAACAACACAGAACTGACTAAGACAACTCCGTTTTACATTGCAGATGCTAATGGGACAGTGAGACGCCGGAACATGGCTCCAACTGGGAGAGAAAACAGCAAAAAGCAAAAATGTGAAGCTTGGTCCTTTGTGGAAATCACCCCCACTCCCAAACCAGAGCTCAGATCATGTAATGATTTTACAGATGTTCACTGAATGAATGAGTAAGCGAGACAGTGAGAAACTACAGGGACATCCATGGAGGGCCATGGAAGATGACAGGTGATGATACACAGGGTACCTCACTAACGGTGCCAGTGCCTGAATGGAAGGACAGAGGACTGGGCCTAGTGGTAGTCCTGGGTTGAAAATTCAAGGAATGGATTGCAGGACAGTGATGCCTCCCATCCTTTGACTAGTCTCATAGTCATCAGAGTGGCTGGTTCCAGGATGGAAGGATGGACAGAGACACCCCCACCCCATACTCACACACATGCACACATGCATGCACATTGTGCTTTGAGAGTCTTTTGAAAATCCTAAAGAAAGAGGTCTTTCCCTACGCTCCTTTGCAGCTGTGGGTCTGGGCTCTCAGTCCGCAGCCCATGCTGACTGGACACCCACAGTTGCCCAGCACTGTGCTGAACCCCAGGCAGGGCATGTTCTCAGGAGCTAAGAGGACGTGTTCCCAACTAAGGAAGTGTGGAAACTTAGGTTAAGGGGGGACGTGTTGATGAGTCTCTTGTTAAGCGGGAACATGTTGGCGAATCCACTGCATTGCTGGTGGACCTGTTTGGAGAGCATGTTAGGGAAGCTTCAGGGAGCTGGCTTCAGTTCAGACATCTTCCAGGAACACAGAAAACAGCCACGTTTTCCTAATTATAGCAGGGAAACACTATGATTACAGAGAAGCTATGTGAAGACAGAACTGGCTGGCTTGCACGTTCCACATCTCTGGCTTGGGTTTCCGTGGCCTAGGTAGTGAGTTGGTGACATCAGTATGTGGCCAAGGAGGCCCTGCCTGGAGGGTCTATGTCCCTACTCTCGGTGAGACTGGAGTGACCGTAGGACATCTCAGGCCAGCATCTTTGGGCCTCTTCAAGGAAGCACTGAGGTGGCTTCCATGATGCTGTGGGCTTCCCGGGCCTCTGGGCTGGGCTAGCCTGCCCTGAGGCTGCCGAGACGCTGTTCCCTCCCCACCCCTCCTGCTCCACCCATAAGTAGTTTATTGTGTCTTCAAGACACTACAGTGTAGATTCCTCTCCCAGAGAAGGGTCTTTCAAAGGCAGGGAACTGGCATCCAGATAGATGCATTGCTGCTCACTTGTCATTTTCGTACATGGCTGGATTCTTCCTTTTGGACCGCTCAAACTCCTGCAGGATGCACTCTCGAGTGCGGCGCAGCACGTTGGGGATGCCTTTGCTGAAGGAGTTTGGGAAGGCTGCGCTGCTCAAAGGGTGACAAGCTGTAGGAGATCACGTGCCGCTTCCGCTTCAGCTTCACAAACTCGCAGCCCATGGCGGCTCTAAGGAGGGAGGATACAAGCGTGGCTTAGGCCCTCCAGGAACTCCCGCTGCCCAGTACCGGCCCTCGGCATCAGGTCACCTCTCACTTTTCCCTTTTTGTAGCTCAGGAATAAGGTCCTCAAAGTCACAGCCTTGGTCATTTGGAATGTATCTTGGGTGGAGAGTTTTTCTGAATTCTCTGTCTTGTGATGGCCCATGCTCCTGTCAGGAAGGGCGTGACACCTGCTTGGGGAATGAGAGGGCTGGACCCTGTACCCCATTTTCTATGCAATGAGGTGTTTATATGACTCAAGCCCCACAGAGGAAGGAAAGAAGGAAGCAAGGAGGGAGGGAAGGAAGACAAGAAGGAAGCATGAAGGAAAGGAGGGAGAGAGGGAGAGGGGAGAGAAGAAGCCACGGAAGTCAGTAGTTAACGTAGGAAGTTGACGAGTGCACTGGATGCCCACTGGACACCAGCATCCCCCATGCCGTCTTCGATTTTACAAGGGCTTTAGAGACAGGGACCCAGTTCTTCCATGGGTCCTAGGGCTGCGTACAGTGGAGGTGTTCAGCTGTAGCCGCAGGGCTTCCTTGAACAAGCCAAGAAAGCTCTGAGACCAGAGCAGACAGGCTTCCTGGGGGAGCAGCTGGGGCAGGAAAACCATGTTATCACAAGGTTCGAACCTAGTTGCATTTCCTTTTGTTTAGTTTGGACAGGATTTCACTATGTAGACCAGGCTAGCCTTGAACTCAAACTTATCCTCCTGCCTCGGCCTCCCAAGTTCTGAGATTACAGCCATGAGTCCTACATCCAGCTCAGCTGTGTTTGGCTCCACAGACCACACCCCACTGCAGACCTTGGGTACAAGTGGGCCCCCCAGTGACCACACAGCCTCTGGTGGGGGGTGTTTTGGCTCCCAGCCCCTCAGTATGGGGCTGAGTCAGGCACACTGGCCCCTGGCCCTTCTATTTTGCCAGGCACTGTGCTTTCAACGTATCATCTAGTTTAGGCTTCCCTCCACAGTCTGGAGTGGCTTCTTACTATCTGGTGTTTTGGATGGATCCTTGGAAGCTCAGAGAAGACAGTGAGTCGCTCACACTTAGACAGCTGCTGAGGTCTGTACACTACAGCAAGCACACGCTTCCAGCCAGAGCCCAGAGGCCCCTTGGGGCTCTGATTTCTGCTTACACCCTCAGACCTGTTTGGTGGCCAAGGGTGGAGTGCAGAGTGGGAGCCCTCCCTCTCCTGAGCAAAGACCCATCAGCTTTTTCTTAGGTCTTCTCACCACAAGGCCAAGGCTTGGCCAGGTCCTCGGGCTCAGCTCAGGACAAGCATGCCAGTCTGCACTGGGTGCTTTTAGAGACCCCTCCTTCCAGGGTAACAAGTGCTGTGACCACGAAGCATGAGGAGCAGCTGGCTGTGGTCTGCTGGTCCCTGTGCCCAGCCTAGCCATGCCAGTCTTTGCAGTCCACAGTTCTTATCACCCGCTGTTATGCTTGGCCGCGGAATCCCTCTGCAGAGCCCGGGGACCGTCTCTAGGATGGTCTTATGCTTTCCAGTCTTGCCCTGCTGGGGCTGGAAGAGACTAGCCAAGGATGTGGCGGGAGGCGGGAGCCCACCTGGTGTTTGCTTGCATTGCTCACGGCTGTTTTATTTGCTCCCCATAGCAACCCAGGATGGTGTGTTTCCTTTACAAATTTTCTGGGTAAAACTGGGGCCCAAGGGCTGAAGCAGCCTGCTGAGGTCATATGAGAGGGGTTAGGGGTGCCGGTCTGGGGCTTGCCCTCAGAGTGACCAGCTGAGTCTGGCTTTTTGACAGCGTACATGCTGAATGGGCACTGGCTAGGGCTTGCTTGTGAGGACCTACCACCTTGACCTTCACCTCTTCCGGGCAGTTCCAGGGTTCAGCGGGGAGGAGCATGGCTATCCCAGGGCAGGGAAGTCCAGCCTGTGGCCTCTCCCATTTCTACCCAGCCCCAGCCTGAGTGGCTGCAAAATCCAGCCTTGCAAATTAAAAGCAGGGCTCCTCAGGGGCAACAAGGATGGACCTGCCCTTCTCAGCAAAAGTCTGTGCGCAGTCAGGCCTCGATGAAGCCCCCCACTCCTGCCTGGTCCCTGACTTCTTTCTTGCTGTGGTAAGGAACAGCCAAACCAAATTCCAGCACCAGCTCTGACAAACTGCCTGGGCTTTCAGAAGGAGCAACACCAGCAACCGCTGGCTGTGTTTCCGAGGCTTCTCGAATGCTTCCTGTCCACTGATTTGTACTGCCACCATTGTCCCCATCTGACAGACGAGGGGAACAGCAAGTGCCAAGGCCAGCGGCTATGTCATGTTACGTCAGAGGCTCAGGCCCTCCCACAGGTTAGCTTATGATAGGGACTGCTGGTTTCATCCTCAAACAACCACTGTGAGCATGCCACGAGGAAACAGACCCATGGGCAGCGGCTCACAGACCAAGGTTCACGTGGAGAGGTGGAGGCTGGCCTGCACAAAACTCACCAATAAGGAAGAAAGCAGGAGCACAGCATCACCTACGCTTGCCCCATGGACTGAAGGGGCCTGTGCTGGAGGGAGACATGAGGGCCAGGTAAAGACTGGGAGACACTGAGGCCAGAAAATCTTGGTGTCCCTGACATAAAGGGAGGGGTCCCCAGGCCTGAGTAGACAGGACACTTGAGTGTGTTTGGGTCCTGGCACAGAGGGTCATCTGTTATCCCTATCAGTGACCTCAGTTGTATATTATTGTCTGGGCACCCTCACTTTCTCTCTCCCCCCTGGCCCCCCCTTACCTCTCTGTGTCTATGTAAGTATATATGTATAAATGCTATGCATTCATCCATTGGTCCCCATGGAGGATTGGGTCCAGCACTCCCCTTGGACTCCAAAATCCAAGGATGCTCAAGACTCTTATAGAAAAATGACTCAGTATTTACCCACAACCTAAACGCTCTCCTGTACACTTCCAATCATCTCTGGGCAGCTGATACAATGTCAGTGCTGTGCTAATGGTAGCTGTCTTGCTCAAGGAATGAAGAGAAAAAAGTTTGCACATGTTTAAAACAGACACGAATATTTTCAAGATGCGTTTGGTTGAAACAGCAGATGCAGAATTTACAGACAGAAAAGAACGGACTGTGTGTGTACCAACTGCCTACCCACCTCTCTCTCTCTCTCTCTCTCTCTCTCTCTCTCTCTCTCTCTCTCTCTATCTATCTCTCTATCTATCTATCTCTCTACCTATCTTCCTACCTACCTAGGCACCCATGTATTTCATCAAGTTCTCTGGGGTAATACATGCCCATCATGCCTTCCCTGGCTATCACAGTGTTATATAACCACTTAAGCATCTTTGAAACATTTTATGAAGGGAGATTCCCATGCTTTTCTTCCCAGAGGCTTCACCGGCATGTGCAGGGTCCCGCGCTGGGTCTGCCCAGCCTTGCTGGCATCTCACTTCATTCCCATAGCCCTGGATGTAGGTCCAACAATGATCTCAATCTTACAGGTAAGAAATCTGAGGCTCAGAGAGACAGGATGGTGGCATGCAATGCTAATACGTATTTTCCTACTGTGACACTAAACTGTCCTTGTTCTTATTTACCTCCAGTCCTCTCCACAAGCAGGGCGGGAATTCTCTAAGATGAGTGCTAGGAGAAACTGAACTAGACAGATGTGGACATCCAGGCGGTGGCTCAAGGGGAACCAAGGTACTGTTGGATTCTGGGAGTCCCTGACTCCCAGGCCAGAGCTGTGCCTCTTGGTCCCTGAGCAGCTCCTGAAGTCCAGAAAGGAATGGGATGGTGGCTTGGGAGGCCAGAGGCCCGGGAGTCAGGAGGTCATCACCCTGCCCTGCCCTCAGTTTCTCACACCAACTAAGGGGTCACGGGGGGCGGGGGGAGCTTTATGGCCGAGGGAATTTATGGCCAAGACAACAGTTTGTACTCCGAACTGCCCGGCCTGAGCCACCCAGGGAGCATTTTAACACACACCTCTTCAGCCCCCAAATGGGGTTTCCAGCTGGAGCTCTGGGGCCCAGCCTTTGGCCAGAGCCTGAGATGGCCCCATTTCCCATCTGTGCATGAACCTCATGGGGCTGCTTTGCTCCTGGGAACCCCCCACGAGCTCCAGAAAAGAGGAAGCACTGTGAAAGGACCCCTTGGTAGGAGACCCAACCCTGAGTAGAAGCCACGCCCCTTGCCACATGAGCAAGAACTGGGGCTCCTCACTGCTCCCCTTAAGGAGTCTTCCTATGGCCTGAGGCCCCTCAGCTCATGGACGGTCACCTCCTCCTTCCGAGTCAAGCTTCTAACTTGGCTCTGGTCCTTCCACTCCAGCTACCCAGGTGTCCTCATGTACTTCCGTCTCGGAAGAGGTAGCATGGCTCACGGCTTCCCTCCTCTCCCACTGGCTTTGTTCTCAGCACTGGGAACTCTCTGGCACCCACCTCTCAAGCCAGAAATGTGGAGGCCTGTTTGACGTCACCGTCAGCTCTCAGTCATCGAGTTGCTAAGACTTTGGAAACACTTCACAAACCCAGAGCCCTCTGCCAGCGGGGCTCACCTCCCTTTGAAGCACACATCCGGGCATGTTGCTCCCCAGTGTGCTCTCCTCTCTTTTCTCGTTGCCTAGGGCTGTGCTGCTCCTGCTGGATGCTTGATAGAGCTAGACGGTAACAACAAGATTCTAAGCAAACTAGTTGGCTCTCCTACAGGGCCAATAGAACTCAAAGGAAGGAAATAAATCAGCATTTTAACTTACCCAGATTATATATATATATTCTGTGGAGCCATATGAAAACTCCCCAAAGTTTTGGTAGGAGAGCGGGTGGATTGCTTGGAGAGAGTTGCTTTGCTCTGTGTACACATGTGCATGGCCTGGGAGCCCTCTACACAAACAGGGCAATAGGGTGTGGACACGGAAGTAGATAGAGAGGTGTGGACTCAGATTTACAGGTTTATTTTAAAGAATAGGCTTACATGATTATGAAGTTGACAAGTACAAAATCTGCAGGCCAGACTGGCAGGCTATGACCAGGGAGGAACTGCCAGGACTCTGGCGAAGATTGGAGAATTCTTTTACTCATTGGGGACCATGGATAGTGCCTTCTCCCAAACTCCCCTCTAAGGCCTTCGCTGATTGGATGAGGCTCACACACAGGAAGGAGGGCAATTAGTTTTACTTCAAATCTATTTTTCTAAGTGTGAATTGTTATCAGAATAAAACAAACAAACAAAAAGCCTTCACTGCAACATCTGGACTGGTGTTGAATCATATATCCAGTACTGTGTCCTAGCCAAATTAGCCCATGAAATTAGGATTCCACTATGTGTTTTTTTGTATACAGGGAATGTGATGGCTGAATGGATGTGTAGAGGACTGGTCTTATGGGTATGATGGAGAGGGTGTTGACATGGTGATGGAGTGATGGATGGATGGGCAGATAAATTCTGGAAGAACTGGTTGATTGAGTAGGTAGGTAGATTAGTTGACTGTAGAAATGTGTATGGGTAGGTGATTGGCTGGTCAGTTAAAGTGGGAGCAGGTGGACCCCCTGACTAATTAAGTGGTGGGATGGCAGTTCGCTTTTGTCATGAGACCTACAGTTGGATGAAGGGCTGATGACTGCAGATTTGCGTGGTTGGTGGGTGGCTGTGGACATTCATGTGAGTGGAGGAGCTCACAGCTGGGATACCCAAGTGCATAATATGTAGCTATGAAGCAGTGGAAGGGTGAGCGAATGAGTGGCTGGGTGTAGGACTGGATGCGTTGGGCATCCGTAGATCTCTTGGAGAAAATGCTGAGCTGGGGAATCGAGTCAGCAGAGATTTCTTTGTGAGAAGGACTGGCAGGAGAAAAGGAGCCTCTCACATACTGTGTGTGTGGTTCATACAACTTCCTCCGTCTCTCTCACCGTGGCTTTATCTCCCTGCCAACCTCTGGGTGCCGTGCAGCCAACGCCAGTTCTGCATGTCGATGCTTCCCTGGCTTCACTGCGTTCTCAAGTGTCTGTTTTCTGTGTCCTTCTGCCTTTCTCCTCCTCCCTCCTTGTGTTTGAGAGGCACATATTGCAATGTAAAGGTCTCCTTGTACACCAGCCAAGTCTGGTGTGTGTGTGTGTGTGTGTGTGTGTGTGTGTGTGTGTGTGTGTATGTGTACATGTGTTATATATGTTCATGTGTGTTTGTCCTGTACATGCCTGTGTGTGCATTCACTGATGGCTGCCAGAAGTCAATATTGGGTGTTTTCCTCAACATCATCATTTTCTATTGATTGATTGTGTGTGTGAGAGTGGGTGTGGGTGTGCCAGGGCACATGTGTGGAGGACAGGGGACACCTTCAGGAGTCAGTTCTCTCTATACTGTGGATTCCTGGGATTGAACTCAAGTCATCAGGCTTATACAACAAATACTTCTATCTGCTGAGCCATCTCATAGGCCCCACTTTTTTTTTTTCCAAGACAGGATCTCTCAGTGAACTCTGAGCTTGCCAGTTTGGTTAGATTGGCTAGCCAGCAAGCCCCAGGGACCCTCCTGTCTTTGCCTCTCCAGCTCTGAGATTTTCGTGGGTGGTGGGGATCAGAACTCTGGTCTTCATGGTGTGTGGCAAGCACTTTACAGACTGAGCCACCTCCCCAGCCCCCTCTCCTCCAGCTCCTTTTTAATAGAAACACATCCCTGGCATTGCTGACACCCCACTTCCATCCACAAACTCCAGCAAAGAGTCTCCTTCTGTTTCTCTCACCCCAAAAGGGACACCACTGGCTAAATTTCTGGCTCTAGCTGGGATAATTTCTTAGTCCTCAAGGGACCAAAGACAACATCTGGCCTGGCTACTGATTCTCCTTGAATCTTCTCATGATATTCAAACATGATGAAAAACACATTTGGTCTCTGGCTGCAGCAACGCTTTCTCCCTGAGAGATGTGACTACGAGCAACCCACGAGGCCACACACACTCACGCACACACGCATGTACATGTGAACAATACAGTTCCTTCAGAGGCTGCTGGTGGAAAGGAAGTCTATATCACAGCTTAGGAGTCTGGTGAAGCTGAATCCAAATCCTGGCTCTGCCCCTTTGGGGCCAGGTGATTCTGGAGATGTCTCCTGCTTCTCTGAGACTCAGTGCCCTTGTCTGAAAAATGGAAAATAATATCGCCTGCCTCACAGGCCTTTGTGAGAAAGAACTTAAGGTGTCTGGCATACAGTAGGCACTACATAAAGATCAATTGCCTCACTGGAAAATTATCTGGCTGGGAAGGAAAGATTTCAAATGTGTTGGTTAGGGTTACACCTTTAATTTGAAGGCCCCTCCAGTGGGAGGAGCTTCGAGGAGAGGCAGGTGAGAGCGTTGATTGATATTCATCCACTAACATCTTTCTTAATTTTTATTATTGTTTTCTCATGACAAGGTTTCTTTGTGTGTCCTGGAACTCACTCTGTACACCAGGCTGGCCTCAAACTCACTGAGATCCACCTGCCTTTGCCTCCCAAGTGCTGGGATTAAAGGTGTGCACTGCCATGTCTGGCTTATTTTTTTTTTAAGTCAACCAGTTTACTGAGCTATGAGTGACATACCATCAGCCGCTTCCCCTTAGAGTGCACAGTGTGGTGAGTTTTGGCAGATGCATTCACCTGTGAAACTACGGCTACAATTAAGGTTCAGAAACATTTCTATCACTCCAGAGATGCCCAGTACCCTTGTGCTGTCTGCCCCTGCCCCTAACCTCAGCCCCAGAAGACTACTGCTCTGCATTAGTTTATGACTTCTGGAATTTTATAGAAAAGAATCACATATACTCTCTGTGTCTGGCCTCTTCACTCACTCAGCTAACCCATTTGGAGGGACATCCATGCCATCGCATAGGTCAGTAATTCACTCATCCATTTATACTGTTGTGCACCCACCACCTTTTATTTATTACTGTTTTTGATTTATAGTAGCGTATATCACCATCCACTTACCCCTCATGTAGTTTTAGTTTGTTCACTAATCATTTCAATGTTTATTCGCTGCCGTTGATGCCTGAAACCTAATAGTACCAAGTTCTATGTGTGCTACATTTTTCCTACCTATAATACATTTTAACTTAAAAATTATATAAAGAGATAAATGTCAATCACTAGTAATAATAGATCAATTGAAACAATGGATTATAGTGAAGTTGCTACCATTTCTATTCTTGTGCTTTGCAGCCATTATTAAGTAAAAGAAGCGTTGGGCTGGAGAGATGGCTCAGAGGTTAAGAGCACTGACTGCTTTTCCAGAGGCCCTGAGTTCAATTCCCAGCAACCACATGGTGGCTCACAACCACCCACAATTAGATCTGGTGCCCTCTTCTGGCCTGCAAAGACACATGCAGGCAGAACACTGTATACATAATAAATAAAATAAATCTTTAAAAAAAAAAAAAAAGAAGAAGTAAAAGAAGCGTTATTCTGACACAAACACCAAGATAGACGGCTGACCTGATAACTAAGGTGGTGCTTAGGTAGGTCATGACTGAGCAGCACATGTTGTGTGGATACACTGGACAGAGGAATGAGTCATACCCAAGACAGCATGATGTAGCATGGCATATGACTTCATCGGGCAGCTCAGAACAGTCTGCAGTTAAAACCCATGAATTGCTTATTTCTGGAGTTTTCCAGTTTTGAACTTCTCTTGACTGTAGAGAACTGTGCTCGTCAGTTTTTTTCACCTCAACACAAGCTCATCATCTGTTAAGAGAGACTCGCAAATGAGAAGAATGTCTCTGTCAGGTTGTCTTGTGGGCGAGTCTGTGGGAGCATTGTCTTGATGCAGTTGATGTGGGAGGGCCCAGTCATTGTGGGTGGTGTGAGGCATTCCTCCATGGTCTCTGCTTCAGTTCCTTCCTCGAGGTTCCTGCCTGGAGTTCCTGCCCTGACTACCTTTCACAATGGGCTGCAAACTGTCAGATGAAACAAGCCTCTTCCTCCCCAGGTTGCTTTTGGTCAGGGTCTTTATCATAGCAACAGAAAAGCACAGTAAGGCAGTAACTAAAAACATGCACATCTTAACCATAGATAGAGAGGGATTACCGTATTGACTGTGTACCCATGCAATACCAGACACTCCATGGTTCTAGATCAGATGTGTAGAGGAAGTGTGTGTGTTAGCCTCTTCACTGCGGTGATAGGTAGCTGACACATAGAGGAGGACTTGTTTTGGTTCATGGCATCGTTGGCTTTGTTGCTCCTGCGCCTATGCGTGGTGACACAGAACACATGTGGGCAACACGTGGCTCAGCTCTTTGTGGACCGGAGACACAGGGTTTCGCCCATGTCATCAGGATTTCCCTTTTCCCCACTTTGTTCCACTGGACATATTGGATGGAGCCACCTACATTCAGGGCATGTCTTTCCCCTTCTACTGGTCTTTGGAAACACTCTTGTGGACATACCTAGAAGTATGCTTTTCTAGTCTCCTGGACACCTGTCAGTCAAATGAAACTGATGATCAAGATTAACCACAGAATATATCCTTATTAACTGTGTTGAAGCTGGGTGTGCAGCACATGCCATTGATGCCAGCACTTGGGAGGCAGAAGCAGATGGCTTTCTGTGGTTCCGAATCAGCCTAGTCTACATGGTGGATTCCAGGCCAGCCAGGGCTACACAATGAGACCCTGCCTCTAAAATAAGTAAATAAAAAGATAACAAAATGAAATAAAAATGTCAAGAATAAAGCAGTAAATAAGGCAGAGAAGTGTTGGCCCTAAAGAAGACCTACTCGATTAGGTATAAGCAAGTAAGTATATAATGTGACCACTTATGACAAATGACATGAGAGAGATGAGGTAGATTGGAGGGACAGTTTTTGGAAGTGTGGGATACTATATGTAGGGAGGGGAGTATGTCTGAACACATCAGGTGGAGGCTGGGAAGGAGGAGAAGGGGATCAGGGGGAGATTTTAACTAGTGTGGATGGGCTTTCCTTCCCTGATTGCAGAAAGGGCCAGCCAGCACAGGGCCCAGGGGGGTTTGAATCTTCTCATTCCTGGTTGTGGGCAAAGGGTCAAGTTGCTTTTCTCCTATGCTGAAGGTCAAGGCCAGCAGTAGGGAGTGGGTCAGGCAGGGGCTGTGTTCTGTGGTAGGGAGGGACAGACCAGCACTGCTCTACAGCCGCTGTCCTAACTCGTGGGCTTGCAATATGCCTCTCCCTAACCTGCTCTACACCAGCTTGCAGACTCGGGCTATGGAAGGATCAGCACCGATGGACACGAGGGGTTCCCTCCTTCAGCAGGTAACCTTCCTTCCTTTTGGGGCTGTTTGGAAGGGTGGGTATGTAGTTGGAAAGATGAACATGTGACTTTGATTCTGTGACATTCCCAACGGAAGACTAAGCTGTACCATCTTTACTACAGAATTCTCTGGACTCAGCTCTGGATGTTTCACGTCCTGGGAAAGTCCCCAGCTGAGGGCAAACCCAGTTGGCGGGTCAGCCTCGAAGAAAGTGGCTGTGCTTGAGAAAAACTGCACAGCCTTGACTCATCCAGCCCTGGGAGAGACAGTGTGGCAGAAGAGAGAGAAGCAGGGCAGGGCACAGGCGGCCCCTTGACTTCACCTGCAAAACGGAGACGTGGATCACAGTACTGCCTCTGGGAAGATTATGTGCACATCTGGCATTTCAAGCGGCTGGGTTCCTGGGTGTGAAGTAGATGGTAGTGCTTAGCTATCATTTGCCATCTCACTTTTCAGAACGGGGAGCTGGGGACTCAGAGAATGAGTATCCGCTGATGGACTGAATCTGTGTGTGAGTGAATGACCTGTGTATGAAGTGCTGAGGAAACAGCCCAGGCCTTAGAAGAGGAAGAAAGGGACTGATGCTACTTTAGGGGACCGAGAAGCAGCTTTGCAGAGGAGGTGATGCTTGGGTGTCATAGGCTGATTATGTGTGGCCCCCGTACGGAGGGAAGGGCCTGCGCAAAGGCAGGGGTGTGAATGATAGCTGCTTTCACACACAGCTCAGCTACAGTCATCAAAGAAGACAGGGCTCTCAGAGGCAGGTGTCCTTGTCCCCATGACGGTCGACACACACTGCCTCTCATCCAATTCTGTATTCACATCCTAGGAGCAGTGTCTGGCACACAGGAGGTGCTCCAGAAGTATCCAGGGCTAGTCTGCTTCGCACTAAGGCTGCCAGTGTCACGTTCTTCACACGTGCCATCTCCTTTACCCGTTATTATTCCCATTTTAAAGCTGAGAAAATCGAGGCATGAAATAAAGGCTTGTTGGCACGAGGTCCAAGAAATTATGGGGAAAGAGCTGGCATTCAAAACCATAACCCAGACCCAGATTCAGCAGCTAACCGCTGCCTCGCATATTTCTTTAGTCTTGGCAGATGGTACCTCTGGCTACAGTTCTAAGCACAGAAGGAGGCTGGTTGAACTCGAGGATTGCTGTTTCTGCCATGGTGGGGAGGCAGCTGAGTTCAACTAGACTCACTCCTTAAGTCAAGGGTCTCACTGCTCCAGGTGAAGCCTCCTACTGTGGGGACTGGGTATGAGGGATGCAGAACTGTCCTGGCTCCATGCTTCCTGGCCTGGGGCCCTGCACTTTTCCTTCTCTCCTCTCTAAAATGGCTCTTCTAGCATAGTTGGGAGAACTCGGGGTGATGTGCAGCACTCAGCAAGGGCAAGCCCCCCAGTTCATGGGAGCCACAGTCACGGCAACCGTCACATCATCAATACAGTGTTCTGGGCAGCTGCCAGCCAGCAGGAACAGAGTAACTGCTAGACTCCTGGAGGAGCTTGGTAGATTGACAATTGGAAAGAAGGGCCAGGCTCAGGCCTTCTTTGGGAGCCATGGACATTTACATTATCTGTAAGTCTCCAGGAACAGGAGTGCAGAGCTTGGAAATTAGTAGGTAAAGACCAACCTTGGAGAGCTCACTGTGAACCTGAAACAAGGTGACCAACTCCCCCTCAAACTAGGCCAGCTGGGATCTTGGTCACCCTTCTTCTAAGGAAGGCAGAAGACATAGGCAGGGGAGGAAGAGCCAGGGGGCCTGGGAAGTGGACTGTGGAGCCTAAGAAGTCTGGCTATGGAATGATGCCTAGGGGCCAGGCCACCCTCAGGGATGGGAGGTCTTACTGTGGGTCTTTTTTTGCTGGATACTTGGACCTAAGGGAAGTCAGCTGAGGCCTGCAAGTGTGACCATTGGGAACAGGAGGTGTGGTAGGCAGGGGTTGTTACAAGGAGGCTGTGGAGGGACCTTTTGCCACCTCCTGGGTGAGAGCCTGAGTCCTTGGATTGGCCCCCTTGGCCATTCCCAGCTGCATGGTGGAGGGCATCACCTTCCCTCTGCCCCCATGACCCCTGGGTCAGAGGCCTTCTCCTGGGGGGCTGAGAGTTTGTGTCTGGCTCCTGCCAGCTGGGAGGAGGGGAGGGGGCCCCTGCAAAGGCCTTTTCACACCCCAAGGAAGAACAAAGCCATCTGCAAACCCAGAGGTGGGAGGTGGGGGCTTGGCAAATGGGCTGGGGGGGGGAGTGTCCTTTCCCTGCTGAGACGGTGTGGGAAGGCTGGGATCCAGCCCCCTCCCTCAGCTTTAGCAGGGCTGTTCTCCAGAACCGTGTTTTGCTGGATGGACAGAGAAGCACCTGGAAGGGTAGGAAGCTCTGGGACACTTTGCAGCTCAGGGTGGAGACTGAGCTTTGAGCAGTGAGTCAGGAGACCTCAGTCAGTCACTAAGGCTAATAGCACTCCTGAGTGCCTGGGGTCCTAGCTCAAAGCCTCAGTTTCCCCACATGTCCAGTTCTAGTGTCCGTGGCCTGGGATGCTCTTTCTGGCTGGTGAGGCTGTTTAGGCTTTCCCAGTATGGGCGGAAGAGCCAGGCTGAGGCTGGGCACCAGGAGCGGCTAGAGTTCCATTCCTGAATATCAATGAGCAGGCCTAGGAATGTCTGCCACACAGCTGGCTGCCTGTCTGAGGGGCGGGTGAGAAGGGAAGGGATAGGAGGAAATGGCCCAACAGTCTCCCAGACTCACCTGCCCAGCAACAGCAGGCAGAGCTTGCAGGCACGCCTGGCAGCCTCTGCCCGTAAAACAGGTAGATGGGGATTTACCAGGCATTTGGCATCAGGTGGGGAGCCAGGGAGGTTTGTGTGTGTGTGTGTGTGTGTGTGTGTGTGTGTGTGTGTGTGTGTGTGTACAGACCCTCTGGAAGCCACAGTCCTCTCCACCTGCCTATGTGCCTATAACCCAACTCCAGCACAATACTTTGCATTGAGTGACTTAGCCACTTTGGTCCCTGAGAAGAGGTAGAGTCCAAATTCCATTTCCAGCCTCAGCCTAAGCCTATGAAAGGGTTGGGGAAGGCTGTAAATGTGGACTGTCTAAAGACTGATGAGCTGAGAGTGCATTCACTCTGCAAGAAACAGGCGGTGCCCATGTCATCTAGGATGCTGGGGCTCTATCTGTGAATAGACAAGAGAGGCCAGAAGAGCAGACATGAGACCGTACTCCTCGGCCATGGTCAGTCCACAGTGGACACCTGAAAAGTTCCAGTATCAGGGTGCTTGCCAACACTGTCATTCTGGCGTCTCCAGGAGACATAGAGCTGGAGTCTATGGTGGCCACAGAGAAGGTGTTTTAGAAGAACAGATTTAATATCTGTGGTTGTCATTTCTGACCCCTGGTCCCTCCATGGGTGGCAAGGATGGGGAGACAGACCTGCACAGGCCTACCTTCACTATTGGTTCCTGGAGAAGGTCATGCACCTGGAAGCTGGCAACTGGATATATACACAGGTCAAACCTGGGAGGGGAGTAGAGGCAAACCCCAAGAGGGACCTTGGCCGTTGCTGTCTAGAGTTATCAAGATTCAATTCTAGCCCTGGATCCATCTATTCATTTATCCATCCATCCACCCTCCACTCACCCATCATCTACTCATCCATTCACCCACTCACCCCTTCATCCATCCATTTATTCTCTACCTACCCATCTACTCACCCATTCATTCAGTCATTCATTCTTCACTTACCCACCCATCTACCTACCCCTCCATTCATCCAGTCATTCTCCATCTTCTCACCCACTCACTCACCCATCCATCCATTCATTCTTCACTTACCCACCCACCCACCCCTTTATCCATCCATTTACTCTCTACCCACCTATCCATTGACTAGCTGTGGATCATAGGCACACTCTTGGCCTTCCCAGTTTTCACAACTGTGGGCCACATGAACCTCTATGCTTTATTAATTTCCCAGCCTATTATATTCAGTCACAGCAGCAGAAAACGAACGAATATGTTGTCTCTGCTGGAGAATGGAGCCCATTCCCATTTAGACAACTCCCCTGCTTTCTGTGTGCCAGGGAAACTGCTTCCCCCTTGTGAGACTCAGCGTTCTCATCTGTATGATGGGGTATAATGATCACCATCTCATTTTAAGGCTGCTTTTTAAAAAGTCTGGTGAGATGATGGGTACAAACACCCAGGACAGCACAAAGGGCCCCACCCAGGAGTGCCACCAGTATTCATCACAGTACCATGCGGTCACTTCAAGCTATCTCAGCACTGGACATAGGGAGAAAAGAGGACAGTGTGGCTACCCAGAGCATGTCACATCCCAGCTGTGCCGCCATGGGCGACCCTTCAGAGTCTTAGCACCTGTATTTGCAAACCGGCGAATGTAATCTCTGCCTTGCAGGGTCGGGGTGAATACGGGGATGTGGGAAGCAGGGACGGTTCTGGCATGTTGGGTTGGTAGGACGTATTAACATAAGCAGCCTTCCTTCTTCTCCCTGAAGGGTGGGCTGGGGGCAGGCTGACCCCCAAGGGTTGCTCATGGGAGAGCCATGAGGCATTTACAGGTGCCTGTCTGGTGTGGTTTTCATCCATCTCCAGTTGCCTGCAAAGTCCTGTGTGGGTGCTTGGATGGATGAGGTCTTGTCTCTCATGAAGCCCCTAGGCGGGAGAAGGTCAGTACATAGAGCGCTGTGTTAGTGCTCTGCAGAAAAGCCCCAGGGGCTGTCATAGCTGGTCAGGGGCTGCTTGAGACGGGGGAAATTGTCCTAAAGAAGGTGGCTTTTGGGTAGTGAGTTGAAAGGAAGGAGTTGTGAGTTGTTCGAATGTTGCATGCATTAGGAGAGTGCATATAACAATTACAATGGCCCTGGGCTTGCAAAGACCTCGGAGGCCTCTCAGGAGGCCATGCTCTCAAGGGGTTTCACGTGTGATGGGAATCTTGTAAAGTCAGGTAGGGGTCGGACCAGACAGGCAGGCTATGGTGATGAACCTATTTCCCACTGGCAGAAACCACCTGCTGAGTGCCAAGTTGGCCAGAACTAGAGCTCAGGTGGGTCTCTGGAGTCAAATCCTGTTGGGAGGAGAGGGGCAGAGCACTCAGACGCTCCGAGGCGCCCCCACCCTCGGGAGGTTTTTGTGGGGGATGGCAGGAAGGGCCCGGATGTGGAGAGAGAACATGGTGTCTGCGGGTGAGAGCCAGGCAGCAGCCTAAACACGACAGACCCCGGCCAGCCCCACTGCCAGCACAACTGCTTGTGTGGCTGCCAAGGAGCCAGATGCCGCCTCTGGAAAAAATAGCTTCCTGGCTCGGCCCTCCTGGCTGGCCAGCCGGCCAGCCTGCCGTGCAGGGGAGGGGGCTGCGGAGTGTGGGTGCAGCACCCCAGAACACGCTGCTGTGCCTTTGAAGCCAGAGCAGGAAAAGGGGGGGGGCAGGGAGGATTCAAGCAAAATATTTTTGCTAAAAATATTCTGATCCAGGAGAAGAGCTCCCCCCCTCCCTCTTGCTGGAAAACCAAGTCTTATTAAAACAACACCAGAATATTTCATGTTGATATCAATTAGGCAAAGGAGAAGGAATCTCGAACTTTTCTCCCTGCCAGTTTCACATAAAAGAAATATTCTCTTTGAGGCCAAAGGATGAAGGGCTTTAGTTTTTTTTCCCTTTCTGCACAAAATTCCTGCAGTGTGGATGGAAAGTTTCTCCTGTCTGCGAGTTTCCTGAGAAGTCGGGGCTCTGGACCTTGAGGCCAAGTTCTGTGGGTGGGGCAGGGCAGGTGGCTGATCCCCAGAAAAGGCCCTCCAGACTGGTCAGGGAGGGAGCGAGCCAGGCCCACCTGCACCTAGGCCCAGCCAGCCCGACCTGTGCTCTTGGTTAAGGCGGCTGCCAGCTGGAGCGCTCAGCTGATGGCCTGGAGAATGGCAGATACAGACAGAGCCTTTGGCCTGGGCTGCTGGCTCCCTTCATCAAAGCTGCCGGGCAGCTTCAAAACAGGGGGTTACACCAAGGTGCCAGACCTGGCACAGGCTTTGCAAACCACAGCAGTACTAGCACTGCACACCTACTGTGTGCCAGGCGCTTTAAAACTTGTCAATACGATCTCTCATTTACTGCACAGTGGCCGCAAGAGATGGGGATTACACTGTTCCCAAAGTCCCAAGGATATTTGGACTCAGTCATGTAGCTAGTTACAGTGACAAGGTCTGAAGCCAAGGCTGATCCTGGAGTCTGGTCTTGGTCTCTTGTTTCATCAACCTCTCAGAAAGCCCATTGCCTCAGCTGACTGAGATTATCTCAGTCCTCTATCTAAACCAGAGCTCCCAAATAACTCCTCTGGCACTTTTCTCTCCCATTCTGACTCCTTTTGTTTAAACGTTAACTATTTAGTTTATTCCTCCATCCAGCCCTTTGCTCATCTCATCACCCATCTACCCACCTCCCACTGAACCTATTTATCTCTCTATCCATCCATCTATCCACCCAACACACTACCTATCTAACCACTCACTCAACAATCCACCGACCTGTGTCTATAGCCATCCATCCGCCCACCCATCTGTCCACTTTCTACCTATTTTTCAGCTGTCTGCCTACTCACTCAGCATCCGCCTACCCCACTCCCCACCCACCTTTCCCTTGACCTCCCACCCCTTGTTCATCTACCTAACCACGTTTCGTATATTCATTCACCCACCCACTCATCCTTCTACTTACTCATTCATCTCCGCAGGGGACCCTCGTTTACTCAGAACCGGAGAAGTGACTGGAATGTGGTTCCTGCCCAAGTCCATCCTGAAGCCACCGGGCATTGGATGTGGTCTTAGAAAGATGACGAAGTCAGGCATTTGAGCAGAAGGATTAAAAGTCTGGAAGTCAAACCATACCTGAGTTCTAATCCTTCCTAATGGAAGACCTTCCTAGTGACTCCGTCTCTGCAGGGAAAGGGAACAACTGTCTGTGAGGGCAGAGAGGCCCAAGGTTGTTGTGCGGAACTCAGACATTTATTCTGAGTATGATGGACACCGTGGCAGTGACTGGAACAAAGACCTATAATCCAACTTAAATTTTATTTTGTCATATTTTAGTTTTGGTTGTTTTGAGGTAGGGTTTCTCTTTGGAGCTCTGACTGTCCTGGAACTTGCTCTGTAGACCAGGCTGCCCTTTAACTCAGAGATCTGCCTGCCTTTGCCTCCTGAGTGCTGACATTAAAGGTGTGTGCCACCACTGCCTGGCCCCAATTTCAGTTTTAAAGGACCACTTCAAGTGTCACGTAGAGAATAGCCTGTCAGAAGGACACAAACACGGTGAGCACCAGTTAGGAAACATATCTCAGTTATCCAGGGAGGAGAGGATGGTGGCTTGGACCGAAGTGGTTGAAATGGAGGTGACAAGATCCATCAGTATTCCATCAGTGAGTGGCCGGAAGAGAGACCTCAGGAACGGTTTCCTTGGTTAATGCCTGAGTATCCAGTAGGATAATATCATCTCCTGAAAAAGGGAGGACTGTGGGTGGAGCCAGTCCTAGGGACATTTGGAGTTCATGTTTGAATTGTTGAGAGTCTGAGATGCTTGCTAGATGTCTGGTGGCGATGCCATGTACACAGGTTAATGTGGTCTCAGATCAGCTGTGGGTCTGGGCTCAAGGTGTGTGTGCGGGAGCCACCGGCACACAAATGGTGTTCAAAATCTAAGGAAGGATGAGATCAGAGTCAGCAAGTGTAGACAGTAAAGAGAAGAAGACCAAGGGATAACGTAGGGCCACCTGTCACTGGGCTTGTCTTAGTCTGTGATGATTACTTGGGGCACACATGATGATAACACGGTCACTGCCCTCACAGAACATGCATTCTGAAGAGACAACAGACGTGGGAGAAATCAGCAAATTCAAGCCTGACAGCTGTTTTAAGATCAGCCCCAAGTGAGGCTTCACCCAGTCCAAGCTACTCATAAACTTGGCGTGAGCTGTTATATTTGGTAGAAAGGGGGAGGAGAGAGGTGTGTGGGCCTCCAACCCAGAGTTTGGGGGGGGGGGTTCACGTAATTCTCTGTGCGGCCCTCTATGATTGTACTCTTGAGATCTCCATTTCTCAATTGAGAAATTGCCTCCATCAGATCGGCCTGTGGTTATGTCTGCAGGGTATTTTCTTTACCTGATTGACAGAGAAGGGCCCAGCCCACCGTGGGCAATGCCATCCCTAGGCAGGTGGGCCTGGGCTACTTAAGAACAGCTGAAGGTGAGCTTGGGAGCAAGCTAGCTCCTGCCTTGGCACCCCGTGATGATGGACTCTGACCTGTAAAATTAAATAAACTCTTTCCTTCCCAAGTTGATTTTGGTGATTGTTTTTTTTTAAATCGCAGTAACAGAAAAGCAAATTAGGACACCTATTTAGAGACTAGGAGCTTGGAAAGAAGCCATTGGTCCCAGGCCTGACCTAAAGGCCACACACTTACCACTAGAAAGAGAGCGAGAGAGATGCAGAAGGATTCTGGGAAAGGAGATGGGACTCAATCTCTGTAGTGGGATGTGGGCTTTCTCCATTAGGGGCACTCTGAAGCCTGGCAGACTATACTCTCGTGCCTTCAAAAGACAGGCCTGGGACATCAAGGAGGTGCTATGGTTGTGGGTGGGGGCTGGGTGGGGAAAACACAACCTCATGCAAGGGGCAGCTGCTGCTCAGCTTAGCCAATAGTGGCCCTGCGGAAATGTGGGCCAGATCTGGTTTCTAAAGAGAAGCCGGAAATCTGGATTTTTATGTGAAATTTCCCCCTTTTAAAACAGTGTTGGGGCCAAATAAAACATGTGTGCATGTTGAGTTGACCTCAGGGCCACTGGCTGGAGGCTTTATGGATTCTGGACTGATGTTAAAAGTAAAGGCTTTGAGATCCCAAATACGAGGTTCGAATCCCCCACCCCTCCCCACTGGCTGTGAGGTCTAGAATGAGTGAGCTCACCTCCCTGAGTCTCTGTTTCTTCTACGTCAATCATTTCATGTTTCAGAGATGGATGAGGATTGTGGGAGACAAGGTGTCTACAAAGAATAAACATCCTGGCACACAGTACCTATCTGGACGTGTGTGTGTGTGTGTGTGTGTGTGTGTGTGTGTGTGTGTGTGTGTGTGTCTGTGTTCAGTCATGTGTGCATGCATGTTGGGATGAGGAGGAGTGAGAGTGGACTGGAGACTTTGTGGCCTTCACACTTCTATCCTGGCCTCACGTGCGGTGGAGTGACTGTGAGAGGAACCTCTGCAGACCCGGGCTCCAGGCCAGCCTTTCCATCCTTAGCCCCTCTTCCCAGTGTTCCCCACGGGTCACTGTGGTGTCCTGGGCAACCATGGCCTCCATCCCTGAACAGCCCTCACCAGTCTGGCTTCCTCCTGCTAGGAGAGCCATGGGGACCAGAGATTCCTGTGGGATGTTTTCCACATTTTTGGAAACCCACTGTGGTTTGATTTTTCCGTGGTACAGGGCTTGGCAGGGGCTCAGCCCAGCGCAACGCCTGGTAGCTGGGAGGGGCTGGAGTCAAGAACACATTCACGGAGCACCCACCCTGAACCACGTCCCTGGGACTCACAGATGATTAAACAGCCCAGGGCCTCCATTATCTTGTTATAGATACAGACCTGAAGTATGAGACATTAAAGACCAACGTTCTTGTCACTCCAGACAGTAGCTTCCCTCTCCTGGACTAGCCCTCTTCTTCTCTTGGGATGCCAGATCCTCCTGCCTAAATCCTCTCAATCTCTGGACTGCTCATTGATTTCTACTTGTCACTCAAGCCTTGGTGTGGGGCCCTGTCTTCCCTCCCACTGATGGTGGCAGTCACCCCTGCTTCCAGCCAGCCCTTCTCAGCCCGTCCAGCCCAAGTATATTCACGTCATCTTCTACCCAGAGTCCTCAGCGACCCCCAAGGTCACATTCAAACCTCTTCCTCGGCTCTCATCTCTTCCATGTCTCCCCTCTACCTGTGTTTCAACAGGCTGGGCTTTGAGAAGCTGGCTGCATGCCTTTGCTGTTGCTCAGTTCTGGGCTATGCCCAGGCTCTTCTCTCTCTCCAGGTGAACTTCTAGTCACCTTTCTGGTCTCTGCCTGGACATCACTTCCTGCAGGGAGTGTTCTCCACCCTCTCCCACCTCCAGACTTCATCTGTATCCCCAGTGCTTTTTGCTTCGTGGCAACGCCAGTGCTAATGGCGATAGTAATATTAGCATTAATGTTAAGTAAACTGATGTGGATTGCAAGCACTTCTCCAGGGCGCACATGCTAAATGTTTTCAACGCTCGATCCATAGCAGTCTGCCTTAGCTGTTCACTGTGCTCCCAGTTAGGAGCTACTGTGATCCATCGTTCACTGATGTGAAGACAGGTGTCGAGGGGCACTGTAACCAGTTTCAGGTCAGGTGGACAGTAAATGGCAATGCTGTGTTGCAAATACCTGCTTTCTGGTCTGACTCCCCTCACCAGGCTCTAAGCTCCAGGAAGACTAGGACCCCTGAGACCATATCTGTGGTTAGGTCTTCAGCAGTCCCTGGGTGCTCTGTAGATGGTAGAGAAAAGCCAAGTTAGGTGATGCAGAACTCCAGACCCACCTGAGTGCAGGTAGTGGGCTCCTCAAGTGACCCAGGTCATATTTTTTTCTACTTAGGGCCTAATGTTCAGGGTGCCCTCTGTTTGTCTAAAACAATGCTTCTTAACCTGTGGCTCGAGACCCCTCTGGGGGTCAAACGACCCTTTTGCAGAGGTCACTTAGGACCATTGGAAAACACAGATATTTGCACTATAATTCGTAACAGTAGCAAAATTATAGTTATGAAGTAGTGACAAAAATAATTTTGTGGTTGGGGGTCACCATAACGTGAGGAAGTGTATTAAAGGGCTGCAGCCTTGGGGAGGTTGAGAATCGCTTGTCTAAAATCAGCTCTTCAAAGGGAGGCAGAGTGGAATCCATAGACTCCTAACATCCTTGGCACTGATTATCTTACCACTAAGATAAACATGACACACCTTGCCAAGTATGAACAGAGCGAGAGGACTTAGTAGATGAGCGGTAACGACCCAGGAAGCCTGTGCCCATTTTACAGAGGAGGGAACTGAGCCTCCAGGACTAGGTAGAGAGGCTTCTGAGGTCACCGTTGAGTCTACAGCCATACCACCCTGAACATGCGATTCACATCAAGGGAAGGATGTGTAGATTTTAATTCTCAGAACATTCTCTCTCTGGGGACCACATCCTTCACTGGCTTTTCTCTAAATTTACACAGAACAGTCGTATGTGTCAAACTCACATTTCTTGTGAGCAAATACTTCAATCCCACCTGAGATTGTCTTTGGACAGCTTTTCGGGTGACCTCTTCTACTTCATCTACCTGTTAACACTTCTAGATTCGTTGTCTGATGACCAAGCCAGGAAGGATGCATCTCTCCTGCTCTGTGTGGATGGGGTTTCACAAGGTTAATCAACAAGGCGTGTCTTTGCAGACTTCCTCCTGTTTAATTTGTTGGCCTCTATGCACCATGTGACTTTGTCAAATGTGTTGGCTCACGGTATTGGCATTCCAGCAGAGGGACAGCCCCATGTTCTGGGGAGGGAGGGCAGGAGGGGACAGATGTTAAATGTGTGCCTGGCTTTAATTCATCTTATCATTTATGACATAGATACTGGGTGACATAGACACCCACAACTTTGTCCTTCTTTGTCTATCAAAGCTCTAGTCTACTCCCTCCAGCCCCTTGAATGATATGGTGTCAAGAATCCGGCTCGACAGGCGGTGGTGGTGCATACCTTTAATTCCAGCTCTCAGGAGGCAGAGGCAGGTGGATCTCTGTGAGTTCGAGGCCAGCCTGGTCTACAGAGCGAGATCCAGAACAGCCAGGGCTATGCAGAGAAAACCTGTCTCAAACTGCCCCCCCCCCAAAAAAAAGGGAATCTTTTGCTAGTAATTATGATAAAAGCCCCAGAATCACTGGGGCTGGAGCCAGTGATTCTACCAGCCTGTCCTCACATTTTGGGAGATCTCTTTCTTTCTTTCTTTTTTCTTTTCTTTTTCTTTTTTTTTTTTTTTTTTTCCGAGACAGGGTTTCGCTGTGTAGTTTTGGTGCCTGTCCTGGATCTTGCTCTGTAGACCAGGCTGGCCTCGAATTCACAGAGATCCACCTGGCTCTGCCTCCCGAGTGCTGGGATTAAAGGCATGCACCACCAACGCCTAGCTGAGATCTCTTTCTTGTCTTTTTTCTGTTTAAGTTTTATTTTTACAGGGTTTGTATTCTGCTACATATACAGTTTCATACCTGATATTTCTGAATATTCTGTGATTCACTTACATTATTAATACTTTATACACATCACATAAATTTTTGTGCCATGATTTTAAGTGACTATGTCGTCACTGACTTACCTTTTTGAAGGCTTAAGTTGTTCTGATTTTCACTTTTCTTTCCTTCTCCTCCTCCCTCTAAAACAGTCTCCTACCATACCCCAGACTAGCTTTAGACTTATGTTTATCCTCCTGCCTCAGTGTCCTGGGTGCTGGGCATACAAGTGTATGCCATTACACCTAGCTACTTATTTTAATTTTAAACTATCATAGGTAATTGAAGTTTTATCCTCTTTCTTAAAAAAAATGATGATTTTTCTAACATAGATGCTAAGAAATAAAAATACTCAGTTAAGTGTCTTGAACACTCTTAAAAGACCTTGGTGTTGCCGGGTGGTGGCGGCGGCGGCGGCAGCGGCAGCGGCAGCAGCAGCAGCAGCAGCAGCAGCAGCGCACGCCTTTAATCTCAGCGCTTGGGAGGCAGAGGCAGGAAGATCTTTGTGAGTTTGAGGCCAGCCTGGTCCACAAAGCGAGTTCCAGGAAAGGCGCAAAACTACACAGAGAAACCCTGTCTTGAGCCCCCCCCCCAAAAAAACAAAAACAACAACAAAGAAAAACAACCTTGGTGTCATTAATTCCCCAAAGGTGTTCACATTCCCACATGCACGTGCCAGCTCTGAATGCTCCCAGGTGCCACCTCTTCAGCATGAGTGTTATATTCTTTTAAATCTTAAAGTTGTGTTTATTTGGCAACAGACAACTGACATCTTGTTTTATGTTGTGTTTCCTTGACATCTGTTGAAGTTATTGTCTCTCCCTTTGTAAATAAAGTTAAATAGATTCTTTACAGGACATCCCCACATAGCCTCTACCTCTCAGCCTTTGTAGTTCTCCTTTGGTCTCTCCTCTTTCCTCTTTTTAAAGCATAGAGGTGCATAATAGACTGATTTCCACCAGCAGCCTTTCATTTTTTGACTTCAGCTACCCATGACCAACTATGGTGGGAAAATATTAAAAGGAGAGGTCTAGATGTAAACAATTCCCAAGTTTAAATACTTTTGGAGCAAAAGAGCTGCCTCAGAGGCTAAGAGCATTTGTTGCTCTTGCAGAGGACATGTTTTCGGTTTTTAGCACCCACATGGCAGCTCACAACCATTTGTAACTATAAGAATCCAACACCCGCTTCTGGACTCCTTGGGCACTGCAGGCATATAGTGCATATAGATTTATACAAGAACACACACACATACATAAAATAAAAACCAATAAATCTTTAAAAACACTTATTATAATGGTTTCCTCTCATCATTCATTACTATTCTCTTTATAACAGGTTGTGCATAGGAAAACCACAGTGTATTGAGGGGCTTGTTGTAGAATATTAGTTAAAGATGTGTTACATTTGTTTATGCTGTGGAACATTTATTTAATGATGCAATGATGTATTGCACTCTTTTATGCTGAGTTTGTTTAACTCTGTGAAGCTGTATTACTTTGCCTGTCTAAAACACCTGGCGGCCAATAGCTAGTCAGGAGAGAAAAATAGGTGAGGCTGGCAGCAGAGAGAATCAGTAGGAGGAAAAATCTGGGGAGAGAGAGATTGAGGAGTGAGAAAAGAAGGGACCATTCACCCAGCCACACAGCCAGACATGGAATAAGAAGGAAAGAAAAGATATACAGAATAGAGAAAAGTAAAAGCCCAGAGGCAAAGGGTAGATGGGATAATTTAAGAAAAGCTGGCTAGAAACAAGCCAAGCTAAGACTGCGCATTCATAAGGAAGAATAAGCCTTCATGTGGGGTGTTGGGTGGCGGGCCCCCAAAGAGTCAAAAGAGTAAAGAGTAAACAACAACAACAACAGGAACTGGCACTCCCCTGTGGTTTTCAGCATCCACTGAGGGTATTGCAAGTGATACGCTGCAAAGAAGCAGAGTACAGTGTACATTGGCTTTCCTT
Organism: Peromyscus eremicus; assembly: GCF_949786415.1. Classification (NCBI taxonomy): domain Eukaryota; kingdom Metazoa; phylum Chordata; class Mammalia; order Rodentia; family Cricetidae; genus Peromyscus; species Peromyscus eremicus. The sequence continues at coordinate 14,758,433 of NC_081423.1, forward strand.
GTTGTCCTTTCCTCAAATGTGTTCAGGCTGCAATTTCCTGTGCCTTCGTAAAGCATAGAAGCCTTGGGGTGTATTGGTGTGAGGGCAGTGGTTGAGGTTGACATAGCCATGCCTTGAGTACCAACACAAGGAGTTTCCACTCTCCCAGCACCATTTTCTCTCACCTTTAGTCAAGGGCTTCATCTGTGACCAAACCTCTTGATAAATGCCATATCCCATTGGAGTCACTCCTGTGGAACTTCAGAGAGACTCCTTTGTGTGACAAACAGTGGATTTTCCTCACGTTGACTATTCCTTTCTTTCAAGTGCCTGCCCATCATAGACAAGTGTGACCTTACCATCTCTTCCAGAAGCGTCCATGTGAAACAATGTAACACCAGAGGGAAGCACAGATCCTTGGCCGTGAGGCTTGGGAAAAATGAGTAGCTTTTTCTGCCCTTCTTTCCCTTTCCTCCCTGTCCCTTCTTTCCTTTGGCAAATCTTGACTTAGCCTTGAGGCTTCGTACAGTGGCGCAGAGCTGACTGTGACTCCTGCTGTAAACTAGTACCAGAATCCCCAAATCAGCCAAGGCAGGGGACTTGGATCTCCACAGCCCAGCTGGAATCCCCTCCAGCTGTGCCATTACTTAATCATCCACCCCAGGTGTCACCTGGAGCTTAGCAGTGACCAGGATGTTAGTGTTCTAATATGGGACACAGACGGCTTGAAAACACCTCGCCATCTCCTGACTTTAAAACACCTAGCCCAGCTTCCTTCCTCCAGACTGATCCCACTGCTTGGATCAGCTTCCCTGCATGGCAGCTCCACTCAGCGTGCCTTCTCAGGTGTCTCCGTGTTACATTTTCTTTCCTACCTTCAGACCTTCAATTCTGATGCAAGGTCGGGAGACCTTTGGGGTTATTTCAGCCAGCTGTATGAAAGGGAAGACGCTGGCAACATTTCAGGCATCTTAGCATTTCTATCAGACCTGTTAGGAATGGGGAATTCAGATCCTCCTCCCTGGCAAGGGAGAGAGATATTCATTATCATTCATTTGTTCATCATTCATGAGGGTGCTTTCTGGGTACCTATTTTGTGCCAGATCTCAGCTGCTGAAAAAGAAACAAAGATGGATGAGAATTAGTTTGTTTCTTCCAAGGTGTTGGTGAGCAGAACGAGGCGGGTGGGAGCAACTCAGAGGGAAGAGGCCCCTGCTTGGGATCCTGCAACGGGCAAACATCAGAGATGGATCTAGAAGGAGGTGTCTTGCTTGCCTAATCAGAATTGTTCACCGGGTTGCCATGACTCCGACCCTCCTATATCAGTCCTTGGTCAATGCTAGGTTTATGCACATGGCTTCCAGCAGCCCACACCTGGAAAAAGCATTAAACATTTATATCATCATAGGCCCTAAGATTAAGTCTATAAATGACTCTGGTTGCAATTCTCTCCTGTTCACTGGATGTCATAAAAATGGCTCGGTGCAAATGGGGAGGGGGGAGGGCGGCGGAGAGGGGGTGGGGGTGGCATTCCCTTTAACAGCTGGGTGTTAATGGCTACATAATGAACGAAGCCAAGCGGCATCTGAGTAGCCTCGAACAGCAACCTGGAAGTCCTGCTCTGATTGGCTGCATCTGTGAGAGGGCCAGCTGGTCACCAAGTGTGGAGGGATTCTCGTCTATACTCGGTGATGACCAGGTAGAGTCCTGTTGGAAGATACTGGAATTCATTCTGGAACGGCTCTGGGGAAAGGTTCTTAGTCTGGAACCTCTCAGCTTTGACTTGAATCTCTTGGGCGTCTCAACCTCTTGGGACCTCTGTTTTACTAATTGTAAAATAGGCCTGTAGCCAGGCACTGCTGGTTGCCCATCAAATAGTTATTGCTCCCCACCAAACACAGCCCTGGGTTCACCCATGCGCTAATATGCCTTCCCTGGAGTGTATCATATTCAGTGTATTATAGTTAGTATAAGCCAATTAATATGATTTAACCCCTCTTATTAGTGATTGGTTTAGAAGTGGTCATGTGACCCACCTTTGGCCAATGCGATATGAGTGGGATGCAGTGTGGGAACTTTGGGAAGATTTGTCTCTCCTAGGAGGGTGTCACAAGAATAGTGGGTGTTCTCCTTTCTCTCGATGCCATGATAGTTGGCTGAGAGAGACATCTGAAGCCATGATGCCAGGGGCTGCCGGACTGAGGGTAAAATCAATGTTGAGCCTTGAGGACGGCTGGCAGAGCTGATCTGTGAATTGAGTAGGTCCTGGGCCCTGCCTTGTCCCACTCCTAGAATGCCAAGTGTATCAGCTAAGTATTTACTTCGGGCTTACCAGCCGGGGGTTGAAGGGTTTTGCCGAAAACATTTTGAAACTTGGAGTTGGAGTAAATATTTCAGTTTATTCAAAGAAAGCCCGTGTGTCCACACAGTTTTATTGAACCAGGCTCTTGTGGGAAGTGAGATGGGTTTGGGGAAGGAAGGTGGCACTAAGTCGCTTGGCTTGGCTAAAGGGACCCTCGGCTGATGCTGGATGAGACGTTAGTTTCTGCGATGGTTAGTATTGTCAGCTTGACAAGGTCTAGGAGACAAGTGTCTGGGCATGCCTGTGAGGGAGTTTCCAGATTGGTGTGAGTGAGTTCATTCCGTGGGCTGGGATCCTGTTCTAAACTAGAGGGGAAGGACTCTTAAGTCCAGCATTCATCTCTCTGCCTCTTTGACCAGGTACAGTGTAACCAGCTGCCTATGCTCTTCTACTGTGAGTTCCTCACCATGACAGATGGTACTCTCAAACCGTGACCCCAAATAAACCCCTCCTTAAGTCTTTTGCCATGTATTTGGTTTGCAGCAATGGGAAAAACAAATAATACAGAAAACTGTAAAGCCAGCTACATGGGTTTATGGAGGTAATGTGGAAGAACTTGGAACATGTAGCTAGAAAAGCCCTAAAAGGGGTTAGTGGGCCATTTTTGGTACAAATTTGGAAGATCAGAATTGTAAGCGCCAGCGCTTACTTACCAGGGTTACCTGATACAGCCAGTGAGAAAGGACTCTTTGACCAGGCACAAGTTGGAGGGGTTACAGCAAGACTGAGGTGTGACAAGTTTATTGTAAGCAATCAGACTTTTTATACCCTTATCAGAAACAGAATATAATGACTGTTGCCAGGATCAATACAATGGTAGCTGCTACGATATGGTGATGTTTGTGAGCCATATAGGGTACACAAGATGAATGTCTATGACTAATTGTCCAGTTAAGCTCCCATGTGCTTCTCTGACTTCTAGGGAACACAGAGATATGGAGGTGGCCTGAATGCTCCACTACCAAGGGGATGCCTTGGTTTCTGAGGAACTAAAAGGGGACACAGTGCCCCAGGAGCCTATGATGCATGCCTCTTAAGGCAGCTAGACAGGCCAACTCCATGATTCCCTGCATAGAATACCAACAGAAATGTGGAGGCCATTTGTATTATAATCTGGCACAGAGTCTGGCTGTGGTGTGCACGTGTCCAGAGAACTTGAGCAAGATTGAATTCAAAATCAATAGACTGAATTGTTTGGTAAAGGACAACTCAAGCCAGGGTAGCATTCAGGGCATGCCGTGGCTGTTTGAGCCTACTTTTATCCAGTATACAGTAAGAGAAAAACAAAAATGTGCTGTTCAGTGGGGAAAGGAGAAAGTTCAAACTTACAGACAAGGCTGATACTGAGAAAGCATCTGTAATCGTTAAAGAGATTAGCACCATTACAGACAAACTTCTTGCTCCACTCTGGGATAACAGGGAAGGAATCCTGAGGAAGACCCCACCCATCACTACCCTCTGAAAACGCAAATTCATTTGAAAGGAGAGAGCCTTCGCCTAGAATGCTAGTGCAAAATAAAATAAACAAAAACTCAACAAAACAAACAAACTCCAACAACAACAAACCACTTAGGGAAGTGTCTCTCCAGTGTCAAGCTGGAGAGCACCAGTGGCCAAGGCAACTGTGGTCCAAGGGGCCAGGTTACATCTTGAGCTGGCCACAGAACTTGGCAGCATTATCCGTCCACATACTAGCAGTTTTTGTAAGTATAAAAAAAACACAAGACTGAGTGGTTTATAGAGGCTTGGGCCAAGGTTCCAGAAGGCTATCAAGGCCAAGCAGTATGAGGAAGGGTCAGATTCCTTAAAAGGAGGCCCTGTAATGCTATAACACTATGAAGAGGAAGCCTAACTTGGAAAGGAGGCCACAAGATGCTGGAGATTCTAGAACCTTTGGATGTCCACCAAGGAAAGCTTCAGGAATGAAATGAACTGGCCCAGGAGAAAGGCTATGTATGTTATAGGTAGGGACTGCTCAACGCTTTGGAGCCCAGATGATCCCATCAGGAGTCTAAGATGCCTGAGATGCAGGATTTGTTGTTTGCTCTGCTGGGTTTCAGGCTTGCTTTGGTCTGATTTTTCCTTGCTTTGACTCTGATGCTCACTTTTGAAATGGGAATGCTTGCTCTGATCCATTGTATGTTGGAAGTATAGAAGTTAATTTATTTTTGCTGTGTATATATTTGTGTATGTCTTAGGGTTACTATTGCTATAATAAAAAACACTGTGACCAAAGAAATTTGAGAGGAAAGGATTTATTTGGCTTACATATGCTGAAATAGGAATTCAGCTGGGTAGGAGGCCCTGAAGAGGTGCTGCTTACTGGCTTGGTCCTCATGGCTTGCTCAGCCTGCTTTCCTCCTTTTTTTCCTTGGGTTTTTTTTGTTTGTTTGTTTGTTTTTGTTTTTTTGAGACAGGGTTTCTCTGTGTAGCTTTGCACCTTTCCTGGAACTCGCTTGTGACCAGGCTGGCCTTGAACTCACAGAGATTCGCCTGCCTCTGCCTCCCGAGTGCTGGGATTAAAGGCGTGCGCCACCACCACCCAGCAGCCTGCTTTCTTAATAGAACCCAAGAGCACCAGCCCAGGGTTGGCACCACCCACAATGGGCTGGGCCCTCCCACATCAATTACTAATTAAGCAATGCTCTACAGGCTTGTCTCCAGTCAAATATTATGGAGGTGTTTTCTTAATTGAGTTTCCTTCCTCTCGGATGACTATAGCTTGTGTCAAGTTGACAAAAAACCTATCCAGCACAGCATGGATATCTCCCTGTCTGTGTGTTCTTGCATGTGTGTGGAGGCTGGAAGCTGATGTCAAGTGTCTTCCTCACGGGCTCTCTCACTGAACCTGAAATCATTGATTCAGGGAGGCTCTCTAGCAAGGGGGTCCCAGGGACCCTCCTGTTTTGATTTTCTCTGCAGTTAGATTATGGGTACATGCTGCAGTGCCCAGCTTTTTCCACAGATGTTGGGGATCTAAAATTCACATCTTTGTGCTTGCATGGCAAACACTTTAACAACCCAGCCATCTCCTTAACTCTTGTGATTTATTTTTTGATGCTACAAGGCTCACAGTTAAGAGACTGCCTGAGTCTCAGAAAAGACTCTTACACTTATGTAATGGATGGCTTCTCAGACTCACAGCAACAACTCTACCCGGTCCAGAATGATGCCCTGCTACTCATGAACATTACTCAATGATCAACTTTGGACTGAAAACTCTTCAGGACAGTTCCAAGATGAGGTGGTCCATCATACTACACTTCTAGCCAGAACCTCAGACAATCTTACCCATTACTCTGAGACTGGCTGTAGAATCTACAGCTAGTCCTACTGAGACCTCACTATCTAAGCTTTCTTACAGGACCCCACAGAAATACCATCACCCCCTAAACAGCAGGAAGTAATTCTAAGACAATGATGCCCCCTCTCCCAAAGGTTTTATTTTTCTCAGGGTTATGGATAAACCCTAGGGTTGCGGGGTGGAACAATAAAATTTAGACTCATTATTCTCCTTAAGAAAAGAAAAGAAAAGAAAATGGGGAATGGATAGGTATAGGATATTAAGGTAGATTATTGTATCTACTAGTAAACTGATTTAGCAAACTATCAGCCTTGGATAATTTGCATTGATATGGATTCTTGTATATTGATACAAGTGTAAACTATTTTTATATTACTATTTAAGATAATTTGTATATTGATACTCTATTTGTCATATTGTACAAATATTCCTGCTCCTGTTTGAAATATTTTATATATTGATACAAATATAAAATTATATTTGTCATACTATATGTATGTTCTACCCCTGTTTAGGATATTTTGTATATTGATACATATTAAGGATATTGTTGTTATATTGCATATTGCACTAGACATTTCTACCTCTGATTAAGATAATTTTTGTATATTGTCAAAAGTTCAAGGTCATTGTCCCAATACTGTACATCTGTTTACAGACTGTTTACCTTGTTTTTGAAGCCTCAGTCCTTAGGTTATTTAGGTAGACAAGATTTCCAAAATTATAGTCACCTATGCCTGTCCTTTCTATAGTTATGTTAGTTAGGTTCTCCAGATTTACAAGAACATATGTCAGATAGATAGATAATCTTCAAATACTGCATAGACCTAGAGAATATGGCATTTAAATGTTTTGATAGCTTAGAATTCTGTTGATGTGAGACACGATTGCTCCTGGCAGCACTGATCTAATCCTGAGAGAATGTTGAGCTTCTAAGACATTTCCGTTTGGAAGTTTGTCTTCTTCTTGGCACAAAATGGCCTGCTGGACAAAAAACTGCCCTTGCCTCAACTGCTGACAGTATGAACTCTGTCCTTTCTGGATGAGCAGGACACAAGGAAAAGCGACTACTGAACTCTGCCAAGATAGGGTAAGATGGTCTTTCAAAACTTCCGCTTCTGAAAATAGTCTGTCGGATATTCTAGGCCTGTAGTCAAATTGAATGCCCTAGTGGTGCTGAGAAACTTTAGATGACTGTCCAGGCTGCCAGCTGCCTCTGTCTGTTCTCCCAAGATTTTTAGAAATGGCTTGCTTGCATTTTCTCAGGTATTATTATGTTCCTTCTCAGTCTTTGATGGGATTAAAGACTAAATAGTTACAGTTATAATATCTTAGCTAGAACATATTAAATACTAGATTCAGATTCTTCAGGATAGGACAGCTAGCTATTGGAGTAATCTCTGTAACATGCCATTTACCTGTGTTCTGGACATCTCTGGATTTTAGTATATGTCTCTTGTTTGATGTTTTTCTTGCTGGTTATATTTCTATTTTTGTTTAGGTTATTACCTTTCTCCTCTCCTGGAGGATTATTGATAATTGTTCCTATTGTATATAGTTTTATATTAGGTTAGAACTTTCTTATTTAGACAAAAGAGGGAGATGTAGTGGGTAGCTGTTCTGTCTGTAACCTTGAAGTACCACCCCTAGAGATGCAGCAGGCAACTGCTCTACCTGCCTATGACCTTGAAGTATGTGCTCTTGGGGCATGGCCTCTCGGCGACCCTTAAGACCTGAGATGCATGTAAGCATTGCACTCTTTGCTCCCTTGTGGGACTTGGATGTGGGATTGATCCAGGTGCCTGGAACAGCGTTCCAGAACCTGCATCAATTCTGTTCTGTACAGTGAGTTTTTTCCCTTAATAAATTCTTTTGCCCTTTAAACAGACTCTGTGGATTTTGCAGTGTGTGTGTGTGTGTGTGTGTGTGTGTGTGTGTGTGTGTGTGTGTGTGTATGCTCTGTATGTGAATATGCACAGCAAATGTGTGAAAGTCAGTGGACAGCTTGAAAGACCCAGTTCTTTCCTTCTACTATGTAGGTCCCAAGTGTTGAACTCAGATCATTAGAGTTGATAGGAAGTGCCCTTACCCACACACTGAGCTATCTCGCCAGTCCTGTACTTAATTTTTAAGTTTATTTTTTCTTTTTCTTTCTTTTTTATTCATTTCTCATACGTTACATCCTGACCACAGTTTCCCTTCCCTCCACTCCTCCCTACCCTACCCTTATATTCCCTCTCCCCCAGATCCACTCCTCTTCCATTTCCCTTCAAAAAAATAGAGCAGGCCTTCCAGAGATATCAGCAGAACATGGGACAACTAGATACAATATGACTAGGCACACACACAAAAAACCCTCATATCAAAGCTGGATGAGGCAACTCAGTAGGAGGAAAAGGGTCCCAAGCGCAGGCAAAAGAATCAGAGACAGCCCTGCTCCACTCCCACTGTTGGGAGTCTCACAAGAACACCAAGCTACACAACCATAGAGCATCTGCAGAGGACCCAGTGCAGACCTATACAGGGTCCATGTTTGTCGCTTCAGATTCTGTGAGCCCCTATGAGCCCTGCTTAGTTGATTCTGTGGGCTGTGTTCTCATGGTATCCCCGACCCCTCTGGCCCCTCCAACCTTTCCTCCCCTTCTTCTGTGGGGTTCCCCTGGCCCCATCTAGTATTTGGTTGTGGGTCTCTGTATCTGCTCCCTTTGGTTGCTGACTGACACCTCTCTGATGGCAATTGGGCTAGGCACTGATCCGTGAATGTAGCAGAATATCACTAGAAATGAGTTCATTGACTTTTTTTTGGCCAGTCGTGTTTGGTTGTTATCCTGGTTTTCTGGGCTATCCAGCTTCTGGTTCCTGGCCATCTAGGTGGTATCAGGCATGGACTCCCTCTCATGCCGTGGGCCTCAAGTTGGACCAGTCACTGGTTGCTCACTCCTACAAGTTCTGTGTCACCATTACCCCAGCACATCTTACAGGTAGGACAGATTGTAGGTCGGAGGTTCGGTGGCTGGTTTGATGTCCCAGTCCTACTGCTGGAAGCTTTGCCTGGTTACAGAAGATGGCCGGTTCAGGCTTTGTATCCCCCATTACTAGGAGTCTTCCCTAGGGCCACTCTTATAGACTCTAGGGAGTTTCTACTGCACTAGGTTTCCACATTGCTCCTCCCTAAATGCCTCCCCCCCCAATTCCAGTTGCCTCTCCCAGTACTTTCTCCCCTCCCCACCTGAGTTCTCCTGTTTTCATCCTCACCCTCCCCCAGTCCACCACAAAATCGATTCTATTTCTTCTTTCCAGGGAGATCCATGTGTGCCCCCTTTGAGTCCTCCTTCTTACTTAGCCTCTCTGGGTCTGTGGATTGTAGCATGGTTATCCTTTCTTTTACAGCTAATATCCACTTATGAGTGAGTACATACCATGTTTGTCTTTTTGGGTCTGGGTTACTTCACTCAGGATGATATTTTCTAGTTCCATCCATTTGCCTGCAAATTTCATAATGTCATTGTTTTTAACAGCTGAGTAATACTCCATTGTGTAAATGTATCACATTTTCTTTATCCATTCTTCAGTTGAGGGACAGCTAGATTATTTCCAGGTTCTGGCTATTATGAATAAAGCTGCTATGAATATAGTTGAGCAAGTGTCCTTGTGGTAGGATGGAGCATCTTTTGGGTATATGCCTAAGAGTGGTATAGTTGGGTCTTGAGGTAGATCAATTCCCAGTTTTCTGAGGAACCAAGGCTACCCACTCTCTCCATATTTATTCAATATAGTAACTGAAGTTCTAGCTGAGTCAATAAGACAACTGGTGATCAAGGGGATGCAAATTGGAAAGGAAGAATTCAAAGTATCATTATTTGCAGATGATATGATAGTATCCATAAGTGACCCCAAAAACTTCTATGAGGGAACTCCTACAGCTGATAAATACCTTTAGTAATGTGGCAGGATACAAGATTAACTCAAAAAAATCAGTAGCCTTCATATATACAAATGACAAATGGGCTGAGAAAGAAATCAGGAAAGCAACATCCTTCACAATAGCCACAAATAGTATAAAATATCTTGGGTTAACTCTAACCAAGCAAGTGAAAGACCAATATGACAAGAACTTCAAGTCTTTGAAGAAAGAAATTGGAGATGAGGTGGTATTGTGTTCCCCAAAATACTGTGCACCCTAATAAACTTATCTGGGGTCAGAGACAGAACAGCCACTAGATTAAACATAGAGGATAGGCAGTGGTAGCACATGCCTTTAATCCTAGCATTCCAGAGGCAGAAATCCATCTGGGATCTCTGTGAGTTCAAGGCCACATTAGAAACAGGGGTTGGGGATTTAGCTCAGTGGTAGAGCGCTTGCCTAGCAAGCACAAGGCCCTGGGTTCGATCCTCAGCTCAAAAAAAAAAAGAAAGTAGAAACAGTCAGGCATGGCGACACACACCTTTAATCTCAGGGAGTGATGGTAGAAGGCAGAAAGATATATAAGGCATGAGGACCAGGAACTAGAAGCATTTGGCCTGGTTAAGCATTTGGCTGGTTAAGCTTTTAGGTTTTGAGCAGCACAGTTCAGCTGAGAGCCATTCGGATATGAGGACACAGAAACTTCCAGTCTGAGGAAACAAGACCAGCTGAGAAGTTGGCCAGGTGAGGTTAGCTGTGGCTTGACCTTCCAGTGTTCACCCCAATGCCTGCCTCAAGTTTGATTTTATTAATAAGAACTTCTAAGATTCCTGCTACAAGAAGACATCAGAAGATGGAAAGATCTTCCATGTTCATGCATCAGTAGGATTAACAGTAAAAATGGCCATCTTACCAAAAGCAATCTACAGATTTAATGCATTCCCCATAAAAATTCCAACACAATTCTTTACAGACCTTGAAAGGAAAATATTCAACTTCATATAGAAAACCAAAAAACCAAGATAGCTAAAACAACCTTGTACAATATCTATCACCCTGCACAACTCAAGTCCAAGTGGATCAAAAACCTCAGCATAAAACCAGATACACTGAACCTGGTAGAAGATTGGGAAATAGTCTTGAACACATGGGCACAGAGGATGACTTCCTAAACAGAACACCAATAGCACAGGCACTAAGAACAACAATCAATAAATGGGACCTCATGAAATTGAAAAGCTTCTGTAAGGCAGAGGACACCATCAATAGGACAAAACAGCAGCCTACAGAATCAGAAAAGATTTTCACCAACTCCACATCTGATCGAGAGCTAATATCCAAAATACATAAAGAACTCAAGAAACTAGACATCAACAAACCAAATAATCCAGTTAAAAAAAGGGGTACAGATTAAAGCAGAGGAATCTTAAATGACTGAGAAACACTTAAAGGAATGTTCAGCATCCTTAGCTGTAACAGGAGCCCAGACCTTAGCATAACTGACTCCATGATGGAAGTACCACTCAGTCTGTAAAACAGCACGTAGACAGTACCACCTGCCAAAACTAAAACAAATACCTAATCCATCAAAGTCCATCTAGCTCTGGGAAAGTCTCTAAATGTACTAACTTTTTTTTTTTAGCTTCTGTAGTTTTGCTTCTGGCTAACTGATCTTGTTAACTGAAGTATGTCAATCCAGAACATGGTTTTTGTGCTTAAAAACTCACCCTAAGAAAATCTCAGGGCTACATTGGGATCCCCCCAAACTCTCAGTGTAGTTGCCAGCTGGCTAATAAAGACTTCCTATTGTCTTTAAACCATGTCCAAGCAGTCTTCTCTGGTGACTACCCCACAACATTGCCACCAGAGAAATGCAAATCAAAATTGCCTTGAGATTCCATCTTACACCCTTCAGAATGGCTAAGATCAAACCCACAAGTGACAACTCATACTGGAGAGGATGTGGAACATTCCTCTATTGCTTGTGGGAGTGCAAACTTGTACAGCCACTATGGAAATTAAATTTATTTATTTAATATGAGTGTGTATATGTTACGTGCATGCATGCCAGTATGCATGTGCGTGTGTTTGCACGTGCGAATGTGGAGGCCAGAGAAAGATGTCAGATGTCTTCTGTTGCTGTCTGTCTTATCAACTTGAGACAGGGTTTCTCCCTGAACTGGAAGCTCGCTGTTAGAGTAGGTGGCTAGCAAGCTCCCAGAGCCTGAACCTCCAGTGTTGGAGTTACAGACAAGCATAGGCATGCTGGGCTTTTTATGTGGGGTCTAGGGATTTGAACTTGATTCTTCATGCTTGCACAACAACTGCTTGTGTCTACTTAGCCATCTCCCCAGCTTTTACTTAAGTGTTGAAACTGTTCAAGACCATGGGGACTTTTGAAGTTGGACTGATTGAATTTTGTATTATGAGGTGGGCTATGAACCTCTGGGGACAAGGAGTGGAAATCGTGGCTAAAATTTTTATGTTTGGGTTTCGAGTTGACAAAGGGTGGACTTGTGATGGCTAATATTGATTCCCAGTGTGACAAGGTCCAGAATCACCTGAGACATAAACTTCTGGGCGTGTCTGTGAGTGTCTAGATTGGGTGAATTGAAATCCGAAGATCTACCCTAAATGTGAATGACATCATTCCACCGTCTGGGGTGAGGGAGGAAGTCGGCTGAGCACTACCACTCACCTGTTCCTGCTGCCAGACTGTGGATGCCACGTGACCAAGCTCCTATGCCGTTGCTTCCTTGCCGTGACGGACTCTGCTCTTGTGCTGAGTAAAAATCCATCCTTCTTTCCTTGAGTTCTCTGCCAGGTATTTGTCACCCCAATAAGGAGTAATTAATAATTCTGTGACAGCTGCAAGTTGGTAAAGGAATCACAGCACTCTTCAATGGAAGGCGACCTACAAAGGGTGATTTGTCTGAAGGAATCAGCTCCTGTGACTGTGAGGACTCCAAATCGGTAGGGCGGGCAGGAGTTGGAGACCCAGGAGAGAGCTGGTGCTGTGGTTCAAGTTGAGGGCTGTCTGCTGCCGAGTTCCTACCTGCTTAGGGGAGGTCAGGCTTTTTGTGCCATTTTGGATAGGTTGGATAGGTCCACTTCTACATGGAGGAAGCCGTCTTTGCTCACATCCACTTATATAAAGGGATGCAAACACCCCAGAGGATGTCTGACCATCTACTTGGGGGTCCATAGCCCAATTTGGCACCTAACATTAACCACCACGTTTGCCCTACCAAGGACAGAGAACTTGATGAGAACTCGGCTTGGATGCGCAAAGATGGTCTTGGCAGAGATCCAGGTTTTAAAATATCCCACCTGTCACCACTGCCCTGGGAAGTTGCCATCCCATTTTACGGATGTGTAAACAGAGGCTCAATGGGGACAAGAGAGTCATCAAACATCCCAGACATACTGTGAACCCTTGGGAATGGGGTGCTGGCCTGTTGGTTCTGCTGTGCCATGGTTCAGTATCCACAGTGACGGCAGCTCCTACTCTTACTTGCTCCCTGGGGAAGTTTGCCAAATCACATTAAAGAAACAGGAAGTAAAGACAGTGGGCATTTGGGGACAGAAGGTGCCTTCTGCTCCGTTCAACGTAGGCTTGGAAGCAACAAACCATGGGGGCAACTGTCTTGTCTTAAGGAATGGTATTGACTGAGCTCAGATCCTTACGTGGCTGTATGCAGGACATTTTGGAGGCAGCCAGGGATGGGGCAGACTGTGGACCTTTCTTCTTGAGGTCCAGAGTCCAGATCCAGCTGCCTCCTGACCCCAATGGTTCTGAGGCTGTGGCACTTGGATCTGATGGTGTGGCACCCAGGCTAGCTTGACCTAATGTCTTAGGCTCTTGGTCAGGAAGGGCAGGGTAGAGGAACCAGGAGCTGAGGTTAACTAGCCGGAACACGAGGGAACGGTGACCAGGAGTTTGTGTGAAAGAAGAGGGGCTGAGAGAGGGCGGTGTGTTTAGAAGTGACATGGGTTTAGTGCAGGAAAGAGACAAGCCGAGTCTCCGCGGCGACCTGTTTGTTGGAGCTGCCTGATTTAGCAGAAAATCGCACACGCTGGCCCTGGCATGGGCCAGTGGAAGGTATTTCCTCCCCAGGCCCGGGTCAAGTTTCATTCATAGGTACTGTCTAAAATTAGACCCTTGCCTTTCATTCTGGTCCAAGTTCCCTGCCTAGCGTAATATTTGGGAGAAACAGGCAACTCCATTAAAAGTGCGCCTTCCTCCCTCGGCCCCTGGCCCGCGGACTGCGCCCTGTCCCTGCTGGCGGCCGCCACGGCTCATAAACCCGGGTCTAAATTCAAAGCATCCGCTCTGACTGGTGACCCCGAGCTTCCAGGCAAACCTGGGCTGCCTCCTGTAGCTCACACCAGAGACTCAGCCAGGTCATGGCAAGAGGCCCAGTTCATGCCCGTGGCCTCTGTGAGGGGAGCGTGAGGGCAACTCCCCAGAGGCAAGAGGGGCCTGGCACGTGTGGGCGAGGCGCAGGTATATGTTTGGGCCAGCCTTAGTGCCTTCCTCTCCAGCCTCAGGGAGCCTGCCCACCAGCCCGGCCTGCTTTACTGTTGGTTGTTATTCTCCAAATCAACAGAGCCTCAAAAGACTCAAGGAGAGGGTGATCTGCCCCATGTTTGGGCCGATGCTCTCATTTAATATTTCCTTGAGCATAGATATCTGGAGCTTTTTTTTTTGTCATGAGGGCACTGGAAAATGCTGGCTTCCAGGAGCTATGGAGAGTGGCATGAACATGGAAGGGCCCTTGTCTTCATCTCTTGCCTCAGTTTGTCTCCTGGGAGTGGCACCCATTCTCCTGGTGTGGTGCTCCTGTGTTAGTGGTCATGGTGGTATGTGGCCCATTTCTGGTGGTCCCGGGGCTGGCTGTTGGTGTGAAGGGTGGGCTCTCCTTCCTGGGGTCCAGGTTAGAAGTCTTTAAGAACCACCCCAGTTGACTTATCTCCTATAGGAGCCTGCCTCCGAGTGCGCAACCTCAGCGAAGAAGGGGTCTTTTCAAGTGCAGTGGTTTGGATGAGAATGCCCCCTTACAGGCTCATGTGTTTGAACACCTGGTCTCCTGTGATGGCGCTGTTTGGGGGAGGTTATGGAGCCTTTAGGAGGTGGAGTCTTGCTGGAGAAGGTACGTCACTGGAGAAAAACTTTGAGGATTTATAGTTTTTAGGATTTGTAGTTTTTTGAGGCTTTATGCTGCCATGTCTTAGTCTCTCTCGGAAATGTGATGGGCTGGTTTCCTCCTGCTGCTGCTGCCATTTTCCCTGACGGTTGTTATTCCTTGCCCAACACGATGGACTCGATGCCTCTGGAACTGTAAGCCAAAATAAGCCCTTTCTTCCCCGAGTTGCTTTTGTTGGGATATTTTATTATAGCAGTAGAAAATTTATAAGCTCAGTACTTGAGCTCAGCTGCAACCCTGGGACAGGCATGAAGGAGAGAGAGCCCCAGGAGAGAGAGTTTAACAGCACACCACTGTCCCTCAACAAGCAGCCTCTGGGAGGCTCACAGAAAGGCCCTTGACTCAGGCTTAGCAGGGGGCAGAGGGCTTCCCGGAAGAGGTGATGTCCAAGATCACTGGTCGGTTTTAGCTGGGATCCAAGAAGAAAAAGCAGAGGTTGTTCAAAGACTGACACATGAGACACCTCAAAGCAAGACCTGGACTTGTCCGGTAGAAGCCTGGCACCGGCACTCTGGCTGTACTGACCCTGGCAGGCCATGGTGCTCTGAGCCTCAGTTTCCACATGTGCAGCTGGGAATCCTGGCACTTTCCCCACACAGACATTAGAGCCAGGTGGGCAGCTCAGTGTGTGTGACTGGATGTACCGATCCTGGGTGTGGTGCTGCTCAAGGCAGGCGATACTCCATCTGGTCCCCTGTCACCCTCTGGTCTCAGCTCAGTCTCAGAAAGGCCCCTCCTTGACCAGCCTTCAAAATGGGCTTCCCTTTTAGCATCTAACTTATCATTTGATTTCCTTCCTAGAGTCTTCCAATTTGTAGCTGTTTGGTTTACTTTCTTGTTTATAGTCCATTTTAGACCAGGCTGAACGGTCCCAGACAGTGAGGAGCAGGGCTGATTTCTCCTGTGTCTCCTCCTGTGTTCAGAACTCAGTTGGTGTCTGCAGAGTCAATGGACACAGGCCTGCAGACATGCAGAAATGAAGTCTCAGTAGTCTCCTGTGGTAAGGTAGATTTGTCCAGACAGGCTCTGACTGAGGGCAGTGTCCAGGCACCCCTACAGAACTCTCTCACAGCCATCTGAAAAGCCCAATCCTACTGTGGTAGAAAGCTAGGGTAAAACCACAGCCACCCCGTTTTCCACCACTTCTCCAGACAGGCTTGGAAGCTGGACAGGGATGTGCCTGGATCTGGGACCCAGGCTGTTTCCCTAGCTGCTCTGGGACCTCTAGTTTTCAGTCTCTCTCCTATCTTCCTCATCCCAGGAGTAACGCTCCTACAGAGCTGAGTGTGATGTGAACGAGTGTTGTGGGTTATTTTTACACTGTGTGAAGGTGTATTGCTGTGATTGGTGTAATAAAAACCTGAACAGCCAATAGCTAGGCAGGAGGTATAGGTGGGACTTCCAGAGACAGAGAGGACTCTGGGAAGAAGAAAGGCAGAGTTGCCAGCCAGACACAGAGAGGAGACAGAAGGTGCAAGATGAAAAAGAGAGATAACGCCACGTGGCAGATCGTAGATTTAAAAATGTGGGTTAAGTTATAAGAGCTCGTTGAGACAAGCCTAAGCTAAAGGCCAAGCTTTCGTAATTAATAATAAGTCTCCAGGTCATTATTTGCGGGCTGGCAGCCCAAAGAAAGTCCGACAAGAAAGCTTGCTACAAGCGAGGGACTAGCTTGGTTACTCCTCCAGCTTTGGAGTCATGTCCTGGTGTTAGCTCCAGCTGGACAGCTGACCCCATTTCCCAGATCCCACCATTCACACTCTTCCTCCCTCACTGACCTGAAACTTTCCAGAGAGTCCCTCTGGTCTTCCCTTTCGGTGTGGTTTGGCTTCCCAAGAGAACACTGAAGTGAGGATGTATGAATTCAGAAAGTGCTAGCTAAGGGAGTGGGCTGAGGGACAGGAAGTCAGTATGGGGAGCAATGACAGTGTGAACTTCTCTGCTGAGTCCTGCCCCACTCTGTGACATGGTGCAGAAAGCATGCCCTTGAGACTGCCTGTGGGGGGCAGGTGCAAGGGACTGACTGACGTAGGGCCAAGGGGCCTGTGGTAGATATTAACTGCATAGCACTTCCGGCTGGACCTGTTGGTGAGAAGCCATCACAGATGGTGGGAACTTCCAGGTGTCCCTCCTGGGCCAGCATGCAGGGGATGGGTGAGTGCCAAGGGCCTGTGGGAGGGGCCAAGCATCCGCTTGTCTGTGATGGGTTTCAGCTGGGTCATTAATGGAGCTGAGAGTCCAGCCCCTCATTAGGTGCCTGAGTTACCTGGGTTCTCTTGGTGCCTGGGTTCTTGGGGCCCTGAGTCAAAGATAGAGAACACAGGGGTTGCCCTTTGCTGGGTGCTGCAGCATTGCTCTGAAGGGAGCATGATCATCTCCCCCTGACATCCAAAGGGAGGTTGAGAGAATGGGCAGTGGCATGGCCATGTTGCTGCTGGTCTCTGGGAGTTACAGGTGGTTGTAAGCCAGCATGTGGATGCTGGGAACCCAAGTGCTCTGCAATAGCACCAAGTGTTCTTAACTGTGGAGCCAACTCTCCAGCCCCTTTAACTACTGTTTTATTATGTCTTTTCTATAGCCTCATGGATGTATTTACTTTTCAGTCCAAAAGATTCCTTTAAGTACGTTCTGCAGTACTGGCTTAATAATCACAGACTCCTTTAAACGTGTCTCCATTGTGGAGATATTTCTCTTTTAATTACAACTGATAGTTTTGCTGGGTATAGTAGTCTGGCTTGGCAATTTTTGTCTCTCAGAACTTGAAGCATATCATTCCAAGGCTCCCTGGCTTTTAAGGTTTCTATTGAGAAATCTGCTGTTATTCTGATGGGTCCACCTTTCTATGCAACTCACTTTCTCTTCAGGCCTTTGGTATACATTCTCTGTTCTCTCAATCTAGGGTTTTAACTGTAATGTGATGTGAGGAGGCTCTTTTCTAGTCTGGTCTGTTCATATTCTGAATTTCTCCTAGACCTGCATGGTCATCTCTTTCCCTAGATTTGGGACATTTTATTGAAATTGTTTTCTAAGCATTTAGCATGAAATTCTTCTCCTTCTATGCTCATGATTTACAGATTGCCTTGGAAATAAAATCACTTTATTGCAATGAATTCACAAATAAAAACATTACTCAGCTGGATTAAAGGAACAACTCACCCATTCCCAAACTCTGTACACCTCAATGAACAGTTAGAATACTGTATAGTTAGAATATAGTTAGAATGGCCGTTCTTCTTTTAGAGTGCTACACATTCTCTATCTGCTATATTTTATGCAGCTATCCATCACAAAAAAGAAAAAAATACAGTTAAAATAGAAAAAACAATTAGCTTTATATTCTCTTTAATGATTCCTGCATTTTGTTCTTATCACCTAATATTACCCTTTCTTGGCCTCCTTTCTGAATGCTATACCATACCCACCCTTACGGCTACACACACACACACACACACACACACACACACTGTAGGCTAGGATCTGCATATGGGGAAGTACATGCATTTTTTTCCTTTCTAAGTTTGGGTAACTTTGCTTAATATTATACATTCTAAGTTCATTCTTTTTCCTGAAAGTGTTGTGATTTCATTTTTCTTTAGAGCTGAGTAATATTTTATTTTACATATGTACCACATTGTTGTTACCCATTTATCTGCTGATGAACATTTCCTTGCTATCATAAATAAAACAGTAATTAACATGGTTGTGCAAATATCTCTGTAGTGGGTTATGGAGTTCTCTGGGTATATGCCCTGGAGTGGACTAACTGGGTCATATGGTAGTAATTTTTTGAGGAGCCTCCAAACTGATTTCCACAATGACTGTGTTAATTTGCATTCCCACCAGCAATGAGTGAGAGTTCCTCTGTCCCTATACCCTCTCCAATGACATTTGTCATCAGATTTCTTGCTGACAGCCCTTCTGACTGGGGTGAGAAGAAATCTCCAAGCACTTTTCCTTGATGACTAAAGATGTGGATCACCATTAAAAACGGTTACTGTTGCCCATTTGTGTCTCTTCTTTTGAACTGTCTATTCAGATTCATTAGCTCATTGGAAAACAAACTGACTAAGCCATGGAGCACAAGCTCATAAACCACATTTCTCCATGGCCCCTGCTTCAGCTCCTGCCTCCAGGTTCCTGCATTGGGCTCCTGCCCTGGCTTCCCTCAGTGATGGACTATAAGCTATAAGCTATAAAATGAAATAAATCCTTTGCTCTGGTACTTGTTCTGCAATTCTTTGTAAAGTCTGGATTAGCTCATTGTCTGCGGCGTGGCTGCTAAAGACTTTCCCCCTTACTGTGAGCTTCGATGATGGTTCCCTTTGCTAGGTCAAAACTTTTAATTTCTTGTTCATCTGTGTTTTCTTCATCCTTGAGAGCTATGGGCATGGTTCTTTTTCTAATTGACATCTATATCTACATACATCATTTATATGTCAATGTATCAATCTTTGTTGTCTGGTAGAGATCCACCTATTTACTTACCTATGTACATGTGATAGTTTGATTTCTGTTGGTAGGATAACACCATGACCCAAAGCAACTTGGGAAAGAAGGGCTTTATTTCAAGGCAGGAACCTGGAGGTAGGAACTGAAGCAGAGGCCATGGAGGGATGCTACTTACTGGCTTGCTCTCCATAGCTTGATCAACCTACTTTCTAATACAACCCAGGAGTATCTGCCCAGGGGTGGCACCATCCACAATGGGCTGGACCCTTCCACATCAATCATTAGTCAACACAATGCACTACAGACACACCCATGGGCAAATATGATGGAGATGACTCCTCAACTGAGGTTCTCTCTTTCCAGGTGACTCTAGTTTGTGCTGAGGAAAACTGACCGGCACACCACATTCCTACCAGACATTCATTCTCATAGATAGCTCTACTCCTTCTTTAAGAGAAAATGTATGTGGGGTCAGGAAGATGTTGTCTCTGAGTCAATCAGGCTAGTTATAGGATGATTGTTGGTGATCACAGTTTCAGTGTGGGAGATGACAGTGGCTGGGAACAGTGACCCGCATCAAAGGGGAGCCCTGCTGTATAGGTCCAGCCAACAGCCACCACGCAGGAGGATGGCTTTCTCCAGCCCCATCTTTTCATGCTTCAAAAGAAGCCAGAGGCCATTTTTATCTTCTGAAAAATCTGCAGTCTTTCATTTTAAAACATGTCATGGAGAAACAAGGTTGAAACACAATGTAGGTGACTTAACATGGCTGTCAGACCTGAGCCCTAGTATGGCAGCCTAGGACTTCTGCTCAATCTGTAAGGGCAGGTGTATATGTGCACGCATGGGTTTGTGCGTGTTATATCTATGTGCATCGCATGTGTGTGTTGTGTTTTGTCTTGCATGTGTTGTGCTATGTGTGCATGTATATGGGGGTTTAATGAAGTTTTTTTTCTCTAATTATGAATGCACTGTGCTCACCCATATCATCCTGTTGTATTTCTTCATTTCCTTATTATGGGGCAGTTAGGTTATTTCAGGGTTTCTTTGTAAGTCATACTGGGACAACCCCTTTGAGATAGTGATTCACATCTGTCCATCCTCATGGCTGCTTGTTCATGAAACTGGACCAAGAAGGTTTACTTCTGGTGTTGGTTTCTCCTCTAACCCAGCCTCTCCGAGGATAAAGAAATCCCTTTATTTCCTTTGAATGCCCACTGCTTAGCACTCTGCCCAGAATAAGAGAGTGGAATGAGAGAATGAGGTGGGAGAGAAGGGAAATCAGCCTGTGACGCCATCATAGGGAACTGGGGAGGCCGAGCCACTATTAAGGAGAGCAGCTTTTACTGGGAAGATGCCAAACCACTGCTGAACCGCTATGATGTCACTGACTCAGTCCTCCATTCTGGGATCTACTTGACCCAATCACATGGGTTTTCTGTTACAGAACACAAACAACTGTTCCAGCTTCCCTGGAATGATCGTGATTGAGTCCACAAAATGAAGCTTACCCTTCTATTTGTTCAACATATTTTTAAAAAATTTCATTTACTTTTACTATTTTAATGTGTAAGAGTGTTTTGCCTGCGTGTATGAATTTCCTCTACATGTGTTCCTGGTGCCTGTGGAGGTCAGAAGAGGATGTAAGATTCCCTGAAACTGGAGTTATGGCTGCTTGGGGGCTGCCATGTGCCATGTGAGGGCTGGGAACTGAACCCAGGTCCTCTGCACCAAGTGCTCTTAACCACTGAACATCTTTCCAGCCCATCCTTTTATGTTTTAACTGGAATTAAAACCCATTTGAATCTCCAAATTATGGGGACGGTTTGCTGTTTAGTTTTTTGTCAACTTGACACAAGCTGGAGCCATCTGGGAAGATGGAATCTCAATTGAGAAGCTGCATCCATTGGATGGCCTGTAGGCAAGTCTGTGGAGGCGTCTTTTTGATTAATGATTGATGTGAGAGGACTCAGGCCACCATGGTCAGTGCCACCTCTGGGCAGGTGGTCCTGGGTGGTATAAGAAAGCAAGCTGAGCCAGGCGGTGGTGGCGCACGCCTTTAATCCCAGCACTCGGGAGGCAGAGCCAGGCGGATCTCTGTGAGTTTGAGGCCAGCCTGGGCTACCAAGTGAGTTCCAGGAAAGGCGCAAAGCTACACAGAGAAACCCTGCCTCGAAAAACCAAAAAAAAAAAAAAAAAAAAAAAAAAAAAAAAAAAAAAAAAAGCAGGCTGAGCAAGCCATGGGGAATGAGCCAGTAAACAGCATTCTTCCATAGGCTCTGCCTCAGTTCCTGCCTCCAGGTTCCGGCTTTGAGTCTCTTCCATGACTTCACTCAGTGATGGAGTGTGATATCGAAGTAAACCACATAAACCCTGTCCTCCCCAAATTGCTTTTGACCGTGGTGTTTGTCACAGCAACAGAGACCTAAATCATAGATGAGTGCTTCTCAACCTTCCTAATGCTGTGGCCTTTATGGTTGTGGTGACCCCCCAACCATAAAATTACTTTTGTTGCTACTTCATAACTGTAATTTTGCTACTGTTAAGAATCACAATGTAGATATTTTTGGAGATAGAGATTTCTTAGAGGGGTCACGACCCATAGGTTGAGAAACTCTGTAATAGAAGTTGCATTCTTCAACTTTCTTTTACTGCAATGAAATACCCGAGTCGGAGTTACTCTTAAAAGAACAGACATTCCACTGGTTCTTGGCTCGGAGACTGGAAGTCCAAGAGTATAGTGCTGGCATCTGGCCCTTCTCCATGTGTTATACTGTGGTGCCACAGGGGGCACATCCAACCGCAGGAGACAACAGGCAGCCTCAGACCCCTCACCCCAACTCTTCCAGGTTTATAAGACCAGAAATAACAGTCAGCTCACCAAGGCCCCTGTCCTGGCAGAGCTGAGAGGTCCCACTCCAGGTTCTTTGCTTTCCTAACAGAAGGGGCAGTCCCAGCCTAGCTGAAGGGGGGTCCCCTCCCAGCCACCCAGGATGTGTAGTTTCCTTGGCGCTCAGAATGATGGCCTCTTTGGGCCTTTTGTTCTCCTGTTTGAATGTCATGGCCCAAGGGCAGGGACCTAATTGGCAGCCAGCTGTCTCCTACATCTTCCCCACCCAGTCCTCCCCTGAGGATAGAGGAAGGCCATTTCTTTCTCACAGAGGGAAGAGGGAAATGCCAGTGCAGGAGCGTGGGAGTGACTGTTCTCCTTCCCACTAACTTGTTGATGGGTGTGAGGTTGTTCTTTGGAGCACTGAAGAATGTTCTGGAATTACAAAGAAGAGAAACTTGCTCAACCTTGTAAATATGGGGTAAAAAAAAAAAGGCAACACTGAATTATATACTGTGAAAGAGCAAATCATATGGTATATGAGTTATATTTAATTTATTTATGTATCTTAAGTATCTGAGTTTACCCTTGTCTGTCTCAAGCCTTGTGTTGACCTAGAACCTGGTCTCTCACTGTTGGCTATCCTTCTGGGAGCCTGGCCTGGTGGAGTCCTCCTCCTGAGGAGCCTCCAGGGATGAGCTGGAGTAGGGATCCCTGGTATCCTCCAGCCCGTCACCCCAAGGCAGATTCGTGGTCTGCAGGAGTGGAATGGCCCTGTGCAGATGACCCAGTGGGGCAGTAGCAACGACAGGGAGAGAGAGCATTCTTTCCTGACTCATGGAGGGAAAAGCCAGGATTCTCCAGTGAAGGAGTCAAGAAGCCTGGAGCTGGGATCCAGAAGTGAGCAAGATCACCGGGGTGGTTTCAAATGAACGGACACGCTGTTATAATTGGGGTTTTGCTAGAATGATATTCACTTTTTAAAAAAGTCTTACCAGATTTCTTTTGTTTTTGTTATCACTTTAAATCAAGATCCTGGAATGAAGACATCACTCCAGTCTGGCTCCGGGGAGCCCTTCTCCCTGAACTGTCTGCAGGGGAGGAAGCCGGTGAAAGTTCTCAGTCTGCAGCTTTGCAAGCGCTTTTCATGTCCTCTGAGGGGCAGAGATGCAAAGCCCCACACTGTGTGTGCTTAAACACCTGTGAGCAGAGCTGTGTCTTCTGCATAAAAGCTTGGAATGTGTCTAACTTTCAGAAGCCCAACTCAATGGGGCTTGAGTAGAAAAGGAATCCGTTGGTTTGTTAAGGGGAAGCAACCAAGACTTGAGGTATGGTTTGAACTAGGGCATCAAAAAGGATCCTCCGTACTCAGTTTCTTTTTCTACTTTCTTGGCTCTGCTTCAAGTGATCTGTTTCTACCTTCAGGGTGAACCTTCTCTGTGATGAGGGCACCAGGCCAGTACCAAGCTAGCTTCCTTCTAAAAGGTTCCACTTCTTCTTATTAGGGCCACAGTGAGCACTGATCTTCAACACTTGGAGCGTAGAGACACAGAGTCAAACCATCTTGACACCACAGCTTGACACCACAGCTCTGGGATTCTGGAAATCTGAAGATTCGTGCTCAAATTGGCATCCACTGCTTCCTGGCAGCGTGACCTTGGGCAAGCCATTTGACTCATGGGGTCTTCGGTGCCCCATGAGGGTGCAGGAGGGATTAACAGTGTTAGGGTACAGAGGTGGCTTGGCCCCAAGCTAGCCCTGGGTGCAGTGCAAATGCTGTATTTTGATGGTCAGTATAGTGAAGGTTGGTGCTTAGGATTATTCTAGAAAATGTCAGTGGAAATTGTAGGAAGAGGCAGGGGCTGGGAGAGAATGAAGTAGAGCATCCAGGACACAAAGGACTGGAGGAATGGGTATTTCTCAGAGAGGACCAAGGCCGTCAAGCTGTGCCTGGGAGGTGTGGCCAGGGGTCTGCAGGCAGACACAGAGTCTGCTGGGCCGGTTGGAAAATGTCCACTCAATGCCACTGTGCAGGTCATGGCCCTGCCTGGAGGGTGCCCTGCAACTCTGGAGGACAGAATCCTAACTCAGCTCCCACAACTGGAAGAGACAGGTGCTGCAGGACGAGCTCGTCGGCTGAGAGAGACACCGAGTCTGCCTTCACGATTGTTAGTGTGTAGCGAGAACTAGAGGACTTTCAGGCAACACAACCGCCTTGGCCTGACCCGCAGGCTTCCAAAGCAGGCTGAACTTCAGAGGAGTTTGAGGCAGAAGCTGGCTTAAAGGGCAGCATGGACTCAGAGCCACAGGAGAGGTGCTCTACTCCCCCTCCTCCCTTCTTCCCTCTCCCTCTTCCCTTTGCTCCTCCCTCCTTCCCCCTCATCCTTCACTACCCTCTTCTTTTCTTCTCTTTGTTCTCCCAGTCTTTCTCCTCTCCTTCTCATCACTTTATAAATGTATTTGCATAGAGGTGGGTATTTTTACAAAAATATTAGCATGATATTCTAGGCATAGTGGTGGCACACTTCTAGAATCTTAGCACTTGGAAGGCTGAGACTGGGAATTACAAGTTTGAGGACAGCTTGTGTTACCTGGTGAGTTCTAGGCCAGCTTGAGCTACTTAGCAAGACCCTGTCTCAAAACAAAACAAAAACAAAAAACGAAACAAAACAAAAACAACAAATAACGACAATGAAGAGTTCCCATGCCTGCCCTGGTTTAATTTCGTTGCTGTGATAAAACACCCCACAAAGAGTAGCTTACGAGAGAAAAGGTTTATTTGGCCTACAATTCCAGATTACATTACATCGTGGGGGAAATCAAAGCAGGAACTTAAAACATCCAGTCACATCACCTCCAGTCAAGAGCAGGGAGAAACGAATGCATTCACGCTTAGTGCTCAGCTCACTTTCTCTACACAGTTAGGGACCCAAATCCAGGAAATGTGCTGTGCACATTCAGGGTGGGTCTTCCCACCTCTGTCAGCCTAATTAAGAAAATCCCCCCAGGTATGTCCGCAGGTCAACCCAACTGAAACAACTTCTCTCCACATTGTACCAGGTTGGCAGTGAAAAGTGACCGTCATGAAGACTTATACACGTTTTAGGGCAGTGTTTTCTAAGCCCTCTTCTTTTTTCTCGATGGTGTTTCATTATGTAGATCAGAATGGCCCAGAACCCACAGATCCAGAGTCCACAGAACTCCTAAAGCCCTGCTGCTTTATCAAACAAGTGCTGGGATCACAGGCTTGTGCCATCATGGTCAGCTATATGTTTCTTTGAAGTGATTTCACATACACTTACCTAATTTCTTTTAACAATTATGTGATAGTCCATTCTTTGGACATACTTGATTTATTTAATCAGATCATAATGAACATTTGGGTACTTCAACTCCTATGATACCAACAAAAACACAGAAAACACTACTAATCATGAAAATATACGAAATAATAGTGATTACGAACATTTGCTGGCCACTACCTCAGCACTATATATATATATATATATATATATATATATATATATATATATATATATATATATATACACACACACACACACACACACACACACACACACACACATATATATATATATATATACATACATATATACATATATATTCAAATAAATCTACATGGAAGGCGTTAATTATTCTCATTTTCTAGATGAAGGAATCAAGGTATAGAGAGAAGCCAGTTGCTGCTTTGGTTTGAGTGTGCTGGGAATTTAATTCCCAAGTTTGTGAATGTATTGGAGGACAGGCCTTTGGATGGTGATAAAAATCTGATGATGTTATCAGGATGGAGTCACAGAGGGCCAGTGACTTTAGAAGAAGAGAGCCCTGAGCTAGTACTTCTTCTGTCTTGCCATATGGTACCCTCTGCCATGCTAGGGTGTGCTGAAAAAGCACTTGCCAAGGCTAGTGATATCAAGGGACTTCCTAGCCTCCAGTGTAGTGATATTTGCTCTGCCCATAACCTTGGGCTATAGGGCCTGAAGGAGGTGGTGCTTCTTGCTGTTATATATGACCTCTTAGAAGGAAAGAGAGAAGGGTCACATCCCCCTTCTCCCTGCTGCCTGTGAGGTGGATTTGCTCTCTGTTAGATCAGAGAATGACTTCAGCTGTCTACTCTGTTCTGTATTCGTGAGCATATTTCCTCAATTTATATCTTAATAAATCCCTATTACCCATTAACTAAACTCAGGTGGATTGATCTTAAAAAGTGGCAGCCAATGTGGGGCATGAACCCATGACCCTGAGATTAAGAGTCTCATGCTCTACTGACTGAGCTAGCCGGGCTCTTTATGAATTATCCAAAGTCCAATATTTGGTTATAGTAATAGATGGTGTAAGCGGGCTGGGGAGATGGCTTAGCTGCACAAACATGAAGACATAAGATTGTCAGCACCCATGTTTAAAAAAAAAGAGCCAGGAGCCCTAGTGTTGGGAGTGTGTGTGTGTGTGTGTGTGTGTGTGTGTGTGTGTATGTGTGTGACTCATGAAAGTAGAGAAGGTATCATGAAAGGGAAGGAAGAGATCCTGAAGGAGAGAGAAGGAGAGGACAATGGAATGCATGGTACATAAAGAAAGCAGGAGAGAGGATTGTTTGCACTGAGTGGGGGATCAGCAAGAGGAAGATTAAACTTATAAAATACTTTTTCATCTACTGGTTCTATGAAAAGTAAAACATTTAAGGTCAAACTATCTGGTTGGTAGGCTACTTACAATCCAACCCTGAGTTTTCTTTCTAGGGAGAGGAATCTGCTGATCCCATTTTTTTCTTGTTATTAGCTACTTAGGCTTTCCATTTCTTCTTAAGTCAATTTTAATGAGTTAAACTACAAAAAGAATTTGTCCCTTTGTCTGTGTTCTCTAATAACTTGGCAAAATTTCCCATAGGGTTTTTTTTTGTGTTGTTTGCTTAATATAAATTACATCTGCTTTTATTTTTTCATTCTTTAAATTGTTTATTGTGCTTTTTCTCTCTTTTTTTGAACAAGATGATCAGAGACATGTCTGTTAGTCTTTCAAAAAGAAGATACTTTATTTCTCAGTACTTTTTCTTCTTATTAATCTGTTAATATTTTCTTTGATCTTGTACTGTTGAATAGTTTTGTGTGTAATTGTGATGTCTTGATTGAAAATGACCCCCGTAGGTCCATAGGGAGTGGCACTATTAGGTATGGCCTTGGTGGAGGAAGTGTGTCACTGGAGGGTGGGCTTTGAGTTTTCAGATGTTCAAGACAGGCCCAGTGTCACTCTCTTTTTCTACTGCCTACCAATCCAGACAGAACTCTTGGCTCTTTCTCTAGCACCATGCCCACTTGCATGCTGCCATGCTTCCTGCTATAACAATAATAAACTAAACCTCCAAAACTGTAAGCCAGCCCCAATTAAATGTTTGCCTTATTAATAGTTGCCGTGGTAATCCTGTCCTTTCACAGCAATAGAAACCCTAAGACGGTAATGTTGAACTCTTTTCTGAGGCAACAGATATTTAAATTTAACTAAAGCACCACAAAATGTGGTAATGCATCAATACATCACATGTACCCTATAAATATATACAATTAAAAATGTACAGTTAAAAAATTAATTTAATTTTAAGCATGTAAGTACTCAAGGTTGTACCTTTCTCTAACGGTTCAGCAGTAGCTGCACTGCATGAATTTAATGTAGAGACATTTTTATTATCTTTCAACTTAAAAATTTTAAGTGTTGTAAATTGCCACTGCTTATTCCATCAGTAAGGTTTTTAGAAACTTCTTTTTAATTTTTTAATTGATTGCTCTAGAAATTTCAGCATGCATCTTGTCTTATGCAAATAAGATAAAAGTCAGTGATTATTTCTTCCTGCTGAACAATGACATTGTCCACAAATGACCTCCCCCTCCCAGTTGTTTGGATCAGTATTTTTGTTCTATCTTATTTCTCTCCCCCAACTAGATTTCACTGTCTTTTTAGAAAATGAAATCTATTCAGATTTACCCATGTTCACTGTCCTGACTGACATTTCAACAGTTTCCTCAAAGATGATTATCCTCTTGCCTGAAGCTCATCTTTTAGATCTCTTTGTAGTAAATTCTCTTAATTCCTGTACCTAAATGTATAAGAATTTCCCTTGTCTATGCGTCTGTATTTAGAATGAGTTGCTTGATTCTGCATAGAGTTTGCCAGAGCATGAAAAGCCAAATCGACAACTTCTGTCTTTTAAACTGATTTTATTGAGACATCACACGCCATGAAGTGCACAGTTCAAACCACACAGCTTGCTAACCGAAGCCTAAACCAAGACAGCAAGCATATGTCCTGTCTGCAGACATCCCTCAGGCCTCTGCATCACAGCTTCTGCACTCTCATCTACCCTCCATAGCCTAGGTGTCTTGGTTAGGGTTTCTATTGCTGTGAAGAGACACTGTGACCATGGCAACTCTTAGAAAGGAAAACATTTAACTGAGGTGGCGGTTTTACAGTTTCAGAGGCTCAGTCCATTATCATCTTGGTGGGACAATAGCGGCATGCAGGCAAACACGGTGCTGGAGAGGTAGCTGAAAATTCTACATCTTGTAGGCAACAGGAAGTAAACTGAGGCACTGGGCATGCTTGAGCATATATGAGACCTCAAAGCCTGCCTCCACTGTGACACACTTCCTCCAACAAGGCTACGCCTTCTAATAGTGCTACTCCCTTTGGGGGTCATTTTCTTTCAAACTACCACGCTAGGCAACACCAACCTGCTCTCTCTCGTGGCAGATTAGCCTGCAATTTTCTGAAATTTTATATAAACAAACTCATACCATACAGAGACTTCCATATGACATTTGCATGCAAGAAAATGGTTTTAAAATTCACCCATGCTGTTTCAGGTGTTAGCAGCAAGTATCTTTGTTTTCAGTTTGGAGATAGTACAATTAAGGATGTTATGAACATTTTTGTTGTTGTTTTGTGGGTTTTTCTGTATCAGTATTTGTACAGATACATGATTTTATCTCTCTTGAGTAAATATGTACAAGCATTGTGGCTGGATCAGACAGTAGGACCATATGCTATATCTGGGCCTAACAGTTTAAAAAATTGCCAAGCTGCTTTCCAAATTAGCTGTGCCATTTTACATACTCACTTGTGGCATATGAGGCTTCCAGTAACTCCAAATCCTTACATACTCTAGGTATTAATGGTAAAGTTTAATCAACTTTGGGCTTACACATACACACACACACACAAACACACATGCTCACAAGTGTTGTCCAAGTACATGTGAGTATGCATGTGCACACCATAAACATACACAAACAAATGCAAAAACTCAGTTATGTATTCAGAACTATTTCTAAACTCCCTTTTCCCCACCAATACCACAGTGTCCTGCTCAATGGAGTCATGGTAGACTCAAGTTCTGTTCCTTGCAGAGTTGTTTTGACTGTACGAGGTCCGTTGAGATTCTGTAGGACTTTGAGAAAAAGCTGTTTAATTTCCACTGAAGATATTTTGCTTGAGATCACATTGACTCTGTATATCAAAAGTGGGAGATATTTAGTCTTTCTATTATGTCTTCAATTTCTCTCAGTAACATTTTGAAATTCCCAAAGTATTGACCACATGTGTCTCTTGGAAGGCTTATCAGTAAGTATCTGGTATTTGTATGCTCTTATAGTGGTCTTGGCTTTTTTTAAAAAAAGATTTATATATTTTATGTATACAAGTATTCTATCTGCATGTATGCCTGCACACCAGAAGAGGGCGTCCGATCTCACTACAGATGGTTGTGAGCCACCATGTGGTTGCTGGGAATTGAACTCAGGACCTCTGGAAGAGCAGCCAGTACTTTTAACCTCTGAACCATCTCTCCAGCCCTGTGGTCTTGGCTTTTAAATCATGTCAAATTTTTCATTACTACTAGTTAGGGACATAATGGATAATTGCATATTTGTCTTGTTTCTTGCAATCTTGCTAAACTTATTTGTTAGTTCTAATGGATTCTCTGTAGAACCTTTAGATTTCCTTTTCTTTGTGTATGTATTCCTGCAAGGACACACACACACATTTGTATGTGTCAGGAGACTTACCCCTCTCTTCCCAGCTTTGGTACTACTTGTTTCTATTACCTTAGTTCCTTGTAATACCTGCCTTTTTATGCCGCCTTGCTAGACCCCCATTGCCAGTGCTAAAGAGAGTGCTGGCCGACACCCTTGTGTGAAGATTGTGCTTCTCAATTGAATTTGATGGCAACTCTAGTGGCGGGTTTTTGTTTGTTTGTTTGTAAATATTCTTTATGAGGTTGTGGAATTTTTTTCCACTACTTGTTTTCAGAGATTGCTATTCAGAGTAAATGCTGAGACATTTTAGGTCAAGTGATTTTTCTGCATCTACTGAGATCATATGACTTTTCTTTTTAGTTTTTACTATGATGAAGTAAAGTAACTTTATTTTTATTCTTCATTTTATTGATTATGTTTTTGAAGATAGAGTCTTATTATATAACCCAGTCTGGCCTTGAACTTGAAATTCTCTTGCCTCAGACTCTCAATTGCTAGAAGAGTAAGTGAGTAAGTGTGCCACCACACCTGGCTTGAACCTGGCTACATCATGATGGATTCGCCTCTAGATGTTAATGGATTTGACATGTTAAAACCTTTGGTTTTGCATCTGTGTTTGTGAGAGATATTGGTTTGTGACTTCTTACCTTGTGTTGATTAATGTTGTTCTTATAGAACCCATTGAAAAGCATTTTATTCCTTTCAATTTTCTAAATATATTTGTACACAATTGATTTTATTTATTCCATAATTGTCTTAGGTACTTTTCTACCACTGTGATAAAACACCATGACCAAGGCAACTCAGAAAAGAAAGCATTTAGTTAGGCTTATGGTTTCAGAGGAACACAGTCTGTAATGGAGGAGGGGTGGCCATGGAGGCAGGAACAGCTGAGAGCTTACATCTTGATCCACAAGTAGGAAGCAGAGAGGGAGGAAGGGAGGAAAGGAGGGAGGGAGGGAGGGAGGGAGGGAGGGAGGGAGGAAAGGAGGGAGGGAGGGAGGGAGGGAGGGAGGGAGAGAGAGAGAGAGAGAGAGAGAGAGAGAGAGAGAGAAAGAGAGAGAGAACTGGGAATGGAGTCTTTTGAGACCTCCAAGCTCACCCCAGTGACATGCCTCCTACAACAGGCCACACCTCCTAGTCCTTCCCAAATAGTTCCACCAACTGAGGACCAAATATTCAAACATATGAGAGCATGTGGGCCATTCTCATTCAAATCATCACAGTAATGTTTGGGAATACTTACCAGTACAGCCATCTGGACTTGGGGTTTTGTTCTGGAATGACCTTTAACCTCAAATTCATTTTCTTTAATAGTTTTAGCAAAACAATTGGGAGTGAATGCCTTTTATTTTGTTTCTGATAGTGGTAATTCATCTACTGTATTCTTTTTTTTTTCTCTCAAGACAGGGTTTCTCTGCATAGCCCTGGCTGTCCTGAAACCTGTCTTTTAGACAAGGCTGGCCTCGAACTCACAGAGATCTACCTGCTTCTGCCTCCCAAGTACTGGGTTTATAGGCACTTGGGAGACAAAAGCAGGTGGATCTCTGTGAATTCAAAGCCAACTTGGACTACAGATGGAGTTCTAAGCCAGTCAGGTTTACACAGTGAGACCTTTCTTTAAAAAAACAAAAAAACAAAACAAAACAAAAAAACCAACCAAACAAAATTCACTACCTTTAGCTGAAATTTTCATTATTTTCTTTCTTCTGGTGCCCTCAGATTTAACTTGCTTTCTGGTTTCTTAAGGTAGAGTTTGAGACCATTAATTTGAAAACTCCTTTCTGTTCTAATATAAGCATGTAGTGCTGTAAATTTCCTTACAAATACAAATTTTGAGGTGGCCCATAAATTTTGATATGTTTTCACTTTTGTGTGTTTTGAAACGCTTACGGATTCCTTTTGTTTTGTCTGTTTGGCCCTTCAATTATTTAGGAGTGTGTTATTTAGTTTTAAATATTTGTGGACATTTCAGAGATCTTTCTGTTATTAACTTATAATTTGATTTCATTGTGGTTAAAGAACATGCTGTGTGAGCCTAGGCTCCTTTTAACTTTATTGAGATTCGTTTTATAGCCCAAACTGTGGTGTATCTTGGTAAGCATTCTTTGTGCATTTGAAAAGAATATGTATTTTGCTGTTGTTGGGTGGAGTGCTGTATGAATGCCAGTTGGGTCAGGCTGGCTAATTTAATTGTTCAGGTCTTGTATATCTTTACTGGTTTTCTCTCTACTTATTCTATCCATTCTTGAGAGTAAGATAGATATTGAAACCTAGTTTCTTGTCTTAGTTCACTTCTATTAATTTTGTATCATGTTTTAAAATGTTTATTATATATATGTTTAGTATGTATATGTATATCTTGATGAAGTTCAGGGATAAAATGAATTTCTTTATCCTTGGAATATTTTCATGTTTTGAAATCTCACCACTCCAGTTTTCTTTTGATTAGGGATAATGTGTATCCCTTTTTATCATCCTCCTTCTCTCAATTTTCTCTTTAATTATAAAAAGCATTCTCAATTGGCAGGATATAGTTGAGTGTTTATTTATTTTAAAAAATCTAATCTGAAAATCTCTGTCCTTTAGTTGCAGACATTTACAACATTTACATTAATATAATTGTGTACATGGGTTCAAGTATAATGTTTAGTATTTGTTTTCTGTTATTCCCATCTCTCTTTTGTTCTGCCTTTTTTTTTTAGATTGATTTTTTTGTGTGTGTGATTCTATTTCATCTCTTTTGGTTACTAACCCCTTTGTAGTTGTAATGGTTATTTTAGGGCTTATGATACCCATTGCTTGCTTATCACACTCCAGTGATTGCATGCTGCTGCCCACACAGTATACTAAACATCACAGTGTCATAGTATCAGCATACAGTATCAAGTAGCTTTCTGCCACTCCCCACTTATTACAAGGACCTGACTGTGGTACCCTGCCTGTGGTTCACGGCTGCAAGCATCGCACACACACACTTCTTCATTCACATGATACTTATTGCCATGTTTTTTACTTATGTGTAAATTATAAGCCACATACTGCATTTCTGGGTTTGATTAAAGGCCACATTGTAATTTTAAGTTTTTTTTCTAGTTAGCCATTTAGTTTCCACTTATTTACTAACAATTCTTGAACTTCAGGTCCCCTGGTTGTGAATTTGTTGGAAAAAGCCATCATTTGCCTTATCTTTAGAAAGTGTGTTTTCTGTATGTGCAATTCCAGATTAATATGTGATTTTTCCTCTGACGCTCTGAGTTGTTGTTCTTTGCATTTTTTTTTTCAGAAGGACTCCTGGCCTCATTTTAATCCTTGGACACATCTTCTCTGCTGGCCATTTTTGGGGTCTTTTCTTTATCCCTGCTTTTGAACTGCTCCACTGTGATGTACTTGTGATGCTCTTTGATGCAGCTCACTGATGCTCATGGAGGCGGAGCCTGGTTGGGCCTCTTGGACGCTCCATTTACAGTTATCGGTACATTTGGAAACTGTGTGGCTGCTACGTCTTCAGTATTTCCTCTGTCTGCTTTGTTCCTTCAGGGACTCCAGTTCCACTGGTTACAGGGCGGGAAGATTCCCACAGCTCACAGATTCTCCTTCTCATGGTTACCTTGTTTCTCCGCCTGCTCACACACCTCCTCCTGTCTCTGTGACTGCCCCTCACACTTGAACATGCATCCCTCTCATTATCTCCCTTGCCTTCCCGTCTCAAGCTGTATCGTTTCCATCTTGGACATTAGAGGTTTCATCTCTGTAAGTTTGATTTGTGCTTTTAAAAAAAAATGCCATGATTCCTTTTTCTTAACATTTGAACAAATGAGTTATAGTAACTAATTTAATGCTGTTAATTGTGTTTGTTTCAGTTCTGACTGAATTTTCTGTTTCTTATGCAGTCAAGCTAGCAAACAAATGCATTACTCACATAGCTATCATTTTGTGATGATAATGCTTAATATCCACTTTCTTCATATTTTTCAATAATACGTGTCATCAGTAACATAGCTACCTTGCTGCACAATGGAGCTCCTGGAATTTATTCTTCTTCTATCTGCATCTCTATTTCTTCTGACGAACACCTTCAGGTATACACCCCAGATGCTGTGCCCTCCACTGCACTTCCTGATTCTGTGAGGTGTATTTTCATGATGATGTTTACCTTTCTGTGCTTGGTTTATTTCACTTACCGTAAAGTCCTCCAGGCTTATCTCCATTTACGTTAATAACCCCATGCCTTTTTGTTTTTTGTTTTTTGATGGAGTAGAATGGATTTGTGTGTATATGCTACATTGTGTCAATTCATCCATGGATGGCTAGTTAGGCCAGTCCTGTCTTCTGTACTGTGGATAGCATTCCAATAAACACAGAGATACAGACTTTGTTTGTTTGTTTGTCTTAAAGACAAGGTTTCTCTGTGTGACAACCTTGACTGTCCTGGAACTCCCTCTATAGACCAGGCTGGCCTTGAATTCACAGAGATTCTCCTGCCTCTGCCTCCTGAGTGCTGGGATTAAAGGCATGTGCCACCATACATATCAAGATAGGTCTATAAACCTATGTTTTTTCTTTGGGTATATATTCAGCTGTGGGATTGCTGGATCATACAGTAATTCTGTTTTTTTTTTTTAAAGGAACTGCCACACTATTTTTGGCAATGGCTGTGCTATGATTTTATATTATATATTATACAATACACTGTATTATAATGCCTATAGTTGTTATAGGGTGTCAGATATTATAAAATTTACATTGTTGGCTGTTGTTTCTTCTCCCTTCCTGTCCCATGGTTAGATGGGGATTAGAGTCAACGTCCTAAAATTAAAACACTCTCATTTGAACTGGTACCAGCTTACATCCAATATCATTAAACAATTCTATTTCCTCATCATCTGCTCAATCTTCTTCAGTTTGGTGATGTTAAGATACTACATATTTTGTGTGTAATATGCCCTAAACTTAAACTAATGACGCTTTTAAATGCATTTATTTCTTAAATAATGCAGAAAGTGAACATAGAGTCACAAAATATTGCTATTATATTAGTTTTTTAGAATAATTAGGTTTTTAAAAATATATATGTATACCTATATATATGTAACATGTGTGTGTGTGTGTGTGTGTGTGTGTGTGTGTATGTGTGTGTTACAATGTTTTTCTGGTCTTTTCTGAGCAGATTCCTTTCACTAGACATATTTGGTCATATACATGTGTGGTCACACACTAATTCTAATATTTTTGAACATTCTAGTCCTTAATGTCTGGCTTCAAAAAGGGGAAGAAAGAGAAAAACAAAGAGGAAAGGGGACATTAGTGTCCTCACTCCCTCTCGAAGTGACCTTCCGACCGAGGGGAGAGGCCTTGTCCTTCTATAAGGACCTACAGCAGTGATGACCATCTTCTTGTTTGCCCAAACCTTTGTGATAGAAGTAGCAACTAGAAATCTGACCACGGGTGACCAGACTGTGGAGGACAACGTCCCTCTCATCTGCCTGGGCTTACTGAAGGTGTGTGCAAGCTGCTTCTGGAACCCACAAAGAGCTCTCTGTCATGGGACTCCAGAGAGCGGGTGACTGGTTGCCTTGTGCTCTAAGCTGAAAATGACTAAACATCACCTCTTAGCCTCCCTGGAACTTGCAACCCTCCTGCTGTGTCTAGGGTTTGAAAATCTTTACATCAGGCAGATTCTGCTAGGGTGAGGTGGAGGGATAGGTTCCCGGTGCTTTCTACCCACCATCCTTCTGTCCAGTGAACTTTGGCTTTGGCATACACTGACCAGACTTTCCACCATGCCATTTTTGTACAGCTGACGACTCCTTGAAGAAATATTCAATCTCCTCATGCATTATCTTGTTATTTACCTCTAAAAATTTAAATATCTTCCTCATGCTTGTTCTAAGTCCTTAACTGCCAGTTCCAATCATCACGTCTCTCTTGTTGTGTTTTCTCTTACGATTGGTTTGAGCCGCCTGCTTCCTCAGATGACACATCTTTATTGTGTTCCACACGTACTGCACATACAGATGAAAATAGAGACTCTTCATTCCCCCAGATGAAAGCCGCCTTATTACGCCTGGCAGCTGCCGTGTCTGACCATTTCCCTGCTCAGGTTGAGGTGGGGCCGGGTCACAGCAGTAACCGGATTGACACTGCATTTGACACTCAACCTCCCTACTCTCAGGTGCTTGCATTAAAAAGAAAATTACCGGGCGACGGTGGCGCACGCCTTTAATCCCAGCACTCGGGAAGCAGAACCAGGAGGATCTCTGTGAGTTCGAAGCCAGCCTGGTCTACAAAGCAAGTTCCAGGACAGGTTCCAAAGCTACACAGAGAAACCCTTTCTTGAAAACAACAACAACAACAACAACAACAAAAATGGTGGGAAGTAGTGCCCATAGTTTCACACAGTTTGGTTTGCTTTTTAATCCAGCTCTTTGCCAGGTGTGAGAATCTTTTTATCATGAGGCCACTATGATGTTTACCAACATCTTCTTCACTTCTGATATAGGACAAACTTTGGGAGAGGGAGTTTCAAAGCAGGAAAGTATCTGGCTTGAAGGTTCCATCCATCCTTGTGTTTGAAATGGGTGCCAGAGCCTGGCAGAGTTCCCTGGTCTTCTAAATGTCACTGCATCTATGACAGATGTACTCGTGCTTAGACCAGGCCCTATCCCTGAGGTGTAGAGGGATCATTATGATTTCTTTTCATCTGTTATGTCTTACTAGTACCACAGAAAAGTATTATTTTAGTCAGGAGATGCTATACAGGCTGCTGGGGAGAAAAGACATTGATGGTCTTACCTCACTGGCTCCTGCATGCTACAAGACTGACCTGCTAACAAGATGTGTCCACTGGTGTAATAATGGCACGATGATTATGGGATAACCAACCACTTTCTGATTGACTCTGAGGCCAATCAGAAATAAAGTATCTCCAGGAGGGATTTTATGCCTGATACTGTAAAACTGGTCAAAAGCCCATCAGTGGGGTGAGTGCAGACCTAGGGAGATCATTATTACTACAGTTTTGCTAAATAACCATGCTGTCAAGTTGAATTTTACATAATTATGTTTATTCCTGTAGATTTGTGCTAATCTCAGCGTTGGTCAGAGAAGCTTCTTTTTGCAATGGGTAGTTAATTAAGAGTGGGCAGTGGCGGTGCATGCCTTTAATCCCAAAACTCAGGAGACAGAGGCAGGCAGATCTCTGAGTTCAAGGCCAGACTGGTCTATAGAGTAAGTTCTAGGATACACAGAGAAACCCCGTCTGAAAAAATAAAGCAAACAAAAGACTCTAATAACTGGTCAGGGGGTTGGGGATAAATGACTGAGTGCTCAGATGCATCATCTATATCAACTTCCTAAAATCCAAGGTTCAGAGACATCACAGAAGAGGGAGAGGAAAGAATGTAAGATCTGGAAGGTGAGGAGAGCAGTGAAATATTGATCTCTGGACATGGCAGGGCTGTTGTACAGGTCATTTCACGGCAGCTGTGGTTGCCTACACAAGATCTGCACCAGGGCCAAGTCAGTCAGAACTCCAGCATGGATGGACCCTCCCTCATTGGTAGTCGACAGGTACCAAGAGAAACAGTTGCTTTCCTTTGGGGATGGGGCCACTGGTAGGTGGCTCGTCCTCCAGCGGACAACCACAAACTCCTATGCGAATGGACAAAACTATCCGGACTCAGGGGGTTATTAATAACCAAAAGGAAAGATAAAAAGAGGGCATGAAGTTGAGAGGAAGATGGAGTGAGTAGCACATGGGGAAGAGGGAGGGAGGTAGCGATGGATGATGATGATGAATATACATTGTATAAATTTAAGAAACTTTCAAAGAATAAAAATATAATATTGAGAGAAAAGTGTGGTTTTAATTTTTTTCTAGGTTTTTCTCACTGTTCTCACAGTGCCAAGCATTTTTTCTTTATTCTAACAGGAAGTGAGAGGCCACACCTGTGGTCCTCTAGGGGCTAGGCTCTCCCGACTCCTCTCATACAGTCAGTTTCTTGTGTGCTTTATGCTTTTTGGCTGATGGTGTCATTAGCCCCAGATGCTCTTTGAGGCTTCAGCTAAAAGGTTAATTCTTCTCGGAGTCTTCTGTGAGCTCTCTGGGGCATCAGGTGAGATCGCTACAAACCAATTTTTGCTTTAGGGATTTCAGGTTTCATAAGTCATTTAAATTTTTCCCCAAGTACCTGTGAGGACAGGCATACAGGTAGAGATTCTCACCAGAGACCTTGCCCTTTGCCCCACACATTCAAAGTCACGTGGCAGAGGTAATGACACACAATGTGTCTATGGGAGTGTGTCAGCTGAGGTTCCGGGTCCCCGAAAGGCTCATACCTGACTTCTCACTCCAGCAGTCTCCAGGTTTGGCCTCTGTCTCCAGACGTGTAGCCATTTCAAGGCCAAGTACTGGCTCTAGAGACCCATAGGAGGCCTCAGGGACAAGGACAGACAGAACCGGTGTTCATCTTTATGGCACGGGGGCTCTGTGGCTTCTCTGAGGTTTGCTTTTGTTTTTCCTACTATCTTGTCTGTGCATTTAAAAAGAGGTTTTAGAAATTTATCAGCATTTCTAGGCTTCACACTGAAGTACAGACTTAGCGCAGCTAACCCACCATGTTTCCTGGAAGGGGTGTCTATTATTTCTTTGATATTTTTTGAGGCAAGTCCTGTAGGCTCAGGAGCTGCTAAGTTATACACAGACAGCTTTGCATCTCTGCTTTAATCCGGTATGTGCTGATCCTGTCCAAAGCCCCAGAAGCAGCTTCATTGGATTGTTGCCTTACTTTATCATTTAGCTGCTTCTTCTTCTTCTTCTTCTTCTTCTTCTTCTTCTTCTTCTTCTTCTTCTTCTTCTTCTTCTTCTTCTTTTGTTGTTGGTTTTTTGAGACAGGGTTTCTCTGTGTAGCTTTAGTGCCTGTCCTGGATCTTGCTCTGTAGACCAGGCTGGGCTTGAAATCAGAGATCCTCCTGGCTCTGCTTCCCTAGTGCTGGGATTAAAGGCGTGTGCCACCACCACCACCACCACCACCACCACCACCACCACCACCACCACCACCACCACCACCCAGCTTATTTAGGTTCTTAAGGAACCCACCTCCAACACCAACAACATCCCTTCTCAGTGGTGAAACCTTACTGGGCCATACCCTGGGACATTCTAGACCACTAGAGAGGAGAGGGGCCATGGTTTTAGAACTGTGATGTTGAGGCTCCTAAGTATGGAACTGAACACCACCATTCCCTTCTGCCATACCTTCCCCAGCCCCAAAGAGGAACAGCCTCTGCCATTCACACTCCACCTACAGCCCTTAGCTTTTCTCCTGTGGATGATCACCGCCCCTCCCCTCAAGGGCTCCACGGGAGCAAGGCAACAGTGAAAGCTGGATGGGGTAGACAGCAGAGAACTCATTTTGTGATCGCGTAGACACGTGAGCATCACGTGAGTGAACTGAAAGGAGTCCTTTCTCCTCTCCAGAGAGACAGTGACATTCTTGGGCCCAGTAGGAAATGTAGCTAGCCATTCAACTACTCAAAACCCCAGGAGGGACACTGTTCCTTATGTCACACGGCACACCCAGACCACAGGTCTTGATTTGCACTCACACTCTGCTGCAATAGGAAGACGGGGAAGTCCAATGGCCAGCGTGGGAGTGGCCTAAGGAATTGTCCTGAGCACTCTGAACTCTTGTTCTTCATCTTTTCTCACCCTGATGACTGTGATGGACTCATCACCTGTCTCCTAGCTGCCAATCCTTACCCCTCCATCCATTGACCAACTAAGCAGGCAACTGAAAAGGCGAGTTTCTCCTTGTTACTCTCTTGATATGTAGACTTCAGTGGCTCTCTGGTGCCTTCAGGACAATCCTGAAAGTTCTTTCTAATTACAACTCATCTTGTCACGGCTTTTCCTCACTCCGGTCGCTGGGTCTTATCCTCTCAAACATTTGTGTACCAAGTTCCACTTCTCTGGGACAATCCCGCCCCCACTCCCCCCTTTCTCTCCACAGCCTGGGCTAACCTTGCTGGTCTTCAGTCCCCGACATCAAGCCAACAGAAGGGTACTCAATGCTTACCTTCTGGTATTTCCTGTCAGTTGTTTACAGGGTAGTTTAGAAGAGTCTCTTGTGTTTTCTCAGCCCAGCTCTGGGGCTCTGATGGCCATTTAGATGAGTGATACTGAGCCTTCACACAGAACGTTTGAAGTGTGGGCCATGACCATGGCACCAGGTCTTGGCATTCAGAGAATGTGGGGCCCTAGTTACTATCCCCACCTCACAGAATAGAAGGGGGAGACGCAGAAAGGCAAACCCCATTTGCTCAGAGTCACACAATACAAAAGTGGCAGCTGTGGGTTCAGTCCAGGCAGCCAGGTACCAGAGATTCTCAGGACCAGGCAACAGCATCACTGGCCTCTGGAAGCTTCCAGACTTCTCGAGACAAAATTGAGATTCCAACATTAGATTCTGGGCTCCAGAAACTCAAGGAAGGGAAGAGGCAAGCTTTGCTGCCTCCATGGGGGCCCTAGGCAGGAGAAGACGTTGGGAAAGGGAATGCTGAGCCCTTGGACATCCAGGCTACACAACGCCCCGGAGGAGAATTGTAGCCCCTTGCTCCAAGCACCCCATGACCTTGGGCAGGAAGCCATGCTGAAGCCTGGCGAGAGAGACTCCCGAAAAACCCTAGGGTGGAAAAGAGCACAGCTAAATGTCAGGGTTTAGGGCTCCAGCCAGGCCTGGCTGCTGTGTCCTGAGTTCTGTGCCCTGCTCCGGAGGGAAGCTCGGCTAGAAGATCCACCCAAGCAGAGCAATTCATTGAGAGCAGTGCACAGGACCCCCCAGCCAGGGCTCAGGGGACGCTGGGCTCCCTGGTGGCCAGGTCAGGGCGAGGCAGCATGGCTGTGTGGGGCATCAGGCAGCTGGGCCACCCGGACACCTCTGACGGGCAATTTCCAATTTCCTATGGAATGAGAGTGTCAAAGTGGAGTGTCCGTCACTGTCTGCTGCCTCCCTGGGAGGGTCAGAGTGACTGCAGCAGGCTCAGCCACTGGCCTTTCCCAAACAAACAGTGTCCAAGAGAGCTGCTGTGGGCAGCAGGCTTTGGGAGTCCTAGTCCCTACCTGCTTAGGTGACCCTGGGAAGGTCCATCTTTCTAGGCCTGTTTCTCCCTGTGTGGAAGGGGGTGGGGGTAGGGGAGGCAATGCTAGAGGCCCTTTCCAGTTCCAGGATGCTCCATTCTGTAATGAAGTTGGGTGTGGGAAAAGATGAAGTCTAGGAGAGAGGGGGAAGGGGCTGGAACCTTTCTGGGTTGGAACAGCTAAAGGAACCTCTGTTCAGCCCCAGCCCCGAGCTCCCAGATCCAGCAGCCGAACTGGGATCCACCCAAAATCAGTGTGGGGAAGCCAAAAGCATGAGTAAGGAGAGGCGGGGGCCAAGCATGTCATCTGCACAAACAGCCAGGCCCCTCTAGGGTCCCATTGGCTCTGCTGGGGGAGGAGATGGCTGCTGGGGCCCCCTCAGCCACCACCTCAAGCTCACTGGCTTGGCCCAGGGATTCAGGGTGGAGGCCTGACTGTGGACGTGGCCGGGGAGCCCTCGGGAAGGAGCTGGGGGAGCCCAGGGGCCCCCACAAGGCCAGGCAGTGAAGGGTGGTGCACTGAGGGCTGGGCTTCCATGTGACGCAGCACAGGGTTTTCTGGGATGGTCTCCACGC
This sequence comes from Peromyscus eremicus, assembly GCF_949786415.1. Classification (NCBI taxonomy): domain Eukaryota; kingdom Metazoa; phylum Chordata; class Mammalia; order Rodentia; family Cricetidae; genus Peromyscus; species Peromyscus eremicus. Next base: position 14,800,225 of record NC_081423.1, read on the forward strand.
TGAATCTGCTTGAAGTTCCTCGTTTTCTGGCCTCAGCCATTCTTCAAGCTTGCAGAAAGCCAGCCGTCTCCCGGGCCCTGCTCTGTGCATCTTCACAGGCATTTCCAACACACTCTTGGTTTACGTCTGTCAGGTTCCTGGCTCAAGGATAGCCCCATTGCCCAGTTTCTCAAGCTGGTGTTCTGGAATGGATCCCAGAATCTCTCCCTCACTACACCCATCCAAGAGCTTCCCTCGTCCTGTGTGCTGCCAATGTGTCAGTCCATTCTCTCTCGACACATGACTCCCTGTTTGAACCTCAATCATTCACAGGCTGCCTAATAACTATGCAATTTTCCTATGGCCTGCCTGTAATTTTTTCTTATTCCTTAATAACGAAAACAAAAGCAATGACAGTAAACCACGTTCTGCATTCCCATGGCCGTGTCTCCTGCAATCCAAGGGAGCCAGCCTCCTGCATCCTGTGTTTATTACTCTAGTGCTTCCTGTCCTAGCTAGCGTTTTCATCACGGTAACAAAAATACCTGATGCAAACAATTTGTGGAGGAAATATTTCTCTGGGCTTCCAGTCCATCCTGATGAGGAGGGTGTGCTGGAGTTGAGCAGCTCAGGCTGCCTCTGCCAGGAAGCAGAGAAGAGAGGATGCCTGTACTCCTGGACTGCACCCTCGGCCCCTTATTCCTGAGGCCTCAACCTCTGGGATGATGCCACTCACTTTCAGGGTGGAGTTCTCCTTGGAAAATTGTCTCTGGAACTGTTTTCACAGACACATCAGGCGTGCATTATACTGATCTAAGTCCTTTCTTTTCTAATCAGACAATAAAAGTCAGTCGTCACTCTTCCCTTGATAAATGAGAAAGTCCTTTTTACCTGGGCTCTTAAAGTCTACTTTTCAATGTTATAAAAGGGGATCATATTTCCAAGTAGTTTGGGGGAGTGGGCTTCTTCACATTTATTGCATTGTCAAGCAGATTGGTTTTTTGTTTTGTTTTGATGTTTTTGAGATCTATTTTATTTTATAGTTTATGGGTGAGTGTTTTGTGGGCAAGTATGTGCAGTGTGTATGCTTGGTGTCTGTAGAGTCTAGAAGAGGGTGATCACTTGGAAATGGAGTTATAGACAGTTGTGAGCTGTTATGTGGTTGCTGGGAATTGAACCGGGGTCCTCTGGAAGAGCCACCAGTGCTCTTAACCATTGAGCCATCTCTCCAGACCCATAAGCAGATTGTTGGCTGCACAGAAGAGATGTAGCAATCTCTCCTACACTGGTTTTACAATAAGGCTTGGAAGTTCCTTCCATCCAGAGGCAGAGTCTTTCTCCCTGTCTGGTAAATCTCTGCGTGCATGATGCGCTGTTCTGAGATAACAGGGTAGAAGTGATTGTGAGTACCTTTTGAGGTTAGGTCTAAAAGGAATGTGTTGGGAATTTAACCCCTACATTTCTATGTTAACGATGTTTGGAAGCAGGGGCTCGGGAGTGATTGAGAATCGATGAAGCCATGACGGTGGGGCCCCCATAAAGGTGTTGATGTCTTCCAGAGCTAGCATGCTTCTGTGTCTTCCACCATGCTGCAATGCAGCAGGAAGACCCTCATCACATCCTGTGCCATGCTCCTGAACTTAAAAGTCTCCAGAATTGTAACTTGAATGGGCTTCTCTTCTTCTTAAATCATAGCAACAGAGAATAGGCTAAGCCAGACCTGAAGCAGGTCTGTGATCTTCCTTATTCTCCAGCTGAAGAAGGAGGTGTGGAAGAGCTGTCTTCATGTCAGAAACATCTTGAGCTGGAGTTAGCATGAGCTAACTTACTAGGTGATGGGAACTGTGGTTCACTTGCCACATTGTTTCAGCCAATAGCCAGTTCTGTTTCAGAAGGGTCAACATAAGTAATTGTACCTCTGTGCTTAATGAGAATAAGGAATCTAAAGGGATGAGCACTTCATTTCAACCGCACTCTGCCATGTACAGGTTGGTGACTAGGGATCTGACCACTCTCTGGCCTCACATAATTTCTAACACCTTGCCAAACTCACATGCTATGAAAATACAGATATACAGTGTATATCATAGACTACATTGTGTGTGTGTGTGTGTGTGTGTGTGTGTGTGTGTGTGTGTGGTGTGTACCACAGTGTATGCTATATGAATTCTCACTGTGTGCATACCATAGCTTATACTGTGTGTATGGGTACCCTTGTTGAGTGTTTATTTACTCCATAGTTTATAATATGTTACTGTGCTCTGCGTGGCTCCAAGGACTGACCTAACTGGGGCAGTGAGGGAATAAAGAAAGGACAGACACACAAACACATGTACAGAAAGGCTGCAATCAGGTGGTCTGGGTTCTTAGGTGGAGACGCTGCAGCAGCCTGGAAGTTCCGTGCATTTACTGTATACAGTTGGACAGAGAGGTGGGTGTAAAGTGTACAGCTGAAGAAGGAGGTGTGGAGGAGCTCTCTTCCTGTCGTAAACATCTGGAGTTTGTGCATGGACCATGCTGCAGAGCCAAGTTTAGAAAAGATATGAAAATTGATCATTTTTTGAGCCCTTATTCGTCCCTTATTCTGCAGAGGCGGAGCTGCAAGTGTTTCTCACACTGTGGTGGTTTCAGTGAGAAGTGTCCGCCAGAGGTTCATGTATCTGAACACCTGATCCCCATTGATGTAGCTTTTTGTGAAGGTTGTGGAACCATTAGGAGGAGGACCCTTGCTGGAGGAAGTACGTCATTGGGGCAGCGTGAGGATTTATGTAGCCTGGCCCCACTTCCTGTGCTCTCTCTCTCTCTGCTTCCTGTGTGCAGATCAAATGTGATCAGCCATCCTCTTCTGCCCCCATGCCACACTTTCACCATCATGGTCTCCATTCCTCTAGACCCTTAGACTAAAAGAAACCCTTCCTTTCTTACATTGCTTTTGTTCATGGTGTTTCATCGCAGCAGCAGGAAAGTAACTAATACATGTGTGTATTGTCTCATTTTTACCTTGTCCAAATCTCATGAAATGGATAATGGATAATGGGAAAACAGAATCTCCCAGTGAGGAATAAAGGTCTCATATCTAGTAAGTGGCAGAAGTGAGCTTCAAAGCAAGGTCTTAGTGTTGGCTAACTGCACACAATTATCGCTAAATACTGGACAGGCTACTTAAAAAGAGAGGTTTACTTCAACTCATGGCTCAAATCCGACATTAAGCGCCCCTTGCTTGTATGTGGTGTATCATGGCAGGAGCATATGAACATATGTTTGAGGGAGTCCTTATGCCAGGGGGCAGGGACAGAGGGGCTGGGTGGGCTTCCACATTTCCTTTGAGGGCAGCACCCCCAATAAGCTAAATGCCTCCCCTTAGGTCCAATGTTCTAAAGTCTCCACTGGCTCCCAGCATCACCAACCCAGGGACCGAGCTTTTATATATGGGCTTCTGGGGGACACCCATCCAAGCCACAACAGTCTCGGTGACTCCCCCAGATCCTGGCCACTACATTCCAAGGTCTGCCTTCAGACTCCTGAGTACACATCTTTCTGCCACCAGAGATTTTGACTAGGGGAGGGCAGGATTGGGCAGTGGACTTCGATGCCTGTTCAGTCCACTGTTAACTCATCCGTGTTCTGAAGGCCTGGCCTGGCCTTTCCTGGGTATGCGTTTAGGTTCCCAGTCTGCTCAATCAAGGTGCTTTCTGCTGTGCTCTACGCTGTTCCTTTCTGACTAGGGTAAGGCAAAGGCAGAGGTCAGCAGCAGTCCTGCTTTTGGCTCACTCTCTCCAAGGGTAGATTTCCAGCCAACCAGAGAGATACTGAATTAGCCTCTCAGCACATGGTGGACCACGTGGCCCCCCTGACCCAGCAGCTGAGAGGACCATTCTGCTATGGAAACCCTGCTACAAAGATGGCTGCTGTGGGCTGGCCTTCGGAACATGCTCTTTCTTTTGCTGCTTAGGGGAGAGACAGACAGACAGAGAGAGAGAGAGAGAGAGAGAGAGAGAGAGAGAGAGAGAGAGAGAGAGAGAGGAGCAGGAGGAGAGTGGCTAGACCAAGGCCTTGCATTGAGTCAAATTTCCTGAGGGCTCATCCTGAATTACAGCTTCAGTGGGAGATGCGGAACAGTTCCTCAAATGTCCTCAGCGAGTCCACCGCGACCTCTTCTGCAGCTGCAGGCTCCCCATTCCAAGGCCCCAACTCAACAGGTCTGATCGAAGGTCTTGGATGCTAATTCCACATCGAGTCACCCTGGCTAGGACAACCTTTTGGGGCCCAGGGGAAAGATTTGTTTGGTGGGGACCTAAGCTCTTGCAGCTGATGTCTCTTCCCCTTCCAGGAAGACAGAAAGGGTCAAGGAGTCACAAGGGCCTTCCTCACTGGTCCAGGGGCCTCTTGGAGAGCATCTCCCAGCTCTTCAGGGACTGTTCCTGGAAGTGGCTTAAACTCCAGGGAGTTGGGCCAGAGCGACCTCCATGGAGATTTGTGCACACACCCCTGACCCTCCAGTGAGTGAGGCGTGGGGGTGGTGGGGGAAAAGCTTGCTCATCCAGACTTTGGAACATCCCCACGCACTTTCTTCCAGGCAGGCCCTAGTCACTTTCCAAGTATTTCACTTTCCGTTTCTCTGCCAGATCTGGTAACAGGGTGTTCCTGCCCTCTTCTCCTCGGTGACCCCTCTGCCCAGGCCCACCCCTGCCAAATGTCAGCAAGTCCACAGCTTTCAGAAGCCAGTCCAAAGCTGTACTCAGCCCAAAGAAGGCACAGATTCGGGTGGAGGACCCTGCCTTGCCTGTGATGATGACCTTACCATGGAGCTCAAGAAGCGACTGTCCCAGGAAAGAAGGCAGGACCAGGCTCCGTGGCGCCAGGGCTTCGGGGTCTGGCGTGTCTAGCCGGCTGTGTCACCCCAAGACAGTGTCTTGAGCGACTGGGTCATAGTGTATTCCTCTGAAGGAGGAACTGTCCTATCAGCCAAGGCACGCTGTGAGGGTGAAGGAAGACAATAACTATGCTTGGAATCCATGTGCAAATGTGGGCCAATAGGCAGGATCCGAGGCAGCTTTGAGTTTCTGAAGTCAGTTGCTGGCACTCTCTCGGGAGGACAACCACTTTGTGTTTCTCTAAGTGTGCTGAAGAAGCAGGTAGTGGAGGCGTGCAGAGCAGAGTGTGAATCCAGGTCCCCAGCTAGGGGCCTCTGTTCCGATCCCTCCACTTCTCTGGGTCCCTGTTACAATGAAATAGGACGTCTGTCACATGCAGGCAAACATGCAATCTTACTCAAGGGGTCAAGCGCAGGGTTACGTGACAGAGTGCAAGCCCTGGGCACAGAGCTTGGCTCAAGAGCTGCGGCAGGACGTTGGGACTCTTCTTCAGGATTGGTGACCTGGGACGTTCGGAGTGGACGTCTAGTTCTTGCTCGTCCCCCCCCCCACCCCTCCTCCATTTTCTAGGCTGCATAAATTTTGCAGAGCAGATATGAAATGCAGAGAGTGGGGGGAAAAAAAAGTAAAGAAGGAGAAGAAATCCAAAGCCAGAGTGGGCGTTGCGCTCTGGAACAGCAGCCAGTGGCAGCCGGGACTCGCTGCACAGCCAGAGACAGTCTTGTGCTCCTAGGCAAGGCTCAGCTTACTTTGAAGTGTTGACAACACTTAAAATTAAAAGCATCACAATGCGAATTATCACTTTGTTTTTTCCACCCCGATAGCCTCTGTGAAGCATTTCATACCAATGAATCAATACAAATGTCTCTTTACAAAGACATCAGGAACAAAAAATGATTTTTTTTCTCCCTGAAAAGAAGCTGACAGAATGAATAATAACAATTTTAGTCCTGACTTGCATGAAGGCTGTAGGGAACTTACCGAGTAGGTCTCTCATTGTGACAGGGTTTGGATTGGAGAACTCAACGCACAGATGAGGTCTGGATGAGACAATCCAGCCAAGGTTACAATGCTATTGTTTCATGTCTGCGTATGTGTGTAAAAACATATATGCTGTGTATATGTGTTTGTGTGTGCTGTGGTTTGGTAAAATAAAGCTTGCAAATTAGGATTAATTTATAACTTGTTACAACTCGATTATTGGCTGGGGCTGCCTTTATGTTACAGCAGATGGACTTTTGCGTGAAATATTTTCCCCTAGTTGCCATAGAGACGTGCCAACATCTTTCTGCTGAAGTGATTCCCCGCAGGCCTGTTTGTTGTTGTGCCCGGTACCAAATCACTTGCAGGCTAAATCACTTGCAGCCCTCACAGAGGCTGATTAAAGAGCGCAGGGGCCTGGGGAGTCTCTGGCCTCTCAGCGGCTGCCACCAGAAATGGGCTGCAAAAGTCATTAGGGCTGGAAGCGGGGCAAGAAGTTGTCTGGGCAGGTGAAGGGGAGACCCATGTGAACCGGGGAGCTTCAGGGGGAGACAGCTACTGTGAGCAAGGAAATGAACATGGATGCAATAAAGACCCCCTGTAGTTCTAGAGGCAGATCCTTTTTGGGTCCTGTCTAGTACCTGTAGCAAGCTGAAAAGTGGGTCCTGATTTTCAGGTGAGAAAAAGGGGATGCAGAGGGGACCTGTGACCTGCTCTAGCTAGTCCACAGCAGGTCTGCCTCTGTGGTACCACACTGATGTCTTCTGTAAGTGGGGTTGGAGTGGAATGGACAATGTGTCTTAGACCCAGGATCTCGGATGAAGCAAGAAGCTACAGGCAGGCGGGACAGGGTGGTCATTACAGCCCCCTGCCAGGTCCTCTGGCTGCTGGAGACTCCTCAGATAAAACCTCCAGTCCATCACGCAACTCACAGTCCATTTGGGCAGACACACTCAGCCTGTCTGACGAGCCGCGTAAACATGGCCAAGTGCTGTGACGCCGTGTGTCCCGACTCCTGAGCCAGATCTACGCATGAAAGTCTCGCCTCCCCCCTTCTCCTCTCCAGCAAAGACGCAGACTGTGGGGTGCTTCCAGAGAACAGCATTTACAAAGACAGTGGCCCAGAGTGATGACAGGCAGGGGGCTTTGAAGTTAGACCCAAGTTAGACTCTTGATCTGCCCTGGTCCTGAGATGTGACTACAGGCCACATAGTCTTCCGCTTTGCCCCTGATGTCCCTCTCTGTAAGCCCCTCCCTGACAGTCAGACTCAGCTCCCCTCCCAGAATGGATGCTCCCCATAATAATCTTAAATACAACTGAATAACTGAATGTGTTTTTAACATAGCTGCCAGGTAGTAAGTGTTCAGTGTGTAGTGGAAATTATTTCGGTTTGGGGATCGTTTTCTTTGACCTTAACTTTGCTCCCTGGATAGTGTCAATGAGCATCTTGGGTCTTAGGGGATGCAAACAAACCACCATGCTAACCATGTCTCAGTCCATGGAGAGCTCTCCTTAGGAAAGGATGTTAGATAGTGTGACAGCAAGCTTCCTGCTACTGTAATAAAAACCTGAAATAAATCAACCTTAAAAGAAGAAAGGGACAAGGGTCTTGTGGGAGTCCAGCTCTGAACTGCTCACACCTTTCAAAGGGTTCTTGGGTAGAGGAAAGGGGAATGAGGAACTGTTAGTTAGAAAGATAGATCTAAATGGTGAAGAGAAAGACAGAGACACAGGATAGCTTCAGGAGGGTCCTTGATCAATACCCAGTCGTGCCCAGAGCTTTATTCAAAAGGGCTTTTTATAATATGCCAAGGGGAGTGGTAAAAGACCTCCCCCTTGCAAGATCAAAGCACACTGTACAGCCAAGTGTAGACCCTTCCAAACACCTGTAACCACACCTGTGGCCAAATCGTCTCCTTGAAGCTCTGCTGGGTAAAGCAAGCTCAGATTCTCTGACCCTGAGTAAGGTCTCACTAGATAGCCTCTGTGGGCTCCCACAGGGTCTAATTGGGCACATGGCTCCAGAAGTTTCAACTTATGATTGCTTGGCCTTGTTACTTGGCCCTGTGGTAGCCCAGTCCATCACAGCTGGAGCATGTGATGGAGGAGGCTGCTCACCTCACATCAATCAGAAAGCAAAGAGAGACAGGATGAGTCCTGCGCTCCTGTATTAGGTCCAAGGGCACACCCCCAGTGACCTAATTTCTTCCTACTAGCCACCACTATTTTTATGTATGTAAATGTGTGCACATTTGCATGCACAGGTGCGTGTGTACAAGCACATATACATGTACACTGCAATTTTACACATGTGCACTTGTGTGCATGTGCCCATGTTTGTGAAACTCTGTCTATCTCCTAGTTGGTCTGGAGTTTACCAGTTAGGTTGGACTGGCTGCCCAGTGAGCCTCAGGGACCCTCCTTTTCTTCTTGACCAGTGCTAGGATTATAAGCACATGCCATCATACCTGGCATCTTTACATAGGTTCTGGGGAATCAAACTCAGGTCCTCATGCTTGTGAGGCAAGCTTTTCACTGAGCTGTCTCCTCAAGGCTAGGCTCCATGAGTTACGTCACCTCCTAGTGGTACAAAAGGTTGGTGACAAGTCTTTGCTCATGGGTCTTTGGGGAACACGTGTAAACCATAGCAGGTGTCTAGGACAGAAGCCTCACTTAAATTGTCTTAAGCTGGCAGAGGAGCTTATTGACAAGAAAATAGAGCATGGGGTCAAGCTGAAGGCAGAGGCCCAGTCAATCTCTCCCATTCTTGGCCAGTTTGGAGTTACTGTCAGTGAGGCTCTGCCCTGTGATGACAGGGTGACTGCCTGCTTTTCCATCAAAAGAAGGTCTCATCCCCTAAGGCTCAGTATCAGCCCTAGGATTGAAGTACAAGGGATAGATTTGGATTACAGGCCAAGCCTGGTCACATGTCCATCCTGGGAGTCTGCAAGTGCAGTCCTCCTCACTATGGTCCGAAAGTGAGGAAGAACAAGCAAGTTAGCTAGCCAAGGGGAAGGTGGATGCTCCTGCCAGATGAGGAAAAGGATTCTGAACAAGCAAAACCAGTCAGTAGTATCTTCCACAGGGTAGGGGAAACTTAATTTTTATGATGACACCCTGAAAGGTACCTGGTGGTGGGTTGAATAAGAGCGTCCCCCATAGGCTCGGCTGTTTGGATACTTAGTTCCCAGTTGGTGGTGCTGTTTGGGGAGGTTTAGTGTGGCCTTGACGGAGGAAGTACATCAGTGGAGGTGGGCTTTGAGCTTGTGGCTCAAGCTATGAGCTCTCTGCTTCCTTCTCCAGCCTGCCTGCTGCCATGCCTTCCTGCCACGATGGACTCTTACCCTCTGGAAACATACACCCAAACAAACTCCTTCTTCTATAAGTTTGCTTTTGACCATGGCATTTTGTCTCAGTAATGGAAAAGTAACTAATATAACAGCTATGATTCCCCCCATTTTGCATAAAACTGAAACTTACAGAGTCTGGGAGCCTTGCCCAGAACCACAGAGCATTCCAGTGGTAGGTTTAGGGTGGGAGATCTCCAAGCCCTTGTTCATGCTGGGATTTTATATGGGAAAGTGAACCTTGCAGGAGGATTTGAACTAGTGTTTGGAAGGTAAGTAAGAGACACAGATGGCCCTGGGTACTCAGCTTTATCCCATGGAAGCTTCTGTGTGGCGGTATTGTGTTCCCCAAAATATTGTGCACCCTAATAAACTAATTTGGGGTCAGAGAACAGAACAGCCACTAGGTAGACATAGAGGCCAGAAAATGGTGGCACATATGCCTTTAATCCTATCACTTGGGAGGCAGAGATCCATCTGGATCTCTGTGAGTTTAAAGCCACACTGGAAACAGCCAGGAATGGTGACTCACGCCTTTAATCCCAGGAAGTGATGGCAGAAAGCAGAAAGGTATTTAAGGTGTGAGGACCAGGAACTAGGCTGGTTAAGCTTTCAGGCTTTTGAGCAGCAGTTCAGCTGAGAGCCATTCGGATGAGGACTCAGAGGCGTCCAGTCTGAGGAAACAGGATCAGCTGAGGAGTTAGCGAGGTGAGGCTGTGGCTTGTTCTGCTTCTCTGATCTTCCAGCACTCACCCCAATACCTGGCTCAGGTTTGATTTTATTAATACGCCCTGTTAAGATTCATGTTACACTTCTGGGTCCTCCAAGGGTTGTTGGTGACCCCTGACGACAGTGCCCTGAGCAGTGTAGGCCTTAATACAAGCAGGTGCTTACCTCACTTCATCTTCCAAATGTTCAAGTATACTTATTCTCAATGTTTGTAATGTAACAGACCCCCAGGCCTTAGCACAGCAGAAGCCATGATGGCAGGGCCCTTCAGGCCTTCAAACCCAGCACATAGGCAGTACCACCTGCCAAATTGAAAACCAAGGCCTAATCCACCAAAGCCCATCAACGTTGGAAAGTCCCTGAATGCACCAACCTTGCTTTTTTGGCTTCTGTAGTTCTGCTTCTGGCTAACTGTTCTTGCTAACCGAAGCATGTCAACCCAGGATGTGTGTTTTGTGCTTAAAAGAAAGGCTCAGGACTGTACTGGGGTCCCAAACACCCAGTGCAGTTGCCGACTGACTAATACAGACTTTCTGTTGGCTTGAGCCTGTGTCCTGGTAGTCTTCTCTGGTGGATACCCCACAACAGTAAACTTTGTGATTCATTTTTTTTGGTTGCTTCATCTCAGAAACAGTTGGATATTGACATTATTAGGAGTCTTTATTCATAGTTTTCTTGTAAAGGACTATGTGTCTCATGACCTCCGTATCTCACAGAGCTAGGCTCTTCCAGAAAGGTCATGGGAAGAAACACTTCAGGCCATGTGCTGAAATCTGGTGTGGTTCCCTTCCTCCACAGCCTCCTTCAGCTCATCACCTCTGGAAAAGAACACCATCCTAATGGTTCCAAATCTATGCTTTCTCTTTTGCCCAACCATGGCCCTCTCTTACATGCTTCAGGAAGCTGCTGAGCCATCCCAGGTGATCTGCCTTCAATTTATCTGTAGACTCATGTCCTTCCTTAACTGTTTTCAAGTGGGGTTTGCGAGAACCTTCTGAACTCTAAAGTTCTCTATATGATAGAGCCAAAGCCAAGCTTCCTCACATCACCAGTCTCTCCCCATCCCATCTCTTGGTTCCTTCTTCACTGAAAACTGAAATATAATCTAGATCAGTGGTTCTCAACTTTCCTAATGCTGAGACCCTTTAATATAGTTTTTCACGTTGTGTTGACCCCCCAACCATAAAATTGTTTCATTACTACTTCATAACTGTGATTTTGCTATTGCTATGAATCATAATGTAAACATCTGATATGCAGGATATGCAATATGCAACCCCAGGGGGGTCATGACCCACAGGCTGAGAACCACAGATGACAAACAGAACACAGACGTCTCTGCCTGTCTCTTTTACTGAACAATGAACTCTGTGAAAGTATGGGTCATGACTGTCCCACCTGTCACTCTATTCCCAGCATGTGGTAACGACCTGGGGTACAGGAAATGTTCAGTGAATGTTGCTAAGTGAAAAAATGCACAGGTAGGTGAAAAAAATCACCTCTCCAAAGACACAACACAAGTTCGTAGGGTCCATGTATATGTGTGCACACTTGTGCACAAGTGTGCATGTGGATATGTGGAGATGTATGCAGAGAGAAGGAATTTTGAGTAATTTCAAAGTCCTTTGAGTCTTGATTTAAAAGTTAAAATTTAGAGTGACAGGCCCTGGGTAACCTCTGGAAGTCCTCAAGAAAGAGCAATATGGAGTTCTTTTCACAACCGCCTGAAGGACAGGCTTGAGTCGGGAGAGTCAGCAAAGGCTTGTCTGATACTCTAGGAAAAAGAGAGGAAGAATTAGTAGACACTCAATAAACCATGTTGACATCAGGAGGAAAAGAAAGGCAAGGCTTGAGGATGCCTTGGATGCATCCATTAAGAAATATTTATTGAGTATGGATCAAAAGAGAAAGGACCAAGTTTATTTTTTTCCTTCTGAAATTATAAATGTGATTTTTTTCCAATGCAAAATAATATAGTTCCAGGACAGGATATAATTAGAAAATGACAGGAAAAATAATCTAGCACCATGACTGTGTTTTAGGACCCCTGGTAGGGCCCTGTGAGAATGAATGTGCCTGCTGTGTTCATGATGGAGACACGGGGCGGGGGGGGGGGTAGTCAAAAAGACTCGAAGGAAGCCTCTGCTGAGCTTACTCCATCCAATACCCAGAGGAGACCTGAAGGAAAGGCCACATCTGGATGCTGAGTAGGAACCTCCCAGTGTCTGTGCAACCCTGGCGGCCATAAAGCCAAGCTGCCTTCACCGTGTCCAGGTGAGTCCTTCCTCCCCTTTCAGCAGGCATTTTAGATTCTAGATTTTTCTTTTTAAACATTGTCATTTTTTTTTTAACTTGCACCTGATCTTCCTTGGCACGTTTCCTGCTGTGTGGAGTCCAGGAAGTCTGAGTTCTCCCTGGCAGTAGTGTGGGTCAGTGGTTACTACCTTCACTCTTCCAACATTGGCCCAGCCTTCAGTACTCTCCTCTCGTGTTGGGCATGTGGGCCCAGAGCCTGCTGGTCAGCTTGGGGCCTTTGGAGAAGCAGACGGGTTAACTGGTAGCTGCAAGACACACTGGCTCACTGGCAAAGTGATCCCTCTGTCAACCAGCTGCTTCTGCTGGCCATTAAGTGGCCTCCTGTCATCTATGGTGGCCAGCCTATTCACAGTGTATCAGCCATCCCCTGGAGCAAGCATTCCTTGGGCATCTGACCAGTCACAGCCTAGGTCAGTCTCTCCATTAGCCTGTTGGCCAGGTAGCTGCTCAGTCGGTCCATCATCCAGTCTATAGGTCTGTCAACTGCCAGCGAGGAGGTGGGGCCACACCCTGATGTTCCCCTCCAACTGGTGATCTCAGTCCTCACCTGAGGGGGAGGGATGGAGGGAGAAGCTCATTTCCTCCCTGCTGAGGCCCTTTGAAGTGTGCTCTGTCAACCCTTGGAAACTGAGCCGAGGAGTTATTTATGAAGTAGCGGAGTGCAAACAGCCTCATCATTCTGAGTTGCTAGCAGCCAACTTGAGTCCACTCATCTTCCATCAACTGTGTTTAAAATGCAGAGCCGTGCCTCCCTCTTGCCCACACTGCACCCCCAGCTGCCTCCCTCATGGAGAGTTAGGGGATTGGTTTTCAGGAGCAGGTGATTTCATCAGTTGCTCCCGAAGCCAGCTTGACTTTGCCTGGGTCCCTCAAGGGATGAGTCACTTCCTGCAGAGGAGGCTTGTGGGAAGAAAGCAAGGTCCCAGAGCCAGCGCATAAGCTGTGCCATCCTGCTCAGGGTCTCAGAACCCCAGGAATAAGACCTTGGTCTGGTTCAGTGGGACCATTTCCCATGTGGAGCCCCTGTCACAGTGGGATGGGGAGGATGGCTTAGCAGGGCTCTATGAACCAAGGTAGAGACATGGGCTCTGCTGTGGGAGCCCAGTAGGGGAGCACACAGGGTGTTTAATATTCACAGCAGGGTTCTTAATGCCTGCATGAGGAGGCAGCATTCAGGGGGCCAAGACACCTGGGTTCCCATCAGCTCACAGCCAAAGGCAGAGGAAGATGTTGGCTCAAGACCCCTTAGGCCTTTCTCTGGGCCACTGTCACGTGGGTTCCACCAGTCATTTTTAGCACTAACCCACTAAGTTCCAGGAACCAACCCTACACATGGGACTGAGCTGTCAAGTTCAAAAATCAACATTTACCGAGTGCTTCCCAGGCTTTTGGCCCCCTGCTTTCTCCTTTAGAGAGGCACATGCTGTCATGCTCCACGGAGTTACCAAGTACAGCTGCTTTCAAGGCTGGGTTGGGATTGGACAAATCGTGAAGTGAAACTAATACAGCCCTTGCCTTCATGGAGGTTAGAATCCAGACATAACTGGTCATTGTGAAATAAGGATCCCGAATGAAAAAAACATGACCTGCGGTGTTTTGGAGAGTTGGAGGCCTTGCACAAGCTGATGGGGATGAAGGCTAGGAGCTGTTAAGGTAAGTGATGATGAGGAGACAGCATATGTCAATACCTTGGGGAGGGAGAGAGACTGTCACACTGAGGCAACTGTTGCCAGAGAGCGTGGAAGAGGTCAGAGGTGTGCACAGAGGAGGCAGAAGCTTCTTTCACAAGTGTGTTATGTCCATTCATATATATGTACATTAATAATACATGCATCCATGTCCTCATTCATCTACACATTCGCGAACAGCTACAGAATGTCCACATTATTACATCTCTTTCTTTCAGAGCTCACTGATCACGAACTACAGAAACCAGGACTGACCAGCTGTCCTGGCTGGAGAGCCATGGGAAGGATGCTGTTGGAAGAACACAAACAGCTCAGAAATGATGCTTGCTGGCTTCTCTGGGCATCTCTGGGAACGAAGGCAACTGTCTCACAGCAGGCCCTGTAAAGCCATCTACTACTATGAGGATAAGTGTCCTCCAGACTCTTGTTCCCTTGTGCCATCAAGATCCAGAGCTCAGCTAGGGAGTTCAGTCTGGCTGGTGTGCACTTGCCTCCTACCACAACAGGTGTGCAAGAGTAGGAAGAAGCCCCTTGCCTTTAATGAGGTTGTATAGTAATTTCCTCTGAGAGAAAACATTCTGTCTTGGAGGGAACCCAGGATGTTCTAAACTTGAAGCTCATTAACACTCAGGAAATAAACAACTCAGAAATTTCAAGAAGTCCCTGAAACTGACCAGAATCATTAGCCCGTCCGTCCCCAGTTTTCTATAAGCACTAAGGACCACTAAGAGATGCTGTCAGATTAGATCATCTGTCCAGAAGAGGCTCAGGCCAACTGAGATACTCTCAAGCCTGTTGAGGGGCCTGCAAGTTGTACAGTAGCCCCAGTATGTACAAATGTACAGCTTTTAGGAGCTCTACCTGTGTGGAGTGGGCTTTTGTGTGCAGCTGTCTTTGAGTCATTTCTGATCATTTAAGTAACCCCTCACTCGTACTGCAGTGTGTAACCCCTCACTCGTACTGCAGTGTGTAACCCCTCACTCGTACTCCAGTGTGTAACCCCTCACTCGTACTCCAGTGTGTAACCCCTCACTCGTACTCCAGTGTGTAACCCCTCACTCGTACTGCAGTGTGTAACCCCTCACTCGTACTCCAGTGTGTAACCCCTCACTCGTACTCCAGTGTGTAATCCCTCACTCGTACTGCAGTGTGTAACCCCTCACTCGTACTCCAGTGTGTAACCCCTCACTCGTACTCCAGTGTGTAACCCCTCACTCGTACTCCAGTGTGTAACCCCTCACTCGTACTCCAGTGTGTAACCCCTCACTCGTACTCCAGTGTGTAACCCCTCACTCGTACTCCAGTGTGTAACCCCTCACTCGTACTCCAGTGTGTAACCCCTCACTCATACTCCAGTGTGTAGCCCCTCACTTGTACTCCAGTGTGTAAGCCCTCACTCGTACTCCAGTGTGTAAGCCCTCACTCATACTCCAGTGTGTAAGCCCTCACTCATACTCCAGTGTGTAAGCCCTCACTCATACTCCAGCGTGTATCCCCTCACTCATACTCCAGTGTGTAATCCCTCACTCATACTCCAGTGTGTAAGCCCTCAGTCATACTCCAGTGTGTAAGCCCTCACTCATACTCCAGTATGTAATCCCTCACTCATACTCCAGTGTGTAAGCTCTCACTCATACTCCAGTGTGTAAGCCCTCACTCATACTCCAGTGTGTAACCCCAGTGACACTCATTGGTTCGCCAAACTGGACTTTGGTAGGATATATGCTTTGGTCTATCATTGGTTCCCTGTCTAGAGTGAGTACACATTTGTTCACAGCTTCCCAGGAATAGTGTCTCACAACAAATAAGTAATAGGTTAGCCTTTACAGTTGCTGTCCCCAAAAGACTCCAGACAGAGGGAGTGGCTATTCTGAGACACATTTGAAGTATTCTGAGAATAACCTCAAATCATCTATTGTTCACCTTCAAATTCTGAACGTCAAGCAGGAGTTCCTGTTGGCCTCCTGGTAACGGCTCCTTTTTGCCACTCTTGGTATTGTACATGGATGATACCAACACAGAAATGGCTCCTTGCACGTGTCTAGGTGTGTAGCTCTTTTGCTTGGTGTCTGGGTTGCTTCCCCAGGCACTCATTCATGACTTCATTCATCACTTTCTCAGATGGAGGTGGGGTAGGACCCTCCAAGGGCTCAGGCAGGACGTGGCTCAGCCTATGCAGGGCATACTGGTGCTGGGGCAGGATCTGGACCCTCATGAACAGGCTGTGAATCAGCACTCTTTCAGCTGTTATCTCGAGACCATGGCAATCTACACCAGAGCAAGTACGTTCTCACGTCCCCAGGGACATGCAGGGCGGGGACTCCAAACACCCCTCCTGCCCTGCTTCCCCTTCCAGAGTGGGCCCTCTGCTGGATCTCTGTGTTCACACCTCCCAGCCAAGCCCAACTTTTCTTTGGCACCTCCCAGCTTTAAGAGAAGGGTAAAGCAAGCCATGACCTATTAAGAATCTTCTGGAAGGTCAGATCTCCCTGTTATAGAGATCTGCTGAGCTCCAAGGTTAGAAACGTCTGGATAGGCTGAGTTACAGTAGGAAGCAGTGGGCCAATCGCCTAACTGACACAAGTCTTGTTGCCTTCTTCAGAAATTAAGAGACTTTAGGTGCATGGAAGTATCTTCATGTTTCCCAGTCTGTACCATCAGTCTGGGCCCCTTCAATGCTGCTATCAGAGTGTTTTGCTGACTCTAGCTTTGTGATATGTGTTGAAGTCAGTGTGGTATCAGCAGACATTCAGAGTAGCTGTTGATAGAGACCCAGAGGCAGCCTGGGACACACATAGTTGTTCTTGGAGACCTTTGGGTTATCTTGCCAGATGTGCTGTGGGGGAACTCAGCATTGATTACCTACTATGTGCCAATCATTTGCTCTTCAAAGACACTCTCTGAACTCAGGTTCACTGTGTCTCAATTCTCTAGTTAGAATTTCTATCTGTTCATCCATCCATCCATCCATCCATCCATCCATCCATCCATCCATCCGTCTGCTAACTCTATCTGCAAAAGAAAAACATTTAATGGCAATACATCACAGTTTATCGACACGCCTCTACTGGTGGAAATTTGTGCTATTTCTAGACTTATTAGCGATACTGCTAAGCACACCTCACATCCCTGGAAAATGTTTATTAAGCACCCACTTCTATCTGGTTTGTTCCAGGTGCCTCTGTAACACCAGTTAAGGCCTAGTGAGCACAGTTCTTGGCTTCTCCGTCTTCACATGCTGTCCGAGCTCAGGACTTGGCTTTTGACCTCCAAAACTCATCACCCCTAGTAGGTGCTTAACAAACAGTGAATAAATTAACTGTTCAACTGATCAATGAATAAAAAGAATGAGCTACCTGCAGAGCCAAAGTGTGGGCCTCAAGAGAGCCTAGGCTTGGCTCTCACAAGAGAACTCGTGCATCTGCTCAGGGTTGCCAACCTGTGGAGCCCCTGGTGCCTTTCAGGAGGTCCCATTTGCTCTCCATACTTTAGTATTTCTCCAGCCTTATTGAAGGCTTGGCGGTTACGACGGCAGCTTTGTGTGCTCTGCTAAGGTGTGCCTCCATGCACCTATGCTGTTCTCTTGGGTTGGGTCGCTCTTCCTTGCTCTGGCATTCATTCTAAAGCCATCTCCTGAAAATCTTTTCTGAGCTTCCTGCTGGCAACAACCTGCTGACACCCACTCTGCCCTGGAGAACCCCACTGACGAGCTGCAGCTCTTCTGCTGTTGCAGCCAGCTCCACACTGTCTTAGGAGTTGCAGGCACTAACTGTCTGTGGTGAACAAGTTGGTTGTCACCGCCAGCACTGGTCCACTGGCAGACATTGCTTCAATGCTCCACTTACAGCTGGTCAGTTTGATCTTCTACAACCAGAGGCATGTAACTTAAAATCTCCAGTATTCCCAAATATTACCACTTCAACAAGCAAGCAATATAAACCTTCCCAATGAGACTAGACTCTCTTCATTTTTTTTTCCCATTATGAAGCCCTGGCTATCCAGCACATAGGCCCACCTCAGTTTAGATGCTCAGTTCTCACTGGAAACACTTGGTATTCATTTAGCTCTCCTGCCATACATGGTACGAACCATAACCACCTCACCAGGTTATTTTAAACATACACACGACTTTCCCAGCAAGCAATGGTCAGTTGTTTAGTTTAACTGAATATAAGAACTATGAAATCCATTGTCTTAGCAGCATTAGCTCCATTCAAGGATTCCAGAGCCCCTGATGGCTGACCATTACAGCAGGGGAGTATGAGGGAGAAACCTGTTTCTGAATGCAGAGTTGGGCCAGCACTGGCTACAAGTAATGTGTGGAGTAGAGACCCAGGCCTGGCGCCTGCTGCTTCTGACTTCATGCTCTTCTTCCCCCCAATCCTAGTGGGACTCACTCAAAGTGTGCAGGTGGCTGCGTGAATGTCTCACCAAGCTGGGAAACGTTGAATGCTGGCTTGTTCAGCTTCTCATAGAGCCAGGATCATGGCGACAGGTCCCCCTGGGAGCGTCAGATGAGCAACAAGCGACGTGGACCTCAGGTTAAATCAAGAAGAAGGCAGAGGATGAGGCCTGACTAGGACAGAGAAGCAGCTGGCAGCCAGAGACTAGGCTAGGCTAGGGTGGGGTGGCCAGAGCCCAGCAAGATGCTCTCTCCAGCTCTGAGCACTCTTGGGAGGAAAGTCTGGAGAACTGGATGGGCTGTATTGTTGCTATGTTGTTTTTGCTACTGTGGTTCATGACCTCACTCTGAAGAAGGAGCTAGAAGGCCTGAGGAGTGTTGGAAAGAACAGGACTCTGGGCTGAGACACTCTCCAAACTCAGCAGAGCAGCCAAGTAGCCTGGGGCCACGTGGCCTTGCCCCTCACAAATGAAGCTTCCTTGTAGGAGGAGGGACAGGGGGCCCCTTGCAGTTGTGTGTGTGTGTGCATGTGTGCACACATACATGTTTAGTCTGGTGGTGACTGCCAGATTTGCATGACATTGCCTGTGTGAACCTCTCTCGGTGTACCTGAATGTTGTTATCCCTTGATAAGGATCCAGGCAGTCACTGACATTAACATGGTCGCTCCTATGCACATCTACAGTTTATTTGAAAGGCAAGTATGAGGTAGAAAGGGCAATGCAGACTGGAGACCCTGCACATCACCCCGGAGCAGGCGGTGCCCGGCAGGGGTGTCTCTGAAGTAGAGGCCAGGGGAGGTTTCTCTCTCTGGAGCCAGGAGTGGGCAGCGCCCAGCAGCGTGGTTCTGATTAAGCATGCTGAAGTCAGGGTGTCTGGTTGATTCCTGGCTCCTCTACTTCCTAGCTGTGCCTCGGTGCCCGCGGTGTCCTCTGTGTCTGCAAAGTGGGAATTGTAACACTTTCCGCCTCACCGAAACTGCTGTTTGCGTTGGCGCCATCTCCAGAGCTGTGTTACCAGCGGTCTTCAGTTCCCACGTGTCCCAGCCAGGCTCTGTGCTCCAGAAGAGAGACACGCAAAGTGAGGGTCTGTGAGGAGGAAGCTACCATGGGGTCTCTCTCTGGTCCTGGCAGAATTTCTCAACACAATGTGAGACCCCTGGAAGGAGCATGGAGGAGCTAGTAGGCCATTTTAGAGTGGTGCCCATAGGCTATTCCACATGGGCACGCAGGATCAGGTGATGGGAAACTGGGCAGAGGCAGCTTCAAACACAGAGGCTATGGAGAAGATGAAAGAGCTTGCCCAAGGGTTTTGTTAGTGGCTTAGGTAAATGCCACCCCTGTGCCCCGGCTGCTGATGTCATGACCACCTGGGAAGGTTTGTGAAAAGTTGGATTCCAGGCTTTGTCCCAGATCTACGAACCTGACCTCTGGGTGGGGGCTAGAGATCTGCACATTTAAAAGCCCATTCTTCTACCCCTAGCAAGTGTGATTCCCAGCCAAGCCTGGCAACGACGGGTTCTCGATTCTGAAATGTTGGTTTGTTCAAGCAATGCTCTGCTATTACTGGGGAATAATGCTTGCTTTAAAAAGAGAAGTATTCCCCAAAGCCTTCAGCTGTAATGACAGTCACACTTGCTCCAGCCCCCAGGATTAATTAACAGGAAAAAGTGGGGCCCGGTTCTTAGTCTCAGTGGCTCCCTTTTTCTAGAACGTTGCTTATGGTTCTTTTTACCTCACAGTATCATCTCTTTCAATCAAACCCTGGGATCCAAACTCTTCCTCAGCTGCACCATCAAAGAGAAATGCCAGGGCAATAAGAGATGTCAGATAAGTGTTCAGGGCTCAACTGAGCCCCGATGGGCTACTAGCTTGGTTATACAAGGTGTGCATGCAAACACAGGCTGATATCACTGAGTAAATGCGAAGTTACCTCCTGTTCAGAGATGTGGCAAGCACCATTTCAGCAGCTCAAAAAAAAAAAAAAAAAAGCAAGACATTTCTGTGTTTCAATATATGTCATCCCCTGCCCCCGAAAGGAAATTTCAAAATATGTCTAATACATGATATGGTGTAGATAACCTCTAAAAACACAGGATCCCTTGTACAATTTTTTAATTACACCCATCTGTAGGAAAAGTATCAAACATTTGTGGAAATAGTACATACACATCGTGTTCCAGTTAGCAACTACCTCTGGCATGGAAGGGATGAGCCCTGGATCTAGAATAAATGGCATAGATTAAATTTCAGTGGTAGACCAAGGGGTGTTGTATTAATTTTTATACTTTTAAGCTTACTTGAGATGTTTTATGATAAATGTAAAACAGGCCAATATTATAGAAGTAAAAGCTCATGTAGAGTATAAAGACAGAGATAAGTCATTGAAGATTCAGGATTGGAGTATGTTTCAAATGACCAAATCCTTTGTTCTGAACCTGAAGCCTTTGTCTTTTGATAGAAGCATTTAACCCACTTACATTTATTTCACAACAGATGGAACCTTCTTCTCTGATTTGAAGCATCTCCCTAATTGGGTCCATCATTCTAGCGGCATGGAGGAAAGCAGAGCCATGATGCACCCTATGCCTGTGTGGGAAACATGATCAGATCTGGGGTCAGCAACAGATGACCTTGGTCCATCTTGGACCTTGCTTGGACAAGGGCTCAGCTTGTGCTGGGTCTTCCAGACCAACTGGAGATAGAAATGGAATAAGGAGAGGTCTCTTCATCCAAGGGAACATACTGTCACAAGACATGCTCCTTGATGGGAACAGCAGAGATCTGGAGTCAGACACCAGTTCCACACAGTTTGCCGTTGCTGGACCCTGGCTGGCTGAGTGCGTGTCCAGCCTCACGCCTCCTGACAGGTAAAGACAGAAAGCCCGGGTCTGAGGGAGCACCGTGCCTTGTAAGCTATTTCATCACTCTTGATTTCAGGTCCTATCAAGCCCCAGGCCCAGCTCCCTGGTAACACAGCTGGTGAATTGAATCCACTCCCTGCTGTGCTCCTTCATGGGCTCCAGGTCTATTTTATCTTCTTCCTCCCATTCTGAGATACTGACACACTCCATCTCACCTCACCCTCCCAGGAAGGGAAGGAGATAGTGTTTGCCCTGTAGCGGGGCCATCGGATAGGCGGCCTCAGCTGTCATCGCTTGTGGTCTAGGGGGTGGAGGGTTTCTGGCTATGGGGGAAGGAGGAGGATCCCCTCTAGCCCAGCCCCCATCCAAGGAGGGCAGCCAGCCCTCGATGCTGCCAGCTCCCCTTCTGAGCAAGCATCAGCAGAGAGGCAAAGCATGCCCGCCAGGCCAGCTCCACGCTCCATGTGCCCTGGCCCCCATATACCATTTGTCGAGCAGAATTTCCTCATAAATAAACAAGATCTTGGGTTTCACGTTGGGGAGGTGTTGACAGAAGAGAGCTCGAGGCTCTCTACGTTATCTGCACCAGGCCTGCCAACTCTTCCTCGCTGCCTGGAAGGGCTGAGAGGAGAGAGGAAGGAGGCGTGGGCCAAGAGCACATTTTTTGGCCAAGGAGTCACTGCCTGGCAGCTGGCCTCAGCTCCTCTGGTTTCCTGTGATGTCCCTTTCTCCGGCCACCAGGACTTCTGCCTGACCAAGTTTGAGCACCTGAGCTCTGTTGTTAAGGAGTTGGGTGAGCCAGCAGCTGGGACCGGGAGAAGTCAGGACTGCAGGAAAAGTCTTCTAGAAGTTTCTACTGCAGATTTCTGTGCTGTTTTGTCCTGAGTGAATTTTCAACCTAATTCCCCAAGTGGAGTGTGTTCTGCTTTATGACATGTAACAGTGCTGGCTGAGAAGAAAGCTGAGTTGGAGCCCAACGGAAGTCAGCCTACTGCCTCACACCGGGAGGGAGGATGTGGAATACAACACAATAATGAAAACGGCCAGGCCATTGTTCCACACACAACCACACACACATGATATTGAGTGGAAGCAACCAGACACAGAAGACTATGGACCTGTGCCCTCTCACCTCTACAGAATCCCTCCATGAGAATGAAAGTCAGAATCTGGGGCCTGTAGAAAGACCTGAAACACAGGTCAGGAAAGGTATGGTGGCCAGCCTGGGTGACAGCCAGACCGTCTGAGCTGATGTGGGAACCCGAGTCTGGCTGAACAAGGTCCATCTCGGTCCATCCTCCCAGGCTGCCGCCTGGACCCTCCATCCACAGGGTCCCCCCGGGAGGCCCAGACCAGATCCTCCCCACCCCCGGAAACTCATGTCAGTGGCCTGACAGCTGTATTCCACTGGCGGCCACAGCTGCCACTGAAGCTCTGTTCCTGATGCCGACCGCTCCACCGCTTTTTCCTGGCAGTCGGCTCCACTGCTCAGGAAAGCTACTGTACTTGTGGGAAAGTGAGGTCAGTGCGTGTTTCCATCGACTCGAGAGGGAAAACAAAAACAAACACGCTCGCTACTGAATGTGCTTTTGATTCAGCAGGGTCCAGCCCCAGAATGCCCCATTTGCGGCTCATCCATGTGTCTCCCCCGGGGAACATGGGAGGGAAGGCTGAGAGGGCCTGTGGTCCAAAGATGCAACCCGGAGAGGACTTCAACAGCCACAAGGGGCCACAGCGAGAGGTGGTGACTTGGGTCAGAGCCATGGGGTGAGGCTAGGGGCACATCTGGGATCATGAGTCAGGAGGTGGGTAAGCTGCTCACATCTATGCTTTACCCATGCTGTTCTGTAGCACGGAACACCTTTCCCCCACTTTTCAGTCTGCAAGCTCTTGTCTACTCTTCAAAGCCCTGTTGAACTTCCTCTAAAGCTCTAGGCAGAACTGGTCCTCTTCCCATGGAGCTCGCCGAGTCCCTCACTTATTGGACATGGGACATACCTCCTCTTGTGTCCCCTTCTAGGTAGGAGCACCTCCATGGTCCTAGTAGCAACAGGCCTCTGAATCCCCCCCAGCCAAGGCATGCAGCATGCGGCAGCTGAGCACTGTGAGAAAGCAGGGCTGGGGTGTGATGCTGGAGATTGGCAGGCAGTAGACTGAAGGAGTGAGCAAGGCCGGGTGGACCACTCGGGGTGGGAGAGTCTTGGACTCATAGACAGTTGACTGAAGGAGTGTCTGCTAGGCAGGGTGGTGCTGGTGTGACATTTGGGTCTAGGTTCCCGAGGTGGAATTGAAGGGTGGGGGGAGGTGTAGTTGAGGTGGGTGGGGACATTTGGAAATTTCCCTTGAGAGGCAAGTTCCTTTATATGTACCCAGGCCAGGGTATGTGTGTGTTCAGTTCAGCCAACCTTCCCCATGGAACCATGGGTACTCACCAAACTCAACTTCTCCCAGCCCTCTCCATGTTCCCGTCTCTGCCTTACCTCACTTCCTGGGCTCAGGAACCTAGCCTCTGCTGCTGCCACTTTCTGGTCCCGTGGTGAAACCCATAGCCTTGGATGTCCTCACACCCAGCCTCAGTTCCCTTGTGTGTGGAATAGGTCATAAATGAGGTTCTGCATGTGAGGTGCTATAGCAAGCCAGTCTTGCCTCCTTCCCTCTGATTCTGCAGGGTGCTTCCTTCTCTGTTTGTGGGGGTCCATCCTTCCCCTGGCTTTCCCCACAGAGGACTGCCAACCCTGGGGTCCAGGGGGCCACTGACCACATTTTTGTGACTTTTGTGCTAGTCAGGCAGGGTTGGCTGGCTGCTTGCCCTATTCCCCTGAGGTCTAGGAACGTTAACTTCATTCATTTCTACGCAGGAGTGGGTGACCAGGATGGTGGGGTGCAGGAAACAGGTGAAGATGTTGGGGGCCTTGGGTCTGTGTCTCCTGGTCGCTAAGTGGCTGATGATTCAGGAGAGCAGCAACCTTTACAGAATTCCCCGGAAAACTCAGCCTCCGGAGGGGTGGAATGCAGAAGCCACAGGACCACTCACTGTGGCTAAAGATCTTTTCTCCCCTTCCTCTCCCTTCCTCCTCTTCCTCCCTCTTCCTTTCCTTTCTCTTCCCCTCCCCCTTCTCCTTTACCACCTCCTCTCTCCCTCATTCTCCTTCTCTACCTCCCTCCCCTCATCTTCCTTTCTCCTCCTCCTCTCCTCCCACCCCTGCTCCTCCTCAGTCAGCTTCATCTCTGGAGAACCGTGGCCTGTGAGCCGTCTCCCTCACGGGCAGCTCTCTCTATGAATCACACAGCTCCACTGCCTGCTTCGGATGAGCAACCAACAAATCTGGAGAAATCCAACTTGACCAACGCAGGGAAATTTCCATTCAACCCGAAAGGAAAATGCTAGTCCTGTAAGGGGGTACCTGGAGCTGGTGACGGGACGGATGTAGGGGGCAGGACAGGGGTCAGCCTCCACCTCCCAAGCTCTGGGAAAGGGGACAGTGGTGTGGGAGACACTCGCAGATGTCAAGATTTCTCAGGTGACTGCAGTTCCTGGGCTCTCAACTGGCACTGTGGACCTTCCCTGGGCTCCCAGGGTGCTGCTGGCTGCCTAGGTCCACACCAACCTTCCTAGCTCATAGAGCCTTCACAGCTGGCCAGGTGCGCCACTGGGTCCCTGACACCTGTGGTCTCTGCACTTGGCATGTGCTTCTCTTCTTCCTCAAACTGGACTCAGATGCAACCCAGCAGCAGTCTCCCCCTCTGGTAGAGTTGATGGCGCCTCCTTGGAAAGTCAGCTGTTGCCAGTTGCTATGACACCCTTCTCCAGGTGAGCCATTCCACATAGGCCAGGCTCCAGGGTGCTTTTACCCTTGGTACCCACACATCCATGTCAATATTTTACCCTTGGCACCCAGTATCCATGTCATCCATGGAGCTGTGAGTGGGTTCCTAGTGCTGTGCAGGAACAGGCGCAGGGCTGTGTAGGGAGTGCCCCAGACTCAGCAGCTTCTGATACACCAGACCTTAATCCAGGCTCTTGGCTACTGGGCGCCAACAGCCACGATAGAGCCAAGGGTCAGGAGACACAACAGGACAGGGCTGGCTTCTGCCACTGGAGGAATATTTACTCCCTGCTCCATTCTGGGAAGCCATCTGACTGATTATGTACAGCCACAGCTCACTCTGCCTGCCTGATGTCTGGGCCCAGTCTGTAGCCACACTGTAGTTACTGGTCCTTATCTAGGTAGGTCTCAAGGGAGCTGGGCCACAAAACCACACAGTTCAATAGTCAGGCTCCTCTCAAACTCAGTGCTTAGTACCCTTTGGACTGTAGGCAGACCCACAGCAGTGATGATAATGCCCCCTCCTGTCTTTCTCTCCACAGTAACTCCCCTGCCTCCAGCTTCAGGCAAGAGCTTTGTCATAAGAGGAGGTTGAGGGTGGAACTCCCTTTTCAGCCTGCAAAGGCCTTGGGCCCATTCAGTACCATAATAAAAGAATAAAAGAGGTGGGGGAGGGAGAGAGAAGGAAGAATAATTGTTGATGATGATGATGATGATGATGATGATGATGATGATGATGAAGAGAAGGAGAAAGAGGAGGAGGAGGTGGTCCTGGAAATCAGACCGGATAAGGGATAGGAATGCTCAAACCCATGCCCATGCCAGCTTCCGGGTAGATGAAAGTGTTTGTAGGTCCTGTTCTAGAAGGGTCCAAACATACTTTAATCAGGTGCTGCAGCATACAGAGCACTAGACTTCATGTTGGGAAACCCAGGTTCTGATCTCTGCATGGTCACCAGCTTGCTCTGTGACCTGAGACAGGTCCTTGTTCCTCTCTAGACCTTCTTTTGAGGATTTGATTAGGCTATTTTGAGAAAGCATAAATACATCCACTCTAGATGCTGGGTTTCTCATACCAGCCATTGGGCTAAGTACTTCTCGTTCCTTCCACAGCACAGGAGTTACCCTGTTCTTCAGATGCAGTCTTGGCTTTCCTTTGGCTTTTCCTTTGGTGGTTCCATGGCTGAGATGCTCCACCGTGGCTTCCATCACCACCAGCTCTGTTGTCTTTCTGTGGGATCAACCCAAGGGTGACAGCGAGCATGGGTTTATCATGTTGGGGCCACAGTTTAGAAGGATGCTGAAGGAGTGCCTGGTGTCCTGGCTTCTGGCTCGTGGGCCTGCAGCCAGTGGCATCCAGTGAGGAGCTTTTCTTTGGTTTGTGTTTGTTTGCTTGCTTGCAGTGTTGGGTGTGGAGCCCAGGGACTCACACAGGCCAGGCAAGCACTCTGCCTAAGCTCCAGCTCCGTAACCAGCTTTTAACAGTCCATTAGCCTATGTTTCAAAATTAGTATTAGAAATAATTAAATGATAATTGCTAATAACCCCTCAGGGGAAATCATTGACAATTAAAATAATCCATTTTGAGCTGGTCAGGTGACACGGCCCTGTAATTCCAGCACTTGGGAGACAGAGACAGGAGGATCAGTAGTTCAATGTTATCTTTGGCTACATAGCATGTTTGAGGCCAGCCTGGGTAAGATGAAACTTTGTTTAAAACAAACAAGCAAAAGAATGAAAAAAAATCTTTTTAATGATAGCATTTCAGGTTTTTAAGTTGTGTCTGTCTGTACAGAAGACACAGTGGGGGAGCTAAAGGAGGTGAACCTGCCTAGACTTCAGCAGCCCGCCGTGAGTGGTCCAGACCAGTTCCCACACGGAGTACCGATAACGAAGAGGTCAGAGGCTGTGCCAACAAGGAGCTTGTGGACTTATTGTTGACAGAAGGGCAAGCAACGGTCTGTCATGGGCACAGATCCACTTGCACTCAGACCATTGCTTTTCAGTTTCCTGCACACAGTCTCAGCTGAAAGCTGCCCTGTCCTCTCCAGGCTGCCCTGGCCAGGTACCCTGCTCCAACTGATGATGGAGTTGAACTCCAGTTACACAGAGCAGCTGTTTGCGTGTGTGTGTGTGTGTGTGTGTGTGTGTGTGTGTGTGTGTGTGTGTGTGTTATGTTAATCTCACTACCATGTTTCCAGGGGAGCTTAGAAAGTGATTAAGATTTGACACAGCCAGAGCTGGAGAGATGGTTTATAGAGTAAGAGTGTTTGCTGCTCCCCTTGAGTCTAGAGCACTCAAGTTTGGATCAAAACACCCATTTTAGGTGGCTCATTACAGCCTGTAACTCCAGCCTCAGGAGATCTAAGACCTTCTTCTGGCCTTTAAGGTTACTCACACACAAACAAACACATATACACATAATTTAAAAATAAATTAAACCTTAATAAAAGATTTGATTTGATACAGTCATCTTCGTGGCTTATAAAAAAGAGAGGGAGCAAAAAGTACACACATGCAGTGTACTCCCCCTGGTATTGCCACACAATACCCTGGGCCACCACAAGACACCAGCCTTTGATCTTAGACCAGAACCATGAGTCAAAATTTACTTCCTTTTCTTTATAATGTCCCCACTGTTAGGAGTTTTGCATGCGTGGGAAACCCCCAGCTGGCTAGGCCAGGGTATCCCACTCATGCAGGGAACTATGCTGGCATGCTGGGCAGATGCAGCAGTGGGCTGGGCAGATGCATGCCATGTGGGCATGGCACCTGAAGTGGCAGCGGCCAGTAATTTGCAACCCGGATAATGCATCCACATGGAGGGTTTATTATAATAGAGAGATGAAGAGAAAGATAGGAAAGAGAGAGACAGAGAGAGGGGGGTTCGAGGAGTGCACACCTCCTGGGAGGAAAAGCGAAAGAGAGAGAAAGAGAGGAAGGGGCGGAGTTTTTCCTTAAAAAGAGGCTTTTACATCAGGACACAGGGCAGCGCCAAGGGGCGGGTCAGAATATTAACACCCACTTCATGGCTCTATGCTATTAGCATAACGCACTATGTGGCACTATGCTGTTGCTCTTAGCAACAAAACCAGACAAAGACACCCCGCCTCCGGTCAGGCTCTAAGATCTTGCCAGAGCTCCCATCCTTTCGGGTTCAGCAGGGTCTTGCCAGCCAGTCATGCATGAACATTCCAGGATCGTGCAAGAATCAAGGGTTAGAAATCCAGAGGCCATCGCTGCTCAGCTCACATGGTCTACATGGCTCAGGGATTGACCTAACCCGGGCAATAAGGGGATAAAAAAATGAAAGACATGGATCCAGAAAAGCTGGGACCGGGCGAGTTGTGCACTCTGATGGAGACACACCAGCAGCTGGGAACTCAGTGAGTTTATTATATTCAGCTGGATGAGGAGGTGGGCTAGCCAACCTTGGTAGATGTCCTCTGCTGGGGAGCAGTCTCAGGTTGCAGACATTTGGGAGGAGGAAGCTGTCTGTGATTTACAAACACTCTCAACAGAGCTGTTCCAACCAGAGGAAGGCCTTACCATTGCCCTGAGCCTGACCTGGGTCTTAAGTCATCAGAGTCCTTAACATGGAGGTGCTCATGTCATGAATGCCCATTACAAGGTATACTTGAAGTCGGGTGTGGTCGTGGATCACAATTTTAATCCTAGTACCCGGGAGACAGGGCAGGTGGATCTCTAAGTTCAAGGTCAGTCTGGTCTACACAGCAAGTTCTAGGACAGCCAGAGCTACACAGAGAAACCCTGTTTTGAAAAAACAAAACAAAACAAAACCGAAGATACAAAAAACCAAGGTACACTCGTTCCCACTCATTCCCCAGTTGATCACAGAATGAGTTCTCTCAAACTGTGAGCCACAGAAACCTTTCCAGTGTTTATGTTATTTGTCTCGGATGTTTGTTACAGTGACAGAGAATTGATTGACACAATGAACTATTGTTGGTTCACAAGTGATGGGTCTTTTTAATTATTGTTTTTTAACTCTGCATGGAACTTTACGACACCCACCCCCAGCATGCTGGAGGTCCTCACCAAATTCCACCCTCAGAGGGCTCCTCTGATCTTTTTGCTTCCACTCAAGACAACCTCTCTGCTGGTGTGTGTGTGTGTGTGCGTGTGTGTGCGTGTGTGTGTGTGTGTGTGTGTGTGTGTGTGTGTGTGCGTGCGTGTGTGTGTGTGTGTGTGTGTGTGTGTGTGTGTGTGTGTGAATTTGTGTGAGTGTAACTATGTGTGTGTGAGAGAGATTTTCTTGCTTTGGGAACATATATATTTATAGTTTTCCAGATATACATGTACGGCTTAACAATATGTTGTTTAAATTTTTCTTGTTATAAAAAGTACATTCCAGAAATCCCAGACTCGCTTTTTCCCTTTCAACGTATGTTCCTCAAATCCATCCCTGGAGTTGGAGTTTATTGACTTTAACTCATGTAAAATAACCATCTGTGAATATTCCACAGTTGGCTTGATGGCTGTCCTGTGGGGAGGCGTGCTGGTTACTTCCGACACGTTTCTCTAAGGTCTGTGCTTACGGTGGAAACGGTTTAGTTTTCAGCTTACTCAAAGTTCAATTTATAACATAAAGCAGAATTGATTAGAGATCATGTTGAACCAATGATCCATGAAATCCAGGCTGTCAAATTTCCAGTTAACACCGATTTGCATTTTCCTGTTGCAAATGAGAGTGAACGTCTCTTTGCATGTTTGGTCAGCCATTTGCATTTCCCAGCTTTAAAGCTGGTCACTAAACATTTCTTGTCTATAGTGTTACCTTTTGAAATATCTTCTGCTAGAAGCTCTTAGCTTTCTTTAGTAGTTTTACAAATCGACTTAATAAAGAACAACTTCGATGACTCAGTGATTAATCACCTGCATCCCCTGCTGTTGGAAGAAACAGCCAGAGTCCCAGAGGAGAATTAGGGATTATCGTCAGGCACCTTGTAGCCAGAAAAGACGGCTGGCCCAGTGGTATGGAGACCAATGTGAACAGGTGCATTTCTAATTATGCCACACAAAAGCAGTCAAGAAGTGAGGTGACCGCTCTACACCGGTTACCCACTCGTGGGAACCGTCACTACAGTCCCGAGGCACAGGAAGAGAAAGACAGCGGTAAAGAGGGAAGCCCCCACCTCTACGATGACTGCAGCAGAGGGGTGGAAAGAGCCACAGGAACAGGGAGCTGTGGTCCAGAACGTCAGAAGCCACACCCGTAAAGTCTCGCCGACATAACTACCTACACATGAGCCTCACAAAGGCTACACCAACAGACTTGCTAAGATGGGCAGAGTGGTTGGGGGGTGGGGCTCACAACCCCAGACAAAGCACCACAGGCAACTAAGGAACGCTGAGTGGGAGAGATAGTCTTCCCCAGGGAAGAGCACGCCCACTGCTAATCCAATACCAAGCAGAAAACACACATACTAATAACATTATATAGATGCCGGGCAGTGGTGGTGCACGCCTTTGATCCCAGCACTCGGGAAGCAGAGGCAGTTGGATCTCTGAGTTTAAAGGCCAGCCTGGTACTAAACAGTCTTGGGGAAAAAAATTATATGGACTCAGCAGGTTGTATTTACACGTATTTAGGAATACATTCACATCTGTGTACCCCCCCCCCCACCGTAACAACAATGAATGAAAAAGGAAGCCCTAAATTTGAAAGAGAACAAGGAAGGATATACGGGAAGATTTGGAGGGAGGAAAGGGAAGGGGAAATGATGTAATTATAATCTCAAACAACAACATACTTTAAAAAGAGGCTCTTTATATGTTAAGGTGTAAATCTTTGTTAAACATACTGTAAATCCACCCTGACTTGGGCTGATGTAAAGGAGGAGAATGGCCAGTGGAATGGAGAGGATGCATCAGAAAGAGACCGCTTTCCTGTCGTTCCAATAAGCTAATTGAATCTGTTTTCTCTCTCATGAGCTGCCTTCATTTAGAACCTCATGGTGTCCTTCCTGGTTACTATGCAACTCCATTAGCTACTTTGCATTAACGCTTAGTGTTGTAGAAGACACACTACGCATAAGCGATCATTTTCCCTTAAAGTGGTTTGGTTTTGTAATTTATCTATAAATCCCCTGGTTTTAATATAGTGGGAATAGATACCCAATTTTTCAAATAGCATCACATGACCAGTGCACAGTTCCAATCAGCAAATGTCAACATGTTCATATAGTTTATGGGAGTATTTGGTCCATGACACTGTGCCTCGTGGGAGGTGCTCATTCTATGACACAAATGATTTTGTGTAGACAAACCCATTCCATTCCTGGGGTAGCTCAAGGTGACATCATGCCCTCTTCACTGTCCCATCCTGACTCATACCCAGAACTCTTAAAAAGACATAAACTCTTAAACCTCTGGACCTCATCTTCTCAACCCAACCCCTCCCCTAACTGGAAAATTGCTTCTCCCCCAGAATCTCGCTCAGTTGTGATCTCAGAGCAGTTGGAGCCTCGACCAGTTAAGTTTGAAGGGCATTCTCCCCCCAAAATGTCTCCCTCTCACCTTTCAAGACTTTTCACCTTGAAGGCCAGGCTAACCAGGAAGCTTCCTCTGAAATCTGATGCCTGAATCAGGACACTCTATGTTCCATATCCTCCTCTGCTCCCTTCTCTTCCTCTTGTGGGGACGCTGTCTGTCTCCCATTCCCTCTCTTGTTGGAAAAGAAACTTTCTGGACCAGGAACCCCATCTTTCTTATTCACTTCTGGCTCTCTAGATTTTTTTAGCCAGGGCCTCACCGCTCGCTGCCTGGAGTGTCCTTCCACTGGGACTCTGCACAGCTGCTCCTTCTTTCCACTCTGATCTTTAGCATCAGTTTCTTAGGTGACCTCCCGCCAGCCAGCCAGGCAGCCCCAAGTGTTCTGAGTGTGAGCATTCCATTCGCACTCCGTCCTGTTCCCTCCGCTCCTGTCGTTAAAACTGTCTTACAGTTCTCTTTTCTGTTACTCTGACTTCAGGGGAATTGTCAGGGAATTGTCTGTGGGGCATGCCTACTTCTGCAGCACCAAGAACAAGGCCTGGCGTGTACAAAAGCTCCGAGGCTGGTGGGTCCAGCACACCCTGATGATCCCATCACGAAATGAAAGTTTTGTCAAGTTGAAACTTCCCCAACCTTTGGAACATCAAGGCTGAGTTAACACACCTAAGCACATGCTGGATACACACACTAGCCCACAGCTGGGCACTATGGATGCACACCCTAGCCCACAGCTGGGCACTCTGGATGCACACACTAGCCCACAGCTGGACACTCTGGATGCACACACTAGCCCACAGCTGGGCACACTGGATGCACACACTAGCCCACAGTGGGTAGAATTGCCAAACACAAAGCCTAATTTCTACTGAAGTGGGGGAAAGCTTGTGTAATGCATTGAACCCCTCTCTCCAAACACACAGGCACCTAGAGGACCTTCAGAGCTTAGGTTCCCCTCTATGATCCTATGACACTGAGTGGTGGCTGCCGGAATATTAGCACACAGGAGAAGCTCACATTCTATGTTGCCAGAGTAGGGAAAAGATCCAAGTTGAAAGTAGGAGCTGGAGAGATGGCTAGGCAGGTAAGGGTGCTTGCAGTTCCAGAGGACTCAAATTCAGTTCCCAGCACCCACATTGGGTAGCTCACAACTGCCTGTAACTCCAGGTCAAAGGGATCAGATGCCCTCTTCTGGCCTCTGCAGGTACCTGTATACATGTGGCATATACACACATACACAAAAAATTAAAATAATTGTTATTTGTGGAATGTGTGGGGGCGCATGCATGTGCATCGGGTGCAGTGTTTTGCTGGCAGGCATGTATGTTCACCAAGTGTTTGCATGGTGCCTGTAGAGGTCCAAAGAGGGTGTCAGATCCCCTGGAAATGGAGTAACAGATGGTCGTGCGTCATTATCACAGCTACTGGGAATCAAACCCGAGTCCTCTGAAAGAGCAGTCAGTGCTCTTAACCACTGAACCATTTCTCCAGCTCCTAAATCAATCTTAATACATACAAAATACATACATATATACATACATACATACATACATACATACATACATACTACAAAGTATCCTAATTTCTGAGGGCCTGCAGCTGTCACATCACCATAAAGTGCAAACACTGTAAATGGAAATGTTCCCAAGACCTGGATAAGTCACAGCTGTGCTCAGCAAACACTTGGTAGCAGGCTCTGCTTCTGGATGCTCAGGTAGTTACAGGTGGATTCCTGCCTGGGGCCTTGGCCATCAGTCCTGCAGTGTGAGATCACACCCAGAGCATTGAAGCTTTGAAATTCCAACAGCAATAGTAACGTGGCCAATGAATTTGGGTATGCTCACTTTTGTCTTTCTCCTATCCTGGGACGTGTTCAGAGTAGAAGAATACAGACAACAATAAACAGGACAACCAGGAGAAGGTATTTAGCCTAGTGGGGGTAGGGTAGGGTAGGGAGTGGGGCTATTCAACAGGAGGCCAAGACAGGGGCAAGGGGAGTCTTGGAAGCCCCTGTGTCTTCAAGCCCCTGGCTTCAAGTCTTCCTGTCACTTAGCACCAAGGGGAGAATGTGTGTGTGTGTGTGTGTGTGTGTGTGTGTGTGTGTGTGTGTGTGTATGAAGATGGCACATGCCCTTCCTTTAAGAGAGGCAAATCTCCCCTGGCATTGAGACCCTATTTATTCCAGGGAGTGGGCGACAATCCCAGTGAGGGACAGAGTGGATGGCGCTTTAAACCCCACAGCCACTGGTTCCACAGCTGTCTTTCCACAAAGCCGGTCACACGGCAGGGTGGTGAGGACACTGGTCAGAACCAGTAGCCGATGGTTCTGTGGCTAGAACTGACCTAAGCTTTTAAACATTGTCCTTGACTGATTCATGACTTTTGACTCTGAGATATGGTGGCATGTGCTATTTTTCTAGATGGTCTCAACATATAGTGAAGGGGCAAAGCAAAATAACTATGGCTTCTCTCGCACGCAGACAGACTGAAGGCCAAGGTTGAACGCCAGGGGCTTATTCTTCCTGAGTTTGTCCAAGAGATGGACAAACTTTTGATGAGTCCACAGGAGACTCACCTGCTGGCTAATTTACTAGAACACTGTTGGGGACAGCAGCTGAGGAAGTCAGGGTTTGATTTCCCAGGACACATTGGTGAGGGAGCTCTCTCCCTGGGCTGTGGAGCAGCCAGGCAATTAGGCCTCTGCTGCTGGGTCCTGCCCACCCCACTCAAGAGCCCCCACAGCTCTGAGCTAACGGTTGTTTTCCCAGGTGTGAGGGTATCTTTAGCAAGTGTTCCTAGGAAACCGTCACTTACCTTAGGCCTGGCCCTGCACAGGATGTCTTCGTGGGACAGAGGCTGCAAGTCAAGCCAGCACTGAGTCCCCACTGATGTTCCCCTTTTCATCCAATGCGGTGGGGTCGAGAGGCTGGGCAGCCACTGGGGGGCCCGCACTTGTTGGCTTATAGTCCCTGCCCCACCGGGTGTGTGGCACAGGCACCAGCCCAGCTTTGGATGATAGGGCATTGGGGAGCAGCCAAAAGACATGTCTCCAGAGTGACCACGAGGAGGTGCTCTCCATTGCCAGTGCTATTTCTTCTCATTGCCCACGACACCCAGGACTCTGGCTTTGGCCGAGAATATTGAGGTTTCCAGAAATAAATGATGAATAGTCACATAGTCCACCAGGGCTGTGCTCTTTTATGGTGGGTGCTGGAGAGGGATAGAGTGAAGAGGAGGAGGAGGAAGAGGAGATACAAGAAGAAATGATGGAGCTTCCATCAAGTGACCATGGGCAGCAGGCATGGAGCCGGGGAGGAAGCGGCAGCTGAGGACACTGTATTAGTTCCCTGTTGCCGCTATAACAATGGCCGTGCAGATTAAGGCAAGACAAACGTGTTCTCATAGGCACAGGTGCTCATAGAGCAGATATTGGAAACTTACGGGCTTGAAATCAAGGTGTGGGCAGGGCTCGGGCTCTGTGACCTTTGACCCCTCCTCCATACCGACCTCCTCCTTAGCATCCTCCCCTCTGACTGGATCCTTTCACACCACTCTGAGCAACATCAGTTCACCTGGGTGACCTGGAGTGACCCATATGTACATCTCAAGGTTTCTCAAGGTCTTTGCCATCATCCCTCTACACAGTCTCCTGTCTTTAATCAGGGGACACTCACAGGTTCTGCAATCACGTATGTGGGAGACTGATAGGCAGCTGTCATGGATGAAGAAGACGGATGTGGTGGTGCAGATAAAGGAAGAGAGGAGAGTGGGTGGTAGAGAGGACCGTGCTGGCCTTCACCTCCAGCTTCAGCTCCGCGGGGGTCTGCTGCTCGAAGGACCTCAGAACTGCGTAGTTCTCTGCTCTGCTCCTTCTGCCTTTGGACTCCAGGGGTTTCCTGGGGCTCCCATTTGGAAGCACCCTTTCTCTCCCAGTGCCTTCCTGTCTCCTCCCTGGATTAACACAGCACAGCTTGAGGCTGCTAGATGCTGGCTGGCCACCTCACTCTGCTCACTCCCTGCCCAGCTCCACCGTCACTTCCAATCACTCCAGTGTTATGCATCCTGCCAGGTCCAGCCCAGCTGCCCAGCGCTGGCCTGGCTGTTGGACACAGCGGCCCAGTCCTGGGTTGAGCTCAGTCCTTGGGGGAGTGGATGTCTTGGACTCCAAAGTCAATGGCTCAGCAGCTCCTCTCAGTCCGTGGCCCTGGAGATTTTTGCAAACCACCAGCCTGGCACCGTACCCCCTCTGTTATCGCTGGCGCCATTTCTTCCTTTCTCCTAGTCATAAGGAGGTCACTGTATTACCCACCAGCAGTCCTTCAGGAGACCATCTCTTTATGAGGAAGGGACTGAATTTCATGCGTGTTGCTGGCCATGTTATCTATACCAGGTGACTTGTAGATGGGACCTCATGTGGTCCTTGGGGCAGGCCAAATCTGTTATCCTTATACTACCATAGAGAAAACCAAGGCACAGAGAGGGAATACATATCTTCAAGAACACACAGCATCCTCTCTCCCTTGCTATCTGTCTGCTGTCTATCTATCTATCTATCTATCTATCTATCTATCTATCTATCTATCTATCATCTATCTATCTCTCCATCCATCTATCTACCATGCCCAGTTTCTGGACACCTTCCACAGCCTAACTCTTTAGGAATAGTGAAGGGTTAATTGTGTGTCCCCCAAAGAATCCTAACTCCATGCACCTGTTAATATGACTTTATTGGGAAACAGTGTCATGGCAGACATGATCACACTGAGGACATGGAACATCAAGGTGACCCTAATCCAGCGATCTGTGTTCTTCGAAGAGGGTCTCGACACAGATGCCGATGGAGGAAAGTCGAGCCGAGAGCACGGGAAACCTGAGAGCTGCTTCTGCAAGTGAAGGAGCCAGTGCTTCCCAGCAACCGCCAAAGGCTGGACAGGGAGGCAGCCCTCCTTTGGGCTGCGTTTCGGACCTCTGCCCTCGGGCTCTGAGAGGACATATTTCTGTTTTAAGCCTCTCATTTCTGGTGATTTATTACACAGCCCCAGTAAAACAATGCAGATGATAGTTAACCCTTGCTACAACTGAATGGAATGGGAAGGACAGACTGAAAATCCAAGGCTGGACAAAGGGAAGCATACTGCTGACATTCCCACAGCCCTCTAGAGCTGCTCTATATTTTTTAAACTCAGGACCAGTAAGCGCAGAGACCTTTACCCTCAGCAGTCATGAAGACTCAAGCCTGAGGGGGCCCTGAATGACTAAGGCTCACCCTAAAATGACAGTTCCAGACCTCATCCCTGATGCTGCTGCTTCACTTGAACCTGGCTTTCCAAGTTGGGTGGGGGAGAAGGCTTCTTCTTGTACTCCCACCAACACAAGAAGTGAGTCCAATTCTCACCTGATAGTTTGACATAGAGAGGGGTGGGTAAGACGGGGAGGT
Source organism: Peromyscus eremicus (assembly GCF_949786415.1). Classification (NCBI taxonomy): domain Eukaryota; kingdom Metazoa; phylum Chordata; class Mammalia; order Rodentia; family Cricetidae; genus Peromyscus; species Peromyscus eremicus. The sequence continues at coordinate 14,837,182 of NC_081423.1, forward strand.
AAGGGGGTGCAGCAGGGGAGGAGGGAAGCTACCCTCCACACATGTGCCACAGAAGCACAGTCCTCCTGGATGCAGGGCATCTGTGAGCCCTAACCTGCGTTAATCCCACCCAGATCCTGTCTGGCATCCTGCCCCTCCTCCCAGCATCTCTCTATGGTAGGGATGCCAGGGACATCTCATCCACCTGCCACCCACCATTTAATAGTTTGGAAAAGTGATGCCTACATGGTCCTGGCAAATGCACAGCCAACCTCTGACACAGCTCTGTTTGCCGTCTCCCTGACTTTTGAAATACACCGTGTTAAGCTAGAAAGCAGCCACGGGCAGGAGACAGGCTGTCGAGGAGAAGACAATGGGCCTGAGGAAGGGTGGGCAGACAGGGATCAGAGAAAGCCAGTGCACACTGAGCATGCTATGTGACTCCCGGGGGTTAAAATCTGCCCATCACCATCGCTCTTTATTAAACAGCCGTGTGTGCCCGTTTTGACAGGTGCAGAAACCAGCCTCAGAGAAATCAAGTCATCCACTCAGGTGGTGGCCACTGGCTCTCAGTGATTGCTCTAAGATTTGAACTTGGTCCTGCTGGCCCCTGAGTCCCAGGCTCTTCCCTGCTCTAAAGCCCTGCTGGTTCCCAGACCACGCCCTCCCCCACAGGAATCCAATCTGCAATCAAGAGTGTTACACCATTGGCAAGAAGTTCGGTGGGCCATTCCTTCCTAGCAAGCACTCAGTTGGCCCAAAAGAACCACTGGCACCGCTGGCAACAGCTGTTCCCCCAGCCTCTGTATTTCAGAGGAGAGATTGGAGCCACATGTTGGAGGCCACAGGCTGAGTGCTAGCAGGACATGGTACATAAACAGCAGGAGACAGAATAGGTCGCTGGGATTGATCCACCTTCTATCCTGAGTTGAACCAGGCTCCAGTCCCCCGGGGCTGCTCTTGCCAACTCTCCCCTCCTCTGGTTTTAGCTCCAGCCTGCAAGGGTGCCTGGCTAGCTGGGAGAGGGCTAAGGCAGGAGCAAAAGGTGCAAGAATGGGGAGACAGGTCGTCCCGGCATGCCGGCACTGGATAAAGTTGGCTCTCTGAGTTTAGGAGAGGCTGGTCTCCAATCAGCTTGGGTCTCCAATCAGCATCTCCCACTGCACCTGAAACTGGGATTCTTGCCCCTGTTTAGTCCTTTGATGGGAGAAAAACTTCCCTCGTGGGCCTCAGTGTCTCCTTCTGAAAGGGAGGGGCCCTGACCATGTGCTCTCTCCCAGCCCCGCATTCTTGGGTCTGAAGCCCCAGCTGGCTTCTCTAGTTCTAGCAGAGGCCAAGTAAGAGGGGCAGTCCCTCAGAGGCACAGCTGAGGCAGGGGGGAAGAGGCGGGGAGGCCGGCTGCCACACCTGAGGGGTTCAGGTTTCTAAGCCAAGGCAGCCCATGTGTGTTTCAGATTTTCTTTCAAGTTTCGCTGTCAAGGTCCCCCTGGCCCAGCCTCCTGGGCTGGGGCTATGATCACTTTGCAAGCAGCTCACCCAACATCTGGGGGGAGGGGCAGGTGGAAGCTGAGCCTTGGAGCTAGGAATCCTCTCAGGATCTGGTTAGGGCCAGCCATCAGTGGTTGAGTGAGGGGAAGCAGGAGGCTGGACTTTGGCTAGGCCCAGGGAGTGCTAGTCAGAGACTCCAGTGCGATTTGGGGACAGACGACATCTTTTCTCTGTGAAAGCCACAAGGAATCTGACACCCAGGCCTCTGTCTCTTGCTGACCTAGTGAGTGGTCATTAGACCTCTCTAGCCTCAGTGGTCTGGCCTGTGAAATGGAACCTTGATGTGTATCTGAGCTCTGAAGTTTCAATAAAATAAACTCAGAAGGACTCAGTGCAGGTGGTCAGGATGCCCTGATGGGGAGTGTGGTAAGAGAGTTAAGTAGTCCCACACAGGGAGGGATGGAAGGTCTACCCTGGCTCCTGGACCTTCTAGACCTGTCTGTATAACTCCTTAATTCAGCTTTAGACACACCCCAACACCCCCACTACAGGTATGTCTATGTCTACCAGGCTCTATGCTCAGCCTCCACCATCCCTGAGGCCTGTCTGCGTGCGTGCGTGCGTGCGTGCGTGTGTGCATGTGCGTGTGACACACACACACACACACACACTCACATGCACGTGCACACACACACTGCTTTCTTTCCCTCTCTGAAGCAGTAGACTCCCCTGGTTCATGATGCATTCAGACCTAAGCCCATTTCTGCACCAAGGTGGAGTTCCCTGCCACAATTGTCCTGAATAAAATCTCACATTGCTTTAAACATTGCCTTGCTTTGGGTTCTTTTGAGAGAGGGCAGCCTGTATTGTTGAAGTAACCGCTCCAGCCTCCCATCTCTCAACCTGCATGAAGAGCCCCTGCCTAGGCCTACACTTCTTGACCAGCTGTCATGCAGCATCTTCCGGGAGGCGCCCAGGGACAGCCTGCATCTGAGACATGGGGGGCATGCGGTTCTTTCTATTCTCACAGTCTGGGGCTGCTACTCTGGAATGGGGCAGACTTGCCTCCCAGGTCCCAGGCCACACATTCTAGACCTTCCTAAGGTCCTCAAGTCCATTGAGAATGAGATGGAAATTCTGCTGCTCAGTTCTGGGAAAGGCACTCTCCAAAATCTCTGTTCATGCCTCTTTCCTGTGGCTCCTAAATTATGAAGAGAGATTTGAACTCAAATCCCTGCCAGGAAAGCCAGTCCTCAGGCTGGGAATCCTGCCCAAGCCCTGCTCAAGGACATTTGCAAAGGCCTTGGCCAATTCACTGGACTCTGGTAAAAGGGGTAAGGAACTTTGATGGCCTTGTCCCAGGGAATGCCCACGGAGATAGCCTTCCCTTGCCTAGATATCAGATGACACCATCACTTCTGTGTGTCAGAGCTAGAGGATACACTGTTTGACCATGGGGGAAAACAAGGCTGGGGAACGTTCACAGGATCGGCCCTGGTCTCAGGTCCCTTTCCAGCTCATTCTTGGGCCTAGAGCAGGGACCCTGGCTGGCAGACGGTCAGCTAGCTGGGCTCTGCAGAGGAAGGGGAGTCCCATCCACTCCCACACCTCGACATTTCTTAGCTGCTGACAAAAGAGGCAGCTCGGGAGGCCCAGGTTTCTGGCTTGCCCAAAGCTGGAGAACAGACGGCCAATTCATCTCATCAAACTTGGCACCTCAAACAAAAGAAATAATATGTGTTTGGCTCCTTAATCTGTTCCTCAGGTTCCCAGGCAGGTGACTGGAAAATGTGATGACAAGAAGCGTCGGCTGGCCTCTCAGGACACTCCACAGGCTGGCCTGCCATTGTTCTGCAGCTCCCCACACCATCCTGTTCCCCACTCCTCACTCTTCCTGGGGCTTTCCTGTAGCAGTTCAGGGGTCTCCAGAGCCAGACCCCAGGGAGGTGGGTGAGAGGCCCTCTCAGGGAAACGCACATTCTCTCAATATCATACCTCCTCTCAAGGTAGACAGGATTAACACCCTGCCATGCCAACAAGCCCCTCTCAGGGAGCACGGTCTGTGACTAGCAGACCGAGGGTGACCACAGTAGCTGGGTCCAAGCATCTGCTTGAACATGCCCAGAATCCAGGTCTCAGCAAGCTGGGACAGTCTGGGGCCCGGGTTTGGTCCCATAGCTCACCAAACTTCTGCTCCTCCCAGGGTCTCTGGGGGACGGGGTGGGTACTGAGGATGGGAATTAGGCATGGAGAAGTCTGCATGGTTTTCCTTCAGTGCTGTGCCTGGGGAGGCGGGAGCCTTGGTATTAGCTCTGGAGATAAGTTGTCCCTGAGTACCCACGGTGTGCCTGGCATGTGAGGGGGCTCCGCTTGGCTCCCTTATGGGCTATGTCTTGTATACACTGCAGACTGGGTGCTGCAGATTAAAAAGTCAGAAGGAGATGCCGCAGTCACACACAGGCAAGAGCCAAGCTGCGGCTCTTCCCACTGCCTGGCTGTTTCTCTCTCTCTCTCCCCTCAACCCCAGCCCCAGCCCCAGGGAGGGTACTAATGAGATCCATGCAGGGAGAGGCAGGGTGATGAGCTGCTGTCCACAGGTGCCAGCAGGTCTTTCCCGATGGCCAGACTGGGCCTGGCGCCACTCTGCCCCGTGTGTGATGGTGGCTGATACCCCTCTGGGGTGGGGTGGGGAACCCTGCACGTGTCTGGGGCCTGCCAAGATCACACCCTTGGAGACCCAAAGTCTGTCCCAGGCACGGCTGCCCTTCCCACTCCGGGATCCCTGAGCAGGTAAGCGGGCTGGGGAATACCCAGGGTGATTGGCAGGCCTGGGAAGCTTCAGATGCCTGGGGAAGGTGGATGAGCACCACAGGGCCTCAGAGGCTGGCTGGCTTTTGCCTTCTCCTGGTACCTGGCTAACTGTATCTCTGAGTTTTCCTCTCTGTCTCCCAGTGACTTAGGGGTCAAAGAGTTTGTAGGGTGATGACAAAAACCAGGATGGGTACCCAAGAAATCCAGTTTCATTCCAAAATTCCCTAGGTGATTCTGGGAGTGTCATTTGCCCACCTTGCTAGGGGTACCTGCTGGACCACAGTTCAAGGCCCCCTGAGCTCCTTAGGCCTTGGTGCCTGTGCCATTGAGGGCGGTGAAAGACGTGGAAGGCAGTGTTTGCCTGTCTTCTCCCATAGACCCCACTCAGAAGAGTTTTGGCTGTCCACAGAAGGGCAGTTAGCGAGGAAAAGGGTTACAGTGGGGAACGGCCTCTTCCTCGGCAGCCCGTTGGCTTGGCCTCTGCTTCTACCTCCCTCCCTAGCCCCTCTAACCCCTCTAGACTCAGGCCATTTTCCATACTCAGCTCCTTCCTGTGCCAGCCTTGTCCTTCAACTCCTGCTCAGGATACCTGATTCCAAAAGGTAAGGGTGGAGGAAGATGGGAAGGGAAAGGTTGCCCAGATCTGCAGGGAGACCCCAGGAAGTGACTGAGTTCCTACAAAGTGCTTCACCCCTGTCGCCGCATTGACTACATCAGCACCTGAGCTCCTGGCACCACCAATCCACTCCCGTCATCACCACCACTACCGTCACATCACCGCTGCAATGGATGCTGCCGTTACCATCACTTAAACCACCACCTCTGCCTCCATTGCCACCTCTATTAATACCACCATTACCACCACCATTGCCACAACACCACCGCTACTGAGATCACCACTATCATCTATCTCCCCCTAAACCACAACCACCACTCGCTATACCATCGCCTTCATCACCACCTGTGTCAATACCACCATCGATATCACCACCATCACCACCATCGAAATCACCACTACCATCGCCATGACCACTACTGCCATCAATACTGCCAGCATTACCGTCATCACCACCTAAGCTACCTCCACCAGCACCAGTATCACTACCACCACTCCCACTTCCATCAATACCTATGTTACTTCCATCATCAGTCCTACACTACCACCACCACCACCACCATCAATGCTATCACCATCACCACCACCACCACCACCACCACCACCACCACCACCACCATCACCACCACCACCATCAACATCAACACTATCACCATCACCACCACCACCACCACCACCACCACCACCAACATCAACACTATCACCATCACCACCACCATCACCACCACCACCATCACCACCATCACCACTATCACCACCATCACGACCATCACCATCACCACCACCACCATCACCACCATCAACACTGTCACCATCACCACCACCACCACTATCACCACCACCACCACCACCACCACCATCACCACTACCATCACCACCACCACCACCATCACCACCATCAACACTATCACCACCATCACCACCATCACCATCACCACCACCACCATCACCACCATCAACACTATCACCACCATCACCACCATCACCATCACCACCACCACCATCACCACCATCAACACTATCACCATCACCACCATCACCACCACCACCATCACCACCATCACCACTATCACCATCACTACCACCACCATCACCACCACCATCACCACCACCACCATCACCTCTACCACCATCACCACCACCACCACCATCACCATCAACACCACCACCATCACCACCACCATCAACACCACCACCATCACTGTCACTACCACCATTATTCTACCATCATTCCCACCACCACCACCACCACCACCACCACCACCACTACCACAATCTTTGCCACTGTGCTGGCTAGTCTTATGTCAGTTTGACACACAAACTAGAGTTGTATGAAGGGAGGAAACCTCAATAGAGAAAATGCCTCTGTAAGATCCAGCTGTAGGGCATTTTCTTAATTAGTGATTGATGGAGGAGGGCCCAGCCCATTGTGGGCAGTGCCATCCCTAGGGTGGTGGTCCTGGGTTCTATAAGAAAGCAGGCTGAGCAAGCCATGGGGAGCAAGCCAGTAAGCAGCCCCCTCCATGGCCTCTGCAGCAGCTCCTGCCTTCAGGTTCTTGCCCTGGTTGGATACTTGTCCTGACTTCCTTCAGTGATGAATGGCAACATGGAAGTGTAAGCCAATAAATCCTTTCCTCCCCAAATTGCTTTTTGGTCATTATGTTTGGTCTCAGCAATAGAACCCCTAACTAAGACAGCCAGCATCAGTACCACCACCCTACACTCTCGCCATCACGGTTATCATGATCACCTCCTCTGCCACTACAGCTATGAATTCTTTGGTTGTCACCATCACCCATGCTCTTCTGCCACTGCGACCACATCTTCCACCACGACCAGCATTGCCCTCACTATCATCCACCACTGTATTAGTTTCCTCTTGCTGCTATAACAAATAGTCATAAAATTGGTGGTTTAAAATAATAGAAATGTGCTACCTTTCAGTTCTGGAGCCAAGAAATCCAAAACTGGTCTCTCTGAGCTACAACTGAGGCACCAGCAGGCCTATATTCCTTCTGGTGGATCTGGAGGAGAACGATTTCCTTTTCTGAAGAAGGTTCTGGAAGCTGTTCACTTGCCTCCTTCCATCTGTAAGCAATGAGCCTTTCTTAGACTGGGCCACTCTCCAGATCTTCTGCCCCCCTCTCCCACTAGGATGACCCTATGATTACAGAGTTGGCAGGATAATCTCCTATCAGACCAGTAACCTTAAATTGCCTTTACCATTTGATACAACATATCCACAATCATGAGTATTACAGGAATTTCCTGTTCACCAAAACCATCATTGCCATCATATCCAAAACCCAATTTTATTTCTACCACCACAGCTAACAATTATCACCACTACCACCACTGGTCCCAGCATCTCCCTTCTCCTCCCCATGCAGATGCCAGCCCAGAGCTCCTTCTCCCGATCCTGTAGCCTTCTGATCTGTGCCCATCCCACACAGACAGGGGCACTAGAAGGTCTAGAGAAGGGCAGGGACCTGGTCTGACTTGCTCACTTCAGCCATCAATATCTGCACAGGGACACACTCAATAAATATCCACAGAATAGAAGAATGAGCTGCGGCTGTACCTGGGTCTTAGTAGGCATTGACCTAGGAGGTATTCCTGGAGGAGAGGCATCGTAGCTGGGATCAGATGGCAGAGGGGAGGCTGATGAGGATATTAAAGGATGGTTGGAGTCCAGGTGGGTTCTGGAGGGCAAGCTGTGTTTTGAGAACCCAAGGAGCCACAGCATAGGTGTCTTAGAGTTTCTATTACTGGGACCAAATACCATGACCAAAATGCAACTTGGGGAGGAAAGGGTTTATTTGGCTTACACTTCCAAATCACTGTTCATCATCGAAGGAAGTCAGGACAGGAACTCAAAAAGGGCAGGAATTTGGAGGCAGGAGCTAATGCAGGGGCCATGGAGGGGTGCTATTTACAGGCTCGCTTAATATGGCTTGTTCAGCCTGCTCTCTTATTGAACCCAAGACCACCAGCCCAAGGATGGCACCACCCACTATGGGCTGGGCCCTCCCCTTCAATCACTAATTAAGAAAATGCCCTAAAGCCAAATCTTATGGAGGCATTGTTTCTCAATCGAGGCTCCATCTTTTTAGATGACTCTAGCTTGTGTCAAGTTGACATAAGACTAGCCAGCACAATAGGTAACCCACTAGAGGTGAGGTGTAGGGGTGGACAGCACGAAGGTCACATGTTGGGAAGGTTGATCCTTGTCCTAAGAACAGTGGAAGACTCTGGAGAGCTCCAAGTGTGTGAGCAGACATGTGTTTCTAGACTCTAGTTTCTAGAATCTAGTCCCATGGTGTGCATCATCATCATCATCATCATCATCACCATCACCATCATCATCATCATCATCATCATCATCATCATCTTCATCATCAATTATTATTATTGTGCATTATTCGGGATGAGGGGTGAGAAGTAGGCATGGGTATGTTTGTACAGGAAAAAAACAGTGTATGCCAGGTTCAGAACTCTGAAATTTCAACCACTCTCCCTTGGTGATCTTGAAAAGCCCCTCGCCCAGAGGTGCAGTTACTGCATTTATACACACACTCTGACTGGTCAGTCAATGGAAGCCGTGTCCAGAGGTGTTGGCTCCCCACCCCATCCAGCCTTCCACACTTAGGGTCAGGTGAGAGTAGGCTCTCAAATAACAAAGGCGGGTGTTGGTTCGGGCCGTGGAATTCAGTCTGGCCCATTGCGACAGTAGGAGCTGATGGCCACAAGGGCATTGTCAGCCTCTGCTTCTGCGGTAAATGCTAAGAGCTTACAGTCCTGTTTCTTATAGCGCTAGGAATTAAAATCAGGGCTGCGCATGCTCGGTAAGCATCCACCCCTGGGCTGAGCATGCTCAGTAAGCATCCACCCCTAAAGGCACATTCTTAGCCCCAGTCCATGTCTTTTTAAATTTCAAGTTTATGAACGAATGAGCACATGAATGAATGGGTGAAAAGACGGACAGACAGACACACAGATGGTTGGATGATAGGTTTTTCAAAAAGATAGCTGGGAGGATGTTTGAGTAAATGGATGCATGGATAGTGTAATGCATGGGTAAATAGGTGGGGCCTGGGTAAAGATGTCTAGATAGATGGAGAGATGGACTGGATCTTATTGTATGGGCAAGCGGATCGGTTGTTTAGGAACTGTGCCTGTGACTTTGTGGCTGAACTGTGAGATTAGTAGATGGAGTCGGGGGTGGGCGACAAGTGGGTGGATGTCCTGGTTTAGAAAAGGAGAGGGGCTAGCTGTGGCTTAGTAGGCAATACCTTGGCCTTCAGTTGACGTGAACTTAGCTAACATCACCCATCCCATCTTGTCTCCCACTGATCTGGGAGGATCTCGTCTCAGTCCATAAACACTCCAATTCTGCTCTCACCTGGATGGCCCCACATCAAGAGCCATAGTGGGACCCAGGGTGACTGTAGAGAGAGTGTGACTTGGGGAAGCCTGCATGATGGAACGGAAGGAAGCTGCAATCCTTGGCCTTGTACCTAGGATGATGGTGTCTTCCCCGGGGCTGTCTGGGCATCTGTCCAAGTGACAACATCATAGGGCTGGCTCCGGCCACCCTGCCCTATGGGTGGATGTCAGACATATCCAGGCTTGTCCTGCCACCCAAGCATCGTAGTGGCTGGAGGCGAAGACAACATTCACCGCAGTGGGAGCAGGGAAAGGAGGCTGACATCAGGCAGGGAACCCACCATCTTGGCAGAGCCCAGGAGAGCCTAGGGACACCCGGTTCCAGCCCAAAGCACAGTTGATGGGCCCAGCTCTGCCCGGTTTCATTGCCTGGGGCACATTTTTATGACCAAGGAATAATGAGAGGCAGGCGTCTAATTCCCGGATTTTCCTAGTGCAGCGTGTGTGTGTGTGTGTGTGTGTGTGTGTGTGTGTGTGTGTGTTTATACATAGATGTCACATGTAGGTCTTATGTGCTTGCCTATTGTATATGTATGCTAGGATACTTTGGTACACACTAGCATGCTTATGTATGTATGCAAGCATTTTTAAGTAGGGGCAGGCGTTTTTTATGTGATGGGAGCCCATTCATGTTCAAGTGCTTGCATATGCATGTTTACATTTGCACAAGCATGTATGTATGTAAAGGTGCTCAGTCTATATATTTGGGCATATAGTTGCTGCTGGCCTGAGTGGAATCCCCCCTGCCGTGTGTGTGTGTGTGTGTGTGTGTGTGTGTGTGTGTGTGTGTATGTGTTAGGCAGATAAAAGAGGTCATCAAGAAACAGGATTCATGGAATGAAGGGCCCCATTCTCTAGCTCTACCTTCATCCCTTACCCCACCCTCTACCTCCCCACCTCCCCCACCCTCCCTGTTACCCTGTGGCCACACACCAACTTCAAGAGTGAAACAATATTTCTCACACATTCCAGGCTACCCCAGGCCTCCATGGTATATATGTATTGTCAGGAATGCCATCTCTCCCCTTCTTCATGAGGGGAGGACTCGTGTCTAATTATTTTTTAAAATCCCAGAGCGTGGAACTGAATGTGATATGTCAGAGGATGGATGGAGAGATGGGCAGACAAACAGACGGACAGATGGATGGATGAATAGATGCATGCACAGACAGCTAGACCAAGGACTCGGCAGACAGGTACACAGGTGGGTAGTTCTGTGGCAGCATGACTAAATCCCACCGTTCTGCTTGAGAACTCCGGGTGCTGAGGCGAGTGCACAGAGTCTCTCCCCCACCTCACTGTCACTCTGGTGTGGAAGAGAAAACTTCTGGCGGCAGAGGCAGTTCTGCACTGTCCCCTCTGGTCACCCCTGCTCTCAGGACGGCTGGCTCCAGGTTGGCCACCTACCTCACCAAAGAGCAGATCAGGGCTAAAGAGGCATTGCTAAGTGGCTTAAGTTAGCTCCTGTTTGTGTTCGGGCCTTTCAAAGGCTGGGGAGACTGCGGAGGAGGGGCCTGACTTCAGGCCCACTGTTAGTGGGCAGCGATTGGAAGCCCTGTAGGCCTTGACTGCAGGCAGCTCAAAGCAGGGCCCTAGGAGTTTTGAGACAGGAAAATAGTGTTTTGTCTTGTGAATGAATTCACTTGGCTTTGCCCTGGAGAGCAGGCAGGTGTCCCCAGACGGCTGCTTTGAGCTGGTCCAGGCAAGGGGGCGGGGCGCACTCAAGCCCTGGATTACAGAGGCCATGCAGAAGAAGGAGGCCTTTGATGGGGCCCGGCCTGTTGTCCAGAGCTAGCTTTGCTGGTGGCTGGAGCCCCCTAATGAGGGGGAAAGGGCTCCACTCTGAAGCATTCCCTGGGCCTCCCCTGGGCAGCAGGCGGAGACCTCCTTTGATGTTGGAGTCCTTAAGCCAAGTGGGGACTAATTGCCACAAGGTACAGAATGTTCTGGTTGCTTGGGGGGTCTACAGCTTGCTCACAATGGCACACCCACCCTGGGGTTGAGGGGAAAAGGCAGCCACCAGCCACTCTCCTGATGGCGGCAACTCAAGGACATTTTGTTGCTTTTTTTTTTTTTCCTCATGCATTCAGATCCACACACAAAACGGGAAGCATGCTGTCGTCCACGGCAGGTTTGTCAAAGGATTCTGTTGGAAAGCGTCCACTTTTAAAATCAGAAGCAGTGAAGCGGGAGAGACAATGGCCACAGGAGAGAAGGACAGTGACAACAGTCCAGTGCCAACCATCCAGACCCCAGGCCCTGCTTTACCACTCGTACTTGGCGAGAGTCTCTGGACTGTCCTCCACAAATGGCAGATATCGGGTGACACACAGTAGGACATCTGGTTTTGTGTGTCCTCCAGCTGCTGAGGCTTGAGCCAGAGACCAAACAGATGGGCTTGTTGCCACAGCTCCTGTGGAAAGTGGGTGCAGAACCTGGTTGGTCAGGTGGGACCCACCTGATCAGGGAAGAGTGAGGATGGTTCCTCTGGATTTTCATGCATGCCTCCTAGCTTCCGTCTAGAGGAAGACGACGCCCTTGCAGACCTTGAATTAAGCTTATCCATCCACTCCCACCTCTACCTCCCCACGGAATCTGGAGCCAGACAGAGCAATTACTAAGAAAAGAACCAGTGCAGTCAGCAGATGTATTTTTACTCTCCTGTGCACGGCACTTGGTTATTGACCTACATCCTTGCTAGTCTTCACAGGGACATGCTCAAAGGCTAGGAGGTCATTTCACAGGCCGGGAAACCAAGACTCCAAGACCAACAACTTGGTTAAGATCATCCTATGTGGGAAAGGAAGCACTTTTGATGGGCCTGCCTCCAATACCCATGTTCTCTTCAGTCCTTTTCAGCTGAGCTGAGCAAGCCCCTTTGGCTTCCCTTTCCCATCTGGCCAGCCGGAATAACAGCAATGGTCTCCCTCCATCCCCCAGCTGCAGTGCACGCCAGTACGTGAGCTCCCCTCTGAAATCACCAAGAAACCTTAGAGCCATAGCAGGGACTTGCCCCTCCACTGCCTTCCCACAGGTACCACCACTGCCTCCACTCTGTTGAATATGCAGAGGGGGATCTTGGATAGAGGAGACTGTGTCTAACTAGTTGTTCTTTGGACTGTGTTGCCCTGTGTATCTCCATCCTGACCTTCTGACCCGAGAGGAGAGAAGAGCTGCCTCTCCTCTGTAAGCAGCTGCACAGGGGAAGGAATTTGGAATCTGGTGAATCCAGCAGGTGCATGGCAAGGGAGTCCACCTTTGCCTCTGTCAAAGTCAGCAGCCAGTATGGGAGAGGGTCCCTGGGATCTGGAGAAAGTGTCACCTGTCATTCCCAGCTTCTATTGGATGCATTTGACATTACAAGTAAGACATGGGCATCCTGGGGCACGCACAGGATAGCTCTGAAGAGCCAAGTGATGCAGAGCAGAAGCGTGAATTCAGAAGACAGGACTTAGGTCCTAGGAAAGTGAAGGACTGAGAATGGACTTCAGACGTGGCCTGTGGGTGTTGCCGACTGGGTGTAGCCCCAAAGGTCCCTCATTAGAGGAGATGCCCCCTCACAAAGAGTACTGAGAGACAGTGCCACAGCTGTTCCTGAGCTGTTGGAGGTCTCCCTGGCCATGCCCAGCATACCTGGATGGAGGAGAGTCTAAGAGTGTTTCTGTGTCTCCAGATGTGACCTGCACTCATTCTCTTCTTGAAAAAGTCAGCATGGAAACAACTTTACTGTTTCACAGCAATATGTATCCCTTCCCTTACATGTCTGAAATATAAATAGGTGAGACTGAGAGATGGCCTAACAGTTCAGAGTGCATACTGCTCTGGCAGAGGTTTCAGTATCCAGGGCCCACAGGGAGTGGCTCACAACTGCCTGTAACTTTGGCTCCAAGGAACTCTGACTCCCTCTTCTGGCCACCTGCAGGCATTGCATCCATGAACACAAACCTACTCACAGACAGATACACACACAAACACATAATTAAAAAGAAACAAATACAGAAAGGCTAAAAGGAAGAAATAAAAATGACCAGAGATGGCTGTACACACAGCTGGCCCTCTACATCTGTGGATTCCTCAACTGCAGATTCAACCAAACAGTGGCTGAAAACCTGTTTGCATCTCCGTACTGAGTGTGCCCAGAGACACTAGCTCTTAACCAATGCCGTGTGGCTATTCACACAGAAGTTTCTAATCTCAGGCATTAGAAGTCCCTCAGAGATGATGAGAGCAGACAGGGGGCTGTGCAGGGATCAGGTGCCAACACTGCTCCATTTTATATGAGAGACTTAGGCTCCTGTGGGTGCTGGTGTTTGAGGGAATCCAGGGTCTAATCGGCCATCCACGATTGTGTATGCATGTGGCATGGTGACTCGTTCTCTCCCACTTAATATCTCATGGGCACTTTCACACACACACACACACACACACACACACACACACACACACACACACACGTCTGATCTGAATGGCGATTTTAAACAGTTTCACAGCATCCCAGGAATGGTTATAGTTTGATGATCCCCAATTGTTGAGCGTTTGGGCTGGCTTGAGTGCTCCGTGGTGAGTTCTCTTTCTGCACTGGTCCTGCCCCCTCCAGAGACTCTATGCTGGGTGGTGAGTGCGACTGCTCTGCTAGAGAACATTGGTGTTTTTGAAGCTTCCAATACCTCAGCTGTTCCCTGGGAAGACCTGTAACATTCTACCACCCCTTGGAGTGCCCTGAATGCTATTTCTTCTTCTTAGTATCAACACCAGGTTTGAGAAGTCACATCTTAGCTTTTGGTGATCTGGTGGGGAAAAATAATATCGTTTTGGCCTATGACTCTTTGGCAACTACCTCAATTTCTTTATTCCACAAAAATAGAGTGGGTGCCTACCCTGTGCCCGGCTTCCCTTACTGCAGGGTGGCGATGGTGACTATTTAAATCATAAAATCAAACAAATGACCTCTTATTACACTGTAACTTGTGTCAGGAGGAACGGTGGCCTGAGGGGTTGGACCAGTGGGAGCTTTGACCCGTCCACACACTCTGACAGAATTGACTTTCCTTGCTATAGGCAATCAATCATCTCGATCTCAGAGAAAATGTAGTATATTAGTTCAGCTTTCTGTTACTGTAAGAAAGTACCCGAGGCAATCAATCATCTCAATCTCAGAGGAAGTGTAGTATATCAGTCAGCTTTCTGGTACTGTAAGAAAATACCTGAGGCAATCACCTGAAAAGAGGAAAAGTTTCTTATGCCTCACATTCTGTTGGTCCATTGCTTGGGAGCGTGTAGTAAGGTGGTACATCATGGTGCGGGGACATGGCAGAGGAAGCTGGCCCACCTCATGGCCAGGAATGGAAAAGAGAAAGAGCAGACCAGGGACCCCCAGTCCTCTTTAAGCCAGGCTTCCACTACTTGAAACCTCTCGGTAGGCCCTACCCCTTAAAGGTTCTGCCCTCTGCTAATGGCACCAACCTGGAGAAACGTGGGCCTCTGGGGACACTGGAGTTCCAGGTGACGGCATGGTCCATGTTTGCCTGACGTTCAACCCTTCGAGCCAGACATTTTTGTAAGCATTTCCAACAAAGGTATTTAGAATGCCCTTATTAAGAAGAACAAGGCAAGGGGTTATTTTTAATTTTTGTATTTTTTTTTTTTCCTCCCAAGCACTGACTTATGGCTCACATCAGCATGCCCCACAAGGGCTGCTTCTTTGGTGAAGAGTCTCAGCGTTCACCAAGGCCTACTTTGGTGCCACGTCTCCAAAGGACAGCTCTGGGTTCTCCCAGCATAAACTTCTCTCCTCATTCTACACTAAAATGTGTTTACAAGCCCTGATAACCATACTGATATAATGAAGCATGGCCTGGTTGTCCTCTCCAAAGTAGCTACACAGGGTCAACCCTCTGCACTCCCCAGAGCAGCTGGCAAGGGGAGCACTCACAGGCCAATAGTGGCCCTGACTTATCTCTCACTTCAGTATATTTTTCTGCCAGGGGGATTTTCCCATGGTAACCGAGGTTCATAGAATGTTCTTGTGTGAATTCACAAATAAGGCAACTGTGCTTCAGAGAGAGTTAAGGTTCTGTCAAGTTCACATCTGTAGGAAGGGGACTGATGTGACTCAACCTCCCCTGGACAGCACAACAGGGCCTGTGTTCCTATATCACTGTCAGATTCAAAGTCTCTATTTCTCTGGACTAGCATGCATGGGAGCCCCGGGTCCTTGGGAGTAGTTTAAGAGGATCTTGACAGTGGTTAGTACCCCCGATTGTAAACTGAGTCAGAAGCCTAACAGCTAGTCTGTCCACCCAGATAGGCATCTGAGCAGTACTGGCATATGGCTGCAGTTGCAATGGGTGATGGGCTAGGCATACTTTCCCTGCCGACTGATGTCATGAGCTCATTAGAGCAATGGGGTTTATAGCACGAGGCAACTGTCCAAGCAATAAATTAAGCTGCACAATTTAGCACTTAATTATCCTCTCTCTCATCTACTTCACTCTTATCCCTGGGTGTCCATCTGGACCTTCTGCTGGATGGGAAGATCTTCCTGGGCCTCACACCCCACAGTCAATCCATCATACAGCCCCGATGGTGCCATCTTGGGAACATCCCTCAAATACTTTCCCTTCTCTGCATCCAGTGGCCTTGACCTCAGCTGGTCCACATCCTTCCTCGGCCCCCATTGCTGCTTGGTCGCCCTGGCATTAATTCTCCTCTTCAATCTGCCGTAGCATCAGGCATTTGGTTTGCTCTGACCTGAAATCCAAAGTCCCCAGCATGTTGGCATTCAGAGCTGGCTGTGACCTTGAAGGTATCCTCCCTCCTACGTTACTCTCCTGTTTGTCCCCAACCTGTACTGGCCACCATCCCACAAGGGGCTAGACCTTGTAAGAAACACACAGCTAGACTTCAGGCTACCAGAACTGCACTTTGACTCCCTTCCTAACCCCACAAGGCACACACTCAGCTTTGCCCTCTACCTATCTCAGTGGTGCTCGGCTTTGCCCTCTACCCATCTTAGTGGTGCTCGGCTTTGCCCTCTACCCATCTCAATGGTGCTCGGCTTTGCCCTCTACCCATCTCAATGGTGCTCGGCTTTGCCCTCTACCCATCTCAATGGTGCTCGGCTTTGCCCTCTACCCATCTCAATGGTGCTCGGCTTTGCCCTACACCCATCTCAATGGTGCTTGGCTTTGCCCCCTACCCATCTCAGTGGTGCTCGGCTTTGCCCCACACCCATCTCAATGGTGCTCAGCTTTGCCCTCTACCCATCTCAATGGTGCTCGGCTTTGGGGACTTTCCAGGTGAGTCCACAGTAAGATTTCTCCTTTGTGACCTCCTCCCTGGCCATCTCACAGGCACTTCTCCACAGGACTGCCTGAGGAAACAATGTCCACACAAGGCTACGTATCTGTGGAGGGCTCTGAGGAGGAACTGTCGTGCTGAGCTCCTCAGTGTCCTCACAGTTGACTGCTCAGTCGAGCCCCAGGGGCCCTTTTACAGGCCGTGCTACAGAAAAAGAGAAACTGAGCCTCGGATGCTGGAGCCTGGTCTTTCGTGGCCGAAGTCTACATGAACAAGGACAGTAGCCTGGGGTCAGGGAGGACAGGCACACCAACCCTGTGGGGTACCATAGAGGAAGACGGTCTTCCGGGACAGACAAGGGGTTCGCCGGATCAGGAGTGTCATTTGACCCAGAGGAAGTTTGACTGTCAAAGGGCAGCACCTCACCGAGACTTCTCTTCTTCACCCCCATTTTGCTGGAGGGTAGGTGAAGGCTCCGTAAGCAGGAGTGTGGAAGGGAGGTCGAGGTTGCAGAGGAAGGGGCTGTGGGTACAGCTAGCCGGCACCCTCTCTTTGTCCCTCCTCCTCTTTCCTACTGTTTGCAGCAAACTATTCCAAGTTTCTCCTATCCGCAGCATCTGTAAGCTGGTTGTCAGCAATTCAGAGTTAACCATTGGGTTTTGTTGTGTTGGCTGGTGGCTGGGCCTGGTCTATGATGGACAGTCAGTAGGCAGCATCTGGGTGCTAAATTAACGAATAAGCAAAGACCACTGGGCCTATAATGCAGCCCGATTATAATACTGTGAGTACTAGGATTGCCACATTTCCTGGGGACCTAAAGGGGAGGATGAATGTGACCCAAGCCTTGTAGGAGGCATCTTGGCTATAAGCATCACGGCACCCGTTTTGCAGAAAGGAGTACTGAGGCTCACGAAGTGTGTGGGACTGACCTCACACTCCACAATTAGAAAGCAGTTCTTAGTCACGTTAGGAAATGAAGAATTCTGCATCGTGGTAGGTGTGTGGTGCATGCAAGTATATGTGTGAGTGTGTGTGTGTGTGTGTGTGTGTGTGTGAGTGTACACAAAGATTGCTTTCCTTTTGATGCCTAAACAAGAGAAGGCTCCCTGAGAAGGCCATTGTTAAGACCATCAGTTCTCCACAGAGCTGTCAGCTTCTGTTACTGTGTCCCTCAACACTGCACAGTGTGCAGATCCAGACTGTGTCCTCCAATGCGACATTAGGGGACATGCATGGAGGAGCCAGGAGCACTTTGCAAGTCTGAAGCGCGGACCTGCCCCGTAGACTGGGAGCTGGTTCTAGGCACTAGGCTGGGTGAGATCAGCATGGGCCCTTCCTTCTAGCCTGGGTGGGTGGGGCATCTGGTCCTCAGTTACATCCAAGTCACTGGGAATGTCCCTTGTTTCCATAAGGGGGAGCCTGCGTGCAGGAGATCCCAGCCCAGCTAGAGCAATTCAGAGTCTAGGGACCACCTCTGGTCCAGAGTGGCCATTTTGGTGGCACCAGCAGGCCTCTGTCCTGAGGGGGAGCCATAGGGTTTGGGTGAATTGCTGTCTCCCATTTATCTATGCAGAGAACCAAGGAAGATAGATGGAGGAGCACAAGCCTGCAGGCGGAAAGAACAGAGCTTTGGAGGTGACACATTTGGGACTCAAGCCGGCTCCACCCGGAACACTATGTGGCCTTGGACTACTCCCCTCTGCTGGGCCTCAGTTTCCCTATCTGTAAAATGGGGAGCCTTACCACCTTTAGAAGTAGTTACACACAACTATGACAGTACCTAGAGCATAATGAATATGAAACCAGGGGAACAGGTTGATTGTGGTCAGGATGGTCACGAAAGTCTTAGAGGCCACCGTGCCCTTGGCACAACCCTGCTCATCCGTCTGCAGCAGGCTCTTCAGACAGAGAGAAGCCCCACCGCAAAGGGATGCTGAGCTTGTGGCTGCAAATACAGAGCCACCAAGCAGTGTTTCTTGAGTGCTGACGAAGCAGAGAGGGAGAGAGAAGGTGTATTTGCAGGGGAGCGAGCGCATCTTGGTCTCTACCCAGATTTAACGCCTGTGGCCACTGACGCAGCAGCCCCTTGGCTCACACATGTTTAGCACAATATTACACACCAGGCGCTTCACTCTCCACTTGACACGGGCTTTGGTAAGAGTCATTCTACCTCCCCCCCCCCCCCCCCCCGGGATCCTGCCAGAAAGCAAACCACGCATGCCATGGTCTCTCCCTGGGAGGAGGGCAGCGGCGTGGCTCCCAGCCCAGGCCTGGGGCTGCCGTCAGGGCAGGTGCACAGCGACTGTCTGCTGTCTTTTCGGTGCCTACACTCAAGAGTGTTTTGGGTTAAGACAGAGCCTTGCTGTGCAGCACCAGCTGACCTGGAACTTGCTACGTCAGTGGTTCCCAACCTTCCTGATGCTGCGAGCCTTTAACACACTTCCTCATGCTGTGCTGACCCCCAACCACAGAATTATTTTCGTTGCTACTTCATAACTGTAGTTTTGCTACTGTTATGAATCGTAATGTAAATATCTATGCTTCCCGATGGTCTTAGATGACCCTCTGAATGAGTTGTTTGACCCTTCCAGAGGGGTCGAGACCCACAGATTGAGAAACACGGTGCTATGTAACCTATACTGGACTTGAACTTAAATTGATCAATCTTCCATCTCTGACATGGCAGATGAGTACCACAAGAGAGACTTAAGGTTTTCCCTAAACAAAAACAGCATCTTCTCTCTGGTTCTCAAAATAATGCAAGTACGTCATCACAAGTCACCCAGCGAGGGCCACTGCGGCTGCTCTTCTGTGTCTGTCAGGCACCCACATGACCCTGCTGCAGGTGCACCCTGCCTTGCTGTCCACCGTGGTGATTCTCTCTGTTGGGGCTCACTTGAGCGTTCTCACGGCCTCCCTCTTTATTTGAGTTCAGCTCAGCTCACTTAACCAGGCTCCTGTTGTTACACATTTACATTATCTCTGTCTTCTTTTCCATTCTTTAACATCTTGTTTAAAAACAATTAGAGACTATCTCGGGGCTGATGAGCTGGCTCAGGGGTCCAGAGTGCCGCTGCTCTTGCAGGGAACCTGAGTTGGCTTCTTAGCAGCCATGCTGGGCAGGTCACAACTACCTATAGCAGCCATGTTGGGCAGGTCACAACTACCTATAACTTCAGGGGACCTGATGCTCTCTTCTGCGTTCATGTACACAAACCTGCATACATATATATTATAAAATAATAATAAATCTTTAGTAACAAGTGGCATATATACATGCATAATGACCTTGAAGCCTACCCATCTTTTCTTCCTTCTAATTGCCAAGTAGCCATCCATGGCATAACTGCACCACATCTATCAACCTTCCTCTACCTTAGGACCTTTCCATAATTTAATTTATTACTATTCCTATTACAAAAAGCTGCTACGAATGATCCTGTAGAGCTTCGTGTGTCCACACACATTTGGATTTCCCGGAGACAACGATGCAGAGTTACCTCCTAGAAGGGCATTTAGTAAGTGAGGTCTGCACTTTGCGCCCTCTCCTCTGACCTGCCCAGCCACTCTCGGATTAGACCTTTCCATCCCGGGACTCCCCGTCTCTACTTTCATCTATGTTCCGCTGTCCTCTAAAGCGTCCCCCACCTACATTCTACTGTCCCTCACCTGACCCTCAGTGGTCTTTGTCTACTTTCATCTCTGCTCTGCTATCTTCTAAGGGGTCCCCCAATCTATGTTCTGCTATCCCCCGACAAGTGTGCCCCATCTATATTCTACTATCCCTTAAGGCTTCCCCCGACCCTCAGTGGTCTTTGTCTAGTTTCCCAAAAGGTACTCAAGTTAAACACACAAAACTGGAGATTCAAAGCTAAGGTCTATATATGAGGGATCTTTTGTCTTTCTGGACTTGGGTTCTCTTAATCAGTATAAAATTTTCTACTTCTAGCTATTTATCTTCAAATGTTCTGATTTCCTTTCTCTTTACAGCGGAATAAGTCCACTGTGTGCCTGTACCATGTTTTTACTATGTATCCATCAGTCAGTCAGTAGACGTTGTAGTAGTAGCTTTTTTATTGCTGTGAATGGTGACTAGGACAACTTAGGAGAAAGAAAGGGTTTCTTCACTGGGTTTACAGTCTCGGAGGGTTAGAGTCTCTCATGGCATAGCTAGGGCACAGCCACAGGAACAGCTGGAGCAGCAGCTGGGAGCTCACATCTTGATCTGCAGGCAGGAGGCAGAGAGGGAGAGGAGAGAGGGGGGAGATGAGGGAGAGAGGGAAAGAGAGGGGGGAACAACAGGAACAGTACAAGTCTTTTGAGGCCTCAACACCTGCCTCTAGTAACACACCTCTTCCAACAAAGCCACGCCTCCTAATCCTTCCACCAACTGAGAACCAAGCATCCAAATATAGGAGCCTATGGGGGCCATTCTCATTTAAACCACTGTGGACATCCAGACCGCTGACATCCAGACTGATCCCCGAGAAAACTAGAAACAGGCTACCACCTGATCCTGCACCATTCCTGGGTACATTCCCAAAGGATTCTGTATCCTACTGCAGAAATACTCGCTCGCCCATTCATGTTCCCTATTCACAGTGACCAGATCTTTGTTTTGTTCAAGTGCTTCGGGGTGTCTCCTCAGCCTAGCTACTGAGCTGGTCATGACCATTTGTATCCATTCCAGCTTCTGTTGAATATCGCACATCATCGCTTCGCAGAACAAAAGGATGACGGTTCAAGACTACAGTTTTGTTTTGATCAGCTCTCGAGGAACCCACTTATCCACCTTTCTCACCTTTCCAGTTTGCTTCAGATATCAAAACAATTGTCAAATGGTCCACACGGAGTTTGCTGACAACTTCTCGCGTAGTTTTATAAGAGGCTCTGTGACCACTCTCACTTGGTCATTGTCAACTTCTGACGGCCCACCACAGCATGCCTCATCTTCAAGGCTCTCGTCTCCTTTGCAGACCTTTTCTTTTTAATTTTTTTATTCTGTTTTATGTGTACAGGTATTTTGCCTGCTTGTCAGAGCTCCCACCTCTCCACACTGCTGCACAAGGGGCTAAGTTCTAGCATACAGTGACTGGGGGACATGCTCACCCACAGCAATTACTTTATTTTTGATTTTTAAACTATTTCATTTTGTGTATATGGGTGTTTTTGCTGGCTTGCATGCATGTCAGTGGAGCACGTGTGTGCCTGGTGCCAGTGGGGACCAAAAGAAGGTGTTGGACCCCCTGTAGCTGGAACTACAAACAGTTGTGAGCCTCCATGTGGGTGCTGGGAATTGAGCCCGGGTCCTCTAGAAGAGCAGCCAGTGCTCTTAGCTGCTGAACCATTTCTCCAGCTCCAGTAGTTACGATATAAGGATTCTTGCTTCTTTACTTCAGTTAAGCACTAGTTAAAGTAACCTGGTGTGTGTGTGTGTGTGTGTGTGTGTGTGTGTGTGTGTGTGTATGTGTGTGTGAGTGTGTGTATGTGTGTATATGTGTGTGAGTGTGTGTGTGTATATGTGTGTATGTGTGAGTGTGTGTATGTGTGTGAGTGTGTGTACATGTGTGTGTATGTGTGTGTGAGTGTGTGTGTGTGTGTGTGTGTGTGTGTAGGAGGTGAAGGAGAAAGAATAGGAAAGCAAGGTTTCCTGAGTCAGCCAAACTTGCCTGGTTGAACACAGCAGCTGCCAGCCAGCCATTTGGCTCTTGAACACCAGGAAGACTGATACTGCGAAGTGAAATGTGTTGTAAAGACACGTGCTGAATTGCAAAAAAAAAAGGGGGGGTTATATTGATTATACACTGAATGTATTCTTAGATATATAGTAGGCTAAGCAAAATATATTTCAAAATTTAACTTCACCTGTTTAGACGTACTTTTTTAAAGTGGCTACTAGAAACGTAAAATTGCCCCCTGTGGCTTCTTGTGTGGCTTCCACAGTGTGGAGTATGAGCAGTGCAGACCACTTTCTCACTCACAGCTCCTTGTGGTCAGCAGTGGGCACTGACCACGCAGAGGCCAGAGCCAGGAACATGACTCTTAGCTACCACATTAAAAGCAGCTGGTCTCTGTGGTTCTGCTCTCCACAGCCAGGGCCAACCACAGGCCCCACAGCATGGTGGGAAAGAACTTGAGGCCAGTGTGGCCTTTGCTGGAGTCCTAGCTCCTCAGGACATTCTTGTACTTCACCCACATTTGTTCTATTGTCCACAGAATAGCAGGACCTATAACAGGGATATCCCCCCCATTTAATCAGCTTTTCTCATACCTACTATGTGCCCTAAGAAAGCTCAGCACACATTGTGACTCACCTCTCCCTCACCTTCAGAGACACTATGCTAAAAAGAATCGTTGGGGATAGTACATTGTTCTGAGCACTTTTTAGGAGTCCACTGGTTCCCGGGTGATTTCTCCTCAGTATTACCGTGAGACTTCAGAGAAGTCATTTTCTTCTCTGTCTTGCAGATGGTGATATCACCTGTCCCACTGGGCTGCTCCGAGGATCAGATGAGGCAGTGGGAGTCAGGCACAATTCTGGATCCGTGAACTCTAGAGGCCAAGTCGCTGTTCTTAACAGTATTATCGCACTAGTTACATTGCTGTTTTCAAATCGGAGTGATTCCAAAGGTGTCCCCAGAAGAATGACTGACCCAGGAGACAAAAAGGAAAGATCTGGAAGACTTCTGGAAGTGATGGAAGACGGCCTTGAGCCTTTGAAGAGTTCATGAAAAATTCATATCCAAGTGGTGCACATCCTGGCCACCTGGGGCTCGTGCCAAGAAGGCCTGTACCTTGGCTAAGTCAGTCAAAGACATGGTGGAAACAGCTCTAATTGCTGCCCACCAGCCCAGGCTCCATTTCCTGCCCACATCCCTGGATACTGACCTTTGCCTGCATATGCCTGCTACCTTCTGCCCGTGGGCTTCTTCTGTCTAGACCAGTGGGTCCTCAACCGTTCTGACGCTGCAACCCTTTAATACAGCTCCTCATGCTGTGATGACCCCAACCATAAAATTATTTTCATTGCTACTTCGTCACTCTCATTTTGCTACAGTTATGAATCACAATGTAAATATTTTTAGAAATAGAGGTTTGCCAAAGGGGTCGTGACCCACAGGCTGAGAACTACTAGTCTAGTGGAAGCTGCCAGGCCTGAACTCAAGGCAAAGTTAACAGCACCAGAAGGCTGGCCGTGGACTAGAGGTGAGCAAGTGCCATGGAGAAACCCCTCCATGCTTTGGCCCTGATCTTCAAAGCATGTTCTCTACCGACAGACACCCATATTTCTCAGTCTTGGGTTGCAGGTCCTTACAGTAACTATTAGTGTGATAAAGTACCCGTAGTTCACTGTCCTGGCCCCCCATGACCCTGCTGGTGTTGAGCACATAGACAAGGAAGATGAACTTTAACTTTGCTTGGGGAACCCAGCTCAACATTCCCTTCCCAAGAGAATCCAGATTGGATGAGGTAGCATTCTGCCTCCAGAACCGCCCCCCCCTCCAGTGTGTGTCTTCTCTCCCACTCCATCCCCACACACCTGTAGAGCCACCAGGCCAAGAATAGTGAGCTAGGACCAAGGGAAGTTTCCTGCTTCCTGGAAGTGAGCCAGAGAGGCTCTTGGTCCTTGTGATGGTTACTGTTGTTAACCTGACAAAGTCTAGGATCACCTGGGGGACGGACATCCTGGGAATGGCTGTGTGGAGCCCAGCTTGATTGAGTTAATAGTGGTTGGAAAACCCACCTGATGTGGGTAGGACCATTCTGTGGCAGGGATCCTGGACTACGTAACTGGAGAAAGGGAACTGAGCAACAGAAAACACAGCTTCATCTCCCTCTGCTTCCTGATAGCGGATGTGATGTGAACTCACATTCTTTTGTTTTTTTAACTTTTCTAATTTTTTTAAATTTAACTGCCTTATTACACTGTGTATCCAGACTGTTCATTTCCCTTGTCTGCACAACCCGAGGCATCCGACTTTGCAAGCGCTACATGTAAAACCTTGCTGTGTATTGCCGAATTGTTTTTGAGTCACAAAAAGACAACTTCCAAACCAGCGTTCTTGAGGAGTGCATCTCCAGGAGGGCCAGGGCTGAAGAAAATCTCTGTCAGGAGGAGGTTTTTCCGTCATCCCAGGCCTCGGACTTGTGGAAATCTCTTTCTATACCAGCCCTAGACACAGAGCACAGCACTTATATCAAGAGACCTCCATCCCTGCTTGTGCTGGCTGAGACTAGCATGCTTCAGCTCGAGGCTACTCACTCATTCTGGAATCCCAGTAAAACCAGTTCCAAAGGCAATTCAGAATGAACAAAACAAACAAAAAACCCAACACCTTTGGTTTGCATTTGTCGCCCAGATTAGCTATGATGTTCTTCGTTTTGTAACATCAAACACACAGTTCACACGATTCCTGAGTTCGGTTTGTGGAATCAGGCTCAGGATTTGCTAGCACACCCGCTCGTCATGCTGTTTGGACTTTACCTTCTGAGCCTTAGCTCCTCTGTTTTCTCTACAGGTCAGCATAAGAGCTCTTACATCCTACAGCTGCCGTGGGGATCCGACACGGCACACATCAAACTCACGGAATAAAAGATGCAACGCTGGGCATCATTATCAGTGTTAGGGTTGATTGATTTTCTGAGGTTGCCTTGTTTCACACTGAGGAAATAGAAATCTGGGCTGTTAAATTTTTGCTACTTACATATACTCGTAGCAGAACCCGGCTTCGACTGGTGGGCCTCAGAAGTAATGATAATGGCCTTGGTACAATTGCAGGCTAACATTAAAAGGATGTTCCCTCCTTTCTCCTTCTCTATGTCTTCTCTTCTCCATTGGTATGGTTGGCACCTGGGCACACGCTGGGCATCAGCATGCAATATCTTGGCACTCTAGACTAAGAAAATACTTTTAACGTTTATTGATTCACACCCTTGCTTAAAGTCTCCCTAATTGTGGTGCTGGCCTGTGAGATGCCAGGGCTGAGAAATGAGAAGGGCTATTGGCACCTTATCCTCCATGCTGCAAGAGGTTTGGCATTCCTGGCCCTTGGTGTTAATGGTAGTCATGTCCTTTCAGCCCTCACAATAGCCTTCGATGCCCTCCCATGTGTCTGCACGTCCCAGGAGGGGTTGAGGCTGCCATCATTCCAGTGAAACTGGCTGATGGGACTTTTCAAGCTTTCCTGGCTTAACAAACTTAGGTCAGACTCTCCCTTCAGCCTTCTGAAGCTCAGTTTCCCAGGCTGTCAAATGGGAGAGTCATCCCCAGCCACTGGACTGTCAGAAGGTCCTAGAGGGTGTGTGGGGGACATGAATAGTATGTATGAGTGGCACACAGAAAGCGCTCAACATGTAGAGATGTAACACAGGGTGCAGGCTCCAACTCCCCCTTTTCTACTGGTTGTTTCTCGATGTGACAGGGCCAAGCGGGCCATTCACAGCTTTCCAGACTTCATTCTGGTCTAATTGGAGTCTTTGTGGAGTGAAGTCCAGTATTGAATTTGGCTTGTATCTGACAGCTCACTCTATGCACGGCTAACAGAACTTGCTCTGCCCATGCATGCATGCATGCTACAGGGGGGATTCTTGGCCTGGGCTCAGAGGGGATTGCTGGAGAAAATGTCCCATTCAATTAAGGCTGATTGGCCCTGACAGTTGTCTGGGTGAAGTTTATAAGGTACATCTAATCTGCATGCATCTGGTCATAAAAATGCAAAACAACCCTTTCCCACCCAAGTTCTGACTCCAGATGTGGCTGACTCCAGATGTGGCTGCCTCACAGTGATTGGCATCGGATTTTTTTTTTTTTTTTTTGCAGCCGTCCTACATTTTAAATCTTTTTCTATTTAAAATATATTCATCATAATTATGGAATGCAATAAACAAACTTCAGCCTGATGACAAGCTTTAAATATAAGAATGCTTCAGCTTAAAATAAATGCTGTGATTTTTCAGCCCAGGACGGGGCCTGCACTGGCAAGCATCCTTCAGAGGAGCCCTGACCTTGTCACTGTCGACCAGAACCAATTTCTCTCCAGTACTGGCTGATATTTGGAAGGGGACAAAGGGGGAAAAATTAAAAGAACTATTTATATCAGATTTAAAAAATGTGCACAGTTCTTTAGAAAACCATTCTTGTAGGAAGGAGAAAAAATGCTGCATTCCAGTTGACCGTGTCTGGAGAACTCCTGTGGCACAGTGTTTCTATCTGCACAGAGAGTTTGCAGGACACTGGGGCTGACCAGGTCACCAGGGTTTACATCCTAGCTTCCTCATTCCGTGTTGTTACTGGAGCAAAGTGTTGCTGTGTGCCTCGGTTTCCTTAGTTAGAGAACGGAAGGTGGTAAGGATGTGTATTTCATAGCGTAACTGTGAAATCTGCTGGCCTCTGGCTAACCGTTATCATCTGGTCTCTTCCCGTGTGTCCTTTAAAGGGGAAACTGACGTTTCCAGAGGAGACGTTATTTGCACAAGTCTCACGACGAGGCTGAGAATGGAACGCTGATCATTTGGCTTCACTCACGGACATGCGAATGTATGGTCAGCTTGGGTCACACTGGTGTTTCCTTCTCAGTTTAAAGCGCAGTTGATGGCTCCGACTGCATACTCACGACAGCTCGACAGCTGCTTCGACCCTGCTGAATCTGTCTACACTGCCGCTGTCTACACTGCCGCTGTCTACACTGCCACTGTCTACACTGATTCTGTCTACACTGATCCTGTCTATACTGATCCTGTCTACACTGCCACTGTCTACACTGCTGCCGCTGTCTACACTGATTCTGTCTACACTGCTGCTGTCTACACTGATTCTGTCTACACTGATCCTGTCTACACTGATCCTGTCTACACTGCCGCTGTCCACACTGATTCTGTCTACACTGCCGCTGTCTACACTGCCGCTGTCCACACTGCTGCCGCTGTCTACACTGCCGCTGTCTACACTGCCGCTGTCTACACTGATCCTGTCTATACTGATCCTGTCTACACTGCCACTGTCTACACTGCCGCTGTCTACACTGCCGCTGTCTACACTGATCCTGTCTATACTGATCCTGTCTACACTGCCGCTGTCCACACTGCCGCTGTCCACACTGCTGCCGCTGTCTGCTCTGATGTACCATGTCTACACTGATGGATGCCGTCTCTTCCAGTGCCTTTTCTTCATTCCACTGGGGTCCTGATGCAGCGTGGGTGAGAGAGCATCCTTGGGCCTTCTCTGTGGCCCCAGGACTCCCCTTTATCTTTGATCTATTTAAATGAATTTGTAATTGACAGTTAAAGAACTAACCTCTCTGCTTAATTTTAGATAAGTCGGCGTGTTCCCAAGCTGCTGGTTTTTTAGCCACTCCTGGACCTCAGCCATGACCTCATGATTCTGTCATTAGCAGTGTGGACAGCTCTGCTCCTCAGAAATCCAGCGCTATCCACGGTTCGTGTCAACAGTCTGCTCCTCTTTAAAGTGGCACAACCTCTGAGTTCCCAAGTGTCTGCTGCTAAATTTGGACCCTGTCTTTGGTAATCGTGCTCCTATTAGGCTGATGAGAGAGTTCGCAGAGCTGGGTCTTTGGGCTTCTGCCCACAGTGTGAGCCAAGCAGGAAACGAGTCTGTGAACTCGACTTCTGCGATGTGGAAAAGGCCTGTCCATCACTTGGCTCATGGCACAGGCTCACTATCAAAATAACACATGCTGCCTTTCCCAGGAGGTGGACTCCAGGCCTGGCAGGACCCAGAATCCAGCAGGAGTGAAAGCCTTTCCTGGAAAAGGGGTAGCTGCGCTTTGATTCTCCTGCAGTCCTGGCTGGGGCCCTTGTGGTGGCCACAGCCTTGTCTGACAGGCTAAACGTACTCCTGTTTGTGGGGATGTGGCATGGAAAGTCGACAGAATATGACCTCTGGAGGCGAGTGAGCCCAGGCTCACACACTTATGACCTCTGGAGGCAGGTGAGCCTAGGTTCACACACTTAAGACCTCTGGAGGCGAGTGAGCCCAGGCTCACATACTTATGACCTCTGGAGGCAGATGAGCCTAGGTTCACACATTGGGGTTACCATTTATAAACAGGATGAACTGGGATGGCCAGCCTCAGGTCTTTCTCGGGTCATCATGAAGGATTAATGATGTCATGTGTGGAAAGAACGGAGTTCAGAGTGCATGCACAGGAGGGAGGGGGCGAGATTCTGTCTCCAGAGCCAAGGAGACACTTGACATGACTTTCTGCATAATGTAGTCAAGGTCCTCTAGAGGAACCGAACTGGCAGAGTGCATACATGTTTGAAAAGGAGATTACATCATGGCGTATATAACAGGGGCTGGGGGTCCAACAGTGAATGTCTGCACAGAGGAGCATTCAGTCTGCATTAGAGGACCAAAGAATTGAAGTCAGTCATCTGCGAAGTGTAACGACGGTATTGGCATTGTGGCAGCAGTATAGTGATCCACTCTTCAGCAAGACACAAAATCAGCAAGCAACAAACACTGCCTTATCCTCGGCCTCTTCATGTCTGGGCTGGCTGGTTGATGGTGTTGCCTACTCTGAGGGAGGGTCTTACACTGTCAATTAATACTTTCTGGAAATATTCTTCACAGACTTTCCCAGAGTCATGTCTCTTAACTGAGTGCAGAACCAGTTAAACTAACAACTACACTTGGATTAGGACTAACTACACTTGGATTAGGAAATTTGTTTCTCCTTCTGTAATAAAATGGCAAATGAACAAGGTGTGCTATTCATTTCAGTATTTATCAACTGGAAATGTCTGAAATTCAGTAATAGATTTGTAATGTCTGTCATGGCTGAGGAGTAGGTGGTAAGAACAGCATTCCATGCGTTTCTGTCTCCCTTCTGGAATGTAAGCCCTGAAGCTAAACTTGAACAATAATCCAAAGCATTTTTGCTTCTTATTCTTCATAAGGCCTATTCTAAATGCATGTTTGCTGGGTTTTAAGCACTCTATATCCCACAGAGACCTTGAGTTTCAAAATAACAGATACTATAACTGGTAAGGAAAACATTAATAATTTTACCCTATATATAAGGGATTGATATCTCAGATTGGGGAATAAATTGCCCAGAATCCTGCAGTAAGATGATAGCAGATAATAGGTATGCTGTCAGGAAGGCTAGGACAAAAGTCCCCATGTTACTGTCTGTGAGAAGTAGGAGTGAGAAGTACTAGGGTGTGGTCTACGTTTGTCCCAGGAGAGCTTTTTCCAGCTTTGTTTCTGTGACTCAACCCACTCCCACCCCCAAAGAATTCCCTAGATAGCATAAAGAGTCTTTGGCATTTTAGGTTTCAACTCTAGGCTATGTAATGATCTTGAACAGGTCACATTTCAGGATCTTTACCAGTGCTGTGTGCCCAGCCCAAGAGAGGCATCCCCTGGGGTACAAGGCCTGGTCAGCAGAGCCAGCTACCCTTTCTCAGGACTTGCTAAGAGAACATCTCCAGAGATCTGAGTCCCAGAGGAGTTTCCCCTCCAAAGGACATCAATAAGGAAGTGTGTGTGTGTGTGTGTGTGTGTGTGTGTGTGTGTGTGTGTGTGTGTTGTAGGAGAGGAATGATGTAATGATGGGAAGAACAAGACATTTTAGCGACTTGCAGATGAAAGCATCCTTGAGCTGGATTTCTCAGCCTTCTACACATCAATTCAACTGTGCCTGGAAAAGTACTTAACTTGCCATAAGATGCCAAGTCATGAGACCAACCGAGAGAGAGAGAGAGAGAGAGAGAGAGAGAGAGAGAGAGAGAGAGAGAGAGAGAGAGAGCACTTGAGAGAAACAGACAGAGACACAGAGAGACACAGAAACAGAGAGGCTATTCTGGGAACCCCCCTGCCCTTTCCTGAGAGCAAAGTGTTTATGGGAAGGAAGAGGTTTGCTTCTTGGTGGCAGGCTCTGCCTTTGCTCTGTGTGTGATGTTGGAAAAGTCAGAGTGAAGGGCTTTCGCCTATGATTTCATGAGAGATGGAGAGAAGGGGAAAAGGAGGAAGGGGAAAAGGACAGGAGGGGAAGAAAGGGCAGGGAGAAATGGGAAAGGAGAAGTGAGGAAAGACAGGGAAGTGAGGAGGGAACAAGTAAGAAGGGTGTAAGAAGGGTGAGGAGTGAGGGAAGAGAGTGAAGAGCCTGGAGCAGGGAGGAAGTGCCAGAGAGAGACAGACTGGCCCCAAGGACAGATGGCCTGCAGGGGGGTGTGCAGAACCGCTTTCTCCCATCTCGAACCGCCCTCCTCTGTGACAGCATGGCCCCTGCATCTGGGATGCTGCAGGTGCCTGGTCCTCATGTGGAGCCAGAGGACAGTGCAGAGCGGGCTCCATGTCCACAGCCAGAGGCTGAGCTTGCAGGAGGGAGTCTTCAGCTGGATGCTGGTAGAGGGCTGAGCCGGGACTTGGAGCAGCAGGCCACTCACCCTCTGTGTCCAGGACCCCCAGGAAGGGCTTCTAACTGATGTGGCCAGTCTAAGGATCCAGACAGAGCGGGGTTTGCGTCTTGGTCTATTTTTACCAGTAGCTCTAGGCATGTGATTTTGAGCCTCAGTTTCCCTGTCTGTGAAACGGCCCTAATATGAGAACAGGTCTGGTGGGTGGTGAGAAGATTGTGAAGAAACCGAATAGCCAGGACTGATTCCAAGGCCAGAAGCTGCAAACTGATTGCCAGACAGCTGGATTCATGAGAGAGGATGATTGTTTCTTCTTCCAGCTTTGGAGTTTTTAACATTTATCACTGATATTGGCACCAGGAGTTTTCTTATAGGAAGAAATTTTTATTCTCAGCTTCTCATGAAAGATTCTGGCAGGACACTGGGTGACTTCCCTTGATACATCTCCTTCCATGACCTGGAAGTGACTTGACTTTTTCTTCAAGTACCTGTGTCTGCTTGCATTTCTGTTTGACTGACATGGTCTTTCACAGAGAAAGGTAAACAAACCAGCCAAGGGACAAGCTGTCATGTCTTTCTCAGAACAAGCCAAGTGTCCATCACTCCATTGACTCCACCACTTCAGCTAGCATGGAACCCATGGACTGACTGGGTTGCAAGCGTATTTCCCAATGAGCTCAAGGATCCAAGCAAGAGGCAGCATCCCTTGAAAGAATATGTCTCAATGTAGTGTTTGAACGATGCGGCTTCCGTTCCAGGCATTCCTTGGAGCTTTGCAAGATTGTCGAGTATTTAGGCAACAAGTAGGGAAAAAACTTAGATGATGGATCTTTCCAAGGATTGGAAGACTTGGGCACAGGCAGCTCCCCCTCAGTATTCACATGGGATTAGTACCCACAGGCCTGCTGTAGACACCCAAATCCAAAGTCCCTTGTGTAGCCTTCGCATGGCACCTACACACAGCCTCTGTAGACTTGAATCCTCCCTAATACAATACACATGCTGTGTTGATGTTTGCTATGTGACATTGCTCAGGGGCAAGAGGAAGAAGGGGTCTTTCTAGGTTCAAAACAGACACAGATTTTCTCTGAATCGATTTGAACAGGTGTGAGTTGAATTCACGGGTGTTGGACCCATCTTTCTGGAGGACATATTGTGTGCCCAGCAGGAGGCCACAGGGCACACAGGCAGAAAGGACCTGGGTTGATGGAGGCAGGAGCCTCCACTGCTTGAGTACCTGCTGTGTTTTGAATCCAGGGCTGTGCCCCTCACCTAGACATATCTGCTGGCCCAGAGCATTTAAGGTCCAGCATGGGAAGGCAATGGGCAAGCAGAAAATCAGGTTTTCCAAGACAACAGTATAACGTTCTGGGGAATCCAAGAGAAACAGCTTGGAGGAGTATGATCCTGCTTCCTGGGAAGGTTAAGCCCTGGATAACAGTGGGGTTTTGCCTGTGGCAGAGGTATGAGTGAGCAGTCTGGGCAGGAGGTAGGAGCCATAAGGATGTAGCTAGTGTTCTTAGAAAGACTGTAGGGTGCTGGACCATTGTATGGGAGAGTCCAAAGGAGAGACGGGGCAGGAAGGAGCACTGAGATCACATTGGGCATGTGCTCTGGCTGCCGGGTGGAGAAAGCAAGTGACAGCTAACAGGAGTCCTGGGCAGCTTTCTAGAACAGGAGCAGCCGGGTGGCACCCAGGATCGGAAAGATGACTTCAGAGGCCACGTGGAGGCAGCTCAAAGTGGCTGAGTCTGAGGTGGAAGGTCAGAGAGAGAAAATGGAGGCGGTGATGCTGTCTGGGAGCAGAGACAGGACTGCGGGAAGCCTTGCTGGAGAAATAGCTGAGGAGATTCGGAACAGCTGCAGCATCCCTGAAGGAGTCTCATTTGCATAAAAGCTGGATCTTTTTCGAAGTTCCACCCCAACCAATGGGTGGTTAATTGGGTTTGTTCATCCAACAGCAAACATTTATGGATGCTGGCCCCACTGGGACTCCCAGCGAAGGCTGAGAGGAGGAATGAGAAGAGCAGATTCTTGCCCAGGAAGTGGAGAGTCACCTGGAAACCTTGCTTTATAAAGGGTTTTTGTGATCCAGCATCCTAGGAAGCAGATGGTTGCCCTCCCCCTCAGCCTGCACTCCAGCTCCCATTTTCCCTGGCTCAGATGATACACATGGCTGCCACTGAACTCAGGCAAGAAGAGCCAGGCCTGATTGACAGTTTCCTGTGTGCCAGGCATAGTATCAAGGGCTTGTCACCAACTATCTTACCCCAGAATAGAGTTCAAGGCTTGGCAAGCTTCCTGTGAAAGGCCAGGCAGTCAAAAGTTTAGGCTTGAAGGCCAAATGGTCTCTGGAGCGGCTATTTCAATCTACCATTGTAACACGAAAGCAGCCATAGACTAAACATAAATGAATGGACAAGGCTGCGTTCCAATAAAGCTTTATTTATACAAATAGGCTGTGGGCCAGGGTTGGCCTCAAACCATATTTTGTTAATATAAGATGGAGTTCCCTGCTGTAGATGAGGAGACTGAATGCTCCAGTCAGGGCCCCGGGGATGGAGGCCACTCAAATGAGGCAGCCGGAGAGGGCTTAGGCAGGTAAGAATAGCAGTGCAGAGGAAGCATCAGGGGAGGCTGTCTCCTCCAGGAAGGTTTGCCGCAGGTGGAAGCTGCCCTCTGAGGAAAACATCTCCAAATGTGGCTCCTTCATAGGATGTTAGAACTAGACAAGCCTGTGTCAAATCCCAGCTCAGCTAATTACTCCTTCTGTGTCTTGGGGCAGCTCCTTTTACCTCTCAGAACCCCACTTTTCCTCTCTGGAAAACAGCCAAGTGTCTTTCTCTATACAGAATGGTTCTTGAGGGCCATCTGGCCCACTGGGATGTTAGTTTACCACAAAAATTCCCAAGACCAATCTCAAACTGTATGAACCCCAGAGTCCATGGCTTGATCAGAAAACCCATGCCCCGTTTGGGTCCTGGGGGCAATCTGGACTTTCCATCTGCTTGTGAGAACCTAGTTATGTTAGTTTCTCTCCCCATTGCTGTGATAAAGTGCTCCTCCCAAAGCACCTTAAGGAATGAAGACCTCATTTCGGCTCACAGTTCAAGGGTGAAGTCTGTCATGGTGGGGAGGTCTAGGCAGCAGGAGCTTGAGCTGCTGGTCACATCGCAGTCACAGCGAAAACAGGAAGTGATGAGAGCGGTCACTCATGCCTTTTCTCTGCCTATGCAGGCCAGGATCCCATCTGGAAATTTGCCACCTAGGGTGGGTGGGTCTTCCCACCTCAATTAATCCCATTAAGATAAATTCCCTATGGGGATGGAGAGGTTGCTCAGTGGCAAAGAGCACTTGTTGATCTTGTGGAGGATCTGGGTTTGGTTCCCAGCACCTATACTGGGCAGCTTGCAACCTCCTGAAACTGCAGTTCCAGGGGATGTGGTACCCCTGCTGGTCTATGTGGGTACTGCACACAGGTGGTGTATATACAAACAAGCAGGTACACACATGTACACATAAATAAAAATAAGTAAAATTAAAACAAAGAAAGGCAAACAATCCCCCACAGGTATACCCAGACATGCATCTTCTAAGTGATTCTAGATTCTGTCAAGTTGACAACACTAGCCATCACACAGGTCTTGTGGCTTTTTGTGAAAGTTTTAAATAAACAATATAATTGCAGGTTTGGTGTGAGCTAACCCATCACTTGAAAGAGCAGACTCTCTACCCTGCTACCCACCAAAACAAGACCTTAATCATCTGACCCCCATGGGGATAACATCACCTTCACTCACCATTTAACAGCTGGGAAAACTTAGAGCAGAGGAAGACCCAGATACCTGCCTGAGTCTGGCAGATATCCACTGGCCCAGACACAAGCGTGCTGGCTTGCATCCTCTCTTTTCCTGTGTGGTGGGGCATGATGGGAAGGCCAGTGGAGGGCAGGTATTTAGTAAATGGGAAAGTTCAGAGACCCCGGGGAAAACCCAAGGGCTGAAGGTGAGAGGCTCAGCCTCCCCAGGCGCTGCAGAGAGGGACCACCCAGTAGGACCTGGCAAATTTGTCTAAGCCTTTACACTGCCTTGGGACAGGCACAGTCTCCACAAAGCTGTGCAACCCAGCAGGGTGTGCAAAACCAGCCAGGGTGTGTGAGTCACGCTAGGGGACTGGCAGCTTGCACAACAAGGCTTCCTCTCCTCCTCCTTTTAAATCAAGCCATGAGACTGGTTCATGGCAAAGGGACCCAAATACTCTGCAGAGAAAGACATGTGTCCTTGGGAGTGCCAGGCTTCTCCTTGGCATCCTTATGTGGAGATACCGAGACATGTATTTTTTTTTTTTAAGCTAA
This sequence comes from Peromyscus eremicus, assembly GCF_949786415.1. Classification (NCBI taxonomy): domain Eukaryota; kingdom Metazoa; phylum Chordata; class Mammalia; order Rodentia; family Cricetidae; genus Peromyscus; species Peromyscus eremicus. Next base: position 14,872,557 of record NC_081423.1, read on the forward strand.
TAAATCCTAAACCTTGTTTGAATCCCAACCTAGAACAGATGCAATGCATATGGTCAGTAGACCTGGAGTTGCAAATAAATACATTTGGAAACCAAATATTTAAAAAGCGATTCTTCTCTGTCTTTTTCTCTCTTTCTTTCTGTTTTCCTAAGGGTAGCTGCCAAGATCAGCCCAGAGATTTGGAATTCTCTAAAGCCACTGCCACAGGATTGTATTCTCTCAGCCAGAAGGGAATTATAATGCCTTAGGTGAGGAGTGTGTAGAACTTTTAGCTTGCATGTCAGTCCCTAGCATTGGCCACAGCTGCCTGGGGCACTGGGCTGAAAGAGGACCTAGACTCAGTTGGAAAGAGTGCTGCGATCGATTAGCAATGTCTGCCCTGAGATATGTGGTAGGCAGTATAGGTATGCATGCCATATTATTGTTTTGTTATTGTATATGTTATATATTATTAACTATGTCATATTTACTGTATTATTCCTAAGGGCTTTAGAATCTCATAACTTCTTTGTTTAGTTTGCATAAAGTGTAATGAAAATTTTAGGGCACAAAGGAGTCAGGGACTTTGAAGAGTCTCATCTACCATCTAAAACGATGCCCCCATATCTAATTACTCCTCTCACTAACTCAGTCCTTCATTGTCAGGCCATCTCAGACTAGAAAGAGCACTTAATGCGGACGTTTACCACTTGCTGACATCTCCATGCTCCTGGTGATCAGGCTGTTTCCTGACCAGACTATCAGCTTTTTTTTTTTTTTTTTTTTTTTGGTTTTTTGAGACAAGGTTTCTCTGTGTAGCTTTGCGCCTTTCCTGGAACTCACTTGGTAGCCCAGGCTGGCCTCGAACTCACAGAGATCCGCCTGGCTCTGCCTCCCGAGTGCTGGGATTAAAGGCATGCGCCACCACCGCCCGGCGACTATCAGCTTTGCAAGGACAGAGATGCGGTGTGTTTGCGCTCACTGCTTTGGCCCTCACACCTACCTGACAGCATTGGTCATACAGACTCCGAGTGAAACACTGTAGGGAAGCTATGTCATTTTTTCACATATAAGCTTGCCGTTGTTGTCTTTCGGACTCTGGGCTCAGCCCAGAACGGGGTTTGCAGACCCAGATTCAATAAACAAATGAGTGAGCAGCAGTCACATACACTGGCGACCCGAGATAGGATGAAAGGCTCAGTAGTACAGTGGGTGTTGAGAAGGTAAGGCTGGCAGGGCGGGGCAGTGGGCTTTGATGGAGGGACGGGGGTCTTTTCACTCTGGCCCAGTCTACAAGGGCAGCCTTTGGACACTCCCTAGTGTGGCTGAAAGACAGTCCAATTTCTCCTGCACATAAGCTTAGTTAAGGACACTGTGTGAGGACATCAGCAGCAGAACTCTGTCTCCAGAGTTCCTAAGGTGAGCGTCCAGGAGACACTGACCTTGACTCGGCCCACAAGCATATTGCAGACAGTTTTCACAGCTTTTTAACTCAGCTGAGCTGGGAGAAAATGCCACTTTAGACCATTTTTCCTTCTTGTTCTTCAGACATCGACAGGGAACAAGGAAGTTGGCTAGGTGGTTGTTTGTTTGAAGGGCCTTGGACAGGTTCAAGTTCAGAATCTCACCCTTACAAAGACTGCTGTCTTCCAATGCCAGCACAGGAAAAGAACAAAACTAATATCAGCAATGGCGCTATGTTTGATAACAACATTGGCTATGAAGCCATGCTTGCTAACATCAGCCATGACACCATGCTTGCTAACATCGGGCCATGATGCCATGCTTGCTAACATCGGGCTATGATGTCATGATTGCTAACATTGGCCATGACATCGGCCATGTGTCTCCAGTTGAGCTGCTCTGCATTAGTACCATAGACCTGTCTTGTCTCTACCACTCTTTTTTTTTTTTTTTTTTTGGTTTTTCGAGACAGGGTTTCTCTGTGTAGCTTTGCGCTTTTCCTGGGACTCACTTGGTAGCCCAGGTTGGCCTCGAAATCACAGAGATCCGCCTGGCTCTGCCTCCCGAGTGCTGGGATTAAAGGCGTGTGCCACCACCGCCCGGCTGTCTCTTCTACTCTTTAGCTCATACCTGAAGTCTCCATTTACACCAGTGTTTCCTGGAATTCCTGTCAATCAATCATTTAAGATATGGGTCTTAGTGTTCACTGTTGTTTTTAATTCCAGATTGACAATCACTGACTTTCAGTGGGAACATTTTGTTCACCCTCACTGTGAGCCACACCTGAGGAGCCGGTCCCTGTCTTGTTGCTGGTTTCTGTCGCTCCCAACCGTTCCGTGTTCTCATTTAAGCCTTCTTGCCTCTTCTCAACTAGTCACCTTTATTACATAAGCTTCACCCTTTGTTATAGTCCACACTTCCTTGTGGTACCCACTGGCTGTGGGCGCCTTCTTTGCAGTGAGCATCCTTGACTTATCAAAACACAATGTGTTATCAAAATTGACGCTTACAGATGGAAAATGAAAACCGTGGAGCTGCGGGGGTCGGGGGGCTCTGTCCATCCTGCCGCCATGGGCACCATACTAAATAAACTTGCTTCCTTTCAAAAACCAAAAAAACCCTTGAATCTAAATTAAATTAAGTCCAATTTAGTTTATAGCCTTTGAATGTATATGGTATCGCTGTCAAACATTTTGGTTCTATGTGTATTTGAAATGATGCCTTCTGTTACTTTTGCACTCAGTCAAACCTCACCTGTACAGACCCCCACACTTACCCTCTCTGTTTCGTACCTATCACCTATAGATCCTTCCGGAAGACTTGTGTCTTTCCCCAAAGAAGCTCTTTCTAGAATTTCTATGAGCATGGTGTCTTTAGATTCATTTACCAGGGCGGTGACTTTCTGCCTGCACCCCTGAGAGTCCTCCCCAACCTTCTGGTTGGTGGCATTTCTGATTTGCCCATCCTGGTTTGCCTCATTGATGGTACATGCCATTTTCTTCCTGCCCCTTGGTTTTTCCGATTTTGTCTTAGGCTCTCAGGAGGTTTGTTAGACATGTGTTTTTCTTTATATTTATGTAACTTAGAGTCTGTGGCCGGACACTTGCACTAGTTTTTAAAGTTCAGCCTAGCCTTGTGCGGTCATCTCCCTACAGATGACACCTGCCCCATTTTCTCTCCTTCTAGGATTTCAGCTGCATGCGGGTGACATTTCCCCCTCACCATTTTAGAAATTATTTTATGTTCTTTTCTCTCTTTCCTTTCTTTCAATTCTCAGGCTTCGATTTATGTATTTTTTCCATAAACCCACTACTCAGGTCATTAAATCTTTCTTCAGCTGTGTCTGCTCTGCTGTTAAGACCCACTGCCTGGATTCTTCATTGTAATTTTTGTGTTTTTCACAAAATTAAATTTACAACTTTCAGTTCTTGCTTATTTTTAGTTTTCTAGTGAAGTGTTTCAATTTGTCATTTCTTTCTTTACATTTTTAATTTATATATACGTGTGTGTATTTCCAGAGGCTGAACTCTGGTTATCAGGCTCAGTGCCAAGTGCCTTTACCCACGGAGCCATCTACCTCCCTTGCCACTTAGTTCTTGGATAAATTACACTCTGTTTTTAAAGCCCATGGTCCTGATTTAAAGCCTGATGGTCCTGTTTTCCAGATTGTCCACTAATGCTTCTATCACACCCTTTTTTCTTCTTTGCCCCTGTCTTGAGATAACTAATAACTTCTGATTGAATACTTGGAATTCCATATAAAAATTACTGAAGCTCCAGGTGATGTGATTTTTTTTTCCTTCAGAGATTTTGGCAAAATGCCACAGTAGGGGACAGTAGGAACAGATGAAAGTGTAACTGTGCTGACTTAGATGGTTCTGATCTCTGTAAGGCCACATCAATTTCCAGCTCGCCCTTGATCCGTGGATATAGGTTGATATGAGCCATGTCCGATTCAAGCTAGCCTAAGAAAAACTGGAGGCCTTTGTTAGATAAGACATTTTACTGTGAGAAGGTGGGATGTGTTAGGACCACAGGAGTCAAGGAGTTGAGCACCAGGGCTTCCCCTGCCTCCTAGTCTCTGCCTTCACAGAGGTGTGGCGGGGGACGTGATCACGCCAGTCTCTAGGAACACATTTCCTAGAGGCTCAGAGTCAAAGACAAATATCTCAAGGGAGAGTAGTGGCTTGAGACACCGACTCATCACGACAGCCACGCAGGGTCAGTGCTGGAGGCGACTCATCATGACAGCCACGGAGGGTCAGTGCTGGAGGCAACTCATCACGACAGCCACGGAGGGTCAGTGCTGGAGGCGACTCATCACGACAGCCACGGAGGGTCAGTCCTGGAGGTGACTCATCATGACAGCCATGGAGGGTCAGTGCTGGAGGCTGATGGTGGGCACCAGCAGCACAGGATGCACAGGGAAAGAAACGCATCTCAAAGAATGGAGAGGATGGCTGGCACAAACCCATGGCTGCCCAGCTCTCCTGGACATTGGGGGTTGGGATTTCCTAGGAGAGCCGGCAGCTTTTAAAGTGAGTTCCCACTGACAGCTGAAAGGTTCCCTAAGATCCCTGCAAAGAGAGACTTACCACATTGCCCGCTGTGGTGGTATCCATGGAGATGCCTGCTCTGGGCCTGAGTGGCCCTGGACACACAGAAAGATTCTTGTAGAGGTGTCACTAGACTATCAGAGGAAATTCAGATTGTAGCCTGAAGCTCACAAAATCCCAGATAATGATTAGCTACCAAATGGAGTACTTTAGTTTTGAAAGCTGACAGATATCACAAATGCTACAGAATCTAGAACATTTGCATAGTATTCTAGCTAGTCACTCTATCATTCCTCTACAATGCTTTAATCCCTACGTTTTTGGCCACATGGCCTCTGATCCCCTCCTTTGACTGGAAGACATGTAATGTCATTCCTATGGAAAAGAAAGAAAGATGATTCAGTCTTTCTCTTAACGTGATTGAGGAAAAAAAAGATTTGTTTTGACACAGGGTCTCACTGTGTAGCCCTGGCTGGTCTGGAACTTACTACAGAGACCAGGCTACCTCACACTCGAAGATCCACTTACCTCCTGAGTGCTGGGATTAAAAACATGTGCCACGCGTGACAGCTGGCAAAACTTTATTGCTTGGGGAGTTAATGCCTTAGATACTTTTGTAGAGCTGTGACCAAAAGGTCTGAGAGAACAGTTTAAGGAGAGGAGTCAATTTGGGCTTACGGTGTCAGAGGGTTCAGTTCACCACAGCAGAGGGGGCATGGGGAAAGCAGAGCAATGCACATCATGCTGATCAGGAAGCCGAGAGATGAGAGACCAGGGATAAACTACAACCTTTCAAAAGCACATTGACAGGACCTACTTCTAGCTCTGCTTGGGCCCCTAAAACTTCCACACCTCCCAGGAACAGTGCTACCTGCTGGGGGCCAAGTGTTCAAAACATGAGCCTGTGAGGGGGCATTTCATATTCAAACCACATCAGCTGAGATGCAAAAACATGCAAATATACACAAAGATAGACTAACTGTTACACATTTGTGCTACAAGAGCAAGAAGGAATGCTTTTCACACAGAGTTGACAGAAGGACAAAAAAACAGTGACTTCCCAATTGTATTCCTTTTCTGTTACTGTAACAAAATACTTGAGACAATCAGTTTTAAAAGAGGAAACATTTAGTTTTGCTCAAATTCCATGGCTTTTTGCCTGTGTGGAGGCAATGGATAATGGAAGGACCTATGTGGAGAAGAAAAGCTGAGAGAGGGGGAGGGAGAAAAGAGACAGAATTCCAGGATCTCCTTCACAGGCCCCAGGTGACCTAACTTCCTTCCAATAGGACCTTCCTCTTACAGGTTCTACCCCCCTCCAGTAGCCACACTAACCAAGCTTTTGGTTCAACATAAAGACCCTTGAGGGATGTTTAAGATCACAACCAGGGCGATAACCCTGTAGACTTCGTTGCTGAGCATGCTTCTCTGAAGACTGAATTTCTATTTCTGTCAGACAGCTACAGACTCACAACTGCCCACTTTCAGTTTTTATATCTCTCAGGATGCAAGTGTTTCTCACAGCTTAACACCAACTCCACGTTTTTCAAACTGTTTTCTCACACTTACTCTTTGCATACACTTAGGAAGTTCTGTGAGATGGCTTTCAGGAAAGCTTTTGGTCTAGGGGGTGGGAGTTTTACATAGAAGTCATTCCTACCCTAGAAGACACGCTGCTCTGGGTTCAGGGAAGAGGTGTACAAACTTATCTTCTTGCTTCTGATCTCTGAAATGACCATGGTGAGGTCTGGCAGGTGTTGTGGTTTGAATCTGAAATGTCCTTTCTCCACCTCAAACCACAGTTTGAATGCTTCTTTCCCAGCATGTAGGTGGCTGTGATCTGGGCTGCTATGGAAGCTTTAGGGTGTGGGGCCTACATGGAAGTAGGTCACCAGCTGTCTGACTGAGGACACCAGGTTAATCCTGCCCCTGACCCGGGCCACACTCTCTGCTTCCTGGCTGCTGCTGTGTGGACAGCTACTGCCTCATGCCTTCTCTACCACACAGAGCTGTCCCTGCCACGATGGAATGTCACCTCTGAAACCGTCAGCTGACATAAACTTTTCCTTTCATAACTTGTTTCTGCCCAGTGTTTTGGTCCCATCAAAGTAGAAGTAACAGATAGAACACGGGGCATCGAGTGGGCACTCTTAGCCAACTAGGACTGAGGTAGTTTGCTTTCTTAAGTTTGATCAGCATGCATGATTAGACAAGCACACGGCTAGCTTTGGAGGCAGCACGGGCAGAGGGTGATCCCCGAACCCAAAGATTTATTTGCTTTGTGATAAATGTCAGCTCCACCTTCAGATCTGTACATCAAGACTGAGGAGGATGAAGCCCTTTGCTCAAGGTCATATGTCACCAGCGGCAAATGGGAAACACGGTCTCTGGTGGACAACTTCTTCCTTTCAGTCTCCTAATTCCTCTGATGAGGCTTAGAGACAGTAAGAATGTAGAGCTGTTAAGTACTGTGTTGGGCATCTTTCTGCAACTGTGACCATGACAAAATACCTGAGACTATCAACTTATAAAGAGGGAAGGTTTATTTGGCTCACAGCTGGGGGAGTTTAGTCCACAATAAACTGACTCTTCTGCTTTGGGCCCATGGCAGGGCAATAATCACGGTGTGGGAAAGCATGAGCGGAAGATGCCCACTTTGTGCTGGTGGAAAGGGAGGAAGGGAGGAAGGGGCCGGCTCTCCACATCCCCTTCAGGGTACATCTAATGACCGGAAGAGCTCCTGCTACGTCCTACTTCTCAAACTCCCCACAACCTCCCAACAGTGCTGGAGGTTAATCATTTACTTTTCCAGGGGATGCAGCAGAGCCAACATGGCACATTAGCAGAAACCAGGCCTTCACCCTGCTGAGCACCTCCTATGGGGAGACCACATTCTCTCTTGAGGCTGAACTTCACGCCCCGTACAATGGTTCTTAACTTTTGAAAAGGTGGACACATGCAAGAGGCACCAGGCAGAGATTCTAAAATTGCTGTGATGAATAACAAATGATGCCATGGATGACATGTTTTTTTCCTGTATCCAGAGGACTTGGACCTTTATCACCCAAATCAAACACGCAGGGGACACTGGCTTAAGTGTGGACACTTTCCTTGCTAAACTCTTCCTTATATGTGTGTTTCAAAGTGGGACTCAGACATCCATGTCTCAGTACGTACAGAGTGAGCAAGATTCCAGCACAGGCCCTCAGAGAATGCCTTACTGCATGATCATTGGAAACAGACCTACGATGCACTGCGTAGTGTTAACACGTGGGAGGTTAAGTGTGAGCTCTCAGGCCCTTTGATGTGTTAAATACCAAGGACTTTAACGTAATAAAACTGTAAACCTCAAATCAGGGCTAATCACACTAATTTGCTGAACTCCGAAACCAAACCCCTCTTTTCTTCTTAAATTGAACCACAAATCCAAGTTGTTTTGATCTGCAAATCAATCTAACAAAAGATTTGAGGTGGCTTACGAGAACTACGTGCAATAAAACAAAAATCTAACTAGATAAAAACCAGGATCAGGGAAAAATATCAAAACCAGAGGGGACATTACAACATCGATATACAAGACGTGTGTAGTAATTTAAGTTGAAGCAGTGGGTTCCTGAGGCCCCTGGCAGCCAGAGCAACATGGAAGACCCATTAGTTATATGGCATGTGTTACCCATAAGGAGAGATCACTTAATCATTTCTAAACGCAAGTTAGCCAGTTTGAAACAACAACAACAAAAATCTCTTCTGATGGTGTGGGGAGGGGGGAAGGGAATTCAAATTCTCTGAATCACACTTCAAAGTATTTCATTTCAAGATCCTGTTTCATGCATACAAAAGCTTTGGAATCATCAACTTCTTTATCATTTTGTTTCTATTTTTCACCAGCAATAACCTTCCTCAAAGACATCGCAGTGTCCAGAGTTGCCTTGTTTGATTTTTGCCTTAAGCTCTTTCAAGCCATACTGCTTTGGTACACGACCTCATCGTTTCAGCGATTAAAGAAGGAAATTTGCACACGTGTCTCCAGGGGAAGGAGAAATCAGGAGGTTAAGTGTGGTCCTGCACTGCGCTGTGGTTCTTAATCCCTGGAGAACGCCCCTCAAATGTTTGGATAAACTGAGGACATTTCCTGGGGTGGAGTGAGGAGTTTTCTGACACGGAACCATTCCTCCAGATGTGTGAGTGTCCTGAGGGTGTGGAGGGTCTGAGCTTCCCGCTGCAACCTCTCTGAGGTGTGGGTGTTGAGGCTGGGCTGGAGTGAGGCAGCCAATAGTTCCTTCCTCAGTGTTTTCATGTCCTGTGGCCCGTGTTCCTGTGTCCACAGGGATGAAAGCCTGAACATCACTAACCATAGGCAAAGGCAGGTTACAGACAGCATGGGTAGAACTGGGTTACAGATCTAGATAATGGGGCTGTATAGACACTCAAATGCCAAGTGTTTGTAAACACTTGCTTAAAATAATGTCAAAGCTCCCTGGGTGGAGAGAGTCTTGCTGTTCACACTTGGCTAAATTTTCTACAACAAATATACACAGTTTTACAGTGACCCAAACCCAGCAATGACTCCTGTTTTCCTTCCTAAGCAGTCATCCTAAAACAGCCAAGGGGCCTCGAGTCTTCCCACACTGGGAAACCGTACAGCTCTGATCTAACTCCATTTTCTTCCTGGACGATTACGCTGTGGCGAAGATTTACTTGGGGCTGTACCCTGCTCGTAAAGCATCCTGCAAGGCCCATCTTTAGGGCAGACTGGAATTGGTTCTTGGATTTATATTCCCTGTGTTGCTTCGGGGACTCAGATCAGTTTGCAAATACTGTTGAATTAAAAGAGAGTTTTAATACCCACTGAGTAATTTGTCCTCACCCATCTGTCGACTTCAGAAACCAATTAGCTTCTCTCCATATGATTCTGCCACTCCTCTGGTCCTGCCCACCCCATCCCTCAGGGCAGCCCCTTTCCAAGAATTCAAGACGTGAGAAAAAAAGCTGAGAGTACTCAAGGGTTTCTCTTCCAAGGCAATAAGTTCACGGGTCACCTGTGTCTGCATAAGCAGGGGTGGGAGTGTGCACGCTCTTAAATGTATTTAAAGGTGTCCGTGTGTATGGATATTTACGCAGCAACCAAGTACTCACTTCTCCGGTACCAGTTGCAAAACATTCCTCCTCTCAGAGGTCAGTAGTAGTAGTACCTCAAAATGAAAAGATGAAAAAGTCCCCACAGAGGACCCGGTTAGTGTAGGCTGCATGAATGGATCTCCAAGGTTAGAGGTTTGGACCCCCGAGTGGTGGTATTGAGAGCTGGTGGGACTTCTATGGGAAGGTTCCCAGGTCCTTGGGCACATACCTTTGGAGGAAGAGTGAGGACTCTGTTCGACTGTTGGACTGGTTTTCATTCTTCCCTGAAGATCAAGTAGTCTAGGGGAATCAGGAGCTGAGATATGGTTGCTCTTCTTCCGGATAAGAATGCTGGGAGATTGAACCAGGTTCTGAGCTAGAGAAATAGGGAATCCACCAATCCAGTGACCCCCAGAGCATGGCAGAAGCTACTACTCCCACCGGGAAAGCAGGAAGGGGTGTCAGAGTTTGTCTGCAGCGTGGGTAACTTGGGTAGTTCAGGCCCCTCAAGTTGGACGTTTTCAATGTGGGGAAGCCCCACACTTCAGGGTGCTCTGTGATGGGTCCGTTCACCAAAGCAGGAGATAAAGGTGAGGGGTGGAGTCTTAGTCCCCCTTTCTCCCAGAAGTCTCTTGTTCTGTGTGGAAACTGTTCCTCTTGGCCTTCAAGCCCAGTGGATACAGGGGGGAAGGGTGGGTCAGGAAAGCGAGTCCACCCAAAAGCAGACATCCTGTGTGTAGAGCAAGACAAATGCTCCAAATCTAAGCCTAAATGCTTGCTTGCCCCAGCCCACACCATTGGAAAAACAAGTCAAGTACTTTGGCTTAAACACAAAAGATCTTTCTATTAAGAACAGAACTGGCTGACAGTGTTTGCTTTAAAAAAAGAAAAAAAAAAACAGAATACAACAATAAAAATAGACCATGCATCAGTAATAACTTCAGTACACAAGTCCCTGAACGTATGTCCGTGAGTATGCTCGGAGCTTAATGGGCGCCATATATGTAGTAGGCAATGTGCCAAGCACTGTATCTGAGATACATTCTTCAATTCTCCAAAGGTCCCATCGAGCTAAAACCTGCTCTTGGCCTTGTTCTGTGAAAGTGAACTGAGGGGAAAGGAGGTGGAGAGAATTTACCCAAGGTCAGGCAGCCAAATCCAGTTTTAAAGTCAAAATACAAACCCATATTATCTGACTTGAAAGTCTGCTCCATTTCATCACTCACCTTTTCAGAGTTTGAGATTTACAGAAAAATTGGACAAATAGCACAAAATTCTCCCATGTCATCCTCCCCCTGGCCCCACCCTCCCACCCCGAGCCTGCACACTTCCCCTTGGTGCACCTGACTTTAATGGGGTTCTTTTGTTAGTGAACCGGTGTTAACACATTGCTACTATCAGTTCAAGCCTATAGTTTTTTCAGAGTCCCTTGAGTTTTACTAAATGTCCCTTGTCAAACATCCCCAGGGGCATGCGTGATCTTGTCAATGTGTGCCCTTAGGCTGTTCATGGCTATGGCAGTTTCGTGAACTCCTAGCCTGTGTTTTAAAGGGTGCCGCTCATGGCAGTTTCTATGACACTTTTCTCCTGATTAGCCTGGAGTTACAGTACCTGGAGGAATGGTCACAGAGGCAAGATGCAGTCTGTATCCCATGCCGTCAAAAGCAGACACTTCAGCATAATTCCTGAGTATTGCTGACCTTCACCACAGCCGGTCAAGGCATGGGAGGAAGGCACTCAGTCCTCGGGGTGGAGGTTGGTGGTAATTACTGAGGACCCTACACAGCCTGCTAGCCCACTTTGTGTTTGTAAACTTCTACTGCCTGTATGAAGGGCTGCCAAACATCACTCTGTTCACATGGCTCCAAGCGTTTGGTTCCAGTTCCCAGACTCTAGCTAGAGCCAGGACTCAGGAGGCCCGCCCACCTGCTCAAGGTGTCCCACTTGTCCTAGTTAACTTTCACTGTCAACCTGACACAGCCTAGAGTTACCTGAGAAGGGAGTCTCAGTGGAAGAACTGCCTCGATCACAAAGGCCTGTGTGCATGTCTTGGTGGAGTGGTCTCGACAGTTAATTGATGAAGGAAGGCACAGCCCACTGTGGGCAGCACCATTCCCTGGGCAGCTGGTCCTGGACTGTGTAGGAAAGCCAGCTAAGCATGAGCCTGTAAGTTCATTGACAGGTGGCATCCCTTCATGGCTGCTTCAAGATCCTGCTTAAGTTCCTGCCCTGGCTTCCCTCAACGATGGACTGTAACTGATAAGTTAAAATATACCCCTTCCTCCCTGTGGCGAATTGAATAAGAATGGCTCCCACAGGCTCACATATTTGAATGCTTGGTCGTCAGGGTGAGAGATATTAGGAGGTGTGGCTTATGTTGGGTGTGGTGTAGGTGTGGCCTTGTTGGAGGAAGAGTGTCATTGGAGGTGGGTCCTGGTTTTCAAAAGCCAGAGCCAGGCTCAGTGTCTCTCTCTTCCTGCTAGCAGCAGATCCAGATGCAGAACTCTCAGCCTCTCCAGCACCCTGTCTGCCTGTGCACTGCCCTGCTCCCCAGCATGACATAACGGACTAAACCTCTGATACTCTAAGCGAGCCCCAATTAAATGCTCTCTTTTGTAAGAGTTGCCGTGGTCATGGTGTCTCTTCACAGCAATAGAACAATGACTAAGACACTCTTCAAAGTTGCTTTTGGTTAGAGTGTTTTATCATGGAAACAGATGAAATTGGAACTCCACCTCTCGAGATTCCATTTTAATTCTCACAGCTGTGCCAGGGCAGAGAGTCGCTCAAGAGGGCAGCGATGAGATCCTCAGCTATCACAGTCCACTGCCTGACAGTCCATTTCTTATCTACTCACCTCTTGAAGTCTTCCTGCCTTCCAAGTCTGGGCAGTGAGTAAAGCTCCTGGAACTACTCACGTGGAGGCTTCTGTGGGGCGTTAGTTTTGACCTCATTTGTGTTTAAAAGAAAAAATGCCAGGATGCACAGTTGCTGAGTCCCATGGTAAGAGCATGTTTAGCTTAGTAGGAAGCTGACAGGCTGACTTCCACAGTGTACCTCCTGCAGTTCTATCATGAGAGCTCTCTAAGCTCTGCATCCTCACCAGCTTGGATAGGATTGACTCTGTGGACTGTCATCTTTGTGAAGGATTCAGACCTGGAAGTCATGGCAGGGCCAGCGAGACGGCTTAGCGGGGAAAGGTGTAGCCAAGCCTGATGGTCTGAGTTTGATCCTCTGGACCTACAAGGTGGGAGGAGAGAATAAGTTGTGCTCTGACCCTCACCCCTGCACCCACACATACACACACACACACCAAAAATGCATAAACATATCTAAAGGTTTTCAACAGAAGATGCAGCCGTGGTACTAATGCTCTAAGGGGGTACCCACTCACACCTTCCTTCCTTCCTTCAAACATCCCATTCAGTTCCTACTACTCCAGGTATGAAGCCGTCAGCCCTACAGTGTGGCGCAAGAGTCAGGGCTCTGGGGCTCTTTGCCAGATTGAGAAGTTCCTCTCTGGGCCTTATTAGCCTGTGGTGATATTGTGTTCCCCAAAATATTGTGCACCTTAATAAACTCATCTGGGGTCAAAGAACAGAACAGCCACTAGATAGACATAGAGGCCAGAAAATAGTGGCACTCACCTTTATTCCTAGTATTCTGGAGGCAGAGATCCATCCGGATCTCTGTGAGTTCAAAACCACACTGGAAACAGCCAGGCATGGTGACTCACGCCTATAATCCCAGGAAGTGAGCCTTTAATCCCAGGAAGTGACGGCAGAAAGCAAAAAGGTATATAAGCCGTGAAAACCAGAAACTAGAAGCTTTTGGCCTGATTAAGCTTTTAGGCTTTTGAGCAGCAGTTCAGCTGAGACCCATTCGGATGAGGACACAGAGGCTTCCAGTCTGAGGAAACAGGATCAGCTGAGGAATTGCGAGGTGAGGAAGTTGTGGCTTGTTCTGCTTCTCTGATCTTCAAGCATTCACCCCAATACCTGGCCCCGGGTTTGATTTAATTAATAAGACCATTTAAGATTCATGCTACATTAGCCTCTTGGTTTGTGAAGTCAAGTGACAAGAACTCATGGTTCCACTTCTGACAGCTAACGTAGATCTCTACTGGTAGACTTGCCTGAATCAAATCCTGCCAGGCTTCCATTTCCTCATCTGTGAAATGGGCTTATGCCAAACAACGTCTGCTTTACCGGGCTCTCCAGAGAATTAAATGAACGATTATATGTAAATCACTAAGGACTGTGCTGAGCACAGTCAATACTCATTATTCACGGAATTATTTCTGTTCTCTGACACCTGCCACTTGCCTTTCAGGGCCCTGGAGACAGGCACTCTGGAAATAAGCTACAAAACCCTGCAGGACGGTTCAGGAGTGGGTAAAAGGAAGGAATTCAGGTTTTGATAAGAGAGAGAGAGAGAGAGAGAGAGAGAGAGAGAGAGAGAGAGAGAGAGAGAGAGAGAGAGAGAACCTGAGCCTACAGAGGAACCTGAGAGGAGGAGGGGCCAATGGTAGTGGGGCACCCCAGGAAGCCTCCTGGGGTGGATGGGTAGGTGGGGGGGGGGGACTGGGCCTGCATCTTGCCCTTCCAAGAGCTTGTGGTGGCTGGGGCTGTGCTGGGGGTGCCGAAAGGTGGCCGTGTGGGTAAGTCCTTCCAGCTGCATCCAGGTAATCCCCCGACCTGGCGCAGGAGAGATGATACCCCCAGAGGGCCAGGCCTGGTCCAGTGCAGGATGCTTGCCCTGTGAAAGCGCTCAGCCGGCCTCGCGTTTCGCAGTGCTCAGGTCCAGCATGAATCATTCCTTTTTGAACGTGTCTAAATGTGTTTATAAAATAAAGCTGCGGCCCAGGGCTGCTCCGGGCGGAGCGGGAAGGTAATATGTTTTTAATTGGAGAGATTGGGGGAAGGAGGCAGCGAGCCAGGGTGAGCTCACCCCTCATGCATGTGGCTGGGCGGAGAACAACTCACGTCCAGATTCCTGGACTGCAATGGCCCAGCCGCAGGACGGGCTGCTCAGCAATGGCTCATGCAATGGGCCATTCCTGGGCCTCTGGGTGCAAGCCGACCCAGGATAGCAGGAGCATGGGCCTGGGAGCCCGCAGAAAACTTAGATCCCTAGAGCCAGGTGGGTCAGTGCACGAGGAACAGGCAGGTCTGGAATCCACACAGCCTGTGGACCTGGGGAATCCGAGGCCCTGGCTTCTGCAAGGGGCTTGGTCACCCCCAAGCCCCTCCCACCCGTTCAGTTTCCAGAGAGCTCGAAATCCTACACCGCACTGATGTGAAATTTGAAGGCTGGCTTTATTTGATTTTATCCTATTTACTTTTTCCCCTTATTTTTTGGCTTTGTAGGCCAAGTAAACCAGATGTGCAGGCCCCATTTGGCCTCGCTTTATCCCCCTTTTAGACCACGGGTGTAGGCCTTACTTGGTCAGTTCCCAGCTATCATGGCTTAAGCGAGTTAATTTGCTTCTCCGAGTTCTGGCTTCCTCAGATAAAAACCCAGTCTCCTGACTGTGGAATGGCTTTTAGGTTGAGGATAAAGCAGAGTGCCAAAAAAAAGGGGACATGTGACGAGCTCTGGCACCTGCTGTGGGCTACACATGCGTGGGGCTTAACAATGAGTGAGCTGTCCTTTGCTTGGGTCACTGGTAGCCCTGACTCTGCAAGGTGGACACTGTCCCCACTGTACACGAGGAAGCAGGTTCAGAGAACTTAGGGTTTTATAAACCAGTTTCCCAATTTGGGAAGTTGAAATTATCCTATGATTTAAAAAATGTATGTAATTAATCCGGGCGGTGGTGGCGCACGCTTTTAATCCCATCACTCAGGAGGCAGAGGCAGGCAGATCACTGTGAGTTCAAGTTCAGCCTTGTCTATAGAGTGAGTTCCAAGACAGCCAAGGCTACACAGAAAAACCCTGTCTGGAAAAACTTTTTTAAAAAATGTGTAATTAAAATATACTTACATCATGTCTCCCCTCCCTCTCCTCCTTCCTACTTCTACCATATGTGTCGTGTCCGTCCGTCCCCGTCCCCCGTTCCCCCCCCCCCCCCCCCCCCCCCCCGCCTCCCCGCAAGTTCCAGACCTTCTCTTCTAGACTTTGTTCTCCATATTGGATGACCAATCAAGATAAGACCCCTGGGTAAGACCAATAGTCCCTCTCTTAGTGGTTCTTAACTGCTTGTGTCTCTTCACCTAGGGGTGGGGCCCCTCATCCTCCGAGTTTAAAGACCCTTTGTCTTGGCAGGGAGTGGGGGAGGGGAGGGAATCTATCAAGAGAAAGTGTTGCAGAGCCTTGTGTAGGAAGATACTTGAGGTTTGGGGTGCTGGCTAGGGATAACACACTACTCTATTAACACTAGCCTTTTGTAAAGTGAGCAGGCCAGCAGTCAAGGGTGTGATGAAGCGGGCCCCAGTGTGAGCAACGCTAAGTGTCCACAAAGATAAGTACTCTCCAGAGGAGTTATACTGTTCCGTCTAGTAGCTGGTCTTGAAGGACTCAGTCCTAAAGAAATAAAAGAGCTGTGGGCAAAGGTTTTCAAAACAGAATTAGCAGAAAATCAAACGTTCACCATAAAGGAAATAGCTTAATATGTTATGTAATATCTATACTAAGAACGTTCCGTAGCATTGAAAGAATGAGCAGTAACATGAGAAAATACTTAGACTGAGGAAAGAAAGTAAAGAATAAAATTAAGTAAACACATATACCATACTCAGAGACGTAAAGAGAAAGGCCCGTGGGGACATCACTACGTTAATTCTCTTTGTGGTAGGATTTTAACGTATTTTGAGTTCATTTTCTTCATTCTTTTGTTGCAATTTTTAGGCTTTCTCCAGTGAGCATATTCCATTTTTAGAATCAGAAATGTATATGCTTTCTGTAT
The DNA here is from genome assembly GCF_949786415.1 of Peromyscus eremicus. Classification (NCBI taxonomy): domain Eukaryota; kingdom Metazoa; phylum Chordata; class Mammalia; order Rodentia; family Cricetidae; genus Peromyscus; species Peromyscus eremicus. The sequence goes on from NC_081423.1 coordinate 14,889,081, forward strand.
GGAATGGGCCCTGTCCCTTCCAGCCTGGGAAACAGATTCATATTGCCAAGGCTTACGTTTACCTGAAAACAGAAACTGGGCTGTAGAGACGGCCCAGCAGCTAAAGGTGCTTGCTGCCGGACCCGATGACCTGAGTTTGGTCCCCAGGACCTACATGGTAAGAACATGGTAAGAACCAACTCTTGCAAGCTGTCTTCTCACCTCTACACATGTACTGTGACATGTATGCACTCACATGCATGTGTGTGCATGCATACAATAAATTAATTAACTTAAAAAATAAAAAAAATGTAATTAATTTTTTTTAAGCCTAGAAAGAAATTCATGTACAGGGGCTGTTACTTGCTAACAGCCTTATGGGTGGTTTCCCCCTCCTACACATAAGTCTTTGTGTTTCGATGTGATTTTTTTGCATGGACGCTTTTAAACAATTGACAAATAAACAGATAAACCTTCAGATAGTCCTCTGCATTTGCTGTGGCTGGGTGAGGGTGGGGATTGTTTGCCGGAGAGCTGTCCCAAGCTCCGGGCCATCCCCAGTCACTGCTCTGTCTCTGGATCTTCATTCCTGTCCCCTACTCCATGACATGATGGAAGCTGAAGACCTCTAATCTTCCAAGAACACCGAAGCAAGAACCCCTGTTCCCCATCCTCTGGAATGGAGAATGCCACTGAAGGGTAAGCGAACTCATGACCTCAGTCATGCACCACAGTAATCCAAAAGGCCAGGGATGGGAGGGTTTCCAGACAGCTGAGGCCAGAGAAGGATTCATAGCAACCACCGCCTCCTCGCCCATATTTTGCTCTGCACATCTTTTCCTCTTCTTCTTTGTGACTTTTCCCCATAATAAGCCATTCTCATTAGCCTGTGGATCCCTCTGTTCCATTAGCCGCGTAGGAGATCCAAGGGACTGGACCAGATGGTTGAGCCCCAAGTAACATACTGCCTGTCACTCAGAGGCAGCCTTGGGGTATAAGCACTTGACTTGTGGGGCTGACTTTACCTTCAGGTAGACAGTGTCAGGACTGAGCTGGGTTAGAGGGCCCCAACTAGTATCCTCTGGAGAAGAAAGTATTTGCTTGGGACCTGGAGACCCCTGTCCACATGGTGTCAGAAGTATGCTGGGAGCATAGAGTAGTCAAAATTGCCACCCTGTTTTGACAGCCCACTAAAGCAATGTCACGGCCACATTCCCTCGTGCCTTTCCACTCGGTCCTCTATCACAAGCCTCCTCACTCAGGAGTCCAAGTTGACAAAAATGAAAAGCTTCCTAAACAAGAGAACAGACAAGTGGGAATTCCTGATGTGGCCCCGAACTCTGTCAGCTGCCTGTTTCTCTAGGCTGACCTGTACTCTTACTGAGCAAGCCCGAAGCCAATCACTCCAGGCAGTACATGGGAATTCATGCTCACCACAGTGGCAATGGTTTGGGGTCAGCAGGGTCGTGCGACACTCTCTTGGAAGTAGACATTCTCCAGTGCTTTTGTTTACGCTAGGTACTCTTGAATATGCTTGAGAGAGGAAGGGTGATATTAATTTAAAGCCATCCTGCTTAATTTCATAACAACCAGCACATTTAGGTTATTAGCAGCTAGAAGGCGAGATCCCGAATAACCAGAGAAAATGAGGCTCAGGAAGAATACGAATCACCAGTACTCTAGTATATGACCTTGGATAAGTTGCTTAAGCCTCAGTTTCTTCATCTATCAAATGGGGATAGTTGCTGTCTTGTGGGGAGGTCTAATAGCCTAACTGGCCCAACGTGTGGCAAGCACAGAGAACTCTAGAACACGTGACATGCTGACTGTGCACAACTACAGTAGCAACTCCGTAGCTGGCAGGGAGAGGACTTTCCAGGTACTCGGTCTCGCTGCTATGGCTTGAGAAGAGAAGTAGGCCAGGTCAAGCCAGATGACTTGGAAGTGCAAATGAGGCCCCTCTGCTCACAGGCTGCAGACCTGCAGGCAGAACCTTCTGCATGGTGCAGCGCTGCCGCCTTGCTCAGAAATCCATTCCAGATGCCCAAGAGAATGGGATATTTTTAAAAAGCCAAACCATGGAGGGAGAAAGACTTGAATATTTATCAGACCTCTTGGGAGAATAGGTTGGTTAAACTTAGAAGCGTCAGAAAAGATCACAGAGAAAGAGATGGATGGAGTCAATGGCAAAAAAATGTGGCACACGCTGGAGACAGCAAGTGAGTAGCAAGCCCGAGGAGGCAGGCTGGAAGAGCTCTGGTGTGTGTGTGTGTGTGTGTGTGTGTATGTGTGTGTGTGCCCATGTGCTCATGACACTTGAGAAGTTAGCCAGACCCAACCAGGTACAGGAACAAAGAATTAAAGTAGAGAATTCACAAATGAACACATAGATTTGGGAAGAAAGGGGGAGAATGTAATCTCATTAGCAATCAATTAGATGAGCTAGCACTTTACCATTGAATAACATTGTCTTTAAACACAGTATTGAGACATGCTCACTGGCGCAATAGTTATGGGAGCAACCAATTACGTTTTTCATTGCATGTAAGGCATGGTCCATGAAATGGAACCCATGCTTGGCAAAGTTAACCAAAGTCAAGAACCTGTGGCTAGATGGGCTGCTATTATTCTGCTACATGGACACAGCATTAAACGGACTCCTAAGGATGCATCGATATACCTATCAACTTGTGCATCTCTCAGCCCTCATCAGAGCAGCTTCTTATGGTAGATGGAAATCAGCACAGACACCCTCAGCCGGTCAATCTGCAGAGAATGAGAAGCTGCAGAGAGCTCAATCCTTCCTGGGACATCAGTATCACATATCTCACTCCAAGGTTCAGGGATCGTCACGGAAGAGGGGAAGAAGGAGTTTAAGAGCCAGAGCTAGTGGATGACTTAAAGGAAATTATTTTCTAGACACAACAGGGGGGTTGCACACGTGATCTCGCAGTGGCTGTAATAACATGCAAAAGGCCTATGCAAAGCTCAAGCCGGACAAAATCCCGACAAGGGGGGGGCGTGGCACAAAGTCCCACAGCTGGCTGAGGAGCTATTGGTATTTAACAGGTGCTGGGAGAGTCAGTTTTCTTTAACGGTGTTGCCCCTGATAAGCCAACCATGTCTGAGGGTGGGCCCTGCTCCTAAGAGTAGTTGGGTAACACAAATTGGACTCATTGGGTTGAGAGAGGGAGAGAAAAAAGTGAGGGAAAGGAAGATGGAGGGGGGAAGAGGAGAAATATCACAATCCTGGATGGGTTGGAAGGTAGGGGAAGATCTGGGAGGAAGTGGGGGAGGATACGTGAATATGATCAAAATATACTGTATGAGATTCTTAAAGAATTCATAGGATATTATGGAAAAAAGAAAACAGTGGTGTTATATGTCAAAGAAGATGGGAAAGAATCAGCACAACTTGGCTCTGTTGGTAGGAGTGTGGAGTCATCTAAAAAATAACAAAAGTAAGCATCAAGTATTTTTTTAAGGTATGTTTTATGAATGAGGAAAATAAAGTAACTGTACCAAAGTGGACTCCAAATGGGCAGAAAAACTAAACAGGAAGTGATCGCAGAAAATAAGATAATCATCTCACGTATTAATTGTGTCATCTTGGACAAGAAATTTCACCTCTCTGAACCTGAGTTTTCTCAAGACATTGTATGAAAAACACCCACACAGGTAGGTGTTGCTAATTCTGTTGGTGCAGAATAAGACCACTACCACAATTTTGGAGCCAAATTTGAAGCAAGTTTTAATTAAGTACTGGCCAGGATGATGGACTCTGCTCAGGTCCACTTCAGGGTTCCCGGAAAATGGCGACCAAATCACATTTTGCAGAGGCTTATAAAGGCAAACCCATAAGGCTGCGTATTTCCCACAAGGTCCATTCAGAGGCGGGCATCCATCCTGACGTATTCCTAGCCTATGTACCTCCTGCCTGGGGCTTGTTATCTTACATAAACAGTAGCTTCCGGCATTTCAGGAAGTATCTGTCCTCCGCCAGAGGCTTACAAGTTCCAGCCATTTTTGTTTTATGGATCTCTTAAGCACAGTAATTAAAACTTAAAACACAACTTGAGCTCTCACAGTGTCTTTGAAAGAGAGGCCTGCTTATTCCTTTCCTGTCCTTCCTAGACCCTTGTCCTGCCTCTCCCGTTTTGGTCTATCCTCATCAGTGAGGCCCACCTTCAGAAGGTGAACCAAAGCCAGAGGCGAAGGGCATCCAGTGACAACGCTGCCAGGCTTGCGGTGCAGAACCCAGACTCTCTTCCCACACACTGGCTGATGGGAGAGGATCAGGGTTGTGTGGCAGAGGGAACACAGCGGAAGTGGAAGCAGCTCCTAGGCGCTTTGGCCAGGGGCTCCTTTCAATAGAAGTATCTGTCAGGCTAATCCAGTGTGCTTTGGAGGTTAGCTGTTACAGCAGCTAGCCCTGCCTGCCCTAACTAATATGGGATTCTAATAACAGCTGTTCAACTGGACCAACAAATTGCATTTGTGGCCAGCTAATTTTGGGGGGTGTTAAGTGTGGTGCCTAGTGAGTGACATCGGGGTTTCTTAATCCGGTCACTAATCAAAAGTGCACACTTTAGGATTCCCAGAGAAGTGGCTGATAAAAATAAAAAGTCCTGTATGTTGAATTAAGGTTTTGCTCTAAATTGTTGACTTTGGGTCTTGTGTGTTCTGAGGTTAGGATTGGCTGGAGTGTTTTGACTAGACTAGAGCTCAAGAAAAAAAAAATCCAAAGGATTTGCTAAAATCAAAGTAGAAAGGAGCAATGTGGAAGTGATCAGATTGTCTGTATCAGCTGGTAGGAGTCTGGCCCATGGCCAGGAAACGTCAGCCCTGCTAGTGATGTGGGCCTCAGGTGACTTACAGAAGCAGGACTCTGACAGCTACCTCAGGGCACAGTTAATTCTGACAGGGTGAAACTTCACATGGGGCGGTGCTGTCTACTCGGAGAAGGTCAAAAGTAGCTGGAATGCCTGGGGTAGAACCTGCTGGCTCCCCACTCAAGTCCTTCTGGATGCTTCCTTAGAAAATGGTGTCCTTAGGCTGGGGGTGGGGCTCAGTGGTAAGCAGCTGCCTAACAGGGCAAAGCCTGGATTCCTCCTGAGCATCCCAGAAACAAATCAACCACCAATAATAACGATAAAACCATCACAAAACACTCCCCTGTCTCGTAGATGCCCCAGACAGTCTCTGTGCTCTTTCCAGTCTCCCTGGTCACTGACCAAGCGAGGAGCAGAGCCACAGCTCACTTCTACTCACCAAGTTGTCAGCCCACGTTTGCTAGAGCCCCTTTGGGAAAGCTGAAGCTATGGAGCGGTAGAGTGGGGCTCGTCTTCCTGCACAGGCTTTCCTTCTTCATTGAGGACCAGAGGTGGTGCAGCCATGTGGCCAACACGAGAGAAGGTCCAAGAGACTTACAGAGACACTGGCCCAGCCACTGAGCCAACATGGAAGGCAGTTATGTGGAATAATGCTTTCTGTACTATTCACTGGCATTCAGATGCTGTGCTGTGGTGTTTTCCTTGATGCGGTTAGTGTGGTAGAAACATCTTTAGGGACTGTTGACTGATATATGTAGCTATGTAAATATGGCACCTGGCTTTCCTCTGACGTGATATGAAGACTAAAAGCCTATGAGGACTAATGACAGAGAGGATGCTTTGGAATGAGCTGACCTATGAACTTCTGAGGTTTGACAAAGCAGAGTGAGGGGCATGGAACGTGGTTGAGCCACAGCCTTCTAGAAAGGACCTTGTCTAAAGCAAGGCATGCTGGAACAGAAGGATCCAGCAGGATGTACCTGTAAGATGTGCACTATGAAGTCTCAGGAGCTGAGGGACCACTGAGGTGCCCAGCCAGGGTCTGTCTGTTAAGACAGAAAGTGGGGAAATCAGGGCTCCCCAGAAGCAGGCCTCTGAGTAATCCATAAAGGAGAGTTAGGATTTGTGTGAAGGTTCAATAGAGTGTACAGAACACCAATAATTTGTACCCAACACAGTCAAAGCATCCTGGAAAAGCCATGAGGGATGTATATTACAGGGCTCTTCGCCTTTGGGACCCTTCAGTTATCCCTATGTAAACCCCACTCCAGTGGAGATGGAGTACAGAGGAGCAGAGAGGTAGCTAACGAAAGGGCACTTGAGCCTCCTGCTATTGGCCCCTAGACTGCCCAGTGAAGTGGGTCTGGATATGGTAAGTACCATTCTCAAGCTGCTCCCCCAGGTGGCCCTCTTAGGCTCTGACAGTGAGAGGCACCAGTAGCAGATCAGAAGGTAGGAGGAGAGGTGAGCCACCATTTGTCAAGGGAAAATCTCAAAATGGCACCAGGAGGGTGTCTCTCAGATCTCAGACACCTTAGGACTAGACCTTCAAGCTTGGCTGACCATGCACCAGTTCTGGCTTCAATTGACCTTAAAAGGTGACCAGCCACTGCTGACCTTTTGCACTGTAGACGCCTTTCCAAACTGCGTGGCCCCCACTATGGCCACCCCCGTTACAGAGCAGCTCAGCTTTTGCCAGCACCCATCATCACCCCAGTGAGTGACAGCATCACAGTTCCCCTTGGGTTTAGATTTACAAGTGCGGTAGCCATTTTGCAAGCCTCTGTAAGTGGGGCAGCCATTTTGCAAGCCTAGGGCATGGCTTCAAGACTGCTCTGTCCACGTAGTCCCAATTTTGGCCCCAAATAAATGTAAGGTTTCTTTGTTATTGACTAGGTTAACTCTGTTCTAGGTCAACAATCTGCCACCTCTTCTGGAGGACTAGAGCCGAATCCCAACTCTCAAGATGCCTGCAGTTCCCTCAGCTTGCAGAATCCAATTAACCACTTCTTTTTCCTTTCCCATCCTAGACCCTGGGTGCTTCCTGTAATCACTTATCCCTGTCACCATCCTGCTCCCTTTCTGCCCTTCTGTCTGATTAGCATCCATTGAATTGATCCCCTGTACCAAGAGCCTTCTGTTAGGAACCCCTGGCCTGGTTTCTGCTTTCCCACTGCACCATGGCTGGCATATCCCTTCCTCTATCCAAGGACCAACCTGAAGAACTTTCTAGAGAGGTCAGACCTGAGTAGAGTAAAGAAGTTTTAGAACAGATGAGCAATTGCGGTTTCAATATTAGACATTATTGAGTAATAACTGAGAAATATTATATTCTATGCCTGAAAGGAATTTGAAAGCCCAAGATAACCCTACAAGGCAGGAGAGAGATGGGACAGAGAGGATGGGGGAAGGGAAGGGAAGGTGAATGGTGAAGGTCAGCCTTGACTCTGAGCAGGAAAACCGTCCCAGTGAGGCTGGGCCCTGGAGGTCCCACCAGGTCCACTGAGCAGACTTGAAGTTTGTTTATGCAAGTGTTGCCTTCCTACTCAGGGCTTCTCAACAGAAGGATGGGGACATTTGGAGCGAGTGGTACTTTCCTGCAGGTCATTTAGCAGCATGTCTGACCTCTGGCTTCTACAATCCAGCAGCACCCTCCATTCATGCTATTCAAAGACTCCTCCAGATCCTATCAAAATATCCTGCAGGCAGCAAAATGGCTCCGATTGGGACACTTTACATTAAAAAGTAATCTACAGCTGGTGAGACAGCTAAAGTCAAACCCTGACAAACTGAGCCTGAGTCCAGGAACCCCCCTGGCAGAGGAGAGAACCAACCCTGATTCTCCTCTGACCTCCACATGCAGACTGTGGTTCATACACTCTCTCTTTCACACACACAAAATACATAAATGCAAAAAAAAATTTTTAAGTGAAATTTCCAGCCTCTCTTGGGAAAAAAAAATGCTATAGTTGTGTAAAGGCTGCATCAGTGTCTGAGGTGGTTACCAGCTGGCTCTGTTATGTGCGTGGCATGCTATCTATTTATGCAGAACAAAAAACACCTAAAACTTCCTTGTCTCGGAGCATCCTGCATTGTTTGGCCTTCAAGTGTCTGTCAGAGCTCAGGGGGATTTTCTGACTCAAGGTCTTCACAATGCAACAGTCGGGGTAGGGTGTCTTCCACGTTGGGGTCATTATGGGGACCAACTGGGGAAGCGTGGGCTTCTCAGCTCAGGCACAGGCTTCCGGTAGGAATTCAGTTCCTTGTGGGGGGGGATCGCCCAAGGGCTTCAGCTGATCACACAGCTGGCCAGGACCACCCACTGCTCCTCACCTCAGGGGGCCTCTCCACTGGCCAGGTAACAAGATGGCAGCTTGTTTCCTTAGAGAGAACAAGGGGAACCAGAGGACAGAGGATGAGGGAAAGAGCCAGAGTCCATTCTTTATTGCCAATCTTGGAAGTGACCTTGGCCCTTGCTCAATTACGGGATTCTAAGTGGATGCTGTTAGGTGGGGGCTGCCAGAAACTGCTGCAGATGCTGATGTGTTCATTTCCTGAGACCAGGGCAGCAAAAAGCTCTGACCTGGACAGCCTAGAAAAGCAGAGGTTGCAGAGGTTTCCAGACTACAGTCAAGGCCTCTGCCAGGCCTGGCTCTCCCGGCAGGCTCTAGGGAGGACTCTATCCAGTTTCTCCCAGCTTCTGGTGGCTGTCAGCAATCCTCGGCATGCCTTGGCTCGAAGGTACAGCTGCCATCTCGGCCCCTGCATGGCCTCCACCAGATGTCATTCATCTTACAAGGACACACTTTCCTCTAGTGTGGATTTGTCTTAACGTGATCTCTTCCCCCAAAGACCTTCTTTGCAGAGAAGGTCATCTTCACAGGTGGGGAACTGGGGACTAAGACCCAGTGACTCATCTTAGGGAACACAGCAGAGCCTGTGGCAGCGGGGTGCCTGTGCAGCGGGGCTGACATGTAATGCTGCAGTGTCCACACGGCACGACGCCCTGTTAATGAAGACTCCTGTGTGACCTGGAGGGCTCCTCCAGGGAAGACTGTCCTTTGCCCTCCGTGCAAAGCTTGACCAGAGTGCTCTCTGTCCCAACGCAAGCTCTGCTCCCATTTCTGCCATTTCTGTGTGGTAAACCATGTCTTGAAATATAAGGCAAGACTGGGCAAGGTCACAGATTGGAGGAGACAGGTGTGCAACGTGGCATCCTGGGATGTATCCTGAAACAAAGTCCACGCACTCTGCGTGGTTTCAATGCTATGTAAGACATTCGTATTTTGGGGAAGCGGTTGGCTAGAGGATACACAGAAGTTCAAAATTATTTCTAAATACAAACTGATGACTCTGGACAGAACCTGCTCCTCAACAGGTGTGTTAATTTGATAAGTAGATGGGGGTGTGTCTGGGAGCAGGACCATGGGGAAGCAGGCCCTGATGAAGACCCCATGGGTAGAAGCAGCCACTTGCAATCAATTTGGGCAGCTTTGGCTCTTCATTTGCAAAATAGGACAAAACCTAGATGTTAGGAGTCCTTGACAGCACTTCAGGCCTAGCTGTGGTGACTGGAAACCCCAGACCAGAGGACTGAGGTGGTTTTGGAGATATCTGCAGAGGTTTCAGGTCTCAGTATTTGCCCATGGTTTTGGCTCCCGCACTGTGAGGTTAGTGTGTGGATTGATGTGTCGGCTCACTGGACACACACCCCTGAGGTACCTATAACACTGGAGCCTGACACAGGAGACATGTGACAGCGGAGACCAAGTTAAGACAAATCCGTTCCCTCTCTAGCCCCTCTCCTTGTCACCTTTCTCTGTCCCCTCCCCACTTCCTGCTCTGTCTAGGGACGAGGTAGCTCCTTTGCCTTCGTGGGAGTTCAGGCACCCAGATCCTGCTGACCAGTACTGCTCATGTTTGGGAATAAAGCCTGTCTTAGGGGGGATCTGGGCACGAACTGGGGAAATGTCTTCTGCACGTCTCACCTGGAAGCCCCACTGTCTCCTCCTGGAACCACTGCCACCATGGCTTTGGTCCACTGTCTAGACAACCTCCTGGGTCAGAATCATTTGGGAGAAGCTGGCAATGCAATCATTGGCTCACAGCAAAGCACTGATATTTCAAGTGATTTGGGTTAAAATGATGCAGCCAAGTCTATTTTCCCTCAGTCCTGGGACAATGTCAGCCGTTCTCATCTGCATCCTGATGACTCTGAAGGAGAAAAGGGCAAAGTGCTAAACCACCGCCAGCCCTGGGCACAGAAGATGGGAGAATGCCAGGTGTGTGGTGGCCTCATCACGTGGGTGCCAAACACAGGGCGCTGGGTCAGAGGACCAGCTGAGACCTTTGCAAACCTCAAGGACGTAAGTGAAGACAGCTCCTTGGTTCATGTTGGCTAAAAGAGCCCTTAAAGGTAAGTTGGTCCAGGCTCTGGCTCCTGTTATTTTACAGACTGGGAAACTGGGGCCCATGAGATGGAACAGCTACTCCAAGGTCACATCATGAGCCAAGGACAGGCCAGGTCTGGATCCTGGGGTTCTAACCCTAGCTCCTTGCAGCTTTTTGTTTTGTTTTGTTTTGTTTTGTTTTGTTTTGTTTTGTTTTGTTTTGTTTTGTTTTGTTTTGTTTTGTTTTGTTCCTAGAGACATCCAGATGGAACCAAATGGCTGTCTGGGGAGATTGTGTCCTTAGGATGCAGGGACCATGCTCTTCGTCTCCCTGGGAGAGATCATTGGCCCTAAAACTTAGTTCTTCCCATGAGAGCAAGCCTTGTTCCACAATGTTAGAGACAGTTGGGACCAAACACAGGGAGTCAGCCAGGCCCCAAGCGAGGAGGGATGGCAACAGTGAGGAGAAGCTGGGATCTGGAGCTGGCTGACCGTGGCTGACAGGGAACGGAGGCCTCGCTCTCTTCTGCAGGGGCCACAGTGTGGTTCCAGGCACAGCCTGGCTTCCCGGGGACTTCCTGCATGAGCCTCAGCTCATGCTCACAGCTTTGCTGGGACAAGATGGTGAAGAAGAGGGTGTTTGTGGGCATCACCCTCACTTCTGGCTGGTGCAGGGACTCTCCTCCCTTCTCTGCAGAAACATCTCGAGTCTCCACCATATTCACTCATCAAAGACATACCCCACACTGACGGACGCCTTCAATCCATTAGCTGTTCGTTCACTCACGGCCACAGCACACAGCAGTGCATCTCATCTCGCATACATAGACAGATGGTAGTCCCTGAAACACAGCAGCAGCTCCAGCGACTCTCCAGAGAGAGTCAGAGGGCTGTGACCCAGGCTCTCTCCATCACTCTGTTCCTCCTCTCCCTCTCCCCACCATCGTCACACCTGGTTCTCCCTCTGCACCCCTTTCTCTTCTCCACTGTCTTGACTTTGCCTCTCAAATCAGTGCAGATGCAGTGGGAAGAATGCCCTGAGGTCCAGCCCTACAGCCCTGCAGCTCCACAGCCCTGCAGCTCCACAGCCCTGCAGCTCCACAGGGCAGGACAGAACAGAGAGGTCTCCTCACCATCACCAATGCCAAGCCTGTAGCTGGGCCAGTGGGACCTAAGTGTCAGTCTCTACCCAACCCTGTGAGGTAGGCTCAGGCGACGGATGTGCTAGGTACACCACGAAGGAAGAGTGCCTATGTTCCATGGCAATGGGAAGCTGGCCAAGAGTCCCCCAACCCCACCCGCTCTGCTCCGTCTCCAGCACTCCCTCCCCAGAGCACAGGAATCTTTCTGTCATTCCCCAGACCCTCACCTGGGACTATGTGTATGAGAGCAGATACACTTTCCTCCATTTCTTCTGAGATGGTGGTCTCTTCATGTAAGGAGGCTCACTAAATTACTCTAGAAATTACTAAAGCTGACTGACATTCCTTGGGCCTTCGCCAGGTGTCCGGCAGTGTGAAGTATGTGGCTTGTATGAAGTCAAGTCGACCCTACAAGCCCACAGGTAAGGTGGGAGCCATCGTTGTCTCCATCTTGTGGATGAGGTAGCTGAGGTGTTGGGTGTTGGAGTGAGCTGCAATGTGAGAACACGGAGAGGGGGAGTTCAACAGCTGGACATCGGGCAGCTACAGGCCTGGGTGCAGTCACTCAGTGCCCTGGGAGGCGGCAGGAAGCAAGCTCACTCTGGGCAGGGCAGCGGAGAGGGGCGAGCCCCCACCGGGCAATAGCGAGGAGCAAGCCCTCAGCCTGCGTCAAGAGTTTTCAAGATCCTGTTTGTGACACAGACCTAAGAGCCAATCCCAGGCGACCCTGTGCGTTCACAATACATTTTGGAGATAAGCGAGCAGAGACTCCCAGTGGGCATCTTGCCTTAGAGACACACAGCTGGGAAGGCAGGCCACCGGGGATGTGATTCGAATCTGCCCAGCTAACAACCCCTATACCACACCCTTCTCCTCAGAGCCTGGAGCAAGGGTGTGAAAGTGTCAAGGATCTTTGGGAAGGTGACAGTCCTCTGCCTACATTCAGTGCCCACTCCCAAATGGAGAGCGGCTCGGGGGCAGGTGGGAGAGAGGAGCTGCCCACTTCCACCCACGCGCTTCAGCTTTTCCCAGCTCATGTCTCCGTGTCCAGAAGCAGCTGGCACCCTTGAAAGTGACCTGCTGTTTGCGTGTGACCTGTTCCCACCCTGGACTGTGCACGGCCTTGGTTGTGATTTTCACAGGACCCAGTCACTTCTCTGAGGTCTGTATCGTCCTTTCCTCCATGCTGGTGGAGGCCAAACGCTCCATTCAGGGCAAGAGGAATAACCTTGCTCATCCTTTTTAGTGATCCTTGACAGAGGGATCCAGGACACTGAGACTCAGAGAGGTTGGAGGAGAGGACTGTCCACTGCTAACCACAGCATGAGGCAGAGTCAAGATTCAGACTCTGTCTCAAATTGACTTCAAAGCTCACAGCTCAAACGTCAGTTGATGGTGTGTCTTGGTCTGTGTCAGGATGACAGAGGCAGCCAGATTCTCCTGTTCGCTCAAAGGAAGGAGCCAAGATGTGTGGAGGGGGGAATTGCAGGGGTGTGACTAAAGGACACAGAAGTGTGCACCAGGTCCCGGGTTCCACAGAGAAGGGACGCATCCACCTCGATGATGCGTGCGTTGCAGCTCTTAATGGCAAGTGACACGATATGACTTGAATTGGTTTAAGGAGGAGTGGGGAGATTAATAGGCTCGTCTTTCTGAAAAGCTCAGAGAAGATGTTTCAGGCATGGCTCAATCTGGGAACGCAATGTCCAGAGGGTCAAGCACTACCATCAGCCACACGGACTTTACTGTTAAAAAGGATCCATTTCCTGAAGGCAGGCTGCCCAGCAGACACTCGGGTGACACTCTACATGGATACAGTTAACAGCTCCTGAAAGGAGAAATCCTATTCACTTTTAATCTCGAATTCCAAGAACTGAGAGAGTTCTTGGATTTGTTTGGGCCACAGGCCCCTCCCTCAGTGAAACATGGTGATTCCGCGGAAAAAAGATTGACCAGGGCTAGGTCATCTACTACTACCCCCTGCCGTGGAAGGAGGGCTGGTGTGTGGCCCCTGATGAAGACAGGGAGAGGCTGTCTGGGCATCCCACAAGTGAAAAGGCCCAGGACGCTAGGGCTGCAAGCAGATGGCACTGGGGCTGGGAAGAGCAGGGCGTGCACCCCAGAACAGTATGTGCCCAGACATGAACATGGGAACTAATAGTTTGGCAAAGCTGGAGGCCAGAGCGTGAGTGGGAAGGGTGTGAGACTCAGCTGCAGGGGGGAAGCAGGGCCGCAGGCCTTCTGGAGGGCTCTGGGCAGGAATTCCACGGAGCTAGAAAGGAGAGCGGGGGGCAAAGGCTCTGGCTGGACTCATGCTTTGCAGACTTGGAGAGCAGTTCCCCCACCCCCACCTCTCTCTCTTCCCGGCTTCTCCATCTGCGACATCTCCATCTGTGACATCGGGAGGCCGGGTTGTAAGTGCTAGGGTTGGACAGAGCCTCCCATCCCAAGGGCAGAGGTGGCAGGGTCCCTCCTGTCTTGGAAGAGGTGGAGAAACACTGTTGTTGATGGGTGAGGAACACAGAACTCATGAGATAAAAGTCCAGGACACTTAGCGAAGGATAGTATGTGGGAGAGGAAAGAGTCCCGGCTAAAAATAGACAGGAGGGCGAAAATCTATCCTTGACCTTGTATCCCTTCATTTTTAACTTTTTAACAAACACATATTCTCTGGAGGGAAAAAAATCCAGCCAATTTCCCTAGAGTTTTTTTCTCCTCAAATTCCTCAAAAAACAGTCCCAAGACCATTCGACTCCCAGTTTGGAAACCTTAGTGGCTTTTTCTCTCTCTCTTTTAACGTGAACATGTCAAGCTGAGCTTACAGTGAATATCTTTCCTCCAGAACCTTCTCTGAGCCCCAGTTCTTCTCCCTAGGGCTACTACCCACTGTTGTCTGTACAGTGAAGACAGACTGACGAGTAGCTAGGCTCATGACCATGAGTGTAAACATCAAGGAATCTTCCCCCAAAACAAAAGATGAGAAGGAAGAAGAGGAGGAGGGGACAGCAGCAAACAGCAGTCACCCCCAGGGATTAAAAAAAGTCGGTCCGTGTAACCAGTCAACAAGCGCTATCGATGTCCAAGAGCAAACAGCGACGCTCGAACGCCGTGTCCGAAACCCCGTCATAAACGAATGAATCGGTAAATGAATCCGGACATGTGGAGCACATTTTGCTTGAGTCCCGTGGTCTGAAATCAAAGGAAAACTTCCGTGGGGAAGACAAACAGCGCAAAGGCTTTCTACATTTTTTTTTATTATTATTGTTTTTGGTGTTAAGGCCTGGAGCCTGATAACTGGGTGAAATGAGGCTGGGCACACACGGGACCAGGTGGCTCATTGTGTTTAATGAGAACATAAACCTCAGATTTCCATTACGGCATTTAGCTGCCCGGGGTAGAAGTGTGGAGAGAGGGAAGGTATAAACAGGTGGACCCGCTTCTCCGTGTACCCAATAAAGTCTCGGAGAGAATTTTCCCTGGGGAACCAGTAGCAAGGGACAACAAACTAAATTCTCCCTGGACACTCCGTCAAACTGATGGGGATGGCTCACTAGGACTCAAGGCCCATCACATATTGCTCCCTGCTGGTGACATGTAACAGTTTCCCAGGCACCTGTAGCCTGGCCGTTGGTAATATAGCTACAGCAGTCATAGCTGATAGCTCTGGAACCCTTCACCACGTGTCAAACATCATCCTGGGAACTTGGCTTTGTTACCTCGTCTTCTTGATGGTGACTGCACTATCTCTACAGTTCAGGGAAGGGAGGTTGCAGGCTGTGCACTCCACTGTTATCATCTCTGGGGTATCTTCAAACCCCAGGACCTCCCAGTCTGGAGTAGGGTAGACAGAGAAGGCCAGGTGTCCAGGCTAGTGAGAAAAAGAGCGAAGGACCCCAGGTAGGGAAGTTCACGGTATGTTGGGGGAACTCTCTGTGGTTTGCTATGGCAGATGAGGCTGGAGGGAGCTGGGCCACAGGCAAACCTCTTGAGGTATCAAATGTTGCAGCATGGTTCCCAGAAGTTCACTCCCACAGTGGCCAGGTCGTAGTCCTGAAACAAGAGCCAGGAACACAGCCGCGTGGTGATAAGCACTCAGGCAGGGTAGGGCTTGACTGGCTGTGAGAGGACAGGCCTGCGGCTGCTGGTCGTCTGTCCAGGAAGAGGCAGAAGACAAAAGAAGGGACCTTGCCAGAGAAGCCTCCCTCAGAACCCCATGGGGACAGCCTAGCTGCTGCTCAACACTGGCCTCAGAATCAGCTCTCATTGTCTGGGTAGGTTCCTCAGTCACACAGCAACTTCCTGTCTGGATCAACTTTGGGGAAGACTCTGAAATGTCAAGGCCTTCCCCATTCATCAAGGCCAACAGAGCCACCCAGCTCTCTACCCTTAGTAATAACTCAGGGTCAAGGGCTGCAGGGCATCCAATCTGCTCATTGGCGGCTGACGTTACCATATCCCTCCTGGTACAGAACCCCCTTCTCGGGGGGGGACTGGGCAGGGATTCAAGGAGAAAATGCTGCTTTCTCTGCTCTTGGGCCAGAGCCAAGATTTAATTTTTCATTTTCAAAAACATGAGTGGTCAGACCACAGCTTGGAAATGGAAACCATCCTATGGGCGGCTCGCTGTCTCCCACACTCTCCCACCTGCAGAGAAGGCAAGCCTCCAATGCGGTGGGGGTCAGCATCCCGGCTCAGGGGTGACTGGGGCTTGAGCTGACACCCACGGGCCTCGGCGCAGCTCTGGGTTCTCCACAGCTGCCTCTGTGATGGCATTCTTGGACTAGGCATGGCACTGCCTATTGGTCTTCTCACACCGGGGAGGCCGAGGCAGAAGGACAGAGGTGGAGGCTAGTTCAAGCTGTATGGTGAGACTGTCAGACAGTGGAGAGAGGGGAGGGAGGAGAGAGAGACTGAAAATGGAGGGGCCAGATGACAGGTGTGCAGCTGCATGTGCCGAGTGCCTAATGGTAAACACTCATACATTCTCCAGGTTTAAGCACGGCCAAGTCTTTTTGTCTAGAGAAAAAAAAAAATGACATCATCAGTAACTTTACCCTCATGCCTGTGTTTCCTCCCTGTCTGGCCAGGTTTACAGACGCTTTTAGAAGAGCGGGAGGCTTGGGGACAGCACTACCCTTAGCCAGTCACAGGACCGCTCTGCCCTTGATGGTCTCTCTCGGCATCTGCAGGGAATGGTCACAGGCCCCTCGTAAATACCAGTATTAATGGATGCCCAAGCCCTTTACGTAAATTATGTGGTATTTACACAAGGCTTTAGCAACTTCTCCTACAAGTGGTTCTCAACCTGTGGGTTGCGACCCCTTTGACAAACCTCTATCTCCAAAAATATTTACATTACAATTCAAAACTGTAGCAAAATGACAGTTATGACATAGCAATGAAAATAATTCTAGGGTTGTGGTCACCACAACATGAGGAACTGTGTTAGAGGGTCCCAGCATTGGGAAGGTTGAGAACCACTGGCTAGATAGACTACGGGTGATGTAGGCAGCCGATCCATGGAAATGCTGTGTGGACACTTGGACTGCCTCACTTGAGAGATGAGGGCAATATGAAATCGTCAGGACGGTACCTTGTTCCCACACACTCCCTCTGCCACTGCTTCCACAGGGGACACAGCCCGTGCTCACAGAGGGCAGCTGCGTTCTCTGGTGAGGCAGGCGCTCTGCGGAGGAGCCAGCCTGGAAGGGGAAGAGCCTTTGTTCCTTCCCCCCACTTCAAGGAGAGAGAGGGTCTTGTGGCCCAGAGGACTAGAGTCGCTTGGCCTTTGGTGAGGGAACACTCTACTGTTTTCAAAATCTTAGGTTCTGAAGTGCGAAGGATTGGCTTGTCTGAAACGGACTGAACCCAAGGACCAAAAGGGTGGCTTCCCGTGCCCATGATGGACCAAAAGGGTGGCTTCTCTGCCCATGACGGACCCCAGAGGAATGGAATCATCAAGGGACATGGCCTGTGGCTGGACCCTGGGAAAAAGACTGGCTGGAAAATTTGCAAGACCTGGTACATTGAGCATGGGGGTTTCTTGCTCACAAAGTATTCAGAATTTCAGCCCAGTGATGTCAGGAATCCGGGCATGGGACCCTCTGAAACACAGCACCCTGAGCTGTTCTCAGGAAGCTGCCACGTCTCGCTTCATTCGAAGTCCGCCACAATTATGTTTGGCCTTACCTTGGGCACTTTGACCCAGCCAAGGTGAAACACAACAAACCCTCACAGGAGGTGAACTTTCATGGCTGAGAACAGCCACAGGGAGCCCAGCTATGGCAGGCACAGCACCACTCCTGGGCAACTCCACCACCCACATCCGAGGTGGACCAGCTGTCTGTGCCCACTTAAGGAGTCTGTGCTCATCCACAAAGGCTGTGTTGGTAGCACGTCAGCCTCACAAAATCATGGGGGTCAGTTTCCAGGAAGAGGCCTCAAAGATCATGGATGTACCTTGGAGTATTAAACAGGACACTGAGCAAACCTTGGGGATTAGGGGGTTTGTATCATGTGATGTTGCTATTTTTGATTCAATGTCACTTTCATACAACCAGAGACTGTGGGAAGTTCTGCTTGTTATCATACCGCCTTCTGCTCTATCAGAAATTATTCAGACCATTTTCTCCCACAGTGGCTGCTGCAATAGGCCTGGTCATCAGTTCAGATCCATTTGGTTGCAAAATAGAATTCACCCACGTGGGGACACAGCTGGATGGCCATCCCCGCATAGGCAGATGCAGACTGGGCATGCATCCCAGCATGCTGTCCTGTCAGCAGCCGCCATGGAAAGCAGAGAGGCCTTGACACTCCAAGGAGGCAGACCTAGAACTTAATACTAGTTCATTAGGTGTGACCTGCATAGACTGGCTTAACTTCTCCCATTTCTTTATATCCATAAGTACAACAGGAATTTTTGAACCAGAAGAAAACACTGTTTGCCTCATGAACCTCTAGACCATGAAAAGCATGTAACCTAGTCCCCCTTCTGCCTTGGTCCACTAGGAAGCTCAAATGCCAATACACAGTGTCTATTACACTCCATGAAGCCATGTGCTCCTTCTTGTGGCCCCATTTGTGAGCTATTTAGTGTCTTGTGCACCTCGCTGGGCAAGGTAAGTTCCCCGGGTCTGATCTTCAAGTGCTCACAGACGTGTTGATTTGGTAGTCGGTCCATGTGCTGAGTCAGGCCCTGGGCCGACTGTTCAGTCCACCCTTCCAATCGGGCTTGTGAAGCAGTCACTGGCATGCATTCCATCTGTAGACTCTGAAATGCTAAGGGGCCAGAGAGATGATTCAGTGGGAAAAGGGGCTTGCTGTCACGACTGAGGACCTGAGTTTGATTCCCAGAACCTGCTTGGTAGTAGGAGAGAACTGACTCCCAAAAACTGTCCTCTGACCTCCATGTGAGTGGTGTGGCATGCACCTACCCCACCACATGAGATAGATAGATAGACAGATAGATAGATAGATAGATAGATAGATAGATAGATAGATAGATAGATAGATGATAATAGATGATAGATAATAGATAATAGATGATAGATACTTAGATGATAGATGATAGGTAGATGATAGATGATAATAGATGATAGATAGATACGTAGATAGATGATAGATGATAATAGATGATAGATAAAGATGATAGACAGATAGATGATAGATAGATACATAGATGATAAATGATAATAGATGATATATAGATGATAGATAGATAGATGATAGATAGATAGATGATAGATAGATACATAGATGATAGATGATAATAGATGATAGATAGATAGATGATAGATAGATAGATAGATAGATAGATAGATGATAGATGATAGATAATTTTTATATTTTTGGTTGTGAGCCTAGCCTTTAACGGCTGAGCTATCCCTCCAGCCCGATAGATAATTTTTAAAAGAAATTTTCCCAAGTCTAAGAACATGAAAAAAATTGTACCAAGATGTGAGTCTGTGTCTGTGTCCTCAAATGCCCTGTCTCACCTTTCCATCACACTGTCAAAGGCAAGCAAAGAGACTATATCCTGCATCCCTGGGACCAGGCCTCCTCTGCTTCTACATTCCCTCTGCATCCCTCCATCTCAGACTGTCACTCTGCCTGACGCGCTGCTGCTGGTGTCTTGATCCTTTGCAAAATGACAGACTGGTAGAATGTGATGGTTGGTGTTAGCCATCAACTTGACAGAATCTAGAACCATCTCTGAGGTCTTTGGACTCACATTTTGGGGGTTTATCTTGATCATGTGAATTGATGTGAGAAGCCACATCTTGACTGTGGGCAGGACTATTCTCTGGGCTGGGATCCTGCATCAAAAATCATGGAGAAAGCGATCTGATCACAAGCAAGCGTGTGTTTGTGGCACTCTGCTCCTTGAGTGGGGAGGCAGTGTGGCCAGCTCCCTCAAGCTCCTGACACTGTTGCCTCCCCGCTACAGTGGACTGGAACCTGGAACTGCAAGCGAAACACACCCTTTCTCCCTGAAGTTGTTTTTGTTGGGTTAATTTATCACAGCGACAGGAAACAAAACCAAGACATTGGAACAACACTGGTTGCTCCCCACAAATGGTGTGCTCACTCATGCCTCCTTCACCTGGACTACCCACAATGACTGTGCCAGAGAGTTGCAGACCCACCTCACGTATAGGAAAACAGGCTTTTGGAAGCTGGTGTAATTTGATCAGGTCGGGGTGACCTCAGAATCAGTCAAACAAAAAGCGGGGTGCAGCAGCAAGTTGAAGCAGGGAGAAGCTTGGACTGCGCACCTTCGGGGGAACATCCTGAACGTCACTAAGCTCCATGTTGACATTCCATGTGGGGTGGTGGCTTCCGCCCTACCTCAGTTCCCACTGAGCTACTGCCTCAACCCTGGTATTCTCACGAGCATGAAATGGCGTGGAGGTCTTTGCCAGCTCGGGCCTCCCATAGCCTGAACATGGGTAGATGCTGTTAGCAGATGACAGGGACATGCATGGCACAGAGACAAGGCCTTGCTCTTGGGTGTCTCAGCTTTCAGCGGCCATGGATTCTATCCTTGACTACCACCAGGGTGGGCCACACAGGGAGGTGACCCAGGCAGCTGAGGCCAGGACTAAAATTTTTCCTCCTTTTTTTGGGAGGTGAAGGAGCAAGGGGCAGCAAGGTTTCCCTTTCCTGACAGCATGAGACACCTCGTACTTGGAGAGCAAAGGAGAGGCCCTACGGCACAGCATGTCTTCACGTCAGCATGAATGCGGAGGCAAAGTCTGCTGGCATTCTCATGTGCCAACCCCTTTCAATATGGCTCTAATCTGTACTCAAGCTTTATATGTGATCATTTACACACAGATGCACACCCATTCTGCAGGTGGGGAAAACTGAGGCTCAAAGACCCCAAGTGGCAGGTCTAAGGTCCCATGGGGAAATCTGTGGTAGAGCTAGGATCTGAGCAGGTTCAGTTAAAGCAGTGTGCCCAAGAACCCTTCCTCAGTTGTATTCTCCACCTTGAGTGCCCTGTCACATAGAGGAGACTTCCTGGCATCTTCCACATACTCACTCACACTGCCCAGCTCAGGCTGCACTGCCAAGGGCTTAGACCTGATTTGAATTTGGGGTTCTGTCCGCTACAGCTCAGCAAAGGTTTTTGTTGGAATGGCCCTGGCTTTTCCAGTCTTTGAAGACAGTTCAACCACACAGTAAAAGGCAGGTCTCTGCCACAACAAAAGGCAGAAATATCACCAAGGAGTAAACAGAATTCCTTGGCCTCTTCCGAGCATGTGTCAACATCTAACTTTCCCTCCCTTCCCGTCCCTCCCCGCCGCCCCCTCCCCCGTCCCTCCCCCGTCCTTCTCCCCCTCCCCTCCCCTGTCTTTTCTCTCTTCAGGTCTTGCTCTTGCCTGCCAGGAGTCCTCCTGCTCTGGATGGGCCAGAGACTCGGCTGCTCTCAGCAGCTCAGGCTCAGAAACAGCTGAGAAGGCGCGGGATGGCTTCCTGACACCACAGTGAGCCACATGGAAAAGCCGTTCAGCGGCTCCCAGCCCTCCCCCTGCCCCCTGGCACACACATGTGGCAGGCCGTGGCTCCAGAAACAGGCCTTCCCCGGACGAAAATGTATGTGACATATGCCGAACAGCTTGATTTCAACTGAAGGCTGGGAAGTAAACGCATCTGAAATAGTCTGGCTTAAAAATAATCTCTGCGACGCACAACCATTAATATCAAGTCTCTAAACAAGCCCTCCCTCCCAAGCAGGCTCAGAACATGATGGAAAACATCAGTCGGACACCCCCGCCCCCCAGGGACTCCCACTCATCAAGGGCACGGTGTTCACGGGCAGTGAGTGTGCATTTGTATGATGTGCCTGTGCAGGCATATGTGTATGTGGGCATGTATATGTGTGTGCAGTTTGTATGTCTGTACATGTTTGTGCACACACTTGTATGTATATTTGTACAGAAAGATGGCCCCTCCAGGTGACTATGTGTGTGGTTTATGAGTTTGTGTGTGGATCCCCATGGCTTCCTACCCTGGCCATACCATCATCCTAATCAGTGAGCATCCGTCAGCAGCTCTGCAAGCCTTCCCTAGGAGAGAGGCTCATGGTCATCATGAGTAAGTAATGTCCACAAAGGAGGTGGCTTTGGGTGGGGTTGTAGGGATGAACAGGAGCTCAGCACGCAGAGCGGCTGGGTGACAAGGACAGTGTGACACTCCTGCTAAGAGGCCCTGTTCACCCAGCAGACAGACACCAGCAAGCCTTTCTGGGGCACCAGCTGTGAGCTGAGCCCAGAGGATGAGTGCTGCCTTTGCCCTAAGGAAGCGCCCATGCTAGCTGGAGATCCTCCCTCCACGATTACCTCTTCCTGGTTCCCAGTCTCTCTTAGTCACATCCTGTGTTTGGTGAGCTGTGGATTTACCTTTCTAAGGAAGTATGTTGAATTTATTCATTGGTTTTTCTTTCAAGTCTTTAAAACAAGTCCCTTGGGCTGTGGCAACTAGCTCAGGCCTGGCCTGTCTGCTTTGTTTCTTGGTGTCCACACTGGGGACATGTGGGTGGGTGCCCTGTGTTGGTAGCATCCCTGACCTCTGCCCACTGAATGCCAGTGACCAACCCTAGACAAAACACCTCCAGATACTGTCAAATGTCATCTGAGGGACAAAGTCACCCCAGCTGAGGAAAACTTTTCTAATAGGTGCTCATATTCTGCCAATATATGAACTCCCTCCCATGGGGGACAAAGTGAGAAGAGACAATGCAGTACCCCTGACAGTGTGTCATCCTACAGGAGTCACACAAGCAAGCCACCTAGGAAAGAAAGTATCATCAAGGACCTATGACAGGCACTAGGCACTGAGCCAAGGACCACTGGAGAAGAGAAGGCCCGGATGCTGCAGCAGACAGCCTGGTATTAACTCCTACAGGAAAACCAGGGATACAGACCTTTAATTAAGACAAGGGGATCCCTGCGGTCCCAAAGCACAGAACAGGTACAAGAGATGTCCCTTCCTTTCCCGGATGCAGTGGCCGCTTCCCCCAATTCTGAGATCAGCTACCACAAACACCACTGGGCAACAACGCCACTGCCTGGCTTGTCTTCTCTCTTTGAACCAAATGGAAAGGTAACAGAATGACCCCTTGGAGCCCCAGGCGTAGGCACTGGGTATCTCTGAGTTGAGGACTTCTGGGGTACGGCCATTGTTTGTTCCACTTGTAAAGCAGTTGTTAAACTCATCCAAGGGTGAGTGGGGTTCACGGAGCCAGACCCTGAAGACATCATCGAAGCTGTGGAATCCTGATCTTAGAGTTCTGGTCGTGGCCAGCACACCACTGGAGAGACTTGGAGTGCTGTTTGCATATGCTTCCTACAGCTCTTGGGGCGTTCTGGGAAAGGCACTGAGCTGTGTTTTTCAATTTCATTAGGCACCAGTCACTGGGCACACGGCATCGTCACACCCGGGCACTGTGGTTCCTAAGCAGCTGAATACCTGAGATCAAGTGCAAGGGGGGGGGGGTTACCCCAGCTGCCAGATTTCAGGGCAGGGGGAGAGGAGAAATCTGGAATGTGTTTCTACTTACTGTCCATTCCAGTAAAACGAAACGATCTCTCCCCGAAACATGTGTTACTGCTTAGGCCAGAAACTGTATATATTGGTCTAAATCCAGAATGGTCTCTGTGACATACCACTCTGTATGACAAAATTACTACAACCTGCATTCTCTGTAGAAAGCCTGCTGCAGCAGTACAGGATGATAATTTGTTATACAGCAAAAGTACATAATAATTTCATGTCAGTGTGGGCCAAGCCTCGGGGTTTTCAAAAGGAAATCTGGGGTGCATATGGATCAGAGCTAAGCATGCGACTCTCTCACCTCCACCCACCCCCACTCATGTGGTGAGTGATTAGAAAGAGGTGGGGAGAAGATGGACTGTATGTACAACACACTACTTCAAAGTGACAAGAACACACATGCGCACACGCGCACACGCGCACATACACGCACACACAGTCAGGCAAACCTAAAATCCAAGACAGGTGGCAAACTGGGATTTTCATCACGAGGTGTCAGTGACCAGCGCTGGTCCACCTACCAAAAGGTGGGCAGAGAGGCCAAAATGAGGGAATGTTTCTCTTTCAGCGCCGAGCTCTTGCAAACAGGTCCAGAGTGAAGCCACGTGAAGGCCTCAAGACACCCCCACCAAACCACAGCCCCCCTTCTGGCCCTTGTCTAAGCTAAGGTTTCACTCCAAAGCCGGGCCCCATTCCAGTGCTCATCTGTCCCTCTAAGCGGCTCCGACAGATCACTCCACAGTACACGGATTCTCCTTGGGATAATGCCTTGGGAAGTTGTTACCTGAAATACGATCCAGTCGGAGTGTGTTACAGCAAAGCATTTCTGCATGACCCCTTCGCAGAGCCAGGCTGCAGAGTGGGAGGGATACATGACCAGAGAGACTGAACCAGCTAGGCCGTGCTCAAGTGTGACGCCATTTTTCCTGGTGTGGAAAAACATGAAAATACTCTTCTCTCATCCTCCCCTTCCTCCTTTCCCTGTCTTTCTCCCTCCCTCCATCTCTCCCTCCTTATCTCTCTCATTGGACAGTTTTGCACATAGGGGTGGCGAGGTGAGACCTGGGAAGCTGGGTGGAGTTTTCTCTTCCTGGGTGTTTCCCTGGAGAGTGCAGGCTTTCAAACACCCCTCAGGTGACTCACAAGTCATATATCTTACCAACTAGAAACTTACGGACATTGTGTGGGGCTCTTCACCCATCTAAGGACCCAAGCTGTCTTCAGCCTTCCTTACGCAGCCAGACCTGGGTCTGGAGACCAAGGAAATCTATCTTCTTAGAGTTTTTTTTAGTTCGATAAAACCTGAAACGTATTTTGCCTGGCACTCCTTGAGATTTTTAAGCCAGCGGGTCCTTTCTGGCAAATGGGATCCATATGTCCCCATTCATTGATACTAAGTCACTAGGGTGCTGTTATGCAAGTACACTTTGATGCACAAGGCCTGCAGCGTTTGAAGGCCTTTCCTTTCACAAACAGGAAGTTTTCCCTTCTTAGGGTGCATGGAGTAAGAGGCCAGCTCCCCCAGAATGTGGGAGGAAGCTCCAGGCTGTGTTTGATTTTTACTTGGCGACAGCCCACCCCATCCCCTGTCAGCCTCTGCCCCAGGGTGGGGTGGGAAGGGGTCTGTGACAGGCGCCTAGGTCCTTCTGGTCACACCCACGGACTCAGCTATGTCCCATAGTGGCTAGAGCCTTTCTGGGCTTGTTTACCACTACTTTGAAGGGATGAAATGAGCTCTTTTGCTGAGGAGCTGGTGGGGGCGTTTGTGTTCCTTCTTTCAGGGCTACTGAATAGATGTGGCCTGTGTCCTTTTCCCAGTAGGGCCAATCCCGGGCAGGTAGACGGCATTCCCAGACCTCCGAGGGGCTGTGGTATTTGAATATGCTGACAGAAACATCAAGAACAATCTGTGTCTTCTGAGGTTCCTGTTGGCTCCATCACTACCACTGGGCAGGGCCAGGAGACAGTATCAGAGGTTTGGACATAGGCAGTCCTGGGTGTAGGATCCCAGCTCTGTAGTCCTCAACCTGGAGACTTGGTTTCCCCTCTTGTGAGCCTTTAGACCTGATCTTCAGAACTCTTAGGTCAAAGGACACCCAGGACTGGAACCAGCACCTGTCCTGTCCCACTCTCAATTCCAGCGTCTGTGAACCAGACCTATTTTGGCTACCCAGCCCTTCCTTCATCCTGGGCCTTTCATCCTTTCCCACCTATGTGGATCTGAGGCACTGGCACCCTCTGGATCCCCCCTGAGGCTCACTTATCACAGCATCTGACCCGAGGACAGCAGAGCTAGACCCCCTGCACACGGGAACGGACATGGGACCTGAGTTAGTCTCCACGACCAAATGTCA
Source organism: Peromyscus eremicus (assembly GCF_949786415.1). Taxonomy (NCBI): domain Eukaryota; kingdom Metazoa; phylum Chordata; class Mammalia; order Rodentia; family Cricetidae; genus Peromyscus; species Peromyscus eremicus. The sequence goes on from NC_081423.1 coordinate 14,914,835, forward strand.
CATGGGGTTTTCTAGAGCCCCTGGGAAAGCAAAGTTACCTTAAAGCTGGAGGTGCTAAGTGGGTAGCCATAGGCCTGAGCTCCAAGGGACAAAGACAGACATTGAGGTAAAACGTGTTTAAAGGCAAAGGTAGCACAAGGAAGCAGAGCCGAGAGGTGTGTTCTGGTGACATTCTTTAAACCCCTGGGTCCAACCTTGCCTGAAACTCCCGTCCTGGCTGGGTCAGAGCCCCAAGCTGCAAAGAGCTGCAGGCTTACAGGCATTGCTTCACCCCCTCACCCTCAGAGAGTCTCCATGACATCACCAGAAAACCAATGAGTTCCCTCAGCCCTGTCCTGTGCAGCTGTCCATCAAGCCCTTCCTGTTCAGCCCAGCTCCCAGAACATGCCTCCATCTTCTGTGTCTGTGAGAAAGGAAGGCATGTCTCACCTTCTGCTCCCACACAGCATCACAAAATCGTTCCAGACACACACCTGCCCTTGCTTGCAGCCTCCTGACCAGGAAGCGAGGTAGGTTGTCTGTTGCCCTATCCTGGACAGGAAGTAAACAATGCCTACTGTCACCTGAGGGCAGGCCAGGGAGTGGAGAACTGAACACAGTCTCTGCACTTCCCCCCAACACACACACACACACACACACACACACACACACACACACACACACACACCCCTCTGTGCTCTGCTGTGACCAAGTCCTTTAGGCTGATTGCCACGAGCAGTCCCCAAGCATATCACCTGCTCAGCCGGGAACCAGAGCTTCAACTCACAGAAGCCAAGGGGGATTTCATCCTAAGACTTCAGCAAGCCTCTTGCATTTCTGAGTTCTGGATAAGCAGGAGGGGCTTCTCCTAGGGCCTCTGGAGGCCTGCAGATGTGCACCGTGTCACCCTCCGTAGCCCTGCCCCTGAAAATAAGCCAAAGCTTGGTTTATGTCCAATCTTGGAGGGTACAAAAGCCGCTTGTACAGCAGAAAACCACACCTACATGACAAGTAGCGAAGTGGAGCAGAGGCCCAGAGCTGCCAAACCTCCCAGCAGTTCAAGAGAAGTTGGATACAGGAGTGTGTGTGTGTGTGTGTGTGTGTGTGTGTGTGTGTGTGTGTGTAACTATATGACTTTGAAAACTGCTAAGAGTGGACTTCCAACATTTCATCCTGAAGGTGTCAGGCATGATGTGAGGTAAGCAGCGCATGAATTAGCTTGACCTACCCATTGCACGTGTGCATCTGTATCAGAACATCTGGCTTACACTACAACTACATACACAGAATGCCACCAGCCCCAGATGATTTGACACTACAGTGTGCAAATCACACCCCAGTGGCCATTATGCTTTTTGCTTTTATCACAGAATTTAACAAATTTCCTGAGGTGTTCCACACTCATTACAAAATAGGCTTTGAGTTCAATGGCTTTGCCCAGCTACATGCTAGGGTAAGTGCCCTATACACACTCACAATGGGTTAGGCGAGCCTGTGCTTTTGGTAGGTCAGATGCATCACTGCGTTTTGGTCTTACAGTGTGCTATGCGTCATCAGGATGCGAGCCCATCCCAATCAGGCAGCACCCATATAATTTCACTGGTAAAGGTAAATAAATGTTTTAAAGTCTCCAAAATAGAGAGTGTTTGTGAATTTAAAATGTTGACATGATTTCAAAGTCACATTTACAGCTGAACAGTGCATCCAACCAAATATGTAGTCAGGCTGTGGGTCACAGATCTGCATGGATGATCTGGGTCAAGGAGGTGCAGGTGTGTGCTGGACTCAGGTACGGTCAGAAGTAGGAGGGAGAGAGGGAGGAAGGAGATGGGTCTTTCAGACCTTTGTGAGGAGCAGATGTCTTCATTTAGCCTATGGACACACACACACACACACTCACACACACTACACACATACACACTCTAACACACTCACACATACATGCACACACAACACACACACACATACATACACACATACACACACTCTCTCACATACACACATACACACACTCACACACATGCACACTGCCCAAACCTAAAAACTATCATCCCTATGTCTGTTTTTCTCACCCCTGGTCCTATAGCACCATGTGGTAGGAACAGAATGCCAGCCACACATGAAACTCTGAATTCTCTAGACACCATATTTATAATATGAAAAGGAACAAATAAAATTAATCTTAATAACATGTTCTATTTGGCCTAATATATCAAAAAGACATCATTACAACATGTGATTAGTATAAAAATTCATGAGATATCTCCATTCTTTATATTTGCTCTCTTTCACACACCATTGTGTGTCTTATACATGTAATGCATCCGTCTCTAATATGCAGCGGCAGAACCCAGCTTGGCCTGAATATTGGGCAGTGAGACCCAGATCACCATGAGTGTCCAGTAAGTGAATAACTGGGGACCTCAGAGTGGATTTGTAGGTAAGTGTGAGGAATCTACTTGACTGGGTGAAGTTCCCGGCCCTCAAGAGATGCTGGGACAATGGGGGTCACTACACACGCCCCAGTAACTGGAGCACAGCCAGCACCAAGAGCCCATTTGGAGAATGAATACGGGAAGAATGGCTACTGTGTTCTGTTGGTCCACAGCAGTAGTTCTGACACTTTCTTGTGGTGACAGGCCCTGTTGCTCATCTAATAAACACTGTGGAAACTCCTCCCCACAAAATCCATACAAACTCAAAATGTTTGGATAAAATTTTACATTTACAGAGTCTCCAGAAACCATCTGCAGACTTCTTGGTGTATGGATCCAAGTGAGAAATTCATGGCTTAAAAAAGCCATTTCAGTTTCCAACAAATGCTTATCAAGTTTCTTTTTTCTTTGTTGTAGATTCATTTATTTAAGATGGGAAATTAGCTAGTGCCTTTCTGGTTAAGAGTGGTGTGATGGGGGCTGGAGAGAAGGCTCAGAAGGGGCTGGAGAGATGGCTCAGAGGTTAAGAGCACTGACTGCTCTTCCAGAGGTCCTGAGTTCAATTCCCAGCAACCACATGGGCTGAGTTCAATTCCCAGCAACCACATGGTGGCTCACCACCATCTGTAATGAGATCTGGTGCCCTCTTCTGGCCTGCAGTCATACATGCTGTATACATAATAAATAAATCTTTTTTTTTTTTTTTTTAAAGAGTGCCGTGATGGCTTTATCAACAAGGACAAGACCTTGGATGGATCCATAAGAACACCCAACGTCTGCCACTGAACTTGTCTTTGTCTTGCAGCATTCCTGGGCCAGCACCATGTCACCATCACTGCACATCTGGTAGCCACAGATCATCCTGCCTGACTTGTTCAAATAAGAGAAAACACGCAGAGCAGAAAGAGAAATGCATGAAAGTAAGACATCTATGGTCAGCGGTGTCTGCCACTAAGACACCCATTCATGGCTTAACGTATTTCCTAGCACTTGTTTCTGTTCATCAGATCCTGATAATAATTATTTCTACTCATATTTCATATTTGCTTCACATTTATTTATGTCTGAATATTATGTTTGCATTATATATGTAGAATTATTGTATTTACTTTTATACGTTGCTGTATTTACATTATTTTTATTGCATGCGTCTGTGTGCATATACACAGGACTTTATATATATACATATATATTTATATATTTAGCTTGTTATTTCTTAATAAGTTTCTTGGATTACTTTAAACTCATTTTAAATAGCCAATACCATGGACTTGAGGTACTGTATTTGCCTTTAATCATTCCTCTACTGCCAGAATTTGAATTGTTTTCAATTATTGCTTTTATAAATAGCACTGAAGTGAATAGCTTAAACATACAAATACATTTTACATGAATTTCCATATTCATTCCGCATTTTACCTCTGTCCCAGTTACAGTCCCATGAGCAATACAGGACTCCCTCAGACCCTCTCTACCTGGCAGAGCCAGACCACTGCAGATATGGCGAGAGTGTCTTGATCCTCTGGTCGCTACATGACCTTGCACTTCTGGCCATCCCCCAGGCTCTCAGATACCTCCAGGCATCTACATCCAGGGTCATTTGGGCACACTAGGAGCCCAAGACAAATGTTTCCAAGTGTCCCTGAAGTCACCAGTACATCCAGCACCCCTTTTCCTTTGAGCAGAAGTACACTGGCCTTTACTAGACTCTTGCACAGCTCCAGGAGCTGGCCACTTTAACGAAGGACCTAGGAGATGTGCTCCACCCTAGGAATAGACAGATGTGAAAGAAGTGGACATATTAAAACGAACTTAAGCAAACCTGAATGATGATTAGTAATCTCAATGGAGGGGAAGACAGGAGCATGCCTGGTCTTGAGGCCAAGAGCTCTCTTAAGCAAACCTGAATGATGATTAGTAATCTCAATGAAGGGGAAGACAGGAGCGTGCCTAGTCTTGAGGTCAAGAACTCTTCAACCTGCTGAGCTCTCCCACCACCCTCAGCAGCAGCCACTGTTCTTTGATTCCCCCTTTCAGTCACCATAGCCATGGCGCTTTCCCTTCAACGTCAAGGTTCTTAACTCAAGGGCGTGTGTCTCTGTTGCTCCCCGCCCAGTGCTCTTATCTCCCTCTTCAGGATAAAACCAAGGGCAGGAGTGTTCACCAATAAAGAAGGAATTCATTTCCATGGACAGTGCTCAGAAAAGAGACCTCACCAGGATCCATCCACCTATGCTCTCCCCACCTTCAAGGTCATGGGAGAAGGGTGCTGTCGGGTAGTGAGTTTGAAAGGCACCACTGTGGATCGGCACCAATTAGGTGCAGCATTAGGAGTGGACTTGGGAGGTAGAAACAGGCTGATTTCTGTGACCCCAAGGTCAGCCTGTTCTACATATCAAGTTCCGGGCCAGACCATGTCTCAAAAGAAAAAAACTTGAAAAGTAAGAAAGAAAGAGGAAAGAGCGGGCTTGACAGCATTTGGTGGGATGGGGACCGAGGTCCTGGGGCAGAAAGTACATTCAGTCCCCATGCTGAGCCATGCTCAGATGGTCACAGTATCCAGACTGCCTTGGAGAGCCATGCAAGGAGGCCAAGCCCTGTCAAGAACAAGGGGATGCCAGCAGCTGGCCTCATGGTGGGAGGGTTTAACTCACTTTGGCCAGCCTGGCAGCAGTGTGGAATGCCAACGTACAGAGTAGTTCAGGGCCATTGGTCATGTAGGCAGTTGATGACGGAGGTTCTGGCAGAGGTGATGGCCTTTATGAGGAAAGAACAATCAAAACTACGGTTGACTAGAGGTAGGAGTGAGAGGGAGGGGTCCAAACTGAGTCCCTGGACCAGCCCGAAGGAGTGCTGCTCACTGATGTGGGGCTGAGGACAGGCACACTGGAGAGGGTGGGGCGCATGCTGTGGTGCCCCTAGACAGTCTCACTGAATTACACGAGACGCAAGACAGATGTCACGGGACATACGATGACAGGCATTCATTGGAATAGCGCAATTCAAGTTTTTCCAAAGATATTCACACCAACGGCCTGATGTTCTCCCTCCTGGTTCTCTGGTCTGTTAGTCTGGCAACACTAAGTCTGTCTGTCTTACACAGGAGCTGCACAGCCTGCTCAGGCACAAGCAGCTTTCTATGAAAAAGGGGTCTGTTCCGCTTAACCTAACCCTGAAGGGTGTTCACCAGTCTTGATGAAGGAATCACCAGTGTATCTACAGCATCTACTAACATAACATATATTAATTAATGTTAATACATTAATAAAATAATCTCTGACACTGGAATCCGAAGGAAAACGTTTCAAGAAATGTTGGTCTCACTGGATAGGTGCTTATTTTTAAAACCACAATGATATCATGGCCCCCTAGCCTGTTCAGACCCACAGTGGTGGGGGTTATGGGCACATTTCAAACTCAGTACTCCACCACACACTTCTCCCATGACCTTCACGGTGGAGAGAACGTGGGCAGGTGCTACTGAGGTCTCTTCTGAGCATCGTGGGAACAAAAACAGTCCCGGGAGAGACTTGGTGCAGTTCCTTCTTGGTGCCCTGGGTTCTATCCTGAAAGACAGAGAGTAGAGTGATGAGAGAGACCCATTCTTTAGTTAAGAATGGGTGTTGTGAGGAAAGTGCCAAGGTCAAGGGCATTGAAGGGGAGAGCCAAGTAAGTAGAGGACAGTGGCGGATGCTTGGGGTGGTGGGAGAGCTCAGCAGGCCTTCATGATAGAGGTCTCAGGTGGGACTGTGAGTGGTAGTTGGGGACAGATGAATAGGACAGTGCCTAGGGTTTCTGAAGAGGTATGGTCATTAGCCCCGGCAGAGCAGCTGCCTCCCTTGAGAGAAGGAGAGACCGAGGAACACAGCAAGACTCTGACTGTTCTCCCTGCATGCCCAGGGGGGCTCCAGAGTCTACCTTGGGGCTGCCCAGATCCCCATTCACATGACCCCTTCTGGGCCTCTTCACTGGCTTCTCGAAGGTTTATGACAAAGACAGAAATTCTCTAGCTGCTGGTAAGGCACAGCCCGACCCTCCCCCCTGCCCCCCAGGCTTTTCTTGATTTGTTTGCCACACAATGTTTGGTGTCTAGTAAGTGCTCAGTAAGATTTCACCAACACATTCATGACCATTAATGAAATAGAAAAATCCTGGCGAAGGATCCTGAAGCGGGGAAGAGAGTGTGGGCTACCTGCTGCTCTGGACACCTTTGTGCTGTGCTTCGAATCAGGGATTCTGATCCTACAAGAGAGAAGGGAGAGTGACACCGGGACACCTGAAAGTCTCTGCTCAAATAAACACATTTGCCCCAAGGCCTGGCCACCAATAAGGGCTGAATAAATGACATTGGTAACTGTCCCACGGGCTACTACCCTGAATGCTCAGCACTGCTAATGGTCAGATCACTGCCACTCTCCAGGGTGCATTTAGATAAGGTTTGCTAACAGGCTGTCGTCAAATGAGTCATGAGTACCAGGCTGAACCAGCCTGCTCCCCACCCCCTGTGTAGACACTTGAGGGGCTCAAGCCCAGCCTGAACCCTCAACCAGATGTGTCCTGTGGTCTAAGTGATGGTGACACATCTTCAGCACAGGCTGCTCCCAGCCACACGCCATCCACATGATACTTAATGATGTCCAGCTGGTCCTCTGGGCATCTTTGGCTTTCCAGAGGCCCAAGCCAAGGGATGATAGCAATTAGAATAAAATTTGCTACCACTGAGTGCTAGCTAGTGCTCTTAGAGCCCAATAGGCCGCTTTCCATGTCCACAGACTGTGTGGGGAGGACAGCTTTACTACGGAGGCTCTAATACGCGATTTGCCTGTGTCCACACAGCAGTGGAGTGCAGAGGTAGGATTTGCACCCAGAGCCTCCAAGCCACCATCCTGTTGCTGTGCTCTGGAGAAGCGTCTCCCACACTATGGGAAGGTGGTGGAACCTTCGAGGAGGGATCCACTGGGGGAGGTGCGTATGCCACTGGGAGTGCATCCCAGAAAGGGAATATGAGTTTGCCACCCATTCTCTTCCCTTTTTCCTTCCCTGGCTTTATGTCCATGGTGACATACCATCGTCATCAGGAGCCCACAGCAATAAGATCATCCATCGTGACCTGGAATCTATAGAACCATGAGCCAGATTGAGCCTCGTTTCCTCTGTATCAGATATTGTGTTCACATGACTGAAAGCTGACTAACACACCTATTCTGTGCAGCAGTCACAGTGGAGGTCAGGAAGCATCTGTGGGAGGCTCAGCATCCATCTCCTGCATCTGGATATATGTGGGGAGGGAAACTCCCACTACACTCCCCTTTCAGCCTGTCTGGGCCAGGCTCCATGCATGCCTTGACATTAGTAGCTTCAGTCAGGCCCCAGCTACTTCCTGCATTGCATCTCACAGCCTTAAGAATTGGCTCAAGATTGGCTTGTGACCCCCAACTAAGGGAGCTCTGGCTGGAAGGACAAAACTGAGCAAGAGAAGCTTGGCCCTGGGACAGCTGATCTTCACAGCCATGGGACAGTAGTCATGTCCCGCTGTCCCCGTCATGCCTCTGTCCACCTGTCCTGCCTTGCAGGGCTTCTTCAACCAACCCCAGAACTCCGGAGTAATGCCACACTTTATCCATGTCTGGCTAACGTGCCCCTGAACAAATGGCTCGGTCCTCTGAAAGCTCGGGGCCTGGATGCTTCAGGAGTTTGTGCTTCTGTGCCTGAGGTGTCGGCAAGGCAGACGGGGGTGCAGGGAGAGAAGCCGAGGGTGCCCGATGCCACTGCGGAGTTCCCAGTGGCTCTGGTTGACTGTTGGCATGAGCTGGGTGCTGTCCTGAGTGCTGGAGCCAGGGTGTGCGAACACAGAAGCACCGCCTGCCTTGGGGAGTTGCTCTGGGGAAAGCCAGCCTCCTGCTGCGGAGACACCACACGGCAGCAGCTGGCACAGAGCGCTGGTGTTCGGGCTTTGCAGCCAAAGTTGCAGCTTTCACTGCTGTGGGCTCATGAAATGCTTACAGGGGTGTGCCGGGTGCTCTGAAGAGGGTGACAAGGGACATTGTCCTTTCATAAACTGGGTATTTGGGTCTGGGGCCCAGGACCGAAGTAAAAGCTGGGTGCAGTTGTAACCCCAACTCTGGGGAGGTGGGAATCAACAGACCCCTGCTGCTCACTCTAGGTCTACCCAGAACAGTGAGTTTCAGGCACAGTGAGAGACTCTGTCTCAGAATCTTAGGTGGAGAGTAACTAAGGAAGACGCCTAATACCAACATCTGTCCTCCATGTGTGTGCACATATGTGCATATATACACACCACACACCTACAAGTAAATAAACAAATGAATGAATGAATGAATGAATGATAAATTGCTTTACCCAGGCCCTCTTTGACCTGCAGCTCTTACAATATTTCAGCCCCTCATCCAAAAATTGTCCCTGAGCCAGGGGGACAAATTTCTTATATGAAGCAAACACTAGAAACCCTGACCAAAAAAAAAAAGTGTAAATTGAGTCTATCATTTTCCAACTTTATCTCCTTCAAAAGACAAGGAAACTAGGGACACTGAAAGTCAAATTGCAGAGTGGAAGGAAATATTCTCAAAGCAGCCTCCTGACCAGAGCTCACACCCAGAGTCAGAGGAGGTCCTGTGAAGCCACGGTGAGAGCTAAGTCACCCAGATGTGGTGAATGGGTGGAAGGGAAGGAGGCCATAGGGTCTGCGGTAAGCAACTGCGGCAACTCTCTGCTGCCCGTCAGCAGGGAAATACAACGTAAACTACAGCAGCCATGTCCTATCACGGGCAACGGCTCAAATCTGCAAAGGTCCTACAACGTCCATGTGGGGGGTGTGTATGTGAGGCACCTCAAGTGTCAGGCACCAGTGATGGAAAAGGCCAGCCACTCGGGAGACCGACATGGTGGTTTCTTAATAATTTTAAAATTAAACAAATGGCTGGCGAGATGGCTCAGTGGGTAAAGACGTTTGCCTCCCAACCTGATGTCCTGAGTTCAATCCCTGGGACCCACATTGCAGGAGGAGAGAAGTGACTCCCCAAAGCTGTTCTCTGACCTCCACACGTGCACCACGGCACACGCGCAACATACACGCGCAACAAGTGAATAAAGATAAAATAGTAAGCATATGCTTACACCGCCTGGGGAGACGGCTCCGTGGGTAAGAGTGTTTGCACTGCAGGCGTGACGACCTGAGTTCGAATCCTTAGTGTCCGTACAGAAACCTAGGGTGGACGTGCCTGTAATCCCCGCATTATAGGGCGGGGGTGGGGTGGGGGAGAGACAAGCACATCTCAAGAGCGTACTGGCCAGCCAACCGAACCAAAACCCCAAGCTTCCAGTTCAGTGGGAGACCCTGTCTTACAGCAGAGAGCACTAGAGGAAGACACCCAATGTCCTGTTCTGGCCTCTGCATGCAAGTGCACACACACACACACACACCTACACACTCATGAGCATGCACACCACACACATACACCACACCACACCCTCTCTCAACAAACCCACATACGTGCTTAGCCTTACTTACATGACCACGCCTTCTTCCTTCTAGGTCATTTCCAGACAGAAATGAAAATATACACTCTCAAACAGCTTGTAGACAAAAGTACAGGAGTGTGTTCTCATACCGCCCCCAACCCCAATTGAACAGCCACCTGCCAATCAACAGACAATGTAGCAGAACCTGGAAATGGAAAGGACTCTTCTAGGACACACACAGCATGGCAGGCTCAGGAGCACACTCTGAAGGACAGCTCCTCCCTGGGTCCATTTACGCGAAGTCCTAAAGGCTTGAGCAACCAACTATGTGTCCGAGTGAGGGTGACTATTGCTGTGATGAAACGCCAAGACCAAAGGCAGGGTGGGGAGGGAATGGTTTATTTAGGTTACACTTCCACATTGTAGCTCATGGAGGGAAGCCAGGGCAGGAACTCAAACCCGACAGGAACCTGGAGGCAGGAACTGATGCAGAGGCCATGGAGGGGTGCTTCTTACTGGCTTGCTCCACATGGCTTGCTCAGCCTGCTTTCTTATAGAACCCAGGACCACCAGCCCAGGGATGGCACAAGCCACACCGGGGTGGGCCTTCCCCCACCAATCACTAAGAAATGTCCTCAAGGCTTGCCTACTGTTTGATCTTATGGAAGCATTTTCTCAATTGGGAGTTCCCTCCTCTCTGTTGAATCTAGCTTGTTTCTAGTTGACATAAAACTGGCCAGCACACCATGATAGAATTGGGTCCGAGACTGTCCAGGGTAAGGACCAAGCTGTACACTTGAATCCATGTATTTATTGTTATGTTGGGCCTGGCTCGATTAAAAACAGCCTTATCAAAGCATTTCAATATGTTTACCATAGGAAGTCGAAGGTTTTTAGCACTTCCTGGTAGGGGAGAACTTGGGGTGCTTTGTCATCTCTTGATGGTCAGGGCCTCTCATTCAACACTAACATGATGGCTGGAGCAGCAGCAGCCATCTAGAAATCAAGAAAAATGCTGAGGTTGGAGACAAGAATTATAGGTGGTTAGAACTGGAAGTAGTCTGGGTTTTTCACAACAGGGATGGACGTGGGCTAACTGAACTGCTTGCCCCTGGGTTCCTTTACAAAAGAGAAGAATAGTTCCAGTGTGTGGAGACCTGGGTTGTCCTGCCTTCTGGCAGAGCTGGAAGCAATGTACTGTGGTCATAGTATGGTAAAGGCCTCTGGATGCAGTCTTGGGCTGATTAACATAGCTTAGAGGCTCTTTGTACTCTGGTTTCAGTGGTTCCAGAATCTCCACTTTTTCTCAGCTCAAGTGAGTCCAAGTGACTCCTGAGAATTGTCTGGGATGGTAGACACATGGGCTCACCCTCCTCTGTGGAGACTTACAGGCTCCTTGTGAGAGCAACTCCCCAAACTCATGGTCTGCCTTCTTGTGGATGTTTCCTTCCTCACTCAGAGTGCAGCATCTCACCTGGTCCTGTGTTGGGGAGACTCCGATGCCTGAATCCCAGGGACAGGCAGGTGTCAGCCAGACCCTCAGCTTCCCAGCCTCCCTTATAGGGAGCACAACCACAGCACTGTCAGCCATTGGGCAGGAGCCAGTGGCACTAAGAAAGATAAGATCATGGAGACCACCCTGGTAGAAGCAGCCAGAGTACAGAAATACCTCACTTTCAGATAGTAGAAGGATGGCTGGCAAGATCTGTCCTCCATGGTGTCAGGCGAGGAGAGTGCATTGTGGTTTACAGACTTCAGGCAGCTGAGGGGTTCTGAGGGCCTGTGGTGCATCAGTTTAATCTGATATCAGCTGTCACCAGGAAGCTCTATCACTCTTGGTGAGAGGTCTTCCATGTGTGGGGCGGGTGGCTCAGTTAGAGATGGCCTATAGACTCACTGGGCTTACCTCATTCTCCCACAGGCTGACCTGAAGTTACCCTCTTGGTAATGGGGGCCTGGGAATCAGGTGGAAATGTCAGCCTGCTAAGGGCAGGCCTTGGAACCCACATAACCTCGCTTCTACACCCCCCCTTTTTAACCAAATCACATCTTAGGATCAACTTAGCTTCCAGAGTTGGGAGGAGATGTCCCAACTTTGCCAGGGGCTATAGTGACTGCATGGGCCATCAGCAGTCACACTGTTTATAGGTCTCTAGGCCTCCACTCCAATACTCAAATGTTGCCAGGCAACCTAGAAGATGAAAACACAATTGAAAATGTAAATAGGGAAACAAGTCTGAAGGAGAAAGTATGAATTCTAGAGTAAGGCCATTGTGAAAAGTAAATGCCGGCTTTTCCCCAGCATCCTCTTCTTCCTCTGATACAGCCTGTCTTAGCCCACTTTCTGTAGCTGTAACAAAATGCCAGAGAGTGGGCTATGTAAGCAGGGATTTTCATCTGGACTGCCAGTTCTGTGCCACCAGTCGGCTCCCACACAGAGACTTATTATTAATTATAAATGCTGGGCTGATAGCTTAGACTTGTCACTAACTAGCTCTTACAACTTAAATTAACCCATATTTCTTATCTACACTCTACCACATGGCGGTACCTTTTTTCATCAAGATATACTCATCTCCTACTTCCTCTGCATCTGGCTGGCGACCCCACCCTTCTTCCCAGCCTTCTCAGTCTGGCTCTTCCACCTAACCTCTTCCTACCTAGCTATTGGCTAGTTGGCTCTTTATTAAGCCAGTCTGAGTGACAAATCTTTACAGTGTACAAAAAGGTTGTTCTACAACAGGATTATGAATAGAGAACAGAAGTTTGTTAGCATCTGGTAAGGTCTCCAGCTGACTCACAGCATAATGGGAGGCTCACATGGTGAAAACAGTTAGCCCAGCTCCCCATTCCTCTCCTTACAGGGCTACTGGTGCCATCATGAGGCCCACCCTCATGACCTTATCTAACCCTAATGGTCTCCCAGAGGCTCTGCCTTCAAACACCCCAACATAGGAACTTGGGGATTCTGGCACGTGAGTTCTGGCACCACACTTAAACCTTACTCAGCCCCCTCAAGGCCTCTGGCTGGGCTCAGGGGGTCTCAGGCCAGGGATTTCTGAGAAGCATCCTTGACAGCTTCTGAGCACTCAGCTGAAATATTCTGTCTCTTCCCAGGTTTCCCTTCTGAGAATCTCGGAAACCAGCCAAGGATACAGCCCAGAGGGAGGACCACATGGTGATGTAAGGAGCAGCCAAGGGGGCTGGATAGATGGCTCCATGGTTAAGAACATATTCTGCTCTTGCAGAGGAGTGGAGTTCAATTCCTAGCACCCACACCGGGGAGGCTCACAACCACCTGAAACTCCAGCTATGAGGGATTTATGACGACACTCCCACACAGGCACACACATAAAATTAAAAACAAAAATCAATCAAAAAGCAGATGAAGAGAGGAAGAGAGGAGAGGGAGGAGGAGGAGGGAGAGGAGGAAGAGGAGGAGCCACTGCCTCTGATGCCAAGGCAAGAGAAGCCAGTCCCACTGCCAGCTGGACTCTGACTTGCAACCTCAAAACTGTGAGACAGTCACATCAGCCACTTAGACCCCCTCTGCTCTGGCACCCTCAGCCAGACAACAGTTCTGTGCCTGCCACACTCCATCTGCAAGATACGCACTCTGGGCCATGGAGCCCTAACCTGGGCAGCTGTGTTCCCACAGGAGAGCCTGGCCTGTGCAAGCAGAGACGACACGCAACTCTGTGACCAGGAATCCTGAACCACACTGGAGCACTCAGGCTGTCTGCACAGTCTTTGTCTGCTCTGGGGCTGGGGGTGGAGCCCAGGCCTCGTGGCGCTAGGCTAGGCTAGTGCTCTATCATGGAGCTGCATCCCAGCCTTTCTTCAAAAAACTCTTTTGGAGACACTGCTCAAGGCAGACTTTGAACACTCACAAAGGTGCAGAAGGGCCTTGAATTTTTCATCTCCTTCCACCTCGGGCTGTGAGTGCTGGACTCACAAGTGTGTACCACCACACCTGGCTCTTCCTTCTCTCTTCCTGGTGACCTTCTTAGAGTCCCCAGCACTGTCCGGTAGCTGAAATGCACCCTCAATGGCTGACGGAAGATCTCATTGCTGTTCTGCAGCTGCAGCCAGAGGGCCACACTCAGCATCCACACAGCTTGGGAAGCCTCACTTGCTACCTTTCATTCTCTCCAGCCCATGTGATGCCCACATCCCAGCATCCCTCTCAAAGACAAATCACAGAACTAAAAGGACTCAGTCTTAGCAATCAAGTCAAGGTCTCCGAGGCTGAGCTCCACCCTTCTTTGTTGACAAAGCTTTCCTTTCCTTTGGTGAAGACTGCATGCGTTTTATTTCAGAGTGGGCACTCCAGCAGGTAGTAATGGAACTTTTGAAAATGAGTTATTTTGTGTTCAGTACATGATTATGTGTCCTTGAAGGCAATAGCCCTTCTCTTCCTTCCGTAAGATGATTTATTCTCTTGTAATTTATGACTAAAAACATCTTAGGATGCTCAAAAGAAGCAAAAAAGCCTTTCTGCTTTGTCTCCTTTGAGAGATGGCCTAGTGGTTAAGATCATAACCATGCTTTTAGAGGACCCGATCTGATTCCAAGCACCGCATCAGGAGGATGCAACCTCCCACAACTCCAGCTCCAGAGGATCACATGCCTCTGGCCTCTGAGGGCCCCTGCCCTCATATGCACACATACACACACACAATTTAAAGATAAAAATAAAATCTTCATAAATTTTGTTTGTTGTTTTTTTCAAGACAGGGTCTTTCTACACAGCCTTGGCTGTCCTGGAACTCAATCTGTAGACCAGACTGGCCTGGAACTTACAGAGATCCGCCTGCCTCTACTTCCGGAGTGCTGGGATTAAAGGCGTGTGCCATTACCGCCTGACGTAATTTTTAAAAAAAATAGTTACTTGGGGTCTGGGGAGATGACTCAGTTGATAAAGTGTTTGTCACACAAACATGAAGACTCAAGTTTGATTCCCAAGAACCATGTTTAAAAGATTAAAAAGCTGGGCATGATAACTAACACACATTTGCTACTGCAGCACCAGGGAGATGGAGACAGGAAGATCCCTGGGACTCACCAGCTGGCTAGCTTAGCCATTTGGTGAGCCTGGTGTCCCGTGAGAGACTCTGTCTCAGAAAACAAGTGCTTCTGAAAGACGCCCAAGGCTGACCTCTATCCTTCCCACGGATGTCCATCTGCACGTATGAACACACACACACACACACACACACACACACACACACACACACACAATACATTTTAAATTAGTTGTTTACTCGTCTAGGAGGCTTTTCTCATCCGTCTGACTTGAGTGAGGTAGTTTCCAGTATCTAAATCTGCCTAGTTAACTGCCACAGACAGACCTCACGTTTCTGTGCGCAGTACCTGCGGCACGGGCTACGTCTCCCCGAACGCGGCAGCCCTCCTCTCCCCACGGAATGATTTATTCGCTTGTTGTAATTCACGGCTAGGAAAACCTTAGAATGCTCAGAGTAAGCAAAAGGGCTTCTGCAGCTGCGGCAGATGGCCCGTCCCCCAACACTAAGTGGGCTCTGAGCCACCGATCAGGAGAAGGGGCAGCCCCATCTTGAAGCCATTAGCCCCTCAAAGGGGCACACACTGGACTGGGATGTCCTTGCGAGACGTCCCAAGACTGGGCCAGTGCCCAAGCTGACCTGTGACCCTGGAGTCTGCCGTCTGGGCCCCTTGCAGGCTGGAGCACCTTTGCTCACAGGACTGGAGCCTCGCAGAGGAGGAAAGAATGAAGTGCTAAGAGAGTCCTAATGAGCCGTGTTACAGATGTGTAAAACAGCTGGGGGGATGATGTCACAACCAACGATCTACACTCACCCTGCCGCCTCTGCTACTTGCCGCTCTTATTAAAACCAGACTCGGAGGAGGAGGAGGGACATAGGAGGTACACCATCCCAGCTCCACCACCTTCTGGTCCTAATTAGGTAGGCCGGGCCCCAGCTGTGTCCCTGGCCTTGCCAGGTGATTCCACACGTCTAGGTCTATAAGCCAGACAAGCTTCAGCCATCCCTGGGGGGGGGGGGGGGGAGATGGGCATGATTGAGTTTGTTGCATGATAAGCCCGACAACCCCTAGGAGTCTGGGGGGAAGAGTCCTTAGGGCAAAGATCTGCAAAGGGCAAGGATGCATCACAAGTCTTGTGCACTTTCGATCGGGGTGCGATTCTCCAAGGAGCCCAATGTCTGATGACATCAGCCCCTGCCAGGGCTGGGCTGGCGACTTGTTTTCCAAAGTGAACACAAGGCGTCGCCCTGTCCTCTTGACCTCGAACATCCACTTCCCCTTCTAAGCTGGAAAGGGTACTCAGTAGTTAAAGTGCCTACTATGTGCCAGCAGGTTCTACAAAACTACGCACTCAGCCCTTCAAAGACTGCGGGTTCTGAGAAAACTGGCTCAGACAGGCGAAGCAACCTCTTCAAAGTTACCCAGCTGGGGAGTGAAGTAGAGCTTGCCTGGCCGGTCAGCCCCATCCCCTCAGCCCCATCTCCACTCAGGTCCCGGGCCTCCACCTTCTCATTGTGTGAGAGCAGTCACGGTTCCTCCCCAATGCTGCACTGCCTTCTGCTCGGCCTTGTTTGGTTGGTTTTGACTTTGATCTTTTTTCTTTTTCTTTTTTCTTTTTTTTTCTTTTTGAGAGAGAGAGAGAGAGAGAGAGAGAGAGAGAGAGAGAGAATGAGTGTTTGCTTTGTTTACCCAAATGTATGTACGTGTACCTCATAATTACCTGGTGCCCTTGCAGGCCAGGAGAGGGCATCCAACCCCCTAGAACTGGAGTTAAATATGGACAGTTGTGAGCCACCATGTGGGTGCTGGAAATTGAACCCAGGTCCTCTGGAAGAACAGCCAGTGCTCTTAACCACTGAGTCATCTCCACAGCTTTGATCTTTAAAACAAGGTCTCACTGTACAGCCTACACTGACCTCAAACTGGTGATTCCCCCTGCCTCCATCCTCCAAGTGGCATTACACTGGCTGACTTCTGCCTTATTGTTTTTCTATTGATTTAATTTTTAAATTTCATTTCATGTTAAAATACATTTTAGTTAAAATAGAATTACACCACTTTCCCCCTCCTTTTCATCCCTCCAGCCCCTCTCATGCCTTCCTCTCAAAATGATAGCTTCTTTACTATTATTATTATTGTTATTACATATATGTGTGTGTGCACAAATATATAAACACAGCCTGCTGAGTCTGTCTTTGTTGTTTGTGTGTGTGGTTTCAGGGCTGACCACTCTGTATTGGAAAAGCAAGGAGGGGTTCATCCTTGGGAGAGGCTACCTCTCCCTCTCCCAGCACTGACTCCCATCTTAGAAGCACCTTCCCCACCAAACTGTGCTGTGCGGAGACAGAGCCCACCCTGGGTGTGCCAACCTTTGCAGAAGTCCCTACCGGTCGTCCCCTCAGTCATCTCATTCCCTTCCTCCTCGTCGTTGAGTCAAGGCCTGCCTCTCCTCCACATAACTCAGGGACAAGTCCTAAGCACTGCAAGCCGTGGTTAACTGGGAATATCTGAGGGAGCAACTGGAGAAGGTCCTGGGGAGAGTTTCTCTGCGTTCAAAATCAAAATCAAAAGCAGGTGATGAGACCGTCTCTTCTCTTCCTGTTTGACTGCCATATCTGCAGAGAACTCTGGGGACTGAGGAGAGCCAGCCTAAGAGCAGGGCTATAGAGAAAAGAGCAAAGATAGTAAGACCAGGTGTACTGACGATGTGTGGGTTGAGTGAACTAAAGGACATTCATTTATTCATTCACCTCTTACTAGGTTTCTTCTCAATAGCTATCAGAAAACAGAAATATGCATAAAACCAAAATGGCCGCTGCCCTTCAGAGCGCCCCCTAGTGAGGAAGGCAGATCTTAATCAGACAGGGATACATGTGACAGAGGGTGACTCCACTACTCACTCGTTTATTTTTGCTGGTAATAATTAGCTATTAATTATTCAGTAACCCCAAACTTCCAGAAATGATGGAGTAAATGTACTATGGCAGTCCTCCTGTAGGTCACCTTGGACTCTGCACAGAACAACTATTTCAAAGGTACCTTGCTACAAAACTGGCAGAAACTGGGGAAGGTTGTCTAGGCTTTTGCTTTAGAATCTGTCCCTGTCTGTGTGCCTCCAGAGTGACTAAAACTTGGCAAAAAGCCTGAGTCACACAGATGTGAGGAGGCCAAGGATCGAGGCTGAAGCTACCATGATGGACAGGAGGAGGCTGTAAATGTGGACCTCAAAAACATGCATAAAAATTTAACACCAAATGCTTCTTGAGTCCTAACCTTTGTGTGCTGAGTGAGGAGTCCACGGTTCTCAGCAAAGAGCAGCACTTGGGATAAAGTTGAGATGTTTGGTTGTTTTCTACCACAGGGGGGTTGAGTTTGGAATCTGAATTCAATCAAGTTAACTGCTTATTGGAACAAAAGACATCAAAGTATGAGAACCAAGTCTAGAGTCTTTATTTCTCAAAATCTCCTGACTACAACAAAACATCCAATATATGAAAATCAAAATGAAACTGTTACTTGTAGAGAAAAAAATTTAGAAACCAGCCCTGAGGCAATCCAAAAGTTCCAGTTAGTAGAACGTGTTAAAATAGATACCGTAAACGTTTTCAATGACTTAAAGGCGAGCATCACCACAATGATAGAGCAGATGAAGAATTACAGCTTAGAAAGTGGAACTATTCACAAAGAAGGGAAAGAAAACCCCAAAATTCCAGAACCAAGGATTACAATGTATGAAATGAAAATTTCACTGGATAGACTTAACAGAGACATAGATGAAATAGAAAGTATCAATTCACTTCAAAATAGCTAATTATCTGTGTAAAGGGATGAAAAGTTAGAGTATAAAAACACATGGAGTGGTCTCTGAATGTCTAGTGAAAATCAGAACAAAAGCGCATCAAAACCCAGTCAAGATAAATTCCAAGAAATTACTTCCAAGCACATTACGGTCAAAGTGCTGCAAAACCAAAGGTAAAAAGATAAAAATTAAAGCAGCTAGAAGAGAACAGTAATGCAACAAGCAGCCACATAAGTTGTAATTAATCGCTCGCCCAAAGCAGCTATGGCCAGAAGACAATGGGAGAACGTATTTAAAATGCTAATGAAAAAAATAGAATTGAATAGGGGGCACTGGGTTCGATCCCCAACACTGCCAACCCAGTATTATACATTACTGAAATATCCTTCAAAACTTAAAGTAAAGGGCTGGCAAGATGGCTCAGCAGTTAGGAGTGTACACTGCTTTTGTATAGGACCTGAGTCTGATTCCAAGGACCCAAGTCAGGTAGCTTACAGCTGCCTATAACTCCAGTTCAAGGGGATCTGGCACCCTCTTCTGGCCTCTTCCAGCACTGCACTTGCATGCATGCATGCATGCATGCATGCATGCGCGCGTGCACGCGCGCGCGCGCGCACACACACACACACACACACACACACACACACACAAAGAATTTTTAAAAATAAATTAAATATTTTTAAGAAGGAAGTAAAAGTCCAGCAAGATGGCTCAGTGGATAAGGGTGCTTGCTGCCAAACCTGATGACCTGAATTTGATTCCCAAAAGCCACATGGTGAAAGGAGAGAACTAATTCTCATATGCTGTCCTATGACCTTTGCAAATGTGCACACATACACTACACACACATGTACACACACTACACACACAAATAAATGGATGTAATAAATATATTTAATGAAAGTAAAATAATTTCTTAGGCTAATAAAAATGTAGGCAATTTCTTTTTCTTTCTTTCTTTCTTTTTTTTCTTTTTTCAAGACAGAGTTCCTCTTTGTATCCCTAGCTGTCCTGGAACTCACTCTGTAGAATAGGCTGTACTTGAACTCACAGAGATCTGCCTGCCTCTGCCTCCTCAGTGCTGGGATTAAAGGTGTGCAACACCACTGTCCAGCTGACAATTCTTTCTTGAAACACAAGAAGATGATCTTGCTTCTCTCAAGTGGAAAGGAGTGATGTCAGATGAAAGCACAAGCCTACGCCATTGAAAAGAGAACACGCAAACCAAGAAATATGTGAGGAAACACAGAAGAGTATCATGTCCCCACTTTATTTTCTTTAATGTGGAAATTTAAGGAAAATAATCCTGCAGTAGTACATTGCATGAAGTTGCACAGTGCAAACTCCGAGGCATCTCTGGCCGGTCAAAGATGCACAATGTCTGGGGCAACAACTTTACAGAATATAAAGACTAGCTAGAAGTTGATGAATTAAAATGCGATACTAAAAAAACGCTTACTAGCATAAAAAACAAAAAGATACAAAAGCAGAGCAAGTTTAAAGGAAAAAAAATCAGGCCCAAAGTTGGCCACACCAAAGTTCACATTACATGTTACTAGTCTAAACTCACTTCAATTAAGAGGGAGCAGTCACCAGCTGTGGGGGAAGTAAGGGGCATCTGTATATTTCCTGTAAGAAACTCTGGTTATGAAGATAGAGACAGCTGAAAAGAAAACGGATGAAAAAAGATATAGATACAGAGAGTGGGACTAAAATTGTGTTTGCTCTAAGTAAGGCACACTAGACTTTGGGAAGACCAGCAGGACCATTGAAAATTGATCAAAAGCTGTGCGCATGCCTTTAATCCCAGCACTCCAGAGGCAGAGGCAGGCTGATCTGTGTGTTTGAGGCCAGCCTGGGCTACAGAGTGAGTTCCAGGACAGCCAGAGAGACTCTGCGTCAGACTGCCTGCCTCATAAATCAAGAATTGCTTCATCAAGAAGACGCCGAATTACAAGTGTTGTGAGCATCTCAGTTAACAGCCCTTCAAAACACAGAACTAACAGGAGAAATAAATTCAAATCCTACCAGCGTTTTAACACCTTTCTTCCAGTAACTGGTAAAATCAACATAAATCCCAAGACTCTAGGACAAACCAGAGTATTGAGGACACTGGTCTGGTAGGCATTTACAGAACCCCACATCCAACTACTGTAGAAGAAATAGTACAAGGCAGGCCCATAAAATACATCAATGGATTGAAAAGACTGAGCCCATGTGATGTGCTTTCCGATGCGAGTAGAATTAAACTAGGGATAGATGGCAATACATTCAGAAAATCTCCAAATATTTAGAAATTAAACAACACACTTACAACATATTATATATATATAAAGAAGAAATCAGGGCTGGAGAGATGGCTCTAAGGTTAAGAGCACTGGTTGCACTTCCAGAGGTCCTGAGTTCAATTCCCAGCACCCACATGGTGGCTCACAACCATCTATCATGAGATCTGGCGCCCTCTTCTGGCCCTCAGGCATACATGCAGGCAGAACACTATATACATAAAAAAAAAAACCCACTGTTTTTTTTATATTATTTAAAAAGAAGAAATTATAAGGTAAATTGAATTACATTTAGTAATTTTTAATATTAATAAAATACATCATACCAAGATTTTAATAAGATTTTCTGAGTATGTGGCACAAACCTGTATCCCTGTACTTGGGAGGCTGAGTCAGAAGGATCAAAGTTCAAAGCTAGCCTGGGCTACGTAGTGAATTCAAGGCCATAATGAGATCCAATCCCAAAAGCAAGAAAACCAAAAACTATATGATTTAGTTAAAATATCACTTACAGGAAAATAAAATTATGTGGAAAGGAGGAGACATTCATAGAAGAACAGCTAAGTTTCTGCCTTAAAATGCTAAAGGAAGGAGAGTTCACGACATGGAAATCACACAGGAGGTAAACTAGTAGCCGAGTTCAATGTGATAAGAGCCGGCAATGGAGAACACGAGCAAGTCAGCAGTCAGCTGATCTGACTAAGTCTGACAGCCAAGGAAAGACAGAGAAAATACGGATGAACAAGACGGGGGACTGGGGAAATGGCTCACTGGGCAAACACCGGCTACGAAAGTGTTGGGATAGCCTGTGTCCACACCCCTGGTACTCTGATGGTGAGATGGGAGGTGAAGAAAGGAGAGCCCCTGGGAGCTCAGGGGTCACCCGGCCTGGTGTGCACTGGGAAACGACAAAGACATGCTCTCAGACAAGGTGGGAGGAAGAACCAACACTAGAGCTGTCCTTCACCCTCCACATAGTGCAGCTGCATTCATGCGCCTGCACAAACACGTGCAAGCAGCTGTGTATATGCACTTGCACACACACACACACACACACACACACACACACACACACACAAACAAACAAAAAAACCTAGTCAAGCTGGGGTGGTGAGCACTCAGGAGGCAGAGGCAGGGGAATCTCTGTGGGTTTGAGACTAGCCTGGTCTACTACATAGTTGAGTTCCAGGACAGCCACAGAGAAACTCTGTCTTGAAAAACAAATGAAAAAAACAAATGAACAACAACAAAAAAAAAAAAAACTAGTCAGAAGTAAAATAATAAGTGTCTGTAGACCCTAGACACATTAAAAGGACAACTACGGCTGGGTATGTGGTTCAGTTGGTAGAGTGTTTGCCTAACTTGTGTAAACCCTGAAGTTTGATTCTCAGTAACATATAGAGAATTGTGGTGGCACATGGCAATTCCAGACTCCAGATGTGGAGGCAGGATTGAGATTCAAGGTCTTCTTTCTCGGCTACATAGGGAGTTTAACCGGCTTAGATGACTTGAGAAACTGTTTCAAATATAAATAAATCAACAAATGTTAATAAAATAATATTTTGAAAATCTTTATTATGATACATTCCACAGCCACAGAGTGGAAACTGAACAATTCTGTAAAACAAACAAGCAAACATGTTACCCACACTTCTGCAGGATGAAGTAGGGTATCTAACAGTCTCATGCATACGTGAAAACAACCTGTCAAAACTTTTCACACAGGCACTGTCACGGGTACACTAACAGTCATTTAGGAAAATCCATCTTCCACAAACTCTAGTTAGATAAAATCTGCATCATCCTGACGTCCACATCTACAAAATATTGTAAGATTATCACTGACCACTATCTATCATGAGCATAACCAAAAAATCGTTATAAAAATATTAGCCCAGCAATACATGCATACAATGCCACACAATAACAGATCTGCATCAGGAAAGGAACATTATAAAATCCGTGCATATGTCTGACTGAATCAACACGTTCTAGTCCCATTTCTGCGGTTGTGATAAAATACCCTGACAAAACGCAACTTTAAGGACAAAGGGTTTGTTTGGCTTACAGTTGCCATCTGTTACTGAGAAGTCAAAGCAGGAACTCAAGCAGCTAATCACATCACACCCACAATCACCACAATCATGAGCAGAGAGAAACTGAGGCACCCAAGATGCCTACTTGTAGCTGAAAGTTTCCCTGTGTCCCACCTGGCCAATGGTCAGGACAAATCTCTCTCACCCACCAGTCCCACAGTCGCTTGGACCCAAATAAACACACAGAGGTTTATATTATCTACAAATGATATGGCCTAGTGGCTCAGGCTTCTCACTAGCTATCTCTTACATCTTAAATTAACCCATTTCTATAAATCTATACTTTGCCACATGGCTTGTGGCTTACCTGTATTTTTATATTTTGCTTCTCCTGGTGGCAGTTGGCAGTGCCTCCTTTATTCTGTCTTTCTACTTCCTCTCTATCTAGTTGGAATGTCCCACCTAACCTTTTTCTGCTTCATCATTGGCCAAACAGCTTTATTTATCAACCAATCAGAGCAACACATATTCACAGCATACAGAACGATATCACCCATCATTTCCCCTTTTCTTTCTATTCAAAAGGAAGGTTTTAACTTCAACATAGTAAAATCACAAATAACAGCAGTTATCATGCAAGAATTATAGTTATAATGTCTAGTATATTTGTATTTTGCAAAATTAAAGAAAATATTCTATCATCTATCCTATATTTGTGAGTCTAAAGTTTCATGTATAATTTATCTTTTATCATAACCAAGGGAAATTGTAACTATTTAGTCTGCAACTACATCAAAGACCCCAGAAAGATACACTATTACCTAAGTAAACAGGAAATGCATTGTAAGCAACTTCCAAAATTCTGGAAATGACAGAGACAGCTGCCTACCTAGACAGTCATCCAAAGTTCCTCTGCAACATTGGGGCATCCATCTTCAGCCCATAGATCTAGAGTCTCTCATTTGCTTCTCTCTGTGTCCTGTAGAATGTCTGGCAGTTTCTTCTGTGAAGCAGGAACCTGAAGGACCATCTTGCCTTGCAAAATTCAGTGGTCACCTTCCTATGGGTTCTGAATGTCCAGTTTATATAATATCCTGTCACGCAGTCCAGACAAGAGCAGTTTCTCACCCAAATGACTATTTTTGACAAGAAGAAGATAAACACCATATAGAGTGTCTTTGATACCCATCTTTCTCTCTGAAGTGCTGCCAGGAGCAGACGTGTCTCACTGTCCAGAAAGTCTAAGTTTTTAAAAACATTTTAAATGCCATATTCTGTAGGTCTTTGAAGTGTTTGAAGATTACCTATCTAATTGAAATATATCTATGTATACCTAGAAAACTTAAATAACATGACTATAAGTTTGATTATCATGGATAACTAATTATTAATTTATATTTCTTAATTATACATTACAATTTAAATGAGTTACATTAACAATACCTTAAACTAGAGTAGAAATACACATACAGTATAACAAAATTAACTTTAAGTTGTGCCCAAAGTGTTGGCTCCAGTTTCCACCTGAAACCTAAGAATACTTAATAAGTGATTCTAAATGGAGCCAAAAACAGGTTCCAGCTTCATGTCTCATGAGGGCCATGAGACGCTGCAGCATTCGGGAGCCCGCAGCATGGCCAGTTCCCACCGAGTTACACAGAGGTTTCTGCAAGCTGTGTAACATGGTGAGTAGTGGATATAGCTTTTGTTAGTATAAAAAAAAAAAAAAAAAAAAAAAAAAGATGTTTCTGGGCTATGCACTGCTTTTTTTTTTTTTTTTTTTTCGGTTTTTCGAGACAGGTTTTCCCTATGTAGCTTTGTGCCTTTCCTGGATCTCGCTCTGTAGACCAGGCTGGCCTCGAACTCACAAAATCCACCTGCCTCTGCCTCCCGAGTGCTGGGATTAAAGGCGTGTGCCACCACCGCCCAGCTATGCACTGCTTTAATAGAGGCATAGACCCACTGCTTCTGAGAGTTGATGGTATACATGGCCCAGAGCTGGAGATGAATTACGTCCACCATGTTGAAAAGATGAAATGGGTGGAGTCACCAGTCAGACACAGAGGAAGCAAGATGACAATGCAGAATTGAGAAAAGGTACCAAGCCACATGGCTAAACATAAATAAGAATTATGGGTTAATTTAAGTACAAGAGCTAATTAGTAATAAGCCTGAGCTAATGGCCAAGCAGTTACAATTAATATAAGCTTCTGAATGATTACTTTATAAGTGGGTCATGGGACTGCAGGGGCTTGGTGGGACCAGAGAAACGTTCCAACTACACCTACTACTCACAAGATAGA
This sequence comes from Peromyscus eremicus, assembly GCF_949786415.1. Classification (NCBI taxonomy): domain Eukaryota; kingdom Metazoa; phylum Chordata; class Mammalia; order Rodentia; family Cricetidae; genus Peromyscus; species Peromyscus eremicus. Next base: position 14,940,176 of record NC_081423.1, read on the forward strand.
TTTCATCCAGTGTTCTCCTATCTCATGTAGCTTAAGAACTCCTGACTAGGGAATGGTGTTGCCCATCATGGGCTCAGACTTTCTACACCAAAACACCATCAAGACAAATGCCCCCAGACATGTGCACAGACCAATCTGATCTGGGCCATCCCTTAGTTGAGGATTTCCTCCCTGGTGATTCCAGGTTGTGGCAAGTCGACATTGAAAACTAACCATCACATTACAGAATGGATAAAATCACATGATCAAAGAAAACTGGCAAAATTGAATATTCATTTGATATTAAAACCTTTAGCAAATGAGGAACAGAAAAGGACTTTTGGAATCTGATGGCCGTCTATGAAAACTTTACAAGTAAAATTCCTGCTAATGGAGAAATATTGAGCATTTTCTACTTGAGGTCAGGAATTGGGCAAAGATGCCCTCCACAGCATCGTGTTCAGCCTGTTTCTGGATGTCTTTACCACAGCTGTAAAGCAAGAAAATAAAAGATCTAGGAAGGAAACAAGAAATTATAGCTGTCCAGAGATGATGATTTGTTTAGAAAATCGTAACAAATATATCAAATGACTGTGACCACTGAGTGAATTTGACAAGGCCAACAGCATGAAAGATGAATATTCAAAAACCAATTGAGTTTCATATGTGAATGGCAAATATTGGATGTAAACATGATAAGAAATGTTTACAACAGTTGAAAATTGAATACTTAGGGAAAACCTTGAGGAAAGATGTGTCAGACCGTGACAGTGATGACAGTAACCAAGCACTGGTGAGAAACATTCAGCTAAGTGATGGAGAGGATGTCGTGTTCATAGACCCTGGTCAACTCCTGCAGTTAGCTAATAACGGAAACCTAATAACGAAATAGTGACATCATCATATTTTTCAGGCTGCATTGTTAATTCATTAACTGCTGAGTAACTGTCTATAAACCAAATAAAGACACAGAACTTTAAATAATCTCAATCTTAGAGAAAAGCTGTAAGACTAAAAGCAGTGTATGGCGTCTCCATGTCCCCTTTGCTGTGCTCACTCTCCTTTGTCACACACACACACACACACACACACACACACACACACATACTCACACACACACAGAGTTTTCCCTAGAAACCCTTTGAGTATAGTTTGCACACACATACCTACATTATGGCTCTATACTCCTAAATATTTCCGTGTTCTTTCCTACATCAGGTCTTACATTAAATTTTAGTACATTTAAAACTGGTTAACAACCTGTGTTTCACTAGGAACTCAGCACATTTTCCTCTCCTTTTGGGGTACCGACTAGAGTGAGGGATTGCATTTTAATTGTCTCTTTTAATGTGGAATACGGTCTGTCTCTTATCCTTTGTAACATTGATATTCCTTCTTTTCAAAAATGAATGCTCCTTTTAAAATTTTCTCCCACATCTCCCCATGGTTGGATCAGATTTAGGACCCTGGGCTGTGATGCTGTACCCTTGTTGTGGGACAGGGGACAGTGCCCTGCTCAGTGACAGCAGGTGCTTTGATCAAAGAAAGATAGTGCTCCCAAATTCTTGCAGTTAAAACTGTTTTCATTTCCAAGCAATGCTATCTGTCAGGGAACAACTTAACTGCTCTTCACCCAATAATAACCGTACATAGACCAGGCTGCCCTAGAACCCACAAATCTGCCTGCTCTGCCCCACCCCCACCCCAAGGACAGGGACCAAAGGCCAACACCATCACATCCAGCCTTGATAAAATATTCTTAAAAGCACCAAATGCGTGAATGGGAGAGAAGATGGTGCTTTCTCACAAGAGGTCACTTAATTAGCATAAAGAGAATCAGAGCTGGGGAGCTAAGAATGATGACAAGTCTATCCTCTGAAGAGGGACAAGATGGCCACACAGACTTGAAACCTGTCCCCACAGGTGACTTATTAGGTAGGAAGAAACGTAACCATGAAGAAAGGCAGATAGCACCTCAGCCTCACAGAGAGGTAACAAAGCCAGATGGATCAACCCCACGTGCCACACACAGGATGACAGCATGTCAGCTGTGTGTCTACCATGAAGAGAACATACCATTTGGCCATTAGTCTTCAGCAGGGTTCTGGTCCTGAGAGACAAAGAAAGGCCAAGGCCATTCTGTGATAAAGAACACTAAAAGACCTGGTGGCAAACATAGTCCTGGTCCTGGATTGGATCTGGACTGGAAGAGTATGTCTGCTGAGAACTGGGCTATACTGCAGGACATGGTTCATATGGTGTGGTCCCCATCACTCAGGAGGCTGACTTGCAAGGTCTGACATCCAAGATTGTCCTTTGGCTCCCACATGTACGCTGTGGTGTGCACACTAGTACACACACACACACACACACACACACACACACACGTTATACATCATATATTCATAAAATAAGGGCTCGGCTGGGCTGCAGCTTGATATCAGAGTCTGTGTTTCCAGCATGTCAGAGGTCCTGCACTCAATTTTCAGTACTGTAGGGGGAGAGGCTAGATTTTTAGGTCAACTGACAAAATGTGGCAATAATCTTTGGATCATAAAATAGCATTGGGAGCTGGAGGGATGGCTCAGTAATCAATAGCACTTGCTGCTCTTGTAGAGAGCCCAGGCTCAGTCCCCAGCACCCACACCAGGGAGCCCACAACTGCCTATAATTCAGTTCCAAAGAATCAGACATCTTCTTCTGGCCTCTGTGGAGCTGCACATATATGGTACATATACAGCCAAACAGCTACACACATACACATAAATAAAAATAAATTTTTTTAAAATAAGAAAATAGAATTGTGTTCATTTTCCTGATTTTAATCATTGTATTGTTGTTAGGTAAGAGTATGTTTTTGTTCACAGGCAAGATACACTGAAATAAAAAGTTTATTCATGCCGGGCAGTGGTGGTGCACGCCTTTAATCCCAGAACTCGGGAGGCAGAGCCAGGCGGATCTCTGTGAGTTCGAGGCCAGTCTGGGCTACCAAGTGAGTTCCAGGAAAGGCGCAAAGCTACACAGAGAAACCCTGTCTCGAAAAACCAATAAATAAATAAATAAATAAAAAATAAAGTTTATTCACATGGGTGTGTGTGTGCATGCAATACAATATATATACATGCACGCAATGGGTAAGCAGGGAATTAGTGACATATGGATGAATGAATGAACAGTAAGGTGCAAACAACTGAAGAATCAATCGTGAAAAAGGATATTCAATAATTCTGTTGTTCAACCAACATTTCTACAGATTTGAAGCTATAAAAAAATTAAAAAAATTAAAACATCCACATAGGGCTGGAGCGATGATTTAACAGTTAAGAACACTTGCTACTCTTGCAGAGGACCTGGGTTCAATTCCCAGCACATACGTAAGAGGCTCACTACCATCTTAACTCCAGTTGTAGGACATATGGTGCCCTCTCCTGGCCTCTGTGGGTACTGCATGCACATGGTACACATAAATGACAAAACACTCATACACATAAAGGTTTTTTTTAAATCTTAAAAAATAAAGTAAAACATCCAGTCACATCTTGATAATAACAATAAAGAGAAAGTGTATGGAAAGCACAGAGCCTGGGGCAAGCACATCATCACAGATGCTCTGGTCCTCATAGGAGATAAAAATGGGAGGGAGTTGAGGGTGTAGACAAGTGACCTAGCTAGTTTTTCACTCAGGTCTTTCCTCATCAAGGAGGTAGATGAGGTCCAGAGATGGGGGAACTCCTAGAGATGGAGTTGGGGTGGAGATGGAATTGGGGGGGGGGGATGTCCTCCTTCAAGAATAATCACAGCATTTAGGAAAACTGGGCATGGTATTTGCACTAAGAGTAATGGGGATGTTTTAAAATAGGCTTCTACCATCATATGATGTCACCTGAAAATCCAAATGTGCCAGGTGTGGTGGCACTCATCCTTAAACCCAGTATTCAGGAAGCAGAGGCAGTGGCTCGCTATGAGTTTGAGGCCAGCCTGATCTACATAGTGAGTTTCAGGCCAGCCAGGGCTACACAGGGAGACCCTGTCTCAAAAAGATAAGCTGAATGTAGCAGTGCTGATTTCCACAGCAATGTGCAGTGACAGACCCAGGACTATGTGTCTATGAGCCTCACCTTGTGATCTCCATGCCTGTGACTTTTTTGGATATATTGGTCAGAATCATATCAGAAAGTGAGAGAAAACCTAGTGTAGAATGGGCGAAGCCATGGAATTAAACAGTTCATGATCAGAGGATTTCAGGAATGGCTTGACGCAACACCTTAGACATTTGGACCTGATCTCTCTCTGTTTCTTATGTTCTCTTCTGCCATTCTGTTTGAAGATTCCACAAGATGACAAGATGGCTGCCATGACCCAAGACTTCTCTTGTCTAGGACCCTAACCCAGCAAGAGACCATAAATAGTTTGATTGTTTCAATTTGACTTGGTTCAAATCCCATTCCTGAATCAATTAATCTACCTAGAAACATAATGCCCACTATTTGGCTTGGGCAAAAATTAAATATACTGTTCTTGGAGATGCTGAAGAGCCCACATCCAGTTTAAATGGATTGTCCAAACTCAAATTGGGAGCTTCCTGGAGCAGACAGATATGGCTGTTTCTAAGTCAGCCTGACTGCGTACCAGACAACAGGGGCTGACAAGGATGCACCTGTCCCTCTTCTCATCCTTCCTTTACTCTAGTGCACACACCCAAACTTCAGACCCTGGAGAACCTGAACCAAAGGCAGCTTACCTACAGGCTTGGCTGAGAGAGAGCCAGTGAGAATCTGCCTGTCACCCAGCAATGGCACAGGCGACCAGCTCTTCACACCCCAGGAGCTGGGCTCCCTTCAGTGTGACTTTACCACACATCTCCTTTTCCCCGATTCTTGGCTGGCCTGTGACTTGAAGAAGCCATGGCATAATCCTCTAGCCCCCTCGCCCTACTGGTTGCTCAGGTTTTCTGGGTGACATGATCCATACAACCTCTTGGAGCTGAGACGCAGAGAACAGCACCAGAACAGCCTGTGTGCCCCAGGAGAGGTCCAGCACGTGAAAGAGCCTGTCCAAGGCTCACAGAGGCACCCAGCTAGCCCAAGTGACCAGGGACTTGTGAGAGACTTCTGCTGTGCTCCATCAGCCCTCCTGAACTGCCTAGCAACCAGGGTCTTGTCCACCCAGGTCGGTGCTTCTCCTAAGCTGTCACTGGTTGTTACCAGCATTACCATGTTTTTACATCTGATGCATACTCCCTGCTGAAGGCAGAGTCCCTGAGACAACAGCCTTTGACAGGTGGTGTTGAACTTGTTAGTCCCATGGAGAAAGGGTTGGAGGTGGTATTAAAATCTTGGTCTAAGCCAGAATTATAGAGTAACAGAATCTTCAAAGTGGAAAAGGCTAGCCTGCTCCTTCCAGAGAAGGACCAGCCAGCCCATAAAAGGCAGTTGGCAGCCTCCTCCTGATTTCTACAAGGGCAAATGTCACCTTGTGCTCTCTTCCCCATGAATGTCTTATCAGTGCCCAGTGCACTCCCTTTGTCTGAGCGACTGAATGGGTCTCTGTTCCTTTGGGCTACTTGTTCACTGTGAAGACACTAGATAGCAATGCATCCTGTGAAAAACAATGGACTTCCATGTGTATGTGTGAGCCTAAACTGTCCAGAGCTAGGCCACATGGCTAGAAGTATCAGGAGCTAGTTACATCTGAGAACAAGGTCATGCGTCCTCTGTAGAGGCACCTTTCACTCTGTCCCAGTAGGATTCTGGGGACACAGCCAAGGTTTATCATCACTCTTCCCGTGGTCTGCCTACAAATGCCTCAACCAAGAGCCAGCCTCCAGAGAAGCCCAGATGCTGTCCCAAAAGCTGCCATTTTCTCCATCATGGTTGTGGGTCCTTCTTCCAGGTCTGCAGAGGTGGAATGGTCCAGACAGTTAGGAGAGAAATAGGAGCCCAGCTGTTCTAGAGAAAGCAAGAGCTGGGGAACCTGAATTCGACAGAAAAGAGCAGGACATAGTCTCTTTATCCTGTAGTCTTCACTACAGACTTACTCAGATGCGTCCTGTTGAAAACCATAACTGTAGGGAGTCTCTGAAGAGGCAGAATGGAGAGGAGATTCAACAGGCCAGGTCTCTCAGAGGCTCTGAACCCCCAAATTCCTGATTCTGTTGAATTTGTGCATTTCCCCTGAGCAGAATGAACTGAAATGGTGTCTTCACCAGCCCAAACTTCTTTCAAATGTCCTCAAGTCTGAAAGACAAAGGCACAAGGCTGAGGAGTCTGTCTCAGTCTTTTCTGTGAGTCACATCTGTACTGCCACAGCCTCTACTGTGGCCAGGGGAGGAGGCCGGTGGCCTCATTCTCTCACTCCAGGAAAGGGTTAAACCCCGTTTCCCCTCCCCACAGGTGCTCCGCTGGGGCAAGTGAACTCAGCTTTTCCGTGTTTAGACCAAACGCCTCAGATTCCAGCCTGGCAGGTGTTCATGTGTGTGAGCAAATTTCGACTTAGAAAGAGTTTTTTCTTCCCGCTCCGAGTCTCAGGCCAACAGCGCAGGTTGCAGGGTAACTCCGGGTGAGCCAACACTGCCTCTCTGCGGCACTGCCCTGCAAGCCAGACCAGACCAGATACACGAGAAAAAAAGGTGGGATTCGGAATCGCAAGATCCTGGGTTAAGCTCTACCACAGCCACTTGGCAGCTGAGCACCTCCAGACATGGCTTGTGGCTTCCTGAGCCTCAGTGTCTGCCTTTGGGAAATAGGTACAATGAACCTTTCTCACCAGAGTGTCTGCTGGTGCAAGGAGATGCCCCATGCCAGGGTCTGGCTCACTCTTCCTGTTTAACAAGTGGTTGTATGGTAGTCAAGATTCCTGATTGCAAGCTGTGTGGTAATCAGATGGAATTTACTGGAAGGCTATCAGGGGCTCATGGGATTGGCAGGGACTAGTGATGAAGTCTGGAAAATGGCCAGAGACCAAGGCATTGCAACAGGGGCCTTCTCCAGGTCATGGGAACGGGTGGCCTACACGCCACCCGCTGCCTCTGGCTTGGAGAGCCTCCCACCAGCCATCTTTCCCAAGCTCAAATCAATCACTCAAGGTTCTAGGCTTTTGCCTGGGTGGTAATTACTGTTTGCTAGCAGCTGGGGCAGAGTGGGGGCATAGACTGAGCTTCCAAGAAGGAGGTGCCATGGCAACCAGTGATGGCACATGGAAGGTAGCCACTGGAAGGTGAATGCCTTCAGGAGGACATGCTGGCCCCTGAGGCGTCCCAAACCACAGGTGGTCAGCTGTGGGCACTGCCATTCTGATCCAGGAGGAAAACTTTGATTGCTTAGGGGGAGCAGGGCAGGCAGGGAGCCGAGGGATGGGCTCAGGTTTCCTGCTGTAAGGTTTCCGTCACTAAGGGTGAGGGATGCTGAAGGGAGGCAGCACCCACACCTCACTGATCCTGACAACTCTCTGGGCTTCTGTTAGAGTAAGACAGTGCTGCTGGGGTGCACCTGGAGGGGAAACAGGGCCTGCCAACTTCTACAAGAACCATTGCTAGTGCTAGAGTGCCCTCTGCACATTAAAGGGGCGTCCCCTGCAGCCTGGGCCCCTGAAGCCAAGCATCAGGATAAGCAATAGGTCCTGAGTGGGGTGGCTGCTAAGGAAATGGCCTTCTCAGCGAGGCACCGCCTCCACTAAGGGAGCCCAATTCAGGCTCCTCCAGGGCGTCCAGCAATAACACAGTTGTTAACCGCTGGGCAGTCTAGGCTGTGCACTTCTCCCCTAACATAAAGATGGCTCTGCACCTAAAACACCCACCGAATAACAGTCTTGTCCTCGGAGGCCTTCCAGGGACATTGAGCAACTCGCCCGCTCTGCAGCTCCGTGCCTCGTCTCACCCACTCGTGACTGCTGAAATGTCAGAGAAATCCCAGGCAGCTTCATGTAACCCCACGGCTGCCAAGGGCAGCCACCCTCCGGAAAGAGAAGGTGGTTCGGGGAAATATTCAGAGTCGGAGCAGACGTACACATCTCTCTTTTTCTTTTTTCTTTCTTTTTTTTCTGGAAGATGCTTTTCCATGGCGAGCCTCAAGATCCATTTTCTAAATGAGAAAATGATGATTTGTATGAAACCGCTGCAAGCCAGAGAATCTATCATTTATGAACTCCACAGTGTTTATTGGGCCCGTCGTCTAGAGAGAGCCCTGCATCGCATGCCTTTAAGAGCCGGCAAGGGAAGGCCAAACAAACAGGACTCTGCCACTGGCCTCTCTGGGTCTCCAGGTTCCCACTCTCCCGGCCCCTTCCACTCTAGCACAGTGGTGACGTCAGTCCGGGCTTGGTCCTTTTACTGAGTTTCCAGTTCCTTCAGGAGCCCCTCAGCACCACAAAGCCCTACAAGGCCTGGCTCCTGCCCCTTTCCCAGCCCATCTTTTCTCTTCCCACATCCCTTCTGGCTCTAGCCACCACTCATTCATTCCCCTTTCATTCATTCCCCCAAATACTTCCTATGGGACAACTCCAAATCAGACGCCAGGCCACCGTGAGAAGGACAAGACACACGGGGTTCCCTTCTTGTCAGAAGTCCCAGACATAATGCCAGAAAGAGAACGGAAGAAATAGGAACATGTCAGACTTTGCAAAGCCCCGCAAGGCAAATGTCTCCGGGTGGCTAGAAGGAAGTTGGGGAGGGGGCCTGGTGGCTCTGACTGGGTGGTCAGGGAAGGCGGCCACATAGGAGTTGAGACCAGCCATTCTAAATTACTTGCAATTCTGAAATGGCTCAGTTCGCAGCCTGTCCTGGGTACACAGCCTCCAGAATGTCTGCCCATCCCTTGCATCCATTTCCACCAGACCAGGCAGGCACCCACACCATGGCCACAAGGAAGCTGTCCCCAATCTGCCAGAGGCTGCGGCTGCCCTCCCTCGTTCTCGGCGCTCTCCTCGTGTGAGGACCCTCTCTCCAGCTTAACCTCCACCCCACACCTGCTCCAAGGCCAGCGTGGATGCTTACCCTCCAAGAGAAGCCTTCCTGCTTCATGGGAAGAATCAGGAAAGGAGAGAGAAGAGCCAGAGAGCTTGGGGGACCCAACCGGGATCTAGGGTTGGTGAACATCAACTATTTTTCCAGCATTTTTTGTTTGATTAAATCCCAGTGGACGTTTTCTTCCCTTCAACTCTTTCCCTTTAACTTTCAAGCCATATGGTTCTGATTCATTTATACTTAACTAATTACAGCGTTGGTTTTGTAAGAGCTATTTGATGTCCGTGAGCCTTCTGAGCCTTTCCATACAATTTTCTAACCTTTTTACTGTGAAACCCAGCGTGCTCTTTTGCCAGCAATAAACAGCGAGCAGGGCCAGGAGGGCTCTGGTTTGGTCTTGGTTTGGTCACCAGGACCCGGCCCTGTGGTTATAAGCAAGGCCTCCAAATCTGGCGAAATGTGTTTTGTTTTTTTGGTTTTTTACACCAAATGAAATTCTAAAAAGGTTCTCAAGAAAAAAATAAAGAGAAGAAAGACATGGAAGACAAGGGGCCCCAGAGAGAGGCCACCCTGTGGCCATGGCCTTCTCCAGCCCTTTCCCGGAGACGTGGCCAGCAGCTTGATTGCTCCATAAAGTCCAGAGGCTTTTCCACTTCTGGGTCCTGCCCCGTCTCGTGGAAGCTTGGAAAGTGGCATTTGTGTAAACAGGTACTACTTTACAAGGATGCTAGTGTTCTGGCCGGCCGGGCCTCCAGGCAGCTCTATTTTTGTTGTTCTTCTTGTTGTGGGAGATGAAAGGCGCTAAAACCAGATGAGGCCCCTCAGCTTGCCCGCCCTGCATGGGGTTGTAGGCCTGTAGCACTTGTGGGGAGGGGCAGAGCTCTGTGCCATGACTGGCCATGGTAATGCCATTCAATGGCCACTTACAACATGCAGGGTTCTGAGCTGAGCCTTTCCAGAACACAGTAATCAATCGAGTTCGTGAGTGCTCTCAGTATTTCCCACTAGCACATGAAGAAAGGGAGTCCCTGAAGATCTAAACCACATAGTAGGGGAATAAAGACCTGCTGTGTTGCTGGGCCGTAGTGGTGCATGCCTTTAATCCCAGCACTCGGGAGGCAGAGCCAGGTGGATCTCTGTGAGTTCGAGGCCAGTCTGGTCTACAGAGAGAGATCCAGGACAGGCACCAAAACTACACAGAGAAACCCTGTCTCGAAAAAACAAAAAAAGACCTGCCATGTCTAGCATGGCTCCAGGGACAGACCTGACTGGGACAGAGAAGAAACAAAGAAAAAGCCAGCACAGACAGACACACAGAAGAGCTGGGACTGGGTGAACTAGCCTTTCTCTCCGATGGAAAAACCACAGCATCTTGTTTATTATGTAGAGTTGAACAGAGAAGTCGGTTACTGCGTGAGAGTGAACGAGAAGCCGTGGTTATTACATGCAGATGAACGAGGACGTGTGGTTATTACATGCAGATGAATGAGGAGGCGTGGTTATTACATGCAGATGAATGAGGAGGTGTGGTTATTACAGGCAGATGAACAAGGAAGCAGGTTTAGCTAATGTCAGTATGCTCTGAAGGGGAGCCATCTTCACAGCATAAATAAATACCCATCAGGGAGAAAGCTATGGAGGATGTTTTCTGCACACAGACCAGAGGAAGGCTTTGCCATCTTTCTGAGCCTCCCTCTAGGAGGAAGACTTTGCCATTTTCCCCTTAGGTCTGAGACTAGGGCCCTAGATGTGGCTATGCCCATGTCAGCAATGTACATTCACAGAGGCCTTCACACACTTCCTCTGCTACCCACCGGAACCCAGCCCCACCTGACCTTGCTATGGTTTGGAGCAATGGCTTCTGTTTGGGGAGCTGGTCCCTCAGGTAGTGGTGTTGACAGGTATAGTCAGAGGTAACAGTGTCAGTGGGGGCTCTGCCCTCATAAGAGAGTAAAGATTATTGGTCCTCAGGAGACAGGGTCGTGGTAAAGCAAGGATACCCCCATGTGCTTGGTCTCCTGCAGATGGCTACATCCCTTTCCACTCCTCTACTGAGCTGTAGCTTAGCCAGGGAGGCCCTTGCCTGGACAGCAGCAACACACTATTTGGACTTCCCAGCGACATGTGACTCAAATCACCCTCTTTTCTTTATAAAGTACAGTACATTGGGTATTCTGTTATAACAACAGAAAACAGACCAATACAAACCCTGAGACCACAGTCCATGGAACGTGGGAAGAAACTTATCAAAAGTCTCTTAAGAGGCGGGGCAGTGCATGCCAATTAAACTAGAAGAGTAGGGGTCGGGGGAAGGCTTAGTCTGCAGAAATATGAACCAGTGTTATTGAATACCTATGCGCCAGACACGAACAGCCCACACAGTACTACACGTGAAAGAACTGGGTTGTGTGGGTGTGTCAGAATGGTGTTCTCACTTGCCTGGGGCTTGCTGATCACAGCAGAAAGAAGCTAGAGTTTGGACCCCGCTATGTCTGACTCCAAGGTCCCCTTCACCATCAACTAAGACAGTTGATCTTCCTTCCCCATGGAGTGAAGGATAAAAAACTAAACTCTATGGAAATGGGGTGGAGGGAGCGCATCAGTGAACTCTCTTGAGTTGTGTAAATGCTAAACTTCTTCCCGGAGAGGAGGGATGGGAGGAGGGAGAGGGGATTTTGCAATGATTGGCCGTGGAAAGAGATATGTGAAATGCCGTGACCCAGTGCGTGCACAAAGTGTCCCACAGAGGGTGGGGAGGCAGAGGATTCTGAGCGGTGGATGCTGGGTGTGAGCCGAGCACACTGAGGAAACAGGGCGCCAAGCCAGGCTGGCTCGGACGAAGGAGAAGTGCGTTTTCAGGAGGGTGACACTTCACAGACAAAGGAAAAATAAAACCTCTACCCGAAGGGCTGGGGAGGTGGCTCAGGCTTACCACGCATGCTGCACAAGCATGAGGGAGTGGGTGTGGATCCCCAGTACCCACATAAGAGGCCAGACATGGCAGTGTGCACCTGTAATCTCAGCACTGGGCAGGCAGAGACAGAGCCCAAGGGCTTGCTAGCCAGCCTAGCTAAATCAGTGAGAGACCCTGTCTCAAAGGGTCAAGTGGATATCAATAGAGGAAGACATCTGCCATCAACCTCTCGCCTACACACACACACACACACACACACACACACACACACACACACACGTCTGCCAGAGCCCAGCCATTCCCCAGCAGGTTTATCTCATTAAGCCCATTTTCTCACTTATCTTTGCAGCATCTTTCAAAACTTGGCTCAGCTCCTATCTACACTTTGCACGGAAGAATAAAAAAATTAAAACTCAAAGACATAACATGACTTCCCCCGTGGTGTGTAGACCCTGGGAACAGAATGGGAGCCCATCTACTGATGTCTTGCTGTTTGGGCTCAGAGTAAAATGAATGCAGGTGTCGTACCAGGACCTGCGCGTGAGCTCTGCCCTGCCGGGGTCTCTGGCCACAGCTGAGACCCTCTCATGCTCCCCTGACAGCTCTTCAGCTACACCAACTTACTGCCAGCGGAGGCTTTCTGAGGCAGCATCTTTCTGTGCTCAAGCATGACCATGCGGCTGCTTTGACTGCCTAGGTGTTAGCACCAAGCTTCTCCCTTGACTTCAGAGTCTGCAGCTGCCCTCCCCCGGCTCCCTGGGCAGCGGCTGGTCCTAGACAGCCGTGGTTACTTTATACTACAGTATTTTCTTTTCTCTTGTCCATCTGCCCCACTTAGGCCACCATTGACTTTGTACCTTGTGTCTCCAGAAGACTCATGTGTCACCCACCAGTCTGTGGTGCTGCTGGGAGGTTAGAGAAGCTTTAGGAGGTGGGGTAAAGTGGCAAGAAGTTAGGTCACTGAAAGGATACCTTTGGACCCTGGGTTCCCCGCATCCTCTCTGGCTTCTATGAGGCAAGCAACTTCGCTCCATCAAATGTTCCCATCACGGTGTGCTGCCTCATCACAGGCTCCCGACAATGGACCAGCATATCTGGGGCTTGCATTGCTAAAGCTTGAGTCAAATTAAACCTTTTGAGGGGCTGGAGAGATGGCTCAGCAGTTAAGAGCATGGATGCTCTTCCAGAAGACCCAGGGTTCAGTTCCCAGCACCCACATGGCAGCTCACAATTGTCTGTAACTTCAGTTCCAAGGGATCTGACACCTTCACACCAATGTACATAAAATAAAGTTACAAAATAAACCTTTCTTCCCATAAGTTGTGCATTTATCACAGTGGCCATTGACTAGTACAGGCCTTAAACTCCGTGACCTCAGTCTTAGTTCGAACCTTCACATGCAATGATCCTCATCCTCCGACTCCACGGCAGTTTGGGGTTACTGTGAAGTTGATTCTTCCTATCCAAGAGTCAGCCTCTGCTCTGTCCTCAACCCTTCCTGAGGGGTCAGATGACCCCACATTGATTGGATACCCAGTGGCTGTCAGTAGCCACTGGAACCTGAGTCAAATGGCAGGGCTAGGAACCTGCAGGCTGATCAGCAGCCAAGGTGTGTCAGCAAAGGATTCGCGAAGCCCATCCTCTTTCCAGAGTCTCTGGAGAGACTAGAGGCAGGAAGGACATTACGCCAGGGAGTCGGCGCCTTGATGGACCAACTGCTCTCGAATATCAGAAAAAATGAATCTCAGGAAGCAGCACTGGTGGATGGAGGCTAGAACAGAGCAGAATAAAGTCTCTGCTGGAGATGACCCATGAGCCCACCCCGCAGGCCATCAAGGGTTCTGCCTGCCCTCCAACCCCAGGTCCCATCACGGTGCCTCTATGGCCCTCCCTTTCCAGTGGCAACTGGTAGTTACTTGTATCAAAAGAACCAAGCTGAAGCTCCACCAAATTCTCCACACCAAAGTTCCATACCAAAAATATGTTCCAGCCTTGGTGGAAAGATGGGATGCATTTCACATACGTCCTACACACGCAGAAGTCTAGGGAAAGATTCCAGGAAACACAGACTGGAAACCCCCTGCCAGAATGACAGTCACCGTGGCCTCTGCTATTGGGTGCTGTGCGACCACAGGCATCTCAGCTGTGACTCTTCCCCTTGCAGGAGACAGGTGGCTTCAGGAACAGCTTGGTGCTTCAAGTGTCCCCCAGCGTCTGTCATTTATGCTTCTGTCTGGAAACTCATTGCCTGCTTATGGCTCCTCTTTCCCAACAGATTCCCCTAAAGCTTCCCCGAAGATTGGGGATCATTAGACAACTTGAGCATCTCACTTTGAACTTTGGTGAGATGGTAGAAACATCAGTTAATTGGTCAACACCAGA